>NC_135787.1:94742500-95388750 GCF_051106095.1 Pogona vitticeps | reverse complement strand
TGGAGACTGTACTGGAATGGATGCAGTCGAATGGGTTGAGGCTGAATCCGGACAAGACGGAGGTCTTGAGGGTGGGTGGTCCTTCCATCAGCGGCATAGGCAACTCCCTTTCTTTCGGGGGGACGACCCTTGCCGCAAAGAATGAGGTTCGCAGCTTGGTACATCTGGACCCGGCGCATACCATGGAAACCCAGGTGGCGTCCGTGGTCCACTCCGCCTATTTTCATCTGTGGCGGATTGCCCAGCTCCGCCCATATCTTGATCGGGGGGCCCTCACTACTCTAGTACATGCGCTCATACTCTAGTACATGCGCTCATAAACCATTGTAACGCACTCTACGTGGGGCTGCCTTTGAGGCTGACGCGGAAATTACAGATGGTCCAGAATGCGGCAGCCAGGCTACTTAGTGGGGTGAGAAAACACCAACACATCTCCCCCACCCTGGCTGCTTTGCACTGGTTGCCCATCCGTTTCCGCGTCGACTTCAAAGTGCTAATGATTACTTATAAAGCCCTAAACGGTTTGGGACCTCAATATTTGGCAGACCGTCTCCTCCCACCCAGATCTACCCGAACCACCCGTTGTAGCCAGCAGGGACGGCTGAGGGGCCTGACGCTGAGAGAGGCTTGGAAAGAAAAAACTAGAAACCGGGCCTTCTCGGCGGTGGCCCCTCGGCTGTGGAACACCCTTCCAACAGAAATTCAGCTGGCACCCTTGCTGGGTGTTTTTAAAAGACTGTTAAAAACCTGGCTATTTAGGCAGGCCTTCCCTCCAGTCAGCTAACTCTTTTCATTTCTTTTTTTCTTATCTTATCCCAACCTAGTATCCTTTCTTAATTAATTGTTTTAATTAATATAGAAATTGTATTTTATGACTATATATATTTTTTATATAGATCTATTTTATGTTGTAAGCCACCCCGAGTAGACATGGTCTAGAGGGGTGGGGTATAAATTTAATAAATAAATAAATAAATGTGTAGCCTGTATAATTAAAAAATTGTAAACCGCCCGGAGAGTGCTTGTAGCGCTATGGGGCGGTATATAAGTCCAAATAAATAAATAAATAAATAAATAAATAAATAAATAAGTAAGTAAGTAAGTAAATAAATAAATAAATAAATAAATAAATAAATAAATAAATAAAGGCAGAGAGGTTTGTATTTTAAAATACCAAAATTGCTAAGAAGTCTTAAATGTTAACGTGGCTTACAGATTTATAGGTAAAGAAAGAATGGTTTGTAGTGGGTGACATACATTTAGGTGTGTTGTTTTGGTTCATTCTTTCTTGTATAGCTTTAAATTTCTAACTGTATTTTTCCCCATTTCCATTTTAATGCAGTTTTCTGCATTGTTAATAGCTTAAAATATTTTCTTTGGATTGCGATATGGATCAAAATATCTTTTTTTTTAGTTTACTTGTGATGCTAAGGTGCTTTGTTGTGCGTTAAAAACACGTAATGCTTTTTAAAAATAGTGTAATAGTAATTAGTTGTTTTTCTTTGTGGTCTCTGTGAGTCATATAAATGGATTCTGCACCTGTGCAGAATCTGCATCAGAACATTCTGGTTTGGAATAGATCAGTACTAGAGATGGGCGTGAGCCGGCACAGTGGTGGTTCATGATGGCTCATGGTTTGTTGGTCTTGACAAACCATGTTTATTTTAGATTTTTTAAAAAATGAACCGGCTCATGCCCATCTCTAAATGAAGGGGTCTTTCAGTGTAGCTGCCCCCCCCCTTCATGGGCCATAACACCTACCTTACTTGCTCCAGGCGACTGCCATGCTGCCTAGCTGAGTTGGACAGTAAGATGTCTAAAGCAAAAAAAAAAAAAAAAGTGCTGCTTATATACCCCCCCATAGTGCTTCAAGCACTCTCTGGGTGGTTTACAAGTTAATTATGCAGGCTACACATTGCTCCCCCCCAGCGAGCTGGGTACTCATTTTACTAACCTCAGAAGGATAGAAGGCTGAGTCAACCTTGAGCGGCTACCTGGGATTGAACCCGAGGTCGTGAGCACAGTTTTGGCTGCAGTACAGCGGTTTAACCACTGTGCCACGAGGCCCCTACTTCCTCCCCCAGTACTTCTTGGGAAGCTTAGGGTATTGTGGGAAGTATAGCTTTTTGAGGGTTCTCTATGTATATAGTGCAAGGGGCAACAAAACTACACTCATTCAGATGAGTGTTCTTCATTGTTCTCCGAATTTTACCAAACAGATTGGTAATATGACACATAAAGGTGCCACAGCAAGAAAGCAGAAAGGGGGGGGGAGCATGATTTTGTGAGTAGCTGCATGATCAAACCAGAATTTACACGTATAACACCTGAATGAGGAAGAAATTGAAGTATGAGATGATTTCCATTCCACATCAAGCCTTTATTCTTTAGACACTAGCAAAAATCCCCTTGTGTAGCTATGCAGGTAAATTTTGGAGGTAAATACCCCAAGTTAAGATATTGCCACATACATGTATTATTATATATTTATCCATTTAAAATATTTATATCCCACCTTTCTTTGTAAGGAGCCAAGTTGGCCTACAGAATTAAAAAAGAACAATATTGAAAGCTAAAACCAATAAATCATTACAATATATTAAGAAATTAAACAACTATAATATTAAAACTAGTAAATAGTTTTAATAAAAGCAATAAAAGCAGAAACAGTTACATTTGAGGGGGGGACCCTCCTAGACAGTCAGTCACTAAGGAAAAACCTGCCTGAAGAGAATGGTCTTTCCCTACTTCTGGAAGAACATGGGAGGCAGTTCGAAATTTGAGAACAACTTATGCAACTCAGTGTACAACTGATAAGGTCTGTGGAGATCTTTGAGTTAGTGCAATTCATTTCTAAATGTTAAGAAGGTTTGGGCCGTTATGTGTTTGATGAAATTTTCTGTGATGGATCGAAAGCTTGAGTTCAGGACTCTTGTTACATATGGTCATCTAGAACAGTGGTTCTTAAACTTGGGTACCCAGATGTTTTTGGACTGCAACTCCCAGAAATCCTGGCCAACACAGGAAGTGGTTAAGGCTTCTGGGAATTGCAGTCCAAGAACACCTGGGGACCCCAGTTTGAGAACCACTGATCTAGAACACAGATGTGTGGAATCTTTTTTATAGGAAATGCTCCATTTCTTCACATGCAGTGTTTCAAGAACTACATGCTTCAGTGAATAGGAAGGACTGTTACCTTATTCTTTTATCTTAAGGTCTTCTCTACTCCATACTTCAGTCTGGTAGTGGGGATTTTTAAAAGACAGTCTTTCTCTTCCTTCCATCTACTCTTCTCCTTTCATTCTCTCTGACCTTGACATCCACCCTCCGAATCCATGTTCTCTCCACTTCTTGCTTCTTTAGATAAGGACATGCAATGGGATACTGAGGGAGGAAACAAAACACTCTGTTCCTTTGCCAGCAGCTTGCTTTTGTGCTTCTTTTACCTTTACTTTGCAAGTTGCCTGTCACTTCAGTGGCTCATTTGTATTCCAGTAAGAAGTGTTGGAGAGACTGAGATGTGCAGGTCAGATGGGGAAATGCTGCGATCCAGATCTAGTTAAAGGACTGACTTCAGACTAGTGCTCTGGAACAGAGGTGAGCACAGGGTGGTCCTCAGGTGATGCTGGACTACAGCTCCTATCAGCTCTAGCCAGAATGGCAAGAGTGAGGAATACTGGAAGTTGTAGTCCAGTAGCATTTGGAGGGCTGAACTTTGTCTACAACTGCCCTAGAGTGAGGTAGTCCTAAATTTCCTCTGATAATAGGAAAAGCACAAACCAGAAACTAGAAAATTCAAAATAACATACCATATGGTGAAGATACCGTATTTCTCCATTTATAAAACAACACTTTTTCCTAAAATAATTAGAGGAAAAATTGAGTGTCGTTTTATACATGGAAGGAAGCAGTCACACGCTTGCTTGAGTGCCTCTTGCTGCCGCTGCCGCTTCCCAGTTGCCTCTTCCAGGGCTCATGGCTTGTCCTCTCTGGTGGCCCTGAGGTAGCAGCAGCAATAGGAGGAGGAGGAGGAGACGGAGGTGAAGGAGCATTCACATGTGCTCGGGCGCCTCTTGCTGCTGCCTCCCCCACGCACCCGATCACCATCTCCAGTGGGACTGACGGGCTTAGTTCATGTTGGCGCCTTGTCCCCTCCAGTGGCGGAGGCAGCAGGAGGCAGAGGTGGAGGCAAACAAGCACTCTCACACGTGCTCAGGCGCCTCTTCCTGGTGCTGCCGCTGGATCACCTCCTCCAGCGATCATCTCCTTACGGCTGGGGACAAGGTAGTGACGTGAGCTGGAGGTGAGCCCCGGCAGTCGCACTGGAGGAGGTAAGCGGGCAGGCAGCGGAGACAACAGCAGCAGCAGGAGATGGAGGTGGAGGAGCAGTTGCCCATTAACTGCTCCTCCGCCTCCATCAAGGGTCAAAATTAGGGGGTTGTTTTATACATTGGGGGGGTCATGTACATGGAAAAATATGGTACTTAATCATAAAATGATTTTTTGCCATTAATGTAACAAAATCTTTGCTATGAAAGTTTACAAACGGGATTGATTTTGTTCTAGGACTTACAGAGGTTATAGCATGGTTCAAAGTCCAACAGATGTGACAATGGAAAATAATCTTTCTAGAGTTATTTCAGCTGTTTCCCATGCCTTGACTACATCATCATCAAGATCTCTAACAGTGAGTCTTTCAGACCTATCCATTCCTACAGCAGCTTACCATTTGGATTTTTAAACCTTTGGCGGATTGCCCGGCTGCGGCCCTATCTTGGTGCGTGTGCTTGTAATCTCAAGATTAGACCACTGTAACACTCTCTACGTGGGGCTGCCTTTGAGGCTGATGCAGAAACTTCAGGTGGTGCAGAATGCGGTGGCCAGACTCCTTAGTGAAGTGAGAAAATACCAGCATATTTCTCCTACTCTGGCCATGCTGCACTGGCTGCCCATTCGTTTCCGCATCGACTTCAAAGTTTTAATGCTTACTTATAAGGCCCTAAACAATTTAGGACCTTGATATTTGGCGGAACGCCTGCTCCCACCAAGATCTACCGGGATCACCCGTGCGAGTCAGGAGGTGAGGCCGAGGAACCTGATGCCAAGAGAGGCCCGGAAGGAAAAGACACGGAACTGGGCCTTCTCGGCAGTGGCTCCTCGGCTTTGGAACAACCTCCCTCTGGAGATTCGCACGGCCCCCATTCTGGGCACCTTTAAAAGTCAGTTAAAAACATGGCTATATATTCAGGCCTTCCCTCCAGCTAATATCTGATTTTTCTTTTTATTTTTCCTTTATTTATTTCTTATTCTGTCTTTGTATTGTATTTGTTATTGTATGATTCATGTAATATTTTGTGTTATTTTATTGTTTTATCTTATATTGGAAGCTGCCTAGAGTGGTCTTATAGACCAAATGGGCAGGGTATAAATCAAATTAATTAATTAATTAATTAATGTTAAAGGCATTGTCTTAACCTCCCTACGTATACATCATTTATATCCCACAGTTTACAATGACATCTAAATATTGGAATACAATGTCTTGTTCCATCTTTCTAGTCATGTGGAGTGAACATTTTGCCAGTGTTTAATTTTTTTGTATAATTTTCCCCAAGGGCAGGGATCCTGTTGAGGCAAAGTGCTCATGCAATGGATGTAGTGCAGATGTTTTGACTTTTAAACCCTTGTGCCAAGGACATGCCCAGTATCTCCCTGTGCAAACATGAGATGGATTTCTGTAACAGGAATCTCTGCTTGCATACCAGTGGCAAGTACATAAAGGTCAGCTCTCACATTCGTGAGCTGATGGAGTGTTCCTGTCCAGTAGTAACTGACAGGCCTCAGTGAAATATTCTAGGAAAAAAAATTTCCACATGAAGCTTTGAATTCATTTAAAACTATAATTTAGTGCACATTGAGTTTGCTTAGATATTTTTATCATATATTTCCATTCAAATGCTGGTAATCTGTTCTAACATTCAAAGGTTCTGTTTTGTATACTGTACGTAAGTCAAATTATTATTATTATTATTATTAAACAGATAATGCTGGGCAATGCATTTTTTCTTGGGAAGTGTTCTAATTTGCTGTTTTTAGGAAGAGCCATGTCATTGCACATTTTTCCTTATTATTGATAGTAATATATTTTCTGTTTGGGGTTTTCAGTTTGGCTGCTGTGAGGCTTTGTGTCTTCTGTCCACATCATTTCCAGTCTGCACCTGGAATGTAGGATGGCACTGTGGGTATGTTTCTTCCTCCAGTATACAAGCTTCTAGAGTTCATGTTTACAAAAACAGAAGACAGTCATCCAGGTATCAAAATTCTGCTCTGTGTTATTTGTAGTTGAACCGTATTGAGAAGAAGTTTAGTGTCAGAGGCTATCAGATCAAGGACTGAGATATCTGATATTTAATTTAATAGTATATAAAAATGTGAGGAAAAAGAACTCTTTCCCATGAATTAGAGTCTGAGCTATTTAGTATAGAATTCTATATAACTTTTTCTTTGCATTTTATGCAAAGATATAAAAACCTGCTGGAGACATGAGATGAGAATTTTTATTTACAATGATGGAGGGGATGTGTGACATGGGAAATATTTGGTACTTATCTAACAGAAGTGGTAAAGAAAATGGCAGTTGCATGTTTGTTTCACTTCTGATTTTAACATGTACAGTGGTGCCTCGACTTATGAACTTAATTGGTTCCAGAACTCTGGTCGTAACTCGAAATGGTTGTAAGCACCATTTCCCATTGAAATGCAATTAATCCGTTCTGGCTGAAGGAAAAAAAATCACGCACACACAAAAATCACTGCGAGACTCATCGGAAATGCAATTTATCTGTTCCGGCTGAAGGGGGGGGGAAAGAAAAGCAAGCAAAGTGCAAGACCCATTGGAAATGCAAAAAAAGCAAAGCAGAAAGCAATCGAAGCATGCAAGACCCATTGGAAATGCAAAAAAAGCAAAGCAAAAAGCAAGCAAACCCCACAAGACCCATCGGAAATGGGGGGAAAATCCCAAAAGCAAGCAAATCCCCCAAGACCCATTGGAAATGGGGAAGAAACCCAAAAAGCAAACAAATCCCCTAAGACCCATCGGAAATGGGGGGAAAACCCTAAAAAGCAAACAAACCCACCAAGATCCATAGGAAATGGGAAAAAATCCCAACAAACAAACCCCCAAGACCCATCACAGCACAGAAATATAACCTCCCCAGCCCAAAACCACGCTGCAAAACCTATCCAGAACAGTTTTAAAAAAGCAAAAAGCAGCACCTTACCTTACCAGGCAGTCCGAAGCCTCCTCCAATCGCACTCACTCTAACCGTTGGGGTGAAAGAGCTATAAAGAAGCAGCCTCTTCGCCTACCAGCAGTTAGTGATTAGAATTCCCTGCCTTTTCCCCCTGCCGTTTTCTGTTCATAGCCGGAAGCTCCAGCCACAAATCAAAGAAAATTTTTGCAGCCAGAGCTGGTTGTAACTTGAAATGGTCGTAAGTCAGGACGTTTGTAAGTCAAGGTACCACTGTACTGTATTTTATCACTTGTGTGTTACTAATTCTGTTTTGCGTTTGTCAGTTTTGTGGCAATTGACCATTTATAATTCAACTTCCAGTTTTTCCCTACTGGGTTCTACTGAAGAATTTCAAAAGAATACCACTATTGGAATGGCAGGTTTGGTTCTGTCCCTTCTTTCATCAGCTTGGCTCCCGCTAGATCTGTCTGCCCATCAAGATGCTTTGATACTGGCTGGAAATTTGCTTGCTGGTAAGAGAGTTTGGTTTTATCTTATAAAACTATATTGATTGGTTTTATCTTAATTAGGAGTTTTACTGGTACAACTGGACTTATTTCTCTTTTCTGTTCTGCTCCTGTTAACCCCAAGCACTGTTAATGTCTCATTTTTATTAATGCCACTACAGTGGTACCTCGACTTATGAACTTAATCCATTTTGGAACGGCGTTCGTACATTGAAAAGTTCATAAGTCGAAGTACCATTTTCCATTGAAATGCAGGGGAACGGAATAAATCCGTTCCAGCATTTCAAATAATTATCTTCTGAGGTCTCAAAGGGCTTTCCCCCCCAACATCGGAGGAAGCCCTTTGAGAGCTCCGAAGGCAAAAAAGCAGGGAGAAAGGGCAGGAAATTTGAATTTCTAGCCCTTTCTCTCTGCCTTTATGCCATCGGAGCTCTCAAAGGGCTTTCCGCCTGACATTGGAGGAAGCCCTTTGAGAACTCCGAAGGTGCTGATTGCGGCAGTGGGGACCCCCAGGGAGGTCTCCCATGGTGGCGGGCAAGCCCTGGGAGACTTCCCTGGGTCCCTGCCACTGTGATCGGCACCTTCGAAGATTTCAAAGGGCTCTCCCCCCGACATTGGAGGAAGTTGTTTGAGACCTCCGAAGGCAAAAAGGCAGGGAGAAAGTGCTGGAAATTTGAATTCCCCGTCCTTTCTCCCTGCCTTTTTACCTTTGGAGCTCTCAAACTGCTTCCTCCGACATCAGAGGAGGGGAAGCCCTTTCAGACCTCCAAAGGCACAAACAGCTCCGTTCGCAAAAAATGGCATTGACTTGTGAATGGAGCCTCGATCTCGTTCATAGGTCAAGGCTCCATTCGCAAGTCAATGCCAATTTTTTCGAACAGCGCTGTTCATAAATCGAAAAGTTCGTATGTAGGGACGTTCGTAAGTAGAGGGTTGACTGTAATTTGGAAACACTCAGTTCCCTTCTCCTTTTCCCAGTATATGTCATCTACCAGAATAAATGTGTATTACAGTTCCAAAATCAAGTCTGTCCTTGGCTTTAGATAATCAGTATATTCTAAGGCTTTTTTCTGTTTGAAAAGTCACCTCACACTCCACAAGTTTGCTCAAAAATGGAAGATTAGACAGGGCAATAGTTATTACAAATTATATTATCATGATTTGGCAATGTTAGAGTTTGTTTCCCTGGAAAAATTGATTATTACAGTGGTGCCTCGCATTGCGACGTTAATTAATTCTGCAAAAATTGCTGTTGAACGAAAACGTCGCTATGCAATATTAAAAAGCCCATAGAAACGCATTAAAACCTTATTAATGCCTTCCTAGGGGCTTAAAACTCACAGTTCAGCGAAGATCCTCCATAGCGCGGCCGTTTTCGGTGCCTTTTAAGCGAGGAATCCGTCCCAGAAAACAGCAGTGGGCCATTTTGTTTACCCAGTGGCCATTTTGAAACCGCCGATCAGCTGTGCAAAATGGTCGCTTTGCGATGATCAGTTCCCGAAGCAGGGAACCGATCATTGTAAAGCAAAATTCCCCTATAGGGAACATCGCAAAAAGTTCGTCGCAAAGCGATTTCGTCGCTAAACGGAGCGCTCGCTAAGCGAGGCACCACTGTACTTCTAAAATCTGGATTCCCTTTCAATCCCTGGTGGACTCTGAAAGCCAAGATGAGCAAAGATCTAGAATACAGGTGGGAAATGAACAAGCTTTGTGAGACACTCCAGTCTTATCACTGGTTGAAAAACAGACCTGTCAATTGGTCAGGTTCAGGTATTGTTCCTTGCTTGGTGTTTTTTTTAAAATAGTAATGACCACAAGAGGGTATCCTGTAGAAGAGTGATTCCTAACCTTGGGTTCCCAGATGTTCTTAGACTAAAACTCCCAGAAGCATTCACCACTGGCTGTGCTGACCAGGATTTCTGGGAGTTGTAGTCTAAGAATGTCTGGGCACCCAGGGTTGTAAAATCAGTTCTCTGTAGCCCATCTTGACATTGGGGTCAAAAACATTCACGCTGCCCTTGAAGAATTGGAAATTAAAGCAAGAATTTCCATTAAGTGACTGTTACAAAAAAGGATGGAATATACCAATTAATTATAAGTTAACTTGTCATGTTAAGGTTAAAAAGCGTTTTACAAATAAGAATACTTTTACAGCTATTTGTGGAGTTTTCATTATGTATTGCTTAAAGGGAAGGCTCACACACCTTCAAAAGAATCAATGCAGTTTTGTAAGGGGAATGGGCAATTGTAGCATTCACCCCTTGTTATGCAAAATAAGTCATGCATTATTCATGTTCTATGCAAATGCAGTGGAGAGGCAGAGCCGAGGGAGAGATTAAAAGGTGGAGGCTGAGAGGAGGATTCAGTCAGTCAAAAGTAGGTCAGGAGTGAGTCAGTGAGAGTTAGTCAAGAGTCAGAGAGTCAGAGAGAGAAGGAACAGATATTAATAGAGCTAAGCTGGTTAAGATAAATAGAGAAGGTGGTAATTAATTATATGGCATGAAGAAAGTCTGTATAGAGAGACCTGTGAATTATTTGCTTGTGTACAATGAACAACTGAAGAACATCTGTGATTATTACTAACTTTGCTACACTTCAATAAATGAGTTCTGTTTGCATTTACCAGACAAGTGTTTGGACAAAAGTCTTTTATATTGTGGATAGAGGTAATCCACTGGTGGCAGTGAGGGAAACAAAGACTGGAACCTTTGTGAGGGCACAAAAAGTAGGTGCTTCATAGAGGTGAACGTCACAGCAATCGTATTTCAAAAATTGATGCAACAGGTCTTTGAATGGTCCCAATGTAGGAGGGCACTAATGTATAATTGAATAGTTCAACTTGTTCTGTGTATGCACTAATTCGTTTATTTTGTTGTTGTTTGTTTTGTATTTTTTCTGCTTTATATTCTTTAATAAAATAAAAAACATTAAAGTGGATTTTATTTTCTAATTTTGAGTTGATTTTTTAAAATAGCTTTTTGCAAGTGAGGAGTGGGACATATAGCGTTCACTATTATCCAGGGTTTTCAGTGTCCACGGGAGGAGGTTTAGAATCAATCTCTAGCAGATTTTATTTGCTTTGCAATTTTGTGCATATTGAATAATGCATTATCTTGTTGAATGTAAATTATTGTTAAAAATAAATTTGTTATCATTTAGCTAGTGCTTCAAAATCATTGAAAAATCCATGGACTAATGAAGATGATGCCAATCTTGGTGCTGCTAAGCAGGAGGAGCCTTGGCCAGCTCTAGCTGACAGAACTCTTGTTCTTTTAGTAGAGCAAATTTTTTCTCATTTGCTGAAGATCATTAATATCTGTGCTCATGTACTGGATGATGTAGTTCCTGGCCCAACAATAAAGGTACAGTACTTTTAAGCATTTTAAACAGTCTTTAAAAAACCCACTGACAAATCATAAACTAGTAAGTTCCAAATGGGCAAGGGGTTAGTTAACTGAGTTGGTTTGTTGCAGTAAAAACAGCAGTCTAATGACACTTCAGAAAATTGAAAAAAATGTGTTTGGTATAGTGCACAAATACCATTCTTCTATTTCAAAATTGTGAAATGAAATTAGCATGTTTATTTATTACTTAATTTATGTGTTGTCTTTCTTTAGAGGAGGCACTCAGGGTATCTTACCATTAATTAAAGTATAATACTCATAGAACTAAAACAGTGGGATACAGTGATAATAAACAATTAAACAGGTAACACTATTAAAAATTACCATATTCACATCTTAATAATATTTTTTTTCAAATCATTTCAAAGCTTAGCTGAAAAGAAAGGTGTTTGAGTCTATGAGAGTAGTGGGACTGAGATAAGGGCCTCTTTGGAAGATCTATTAGTGTGGGAGGCTAATACAGTGGTGCCTCGCAGAACGAGCGCCCTGTAGAGTGATGAATTCGCTCTACGGGGACGTTTTTTCGATCGCTAATGCGATCGCAGAGCGACGGCCCCAATGGGCGAAAATCGCAGAGCGAAGGTCGGTAAGCGACCCGCCGATCAGCTGTTCCGCGGCTACAAAATGGCCGCCGGAAGCCCCAAAATGGCCGCGTGCAGCGTTTTTGCGCCCTCATTAAGCGAGGAGAGGGCGCGAAAATGGCTGCCGGCCATAGGGAAGCATCGCTGAATGGTGAGTATTCGGCCCAATTGGAACGCATTAAACAATGGCTTTTCCTGCCCCGTTCAACGATGTTTTCACACAGCAAGGGTTAATCCGGAACGAATTAACCTCGCTGTGCGAGGCACCACTGTATTGGAAAATACAGTTCTTCGGATAGCTGGACGCAAGCCATATAGAGCTTTTTAGATCATCATCAGCTGGTTAAGTTGGACCCAGAAAGGGACCAACAGCTGGTGAAGCTGGTTTAATAAGAGAGTTATATGCTTTGCATAAACTCATGTTCCAGTCAGCAGCCTGATTGCAGCATTCTGACTAGTTAAATTCTGAACATTTTCCAGTGGCAGCATCACGTGGAGTGCATTATGGTGATCCAGGCAAGATGTAACTAAGGGATGTGTCACCATAGCCAGATCAAATATCTCAAGAAACATGTGACATTTCATTTGTTTTTAATTAATAGTATTACACCGATTTCACTTGTTTGAATAAAAACATTTAGTCAGATGCAGAAGTGATTCATTAATTCTTATAACCTAACTTTTCTAGACTTACACTAAGAAAAAGCTTTAAAGATTTTGCTGTTTTTTTAGTTATACCTGTTTGTAATGCTGTCAGAATTAGATTGATAAGTGATCTTAATTGTCTTGCAATATTGTATTAATATGTATGGTTTATTGCTGTGATGAGTATGATTGACCTTTACTTTTCCTTTACCTTAACTAATAATGGCTACTATTTTTCAAGGCAACGTTGCCATCTCTAACAAATCCACCTTCCCTGAGTCCAATTCGGCGAAAAGGAAAAGAAAAAGAAATAGCAGAACAGACATCTGTACCAATGAGCCCTAAGAAGACAAGTGAGAATAGTCCAGGTAGGAATTTTTTCCATCTGTGCAGTGGGTAGTCAGTTGTATTGCACTGTGGGATCCATTTAATTTCTAATGTCGTCCATTTTTTATTGGATGTTAAAATCGTATCAGTGTGGAATTCTACAAGACAGATCAGCTATGCATGTACATAAGGACTAGGCATATGGCAGTGTTTCCCAACCTGGGGATCATGATCCCCAAGTGTTTTCTGAGGGTTTGTCTTATATGTGTTGTAGCTATTGCTAAATAATTTCTACCATGACCTTTTGGATTGGGATATTAAAGTTATGCATATGTGTATATATGAAAAACAAGCTCGTTTGAGGAGAAAGAAGCCTCTTCTTTTTGAGAAGGGATGACTTTACCCCATTAAAAATGCTTTTTTATGCAAATATGATGGGGTGGTCACAGGTTACTTGGCTATAATAAAAGGGATTCATGATTTGAAAAAGGTTGGGAACCATTGGTATATACATTAATGTAAGCTGATTGTATGTCCTCCCCCCAATCCGTTTGTAATTGGTGACAGTTAAATACATTTCCATGCATATTAAAAGTAGTAAGATTGTTTTATCATTCATTGATGGGTAATATGTGTTTCTTCGTGGCCTCCATGAATCACACACATAGGTTCTGTAGCACACATTTTCTGAACATTCTAGAACTTAAAAATAAACGGTTATTCTCATTCCCCTCGCAGTGTGCATTTATTGGTGTACAAATTCCTGACCCGCAGTTCCTCTTGGCTACCACCATGGAAACTAGGAACACTCTTGAGCTTACTGTTTGTCTCTTTGCGGCTTTCCTTTGCATGTTCTTTCTGTTGAGAGACTACAGTGGTGCCTCGCAAGACGAAAGTAATTCGTTCTGTGAGTAGCGTCGTATTGCAAAATTTTCATCTTGTGAAAGCGCGGTTTCCCATAGGAATGCATTGTAATGCATTTCTATGGGAAACCCTGCAAGAAGAATGAATTATTTTCGTCTTGCGAGGCATCGCTCTTGCGGGGAAAAAAATCGTCTTGTGAAGCAGGCCATAGAAAAAACTGTCTTGCGAGTCACCACAACAATTGCAAAACGCTCTTGTCTTGCGAGTTTTTCATCAGGTGAGGCATTCATCTTGTGAGGCACCACTGTATATTTTCCACATTATTTGGGTAGGACCTTTTACTTTTTGTTTTGTTAGATCTCTCCCCCCCCCACTTTCCTTTCTCCTTTAATGGCCTCAGGGGGCCCTTTCAAGAAGAGTACGACTTGTGGCAGGAAGATTCATCTCTTGGACGGGCAGTCCCAGTGTCTTTATTGCCTGGGAGGAACACACCAGCCCAGCCTGGTCAAAAACCTGCCAGATCTGTTGGGAGGTCTCTCGCCACTTCAGCATTCTCAATCACTGCCTTTGCATTCAAGCTGCTGCTCTCCATCTCCACCAGTACCTCATCTCTTGGATTTTAGATCTTTTCAAGGAGGTCCCCTCTAGCTACTATCCCTTCCGTCAACTTCTACTGTAACTGATGTTTTCCAGTGTCCTTTACCTGTCACTCAAAGTTTGAGGACCTTGGTTCTAGCTGCAGAGTTTGGGGCTCCTTCTCAGCTTCAAGATTTGTATCTGACCACTCTGACAGCTTTTTTTCTGTCTGCATTGCTTTTCCAGCTTCAGACTTCAAATCCAACTGCCCTGACAGGTTCGCTCCTATCACTTGGGGCACTTACCTCCCAATTTCAGCCTCCGAATCTGACTGCTCCAGCTCCCAAATGGATTTTCGGCTGCCTTTCTCCAAGTTCAAGGATTGCAGTTGATGTCTCTGTCCACTTCTACTCAAATAGCCAACACAATATTTTCCTATATCTTACCTCCAAGTGTCTCGTCAAGAACAGCCAGGAGTCTATTTGTAACCACCATGGTATTCTCCCATGCATTATTTGCAGGGGATGCCTTCCAGTGCTCCCTCATCTGTGTCGGCTCCAATGATTCAGGGAGTGTCTGTGGCTCCTGCCACTCTCTATGCACAACCGCCTCCTGTGGCACCCAGCCAGACACATGTGCCTTCTCTTTCAGTGCCGGCATCATTTTCTCAACCAGTGACCGGTCTTCTTTTGGCTTCTTGGATTTGAGCTCAGCAACAAGAGACCACTCCCTTCTTACATTCAGTAACAATTGTGCCTGCCCGGTCTCACTCAACATTGAGGTATGCCCAGAAATAATGTAGGTATGATTATGCTAACTCCCTGCTCCCGGTTCACTGTTCCATTCCAGCTCTTGCCAATCCTGGCCTTCATAATTGGAAACCTCCTTTGGTTCTTGCTGTTCCCAATCTTGCTCAGCATCAATGTGCCCCAACCCAGCAAGTGCACTACCCTACCCCAACTGCTGTTGAGGTAGACCATTGCCACCAGACTTCCCCCTCAAGTTAAATGGCCTTTGGATTCTCCCAACAATAGCAGATTCTGATTTAGCAGCCACCCTGTTCTACCTCCGCTGTTGTCAGATCTGATTATCGCCAGCAAGGACAAGCCCCAGATCCGAAGATGCTTCAACCCCTCCATCAGCAGTGTCCGTCTCCATCAGAAATGCTAGAGTCTCACCAATCCTTGGCTTCTTCTTCATTCTTGGATTCATTCCTCCTTTCGGATTTGGAATCAGCGCCTCAGTCAGCCATGATCACCACCTTGGATACGGAGGTGGAAGACATAAATCCACCATCTCCTTTGGAAATGTAAAGGTCTGTTTCAACTTTGTGCTGGATATAACCAACTCCCTTAACATTTCTACACACAGACTCTCTCCTCAGCACTTGGATCATCTCTATGATCAGATTACTTCCAGTGCCTCCTCCCCAATTCATATAGGGATGGTAGCCACCTAGAATGGTCGTTCAACTAGATAGGCGGGGTATAAATGCAATAAATAAATAAAATAAATAAATATGGTTCTGTCTCTACTGGCTTTGGCAAAGGATGCCTGGAAAAAGCCCATCTCGTCAGTGCCCATGCGCAAGAGAGTTGAGAATTTTATAGGGTGAGGGGGCTGCCTTTCTATTCAAGATTCCCCATTCAAATTTGGTTATTGTAGCGACCTCCCAGATTCACTCGAAAGGCAGGCAGGTCCATGTTCCACAGAGCAAAGAAGGCTCTTGATGGAGTGGTCAGGTGACTACATTTTATGGCTTTGCTGGCAATTCGGGTGGCAAAATACCGGGGGGGGGGAGTGCTGAGTTTCTATCAGCAGGTGTTGCTAAACAAGCTTCAGATGCATTTGGATGGCCTACTGGAGGCAGCCAGGGCAGACGCAACAGCGGTATGCCAAGAAGCTATGTCAGTAGCAGCACAGCAAATGCGCTCAGCCTATCATGTCATGGACTGCGTAGCCAAGGCTATTGCAACCATGAGCACCGTCAGATGACATGCTCGGCTTCATTTGGCTGGTTTTGCAGATGATGTCTGTTGCGAGATTGATGATCTCCCCTTTGATGGGGATGGTCTGTTCCATACCAAAACTGATGGCATAATAGATGATCTCCAGAAGAAACACTTGGCTGTGAAGAGGCTTGGTGTTTACCAACAGCAACAATGCTCTTACTGCCCTTTGTGGAGAAGGCGTTCATCTGCACCGTCTCCACAAAAATCCCATGGCAGACAAAGATCATTACTGTGTTCGCGAAGGCTTTCACGGCCGGGATCTAATGGTTGTTGTGGGTTTTTCGGGCTTCTTGGCCGTGTTCTGAAAGTGGTTCTTCCTAACGTTTCGCCAGTCTCTGTGGCTGGCATCTTCAGAGGACAGCAAACTGTGCTCTGGGTAGGCTTGAGAGTGGGTGGAGTATTTGTGGCTGTGAGAAGGCTAGTTTGTGAGGTAGGCTATTGTCCTAATCAGGAGATGGTTGAATAATGTGTTTTGTTGTGGATGTATTGTTTTGATAAGGAGGGGAGATTATCTGTCCCTGTGGTTGATGGGTGTCATTAGCTGGTCTTTTGTGTGCAGTAATCCCCTGACCTTGTGGCTGGGTAGAGTTCGTTGACCTTTTGCACTCTGTGTTTTTGAGAGCTGGGAGCCAGGTTTTGTTGAGTTTCAGACATTCCTCCTTCCGGTTGAAGTTTTGTTGATGCTTGTGGATTTCAATGGCTTCCCTGTGCAGTCTGACGTAATGATTGCTGGTGTTGTCCAGTATTTCAGTATTTTGAAATAGAATTTCATGTCCAGTTTGTTTTATGGCATGTTCAGCTACTGCAGATTTTTCTGGTTGTTTTAGTCTGCAGTGTCTCTCATGTTCTTTGATTCTGGTGTGGCTGCTTCGTTTTGTGGTTCCAATGTATACCTGGCCACAACTCCGGTATACTCCTGCAGTGGTGAGGGGGTCCCTTCTGTCCTTTGCTGACCGTAACATTTGTTGTATTTTTGTGGAGGCCTGGAATACTGTTTGTAAGTTGTGTTTTTCCAGAAGTTTCCCCATGCGGTCTGTGACCCCTTTGATGTATGGCAGAAATACTTTGTTTGTGGGTGGCTGGTTTTCTTCTTCAGTTTGGTGTTGTTTTCTTGGTTTGATGGCTCTTGTGATTTCATTTTTGGAGTAGCCATTTGCCTGTAGGGCCCAATTCAGGTGGTCGAGTTCAGTGTTGAGAAACTGAGCTTCACAGTTCCGATTTCCACGGTCTACCAGTGTTTTGATTATGCCTCTTTTTTTGCCGTGGGTGGTGGTTGGAGTTTCTGTGTAGGTACCTGTCTGTGTGGGTGAGTTTTCTGTAGACCTTGTGTCCCAGTCGGAGGTCAGTTTTGCGTAGGACCATGACATCTAGGAACGGGAGTTGGCCCTCTCTTTCTTTTTCCATGGTGAATTGTATGTTTGGGTGGATGCTGTTGAGATGGTTGAGAAATTCTTCCAATTTTTCTTCACCGTGACTCCAGATTGTAAAGGTGTCATCCACATATCGGAACCAGACTGTGGGTGTGAGGGGTGCCAAAGCCAGGGCAAGTTTTTCAAAATGCTCCATGTAGAAATTTGCTGTAACCGGCCTGAGAGGGCTGTCCATGGCCACTCCATCTGTCTGTTCGTACAATTCATTATCCCACTGGAAATAGCTGGTTGTAAGGCAGTGCTGGAAGAGAGCTTTGATGTCTTCTGGGAATATCTGCTGGATGAGTATCAGGGTGTCCTTTACTGGTACCTTAGTGAACAGGGATACTACATCAAAACTGACCAGTCTATCCCCAGGGTTGAGTTTTAGGGTGCTGATCTTGCTTATGAAATGCCCTGAGTCCTTGATGTAGGATGAGGTTTGTCCAATGTGGGTCTGTAGAAGGGTTGCTAGGTGTTTGGCTAATTCATATGTTGGGGAGCCGATGGCACTTACAATGGGCCTGAGCGGGGTAGAGTCCTTGTGGATTTTGGGGAGTCCGTATAGTCTAGGTGGGAGAGCTTCTGTCTTGCAAATTCGTTGGAGGACGTTGGGGTGCAGGGAGGAACTCCTGATCAGCATGTTTGTTTGTTTTGTGATTTTGTTAGTTGGGTCCCGTTTCAGTTTTCTGTAGGTGATGGGGTCTAGAAGTTCTCTGATTTTGTCCCTGTATTCTTCTGTTTCCATGATTACTGTAGCGTTGCCTTTGTCTGCTGGTAGGATGATGATGTTTGGGTCTGAGTTCAGGGACTTGATGGCATTTCTCACCTTTCTTGTTATGTTACTTTTCGGGGGTTTTGCTTTCCGTAGGATCCTGGTCACTTCCCCTCTTATTTCCTCTGCTTTTTCTTCTGGAAGATGATATAATGCTGATTCCACATTGGCAATTCTATCTTCCACAGGAATTTTGCTGGGTGTTATTGCAAAATTTCCTCCTTTGCTTAAGACTGAGGTTTCTTCTGGGGAGAGTTGGCGTCCCGATAGGTTGATGATGATGCGCGTGGTATCTAGTGTAGGTTTCTGTTGGCTTGTTTGGCATTTGTTGAATTTCCGTTTTTGTCTGTCTGTGTGGTTCATCATTTCTTTTTCCATCTTATTGTAAGAGAGGGTATCACTCTTGTCCCAGTCTTGACTTCTCATTTTTTGGCTGATAGTGATGTGTAGGCCTAGTAGTTCTTTGTCTGTGGAGTCCAGTTTTTTGCGGGTTGTGTGGATTCTTTCCCGTAGGAGGGCATGTTCCAGATGGTCGTAGATGCGGCTGGCCTGTGGAGAAAGGATGGTCCTTTTTGTCCTGAGGAATGCTGGTATGGTCTTTGTGTCTCTGCAGCATAGTAGGAATGTTAAGGAACATAGTAGTTGTGCTCTTTTGCTTCGGAGTGTTTCCAGTCTCCGGGTCTGTCTGACTGTTACCTCCCCGTAGAGGCGTTCAATGTATTCGCGAAGGCTTTCATGGCCGGGATCTAATGGTTGTTGTGGGTTTTTTCGGGCTTCTTGGCCGTGTTCTGAAAGTGGTTCTTCCTAACGTTTCGCCAGTCTCTGTGGTTGGCATCTTCAGAGGACAGCAAACTGTGCTCTGGGTAGGCTTGAGAGTGGGTGGAGTATTTGTGGCTGTGAGAAGGCTAGTTTGTGAGGTAGGCTATTGTCCTAATCAGGAGATGGTTGAATAATGTGTTTTGTTGTAGATGTATTGTTTTGATAAGGAGGGGAGATTATCTGTCCCTGTGGTTGATGGGTGTCATTAGCTGGTCTTTTGTGTGCAGTAATCCCCTGACCTTGTGGCTGGATAGAGTTTGTTGACCTTTTGCACTCTGTGTTTTTGAGAGCTGGGAGCCAGGTTTTGTTGAGTTTCAGACATTCCTCCTTCCGGTTGAATTTTTGTTGATGCTTGTGGATTTCAGTGGCTTCCCTGTGCAGTCTGACGTAATGATTGCTGGTGTTGTCCAGTATTTCAGTATTTTGAAATAGAATTTCATGTCCAGTTTGTTTTATGGCATGTTCAGCTACTGCAGATTTTTCTGGTTGTTTTAGTCTGCAGTGTCTCTCATGTTCTTTGATTCTGGTGTGGCTGCTTCGTTTTGTGGTTCCAATGTATACCTGGCCACAACTGCAAGGTATCCGGTATACTCCTGCAGTGGTGAGGGGGTCCCTTCTGTCCTTTGCTGACCGTAACATTTGTTGTATTTTTGTGGTGGGCTTGAATACTGTTTGTAAGTTGTGTTTTTCCAGAAGTTTCCCCATGCGGTCTGTAACCCCTTTGATGTATGGCAGAAATACTTTGTTTGTGGGTGGCTGTTTTTCTTCTTCAGTTTGGTGTTGTTTTCTTGGTTTGATGGCTCTTGTGATTTCATTTTTGGAGTAGCCATTTGCCTGTAGGGCCCAATTCAGGTGGTCGAGTTCAGTGTTGAGAAACTGAGCTTCACAGTTCCGATTTGCACGGTCTACCAGTGTTTTGATTATGCCTCTTTTGCCGTGGGTGGTGGTTGGAGTTTCTGTGTAGGTACCTGTCTGTGTGGGTGGGTTTTCTGTAGACCTTGTGTCCCAGTCCCTTGGTACTTCATGGTTCCGAAGATCATTACTGTCTACGTCTTCCACCTCTTACTATCCTCAGAGGAACAAATGTCAAAAGTATAGATTGGCCTTGAGCACTAAACGTTCTGATTGCATACTGAAGCAGTGTCTTTGACTCTTGATGTCTACAGTCCAGTCTGACACAGTTCTTTGCACCTCTGACCTCCTCACCTCTCCTGGTTGCCTTTTTTCCAACATGGTCCCATATAACTTTGGACAAGTGGGTTCTATTCATTATCCGCTCCAGTTATGCCATAGAGCTTCTTTCCCTCCCACCAGTGTTCAACCCCTCCTTCACCTATTCTGGAATAAGAGGTCATTTCCCTTCTACACAAGGGCACAATCCAACTGGTTCCAGACCATCTTATCTCAGAGCGCCATTATTCATGGTACTTCATGGTTCCGAAGAGGAATGGTGGCCTCAGACTAATTCTTGACCTTCAGGGAGTCAACAGATTCATCCTTGCCAAGAAATTCTGCATGGCAACTCTAGAAATGGTCATCCTGCTACTCTGCCATAGGGATTGGTTTGTGGTTGTCACAATTTCCTCTGAAGATCTTATCCCCCTGGCCTTCACAAGGATCTTGCTCTTCTTCTTCGCTGCCACCAGATATTAATGCTTTAATATCAATTGAGTATGGAGACATGTGTGCTGTCAAAACTTAAATCTTTTATTTGATCAGGGAAGTTAATAATCAATATATACAGTATTCATAGGATGAATCACAGGCTGCCAATCACTTATATATGAATCAGATAGGATATATAACCAAAACTCCTTTAACACTCTGCTTTAATCTCGGCTCTTATAGATTTCTAACTTACTCTTAGATCACTTTTAAGTTACACACAGTCTCTCTCCCCCTCAGACTTCATCCACCAGTCTTTTTATTCTGCTCCACTCCCCCCTTGGCTCTGCCTTCCGTTCACTCATTGGCTCCTGTGTCAAGGTTCCGCAGTGACGGACAGGTGGGGTCAGGGCTGTTCGCTACAGTCATAGACCTCAAGGATGTATATTTTCATATTTCCATCAGGCAAGACCATCACTGCTTCCTTAGCTTTGCGATTGGCCACTCAATTTATCAGTTCAAGACTCCTCTTTGCACTGGTCACAGCTCTGTAGCTTTTCACCAAGTGCATGGCTCCTGTGGTGGTATATTTGCATAATGAGTTCTGTTTCACCCATACATGGATGACAGACTGGTAGTGGCTGACTCCGAGAGGCTGGCACAGGATCATGTAAGGACGACTACTTTGTCTCTCCTTGAGGATGTCGGCCTACAAGTGAACTTTGATAAGTCTATCTGGCCCCTTGCCAATTTCTAGGTTATATTGGGCCAGTCTTGAAGTTCATCATTGCCAGAGCATACGCTCCTCCCTCCCGCCACCTTGACATCCATTGTATGATTTGTTTGTTCTCCCAGGAACAATGGTCTCAGCTAACAAGGTCCAACAGCTGCTGGGCCTCATAGTCTTGACAGTCTCAGTAATCTCACATGCATGCAATGTGATCTCTACAGTCATGGTATCGCTCGCTCTTTGACCCCCTGTGGGGTCGCCACCCCCCAACTCCTCAAAGTCACTCTGGAGCTCAATGCACAGCTGCACTGGGCTAATTTGCTGAACATTTTCATGGGCAGACTCTTCTGGCCCTTGATCCCTTCTTTTCATATTATTATGAACACCAGCCTTCTCAGCTGGGGGGCACTATGCCACTCTTGCCAGATTCATGACACATAGACACTAGAGGTGTCCCTTCTACTCTTAAATGAGCTGAAACTCTTAGTGATTTTCAAGGCCTTCAAAACATTCCAACCTCTTCTGTCAGGCAAAATAGTACAAGTAGTCACAGACAACACAACTACTATGTGTCGTAAAAGCCAGGTTTCCTAAGAAACTGCTTTTACACGAGACAGAGAGGGTCCGGAATGATCAGCTCCTTTACCAGGCAAAACTGGGTCCATTAATTTAACCCTAGGGCAGCTGAACACTCTTTCTCCCAAGTCTGACCCGATTTAAGAAAGAACAAAAGCACTTACAGGAGTTGTAGGGAATCTAATCTTCCTAGTATAGTATATACAATAGTATATTTTTGAGACTTCCAGTGCATGGACCAGCATGGGGAGGGACTGAGTGTCCCGATAAGGGTACAGCTGTACTGTCCGTCTAAGATGGAAGTAGGTGGATTGGACCATGGACACTGATTGTGCATTGAATGTGCCAGTTCTTCTTTGTGGTCTCTGTGATTCACACTCTGGGTGATCTGTGCCTGTGTGGAGCCTCATCAGAAAGTTCTGGAGATTCTGCAGTAGGAAAAAAAAATTAGAATAGGCCCCTTCCCCTATAAGTACCTTGGCTCCAAGGCTCTCCTTTCAATTTCCATCAACCGCCGCATTGAGAGCCTCATAGTTCTGCTTCTGTAGTAAAAGGGAGAGTTTATTCTTGATTCCTTTTCGTTTAATTTTTTCCTTTACAATTAGAATGCATTGGATTTATCATCTCAGAGATATCCCCCCCCCCGCTCGGCCTCCAGCCGGAGCACCCCCCATCATCGTTTTTTTCCCTCCAAATTGTTTTTCTCCTATTCATGGCCCCTTTGGGCTCATTTAAACACTGCATGGTCTATGATAACAAAATACCATTCTCTGATGGCCACGCTAAGTGTCCTTTTTGCTTGGGAGAGACACACCAAACGTCCTCCTGCCAGCATTGTGATAACTTTAAGCACTGAGTTCTCTATTCTCGCCTCTTGAGGTTAAAATTCTGTCTTTGGGAACAATCCCTTCAACCAACTAAAATGGCCCAACCTCCCTGGAAGGCCACCTCTCAGACCAAAGCGATGGAAAAGGCTCTTTTCAAGGACTCAAAACAACGTCCATCGACCACACCATCCCGTTCCGACACTCCATCCACTTCATCTAAAACCTCCAAAACCCGAAGTTGAAATGCTCAATACAGAAATCTTCAATATTGAAGCCCTCTGTTATATGCCAAATGTTCACTGAAGCCTCTTCGGTACCAGAGCCTTCTCCACCTAAAAAATCCAAACAACATAAATCTAAGTCTACAGTCATTTCTCACCACCAACAAATTTGTGATCAATCTCTGTCGGTTCGCCTTCTGACGATGACGGAATCCTGTCTCACCAACCCTATTCTCAATCACCAGAATGGGATGACAGAGTTGATCATTTAACAACTTCTCCTCCCAGTCCTCAACACTTCCTTCGAGCAACCCTTCTGTAGTTGCTTCACCCGATAGCCAACTCTGTACAACTGGAGACCATACCTTATTCTGTGACATCTGATCGTCCACCATGGCCTCCTCAGAGACATCGGCCCCAACAATCCCTGGAGCCGTCTATTCCATCACGTGTGGTTCAGACTCTCATCGGGTTGCCATTTGCCCCGACCAATGCTCGACTGGATAAACCGCAACCGCCAATCAGCCAGTTGCTCTATCCAATTTGCTGTATCTTCCCACAGCGGGCCTCAATCTCAACAGCCATTGGTGTCGAAATGGCCATATCACCATGACCAACATGGACTTCAATCTGCTCCCTACCTGGTGCCTAAAAGACGCAGAATGGTTGAGCAACATTCTTCTACACGTGAGGCTCTTACAGTTGCAGCCTCCCACTACTTTCCTGTTAACCCTGATGAGGGAAAACGTTCCTCTTGCTCAGCATCTCCAGTGTCTATATACTCCATTGCTTTACCAACTCATCAACAACCTCTGTTTCGTCATCTCTGAGACACAGGCTCTGATATCGATGATCCTTGATATCCATCCTGGTTCATGGACACTAGTTCTGTCCCCCTGCCAACGCACCATTTCAGTCGGTCAATAGAACCAAATGATCAGACTCAACATCACTATGACCCCGAGTTCGACACTGACATTCAGCCATATCAGACAATGTCCATGTCGCAAATGTCAGTACTATGACATTCAACCTCTTGACATCGAAGTCAATTGACAATCCGTCAACTCCTGACGCGACCCTGAATATTCCAGTCATGGATCCAGACCTCAAACGCCGTCAGTATTACTTACTTCTCCAGAATCCGATCTTGTCGATGCCGATCCACCATCGCCGGCAGAAGATTTCCAAACTTACGCCCAACTCATGATCGATATGGCTAAGTCTCTTGATCGCCAAATCCACCGCCCTTCGACAGAATCGGCCGATCATCTATACCAGTGGTTCTTAACCTTTGTTACTCTGATGCTTTTGAACTGCAACTCCCAGAAACCCCAGCCAGCACAGTTGGTGGTGAAGGCTTCTGGGAGTTGCAGTCCAAAACTCCTGAGTAACCCAAGGTTAAGAACCAGTGATCTATACGATCCAATTTCTAATGATACAACTACTCCGGTACATACCTCAATGCTACCATCTCTACTTAGCACTGCTCAATGATCCTGGACAAAACCAGCCTCTTCCCATACAATGTCAAAACGAATCGATAACCTTTACAGAGTCCATGACCCTGAAGCTTTATTCCTTCAAAAACAGCCAGCTCCAAACTCTATATTTGTTGAAGCCTCACAATCCAGATTCTGACATCGACAGACTCTCATACCACCAAATAAGGACAGTAGGAGGATCAGTTCAATAGGTAGATGGCTTTATTCATCAGTAGCATTCACCATGCATGTCGCTAACTATCAAGGAGCCATGGGTGCATATCAACATTTCCTCTGGGACAATGTCATCCTCTGTCGAACCTTTACCAGAAGATACGGTACTTGCCCAAACCTTCAAACATGAGGGCCTTTTCATTGCCAAGCAACAGATGCTTTCTGCTAGGCACACGGTAGACACCATAACAAAGTCCATGGCCACTTCAGTAGCCCTGCAACATTTTTCTAGGCTAAGGACAGCTAGTTTGACTGAGGAAGACCTTCCATTTGATGGGGCAGGCCTCTTTAATACTGAAACTGATGATATTTTGGAAAATGTGCAAAAGAAAAGATCAGCAACTAGGCGTTGGGGAGTTTATCCATCTTACCAACAACGCCCCCAACAAAATCAATGGAAAAGACCATACAACTCATATTAGAAATTCCAACGTGACCCTCCAAGACAAACTTCTTATACACCCTACTTCAAAAATCAAATAAACCCTGACAGCAGTCCATTACTAGGCGAAATGACAACAAACCCAAACATCACGTTTGATGCTCCCATGACCAAGATCTACTCAGCCGCACAAATTCTCAAGCTCACGAGTGGGAGTTGGACCAATCAGTTTTTCTTTGTCTTTGCGAGCAATGGGGCAAACCAACTCCCAGTCTCTTTGCCTCCCGTGTGAATCAGCTCCCGAGCTGGCATTGGCAAGTGCTCTCAAGGAGATGCATTCATCGGCCGATGGCCCAAGACCCTCATTTACTTTTTTCTGCTTTTCCCGCTCCTCCACAAGGTCGTAGTTCGCCTACAAGACAAACCCGATGTTATAGCCCTTTGGTGGCGGAGACAACCCTAGTTCCCAGTCCTTCACAATCTCTCATCAGACACTCACCACCTCCCTCACCTGCCTCACCTCCTCATGCAGAACAATGCCCAAGTACTTCACCCAGACTTACCTGTTCTGCACCTGGCAGCATGGAGGATTCCGCCTGGCTAATGGGCGTTCTCCTTCAAGCGAAAAAGCCCTCCACTAGGAAGGCTTTCCTGTTTAAATGGAACAAATTCAAATCTTTCACCGAAGCTTTCTCATTGCCTTCTATCAACCCATCACTTGCCATTGTTCTACGTTTTTTGCTTCATCTGAAGTCTACTGGCCTTTCCCTCTCTTCTTTGAGAGTTTACCTCTCTGCCATAGTTTATCAGCCTTCCAACTCTCCAGCAGCTGATTTCTTCAAACATCCAACATTAAAACATTTTCTTAAATGTTTATCTCATATGTACCCAGATACGTGTCCACCTTCCCCGTAATGGTCGTTAATGTTGGTACTACAACAACTTACTAAAGCTCCTTTCGAACTTTTAGCTTCAACTGATATAGGACTACTTACCTTTAAAACAGTTTTCCTCGTTGCTATCACCTCAGCTCGATGAGCTAGTGACTTAGCAGCCTTACGTTATGACTATCTTTATTCACAATTTTTATCCAGACAAGGTGAAACTATCCATGGATATTTCTGTCCTCCTCAAGAAAGAAATTCCATCTCTCCCAGCCGCTTATCTTTCCTTCCTTCTTTCCATCACCGTTGTCAGCTCAAGAAAAGATCCTCCATACTCTGGACATTAGACAAGCCCTTGCCTTTTACATCCAGCACACCCAATCTTTCAGATGCTCACCTCACCTTTTCATAAGTCACCATCCACCTACCAAAACTCGTCAGTGATGTCTCAAACTATATCTAGATGGGTCGCTTCAACCATTCATCTCGCATATCAACTGGCACGGAAACCAGTACCGAAGGTGATTCGCCCTCACTCCACCAGCGTGAATCACCTTCAGCATTCCTACATGGCGTACCTCTTCCAGAGTCTGCGCCTTTGCCACCTGGGCACAGCTGTTCACTTTCATTCGGCATTATAGACTTGATCTTTCTAGCCTCTACTTTAGTGTGACACTCTGCCTCCGGGTAAGACAGCTTTTTAGTCACACAGAGTGTGATTCACAGAGGCCATGAAGAAGAACGACAGGTTACCCACCTGTAATTGTAGTTCTTCGAGTGGACCTCTGTGATTCACACATCCCACCCGTCCTTCCCACTGTCACACGCCATTCTGCTTAATATAGTGGTGGCTGACACAACTGAACTACTTACTTGGTGCCAAGGTACTTATAAGGGGCAGGGCCGTATTCTAATGTGTTTTTTGCTACCGCAGAAGCTCTAGAACTTTCTGATAAGGCTCCATGCAGGTGTGGATCACCCAGACTGTGGATCACAGATGTCCACTCGAAGAACCACAGCAAAAGAGAGAGCTCTCCAAACCACAGGACCTCCGTCTTGTCTAGATTCAGTCTTAGTTTATTATCCCTCATCCAACTCAGCACAACATACAGATAGCATCCACTGCAGAAGAGTGGAAGGACAGATAGAGTTGTGTATCATTTGGATGTTGATGACTCGTCACTCCGCATCTCTGGATGGCCTCTCCCAATGGTCTCATGTAGATGTTAAACAGCAGTGGGGAGATGAAGCACTCCACAGTTGATGACCCAAGGGGTGGAAACCATCTCCCCTAATTGCATTCTCTGGGGGCGGTCCCCGAGAAAGTGTCAGAGCCAAAACAAAGCAAGGAGGATACTGTTGTCAGAATGTTGAAAAGGACACCTTGCACCTGTCAGCCTCCCTCAAAAGGTCATCATGCAGGGCGACCAATGATGCCTTGTACTGTGATGTGGCTTAAACTTGGATTGGAATGGATCAAGGGTATTGGGTTCCTTCAGGAGTGCTGCATTTTAAGTAATGTTTATCTGTCCAAACCAAAAAAAAAAAAAGGTTTGTAGAAGCAGGAACAATCTTTGTGAGGGTGGTAGTATCTTTCATCTGGAACTCCCCACCCCACCCATCATTGACTGTGTATGTCAGTCAGTATGAAAAGCTGGCTCACTTCGAGAGGAAGGGAAATCGATTGAGAGCATCTAGAATCCTACATAAGAACACTCAATTCTGCAGCATTCTACCGCAGGTCACATTTGTATCCATAGAGTTGTACAGAAGTGGATAAAGTTATAGGGATGTGGTGGCGCTGTGGGTTAAACTGCAGAAGTCTCTGTGCTGCAAGGTCGGAAGACCAGCGGTCGTAAGATCGAATCCATTGCTTGTCCCAGCTCCCATTGCTTGCCCCAGCTCCTGCCAACCTAGCAGTTCGAAAGCATGTAAAAATGCGAGTAAATAGGTACCCCACAGTGGAAAGGTAACGGTGTTCCGTGTCTAGTGGCGCTAGCCACATAACCATGGAAGCTGTCTATGGACAAATTCTAACTCTACGGCTTGGAAACGGGGATGAGCACCACCCCCTAGAGTCAGACACGACTGGACTAAATGTCAAGGGGAACGTTTACCTTTACCTAGATAAAGTTATGTTAAGTTAATGTAGGATAGTTCTAAGAGATGAATGCTACTATAATAGTTTTTTTCGTCTTAATTAATAAGCACCTAGGCAAATTGATGCTTCGGGTCCTGCTCCACCAAGTAAATCATCATCACTGGGCAACTTCTATCACCTCCCTTCATATCTGAAGCTATATGATGTTTTGAAAGCAACTCATGCCAACTATAAGGTATTGCCTTTTCCTCTGCTCAGTTTCAAACGCTCTGAGATTAATAGTTTGTTCATATTGTAGATCATGTTTCTTCGCTTTATATGTTCTACATTGGGATTGAATATCAAATGAAAATGTTATTATGCTTTGTTACTTGAACTCATTTTAAACATTTATGTATTGGATGTGCAAAATGTGTAAATGAAGCATACTAAGTTACTTACAGAGTTTTGCAAGTTTTTGAAATAAAGCCCAATGGCAGAAGTCTTAATAGTTAGCATAATAAGTGACAACTAGAGTTGAACTATTGAAGCAGTGGGGATTTGGGGTATCATCTTCTCTGTAAGTTCTGTTACTTCCCTGGGCTTACTGTAGTTCACCCAGTATTCCAAACTTTATTGTAATTGACAAAGAATTTTGTCATTTTGAACCAACTTATAGCAACCCTAATAGGGTTTTCAGGGTAAGTGAGTTATGTAAAGAGTGTTTTTACCATTTCCACACCTCCAGGGAGCTTCC
Organism: Pogona vitticeps; assembly: GCF_051106095.1. NCBI lineage: Eukaryota > Metazoa > Chordata > Lepidosauria > Squamata > Agamidae > Pogona > Pogona vitticeps. The sequence goes on along the minus strand of NC_135787.1, from coordinate 95,359,799 downwards.
ATGGCTGATTGGGGATTCAAATCCAGTCCTCCTGAGTCCTGGTTCCGTCACTCTGTCCTCTACACCAGACCTGCGGCCCGGTGCTGGTCTGTGGCCTGAGCTGGACTGGGCCACCGAGACAGACCTCCCACCCCACCCCCGCATGCACTCACCCCCACACAGCCCGTTTGCACATGCATTCCAGTGTGCCCGTGCGAGCGCTGCGCCGCCGTTTGTGTATGTGCATGAGCACAAACGCACCCAGACAAGCGCTGTGCCGCCTTTTGTACAAAAAGGTTGGGGTCTGTTGCACTCCACCACTCTAGGTATCCCAGTTAAAGAATTATCTTGCCAAAGACACTAATAGGCAACATAGTATTGATGTAATATGATAGAATTTTGTCTATTCAGTATGCTAGACTGTAGAGGACTCTGTTCATAAGAATATAAGAAGAGCCCTGCTGGATCAGGCCAAGGGCCCATCTAGTCTCGCTTCCTGTATCCCACAGTGGCCCCACCAGATGCCTCTGGGAGCACACAAGACAACTAGATACCTTTCTCCTGATACCCCTCCCCTGCATCTGGCATTTTGAGGTACCTTCCTTTTAAGCCTGGAGATTATACATCCCGCTCATGGCTTGTAACCTGCGATGGACTTTTCCTCCAGGAATCTGTCCAACCCCCTTTTAAAGCCATCTAGGCCAGATGATCACCACATCCTGTGGCAAGGGGTTCCACAGACTAACAACATGCTGAGTTTATGTCCCCTGGTTCTTGTATTGCGTGAGAAGAAAATAAGGGTTTCCCTTTTTTTCCACTTTAACTATCCCGTGCATAAGTTTATATGTCTCAATCATGCCCCCCCCCCCTTAGGGGCCTTTTCTCTAGACTAAAGAGCCCCAAATGCTGTAGCCTTTCCTCATAAGGGAGGTGCCCCAGTCCAGTCATAATTTTAGTCACTGACTTCTGCATCTTTTAAGTTCAGTTCAGTTTAATGCTGCTACAGAAGTCCTGTGACTGGAAATGCTGAAAAGGCAAGTTGTCATAAGCGGTTTGTAATGGCAAGAAAACATTGGCCTCTTAACATTGCAATGTTGCTGATCTGTATGTATGCTCCAAGTAGGCTCATTTATGTCCTGTCTCTCTGTCCCCAGCTTGAGCCTTACATGCAAGTACACAAATACATGAATAGGTGTGATATGAACTTTCTATCTGATAAATGGGCCCAATGGCTGAAATCCTGTTGGCACAGCTATGTGTACTTTGGTCTGTTGTCATCAACCACAGCCTTTTATCTTTAAAGTCCCTTAATCCCCCTGCTCAAATTCTGAGGCTGCCTAGACTTCCCTTTTGGCTGGAGAAACTTTTGTAGTCCTTGGGATGAGAAGAGTCTTTAATGTTCCAAAATTACCACCAGCAGCCCCACTGTCTGCAGTGAGAACAGCAGCAGTGTTTTTCAGACATTAAAATCTTCCCATCTTGAGCCCTCCAAAGGCTTTACCAGATCAAAAGGGATTAGAAATGGGCATGAACCTTTGTTCAGATGTCCAGCCCAATTTGTTGCCTTACTTGCATAGGAGTTTTGCAGGCATGGTGCCCCTGTACCCATTCCTTGGGTGACATGTGCTTCCATCAACATGGTTCCCTACTCACCTTTTGCAGTGTTTCTTCCTTCTTCTGCCTCCTTCATCAATGACCCACTCAAACAAGAAGCTGGGGCAGGGATTTCTGCAGTGCTACCTTTGTGTGGGTGGCTGATGGAGAAGGTGGAAGAGGGAAGAGACACTGCAAAAGGTGAGTGAGTAGTTGTGATGGGCAGACAGGGAAGGAAGTGTACGTTGCCTAAGGAATGGCCGGGTGTGCAGGGAAGGCGGGAGCATGCCATGCCAGCACAACATCTGTGCAAGGATGACGATGAATTAGACCAAGGTTCATGTCCATCTCTATAAGGGATCCTTAGGGATTCTCAGAACCTGAGGGTGAGGGGGATAGGAAAGTTTTAATTAAAGATAAAATGTCACATCTGTGCACACCGTCAGCTTAACATTCACAAATCTACATCATCTGGATTCTGGCTTTTGTTTCTGATTGTGATTTTTTTTTGTCATATGCATTGATCATATTAAAGAAATGTATCTTCCATGAATCCTAGATAAACACCATGTGTATAATATTGTCATCTTCCAGTGCTTGTAGCAGTATAAAATCAAACCAGACATCTTTTTTACATTTATTATTTTGCATTTAGTAACACTATGAAATGCAAGTCGCAGTGAGCAATATTCTTATCTCTTCCTTTCCCATCTCCTTGATAGGTGCATAGTCTGCAGTTCAAGGGCAGAATTCGGCAGAATAGAAAACAATGTTTCTTCCTTTATTAGTGGAATTTTTGGATGCATCTTTAACTTGGCCACACTTTTAGAAGCTTACATATCTGTGCTATCACAGGAGACCTTTTGCCATAGATAGAGATAATAGGTCTCCTATGAGTTTCATACCTGAGCACCAGCCTAACAGCTACTCAGGCAGCTATCCTAGGTAGTAGGTGTGGTTAGTTCTTTTTTTTTTTTTTTGGCCTGTTCACCATCCGTGGAGAGAATGCCTTTATATGCATTGTTGGGCAGTGTGAATTTTATTATAGTTTGCAGTGATAGGGAATGCTATTCCTGGTAGATTTTTCCCTTCCAGACATCTTTTAAAGGTATAGGATTACTTTAAGATATGGAACTTGCAGTCCTTTTACTCTTTAACTTTGACCTGTGGTTCTGCAGCTTTGAATGTGCCCTAAACTAAACTAAAGGGCACCTTTTGATTTTCTTCATTAGCTTTTCTTCCTTTGACAGAAACTAATACAAAGAAATGAAGCAAATACAGTGGTGCCTCACAAGACGAAAGTAATTCGTTCTGCGAGTAGCACTGTCTTGTGAAATTTTTGTCTTGTGAAAAGCGGTTTCCTGTAGGAATGCATTGCAATGCATTCCTATGGGAAACCTTGCAAGACAAATGAATTATTTTCAACGTGCGAGGCATCGGTCTTGCGGGGGGGGGGGAATTGTCTTACGAAGCACGGCCATAGAAGGAGCTGTCTTGCGAGGCACCACAGTGATCGCAAAACGCTTTCGTCTTGCGAGTTTTTCATCGGATGAGGAGAGGTACCACTGTAATGCTTGTATTGCTTTTTTCTTGTCACTTGCTGAATTTCTTTGTGGCAGGTTCTTTTCTGATATCATTTTAACAGTACAGCTTTGCATATGCCTACACAGAAGTAGTTAAATAGGCATTATTCCCAAGTAAATCAGTTTAATGTTACAATCTCAGCTAGGTTTGTTAAGCATCCTATAGAGTTGTGCTCTCAATTTGAATATTTATTTTTTGTTGTGGGATGTAAGGTTACACTGGATCTCCAGAACAACAATGAAAAGTTTGGTGGTTTCTTGCGATCTGGTTTGGATGTTCTCTCTCAAATATTAGAGCTTGCAACTCTTCAAGACATTGGAAAAGTAAGTTGACATATCTGAATGCTGTTTCTCAGACTTTTGGCTAAGATTAAATGTAGTTTATGTATCCTTGTGGTGTATCAACTGGAGAAGCAAACAGTAACACCCAGTTTTGCTAATTTTAGATCCTAAGATTCAGAGCTCTCCTGGTTTTGTTGGTATGATGGGAGCATCATTTCCATATGTTGGTTGGTACCAAAAGATAACTTTTCAGGATTTTGATTTCTGTCTTGAGAAACATTTCAGCTCTACATGAGCACCTCCACAATGCAGTTTCTGAAATTTTCTAACACCAGTTTCCTGCATTAGAATCTGACTTATCAAACTGATTAAGCTGTTATAAGAGAAAAATCAATCGAAGTCCCATTGATGCGCAACGTTTGTCATGTAGTCCATTGGGGTACAGCCTTGGTCCACAGTGTAGTTTTATATGTGGATTTCAATCAGATTAATGTTGGTGTGACTAAAGGTATGTATAAAATGTGTTGTGATTTGCATGACTGAGGGCTATGTGTTGAAAAAATATCTAATTAATATTGGCAGATTATCTCATCCTGCACAAGAGAGGATATCTCACCTTCCATGAAAAAGAGTGTCCATGAGACAGGCCAAGACACCCTGTTGAAAACAATGTAAACTACTATGAGATTTTTCACTGTTGCAAACAGACCAGCACTTTTTCCCTATCAGCAGTATTAGCAAAAAATTATTTTGTGGAAAACAGCTTGTATTGTGCACAAAATAAATCTTGTAGTTTTCCCACAGAAGTCCCAGTGCAAAAAATATTGTTTTTATCTTGCCTAATGGGAAGGAAGCTTTTGAAATATTTTGTTCTTCTTGGTTTGTGACTTGTACGCATTGGTCTTGTGCTTGCACAAAGCCACTCTTGAAATGTCGGAGAGCAATCTTTTCCAACCAGGGTTGTACAGAATCTTAGGGTTTCAAAGAACATTGTCAAGTTCATGAGAGTCAGGAGGTTCCACTCTCCCTCTCTGGTGTTGCAAAAATGGCATTATGCACATGAAGAAGGGGAGACACTATCGGGGTGCAGGCAGCACAGCATGCTCCCCTCTTTATAAGGCAATAGCAAAATCCACTTGTAGGAATTCAGTATGCTAAGTTATGTACTAAATTACTTATTTTGTAAAACCACGGAAGTGAACATTTTCCAAGCCTATGTGTGTTTTTATTGAAAAAATATTGAACAGCATCGGGGCCAGGACTGAACCTTGGGCTACCTCACTTGTTACCTCCTTTCAGTTAGAGAAGGACCCATTAGTCATCACCCTCTGAGTACGATTCTGTAGCCAATTGTGTATCCACCTGACACTTGATTATCCAGCCCAGACCTAGTTAACTTGCTAATCAGGATATCATGGGGCACTTTGCCAAAAGTGTTGCTGAAGTCAAGATATGTGATGTCTCCAACATTCCCTCTGTCTATCAAAGAGGTTACCTGATCAAAAAAAGAAATCAAATTAGTTTGACAGGATTTGTTCTTGACAAATCTGTGTTGGCTTGTAGTTATTACTGCATTGTTTTCTAGGTGTTTGTACAATGACCACTTTATGATCTGTTTCCAAATTTTGCCTGGGATTGTAGCTCTTGGGACATTCACTTCCAGTATACAGTACCACCCTTTTTTTGCTCAGTTGTTTATTGGTGTAAACAATTCATTCTTGGAAAAAGTCTTTTTTTCCCTTCAGTCTCCCATTCTCCTTTAGAATTTTTAGTCATCCATGGTATTGACCTTAGCCATACTGCTCTTTCAGATACTGCTATCATCTGTCACTACATCTTTGCATTTTCTAGCTCTACCTTTCCAGTGTAGAGGCATGGTTTCTCCAGCCTCAGTGTCCTTTGGCCTGATATTGACCTCAATACCAGCTTCAGATCTGATTTTGGTTTAGATTGCACTGATGGCACTTACTTAATAGTTACTTTATGGTATGAAATGCTTGCTTTAAGTACCAGTAACTGCAGCTCCTATCAAAGCCACTATTTATGTAGGACCAGGTAAGCAACAATGTACAGTGGTGCCCCGTATAGCGACGTTAATCCGTTCCAGGATTAACATCGCTATTCGGAAGCATCGTAAAGCGAAATTAAAAAGCCCATTGAAACGCATTAAAACCCGGTTAATGCATTCCAATGGACTAAAAACTGGCAGGGACAGGGTGGGTGGGGGATCCCGAAGGCTTCCAGGCAAAAGCCTGGAAGCCTTCGGGACCCCTCCACCCTGTCCCTGCCTCCCCGCGCTGCCTTCCCTAGCCGAGATCGGACTCCCAGGAGCCCGATCCAGGCTGGAGAAAGCGGCGGGGGTGGCTGCCAGCGAAGGGGACAGGGTGGGTGGGGAGACCCGTCCACCCTGTCCCCGCCGCCCCGCGCTGCCTTCCCTAGCCGAGATCGGACTCCCAGGAGCCCGATCCAGGCTGGAGAAAGCGGCGGGGGTGGCTGCCAGCGAAGGGGACAGTGTGGGTGGGGAGACCCCTCCACCCTGTCCCCGCCGCCCCGCGCTGCCGAGCCCAGGATGCCTGACAGGCATCCGATCTCCCCACCTTCTCCCCGTGGCTTGGATAGGACCCGCGGGGCTAGCCCTGCCATGGGCAACTGCCGAGGCTTGGATCCGAGCCTCGGCAGTTGCCGAAGAGCCCAGCCATGCCTTCCACACACACACACCCCGCGGCTTGGATCCAAGCCGCGGGGAGAGGATCGGAGGCATAGCTGGACTTCAGCCGGCTAAGAGGCCAGCGATCGGGCAGGAGGAGGTGGGAAGATTCCCCCACCACCTCCTGCCCGATCGCTGGCCTCTTAGCTGGCTGAAAACCCGGCGTTCGCTCGGGAGGGGTTGGGGGAAACTTCCCACCTCCTCCTGCCCGATCGCTGGCCTCTTAGCCGGCTGAAGTCCGGCTATGCTTCCGACCCTCCCCCCACGGCTGGGATCCAAGCCGTGGGGAGAGGATCGGAGGCATGGATGGGCTCTTCAGCAGCCGCCGAGGCTTGGATCCGAGCCTCGGCAGTTGCCGAAGAGCCCAGCCATGCCTTCCACCCTTCCCCCACGGCTGGGATCCAAGCCGTGGGGAGAGGATCGGAGGCATGGATGGGCTCTTCGGCAGACGCCGAGGCTTGGATCCGAGCCTCGGCAGTTGCCGAAGAGCCCGGCCATGCCTTCCACCCTTCCCCCACGGCTGGGATCCAAGCCGTGGGGAGAGGATCGGAGGCATGGATGGGTTCTTCGGCAGCCGCCGAGGCTTGGATCCGAGCCTCGGCAGTTGCCGAAGAGCCCGGCCATGCCTTCCACCCTTCCCCCACAGCTGGGATCCAAGCCGTGGGGAGAGGATCGGAGGCATAGCTGGACTTCAGCCGGCTAAGAGGCCAGCGATCGGGCAGGAGGAGGTGGGAAGATTCCCCCACCACCTCCTGCCCGATCGCTGGCCTCTTAGCTGGCTGAAAACCCGGCGTTCGCTCGGGAGGGGTTGGGGGAAACTTCCCACCTCCTCCTGCCCGATCGCTGGCCTCTTAGCCGGCTGAAGTCCGGCTATGCTTCCGACCCTCCCCCCACGGCTGGGATCCAAGCCGTGGGGAGAGGATCGGAGGCATGGATGGGCTCTTCAGCAGCCGCCGAGGCTTGGATCCGAGCCTCGGCAGTTGCCGAAGAGCCCAGCCATGCCTTCCACCCTTCCCCCACGGCTGGGATCCAAGCCGTGGGGAGAGGATGGGAGGCATGGATGGGCTCTTCGGCAGACGCCGAGGCTTGGATCCGAGCCTCGGCAGTTGCCGAAGAGCCCGGCCATGCCTTCCACCCTTCCCCCACGGCTGGGATCCAAGCCGTGGGGAGAGGATCGGAGGCATGGATGGGCTCTTCGGCAGCCGCCGAGGCTTGGATCCGAGCCTCGGCAGTTGCCGAAGAGCCCGGCCGTGCCTTCCACCCTTCCCCCACAGCTGGGATCCAAGCCGTGGGGAGAGGATCGGAGGCATGGATGGGCTCTTTGGCAGCCACCGAGGCTTGGATCCGAGCCTCGGCAGTTGCCGAAGAGCCCGGCCATGCCTTCCACCCCCCCCCCTGCGGCTTGGATCCCACCCGCGGCCTACTACCCCAGGCGTGGTCGGACTCCTGACAGTCCGACCATGGCCGGGGAAGCCGACCGCGGGGAACGGGAATCCCGGCGGTGGCCTCTGAAGGACCCTTCAGAAGGGTCCTTCCGAGGCCACCGCAGGCATTTTCCCCCAGCTGAGCTGCGGGAGCGCTCCTTGGGAGGCTCCCGCCGCTCAGCTGGGGGAAAATGGTGCCTATGGGGAAAACATCGCAAAGCGATTTTTCCCCATAGGCAACATCGGTATGCGATCGCTTTTCCGATCACAAAATCCGCATCGGTATGCGGATTTGTGGTTAAACGGGGCACTCGTTATACGAGGCACCACTGTAGTTAAACCTTAAGTTATAATATGCTTACTTACCCATTAATTATTGAAAAAATTTAAAAAGATATTAAGCTGTTCTATGAAATAAATGATAAAGAAGAAATAAAAATATTACAGGATCCTTTAATGTTAAGGGCAAAATTTATAATGGAGGGGCAAGATTAAAGTAGAGAGAAAAAATGTAAAGGCAATTAGAGGAAAAAATAAACTGTCAGAGGAACACAATAAATCAGGTTCTAATAAGACACGTCTATATAGGAGCTAGAATAGAATGAGAATCCTTCAAACAAATAAAACTGAAATAGCTATGAGGTGTTTGAAGAGGATTTATTATGAATTTGGTGATAAAAACTCTAGAGTAGTATCCAAAGTTATAAAAAGCAAAGCTATTAAAAAGGCAGTTGTTAAAATTAAAACTCAAGAAAGAAGAATTGTAACTGCACAGCAACAAATTTTAACTTTTACGGAATATTACCAACGTTTTGAATTTCCTGCCTCCCCCCCCCCCCGCCTTTTCCTGGTTGTAACTCGAAGCTCCGGCCGCAAGTCGAAGCAAAATTTTGCAGCTGGAGCTGGTCGTAACTCAAAATGGTCATAAGTGTTGACCATATGTAGGTCGAGGCACCACTGTACTAAAAAGGTTTGATCAGCACACAATACTAAAAATAATTATAAAAAATCTAGATTGTTATGTATAAATATTCCTATAGAACAAAAGAAAACTGAGGTAATGTTAGATTTGTGTTCTAGTTTTAGATATCTGGGTACAGTGGCGCCCCGCATAGCGACGTTAATCCGTTTCTGATTAATCGTCGCTATGTGGAAACATCGCTAAACGGAAAGAAAAATCCCATATGGTGCCCAAAACTCACCGTTCAGCGAAAATCCTCCATAGGGGCGGCCATTTTCGGTGCCTCTAAAACGAGGCAACACAGCCAGGGGCCATTTTGGAACTGCCGATCAGCTGGCCGAAAATGGGGCCTTTGGCATTTTCCCTCAGCTGAGCGGCGGGAGCTTCGAAGCCCCACCGCTTGGCTGGGGGAAAGTGTCGGCGGTCGGTCGGTGGTGGCTTTGGAAGGACCCCGAAGCCACCGCCGACATTTGCCTTCCTAGCTCTCAAAGGGCTTTCCCCCCAGCATTGGAGAAAGCCCTTTGAGAGATCAGAAGGCTCTCAGCGGCGACGGCGGCAGGGTAGGGGGGGTCCGGATGGCTTCCAGGTGAAGCACTGGAAGCCATCCGACCCCCCTATCCTGCCGCCGCTTGGAGCCGCCCCTCGCAGCCTATCCCAGCCATGCTCAGACTCCCGGGAGTCGAAGCATGGCTGGGAAACCAGGCGTGGGGCGGCTTCAAGCGGTGGCGGCAGGGTGGGTGGGGGTCCGGATGGCTTCCAGTCCTTTGCCTGGAAGCCATCCGGACCCACCCTACCCTGTCCCTGCCGCCGCTGAGAGCCTTACGAGCTCTCAAAGGGCTTTCTCCAATGTCCGCCCCACATCGGAGGAGGCCATTTCAGGGCTCTGAAAGCAAGAAGCCTGGGAGAAAAGGCGGGAAATTCGAATTTCCAGCCTTTTCTCACTGCCTCTTTGCCTTCCGAGCTCTCAAAGGGCTTTCCCCCTGACATTGGAGAAAGCCCTTTGAGAGCTCGGAAGGCTCTCAGCGGCGGTGGGGGCAGGGTAGGGTGGGTCCGGATGGCTTCCAGGCAAAGCCCTGGAAACCATCCGGACCCCCCACCCTGCTGCTGCCGCTTGAAGCCGCCCCGCGCCGCCTATCCCAGCCATGATCGGACTCCCAGGAGTCCGAGGATGGCTGGGACAGGCGGGCGCGGGGCGGCTCCTGGCGGCAGGGACAGGGTAAGAGGTCCAGATGGCTTCCAGGCAAAGCCCTGGAAGCCATCCGGACCCCCCACCCCACCCTGGGAGTCCGAGCATGGCTGGGATAGGCGGCGCGGGGGCGGCTCCAAGCAGCAGTGGTGGCAGGATAGGGGGGTCGGATGGCTTCCAGTGCTTCGCCTGTAAGCCATCCGGACCCTGCTGCAGCCGCCGCTGAGAGCCTTCCAATCTCTCAAAGGGCTTTCTCCAATGTCAGGGGGAAAGCCCTTTGAGAGCTCGGAAGGCAAATGTCGGCGGTGGCTTCGGGGTCCTTCCAAAGCCACCGTTGACCAACCGCCGACATTTTCCCCCAGCTGAGCGGCAGGGCTTCGAAGCTCCTGCCACTCAGCTGGGGGAAAATGGGGCTATGGGGAAAAATCGCAAAGCGATTTTTCCCCATAGCCAACATCGCAATGCGATCGCAAAAGCGATGGCATTTTTGCCATCGCTATGCGGATTCATCGTTAAACGGGGCACCGGTTAAGTGAGGCACCACTGTATATGGTTAACAAAAAACATAAACCCAACTAGTGTATAGGAATTAAGGCTGTATTTGTAACTATAAGAGAAAAAAATAAAGAAATTGGGAAAACTAAATTTATCGTTATTAGGGTGAATGAACATTGACAGTAAAAGCCTCTATTTTACCATAATTATTTTTGTTTCAAAATATACCCCTACAAGCCAGAAATGAAATATATAAAATTATGGCAAAAGAAACCTTGGAAATATGTATTACATGAAAAGGAAGAACAGTAAGATTCATACATTTTGTAAAATATCGACCAAATATAAAAGGAGGATTAGTTACTGCATTTAATAAAATATTATGAAGCCTTTCAAATAACTCAAATAGTTAACTTTATCAAACTTTATCAAATCGATATTGGGAAAATCTAAAAAATTGATGTTAAAAATAGTCGATAGGTGGTATGTATGTCCTGCCCAAGTACGTAAAATTAATTGAAAGATACTAGAATTATGGAAAAAGTGTAGCCATAATGGAACATTAGAACATATGTGGTTAATGTGATTGAATATAGAAGTATTCTGGTATGAGGTAATTAATTGCCTAGAAAAAAATAGGAAGTCAAAAAATAGTTCCAAATGAAACCGTATTGTTATTTTTCACTATTTTTTGGAAGAAATGAAAATGTATAAAATAAAGAATTGGTGGTGACTCTTTTAAGGGCAGTGCAGAATGAAATTGCCCAATGCTGGAAAGATGCTCAGGACCTCACTTTGCAAAGATATTTGAATAAAATATGGGCAGTGGCACTGATGGACAAACTGACTAATTGGGTCAGATTATACGGAGGGGAGATTAAACAAGATAAATTTATGAAGATATGGCATCCGCTGTTGAAATTGGATATTGAGTCAAAAGTAGACTAAAGCAAGTAGACAGTGGGTTGGACTGCTGGTTATTCTACGTTACATTAGCTAGAAATAAAACTGCAATAATGAGCCACAGAAGAGCCTGTGTGAAATATAAACAGGTAATGTAAACAATTTGTGTGTGTGTGTGTGTGTGTGTGTGTGTATGTGTGTGAAGGTATAAGAGTTTATGGATAAGGGATTTACTATCAATGTAATGCAATAGGTATTATTCTATAGCCGCTTAGAGTGGTTGCGAGACCAGATAGGCATGATATAAATTAAATAAATAAATAAATAAATAAATAAATAAATAAAATAAATGCTATTTCGAATGGAGTGATTACATATATAAAACAAGACAGTAAAAACTGTTTTTTCTGCATTACCTGATGATGGTGACAGCTCTGATGTGTCATCTTCTCAAGCTTCCCCTTTTAATCTTTTTTTTTAACTAGATTTGGTGGTTAAGATGCTACTTCTCTGTCAATATCAGATAGTATCCTTCCACCCAAACAAACTTGGATCCTTGACTCCATGTCATCCTTTCCCTAGTGGCATCTTCCTCACACCCTAAGCCTTGACACTGACTGCATCTTTGAATTCCAAATTGCTTGCCATTATTTGCCTTTCAAGAAGATGGACACTTCCCTAATGGTGCTTGAGAGTGACAAGACTCCATGGGAGTCTCAGGAGCTCAGGGGACATGTAGTCTCCCTGCCCATTAGGCCATACAAGGGGAGTTTCTCAAAGAACTACCCATCCCATAAACCCTTATGACTCCCATCAACCCTTGCTACTCTCAAGTATCATTGTGGCAGTTTCCTTCTTGAAAGGAAAGTAATCACTATGGAGGCATATGTGGTTTTTTTCCCCCCTTATGTTCTCATTCTTTAAATCTAAAGAAATTATTAAACAATATAGATGGTTGTTGTGGGGTTTCCGGGCTCTTTGGCCATGTTCTGAAAGTTGTTCTTCTGGTGAGCCTGGCGAAACGTTAGGAAGAACAACTTTCAGAACATGGCCAAAGAGCCTGGAAAACCCACAACAACCATTAGATCCTGGCCGTGAAAGCATTCGCGAAAACAGTACAGAGTTGGTCAGACAATACAGGCCTCATAGTGTTGTAGATTTATACAGTGGTATTTTAAGACATTTTGCTTACATAGCCACTTTTTTTGAAACTTCTTGTTTTTAGTATGTTGAAGAAATTCTGGGCTATCTGAAATCTTGTTTCAGCAGAGAACCAATGATGGCAACGGTGTGTGTACAGCAGGTAAAAGAATTTCATTTTCAATTTGAGATTGTGTTTACATTTTTGTTTCAGAAAAAGTGTTTCTTTTTGACAATGTGTTCACCTTTTTATTTCAGAAAAAGTGTTTCTTGTTCTAAGGGATACTATGGTACTCATTAATCATTGTAGTAGTATTTCTGCATGTTAATTCAAGAGAGTTCCTATAACTTTTTTAAAAAACTGATGGATAGCTCAGAGGTTTAAGCATCTGGCTGCAAAGCCAGAGATTGAGAGTTTGATTCTTCACTGTGTCTCTTTGACAAGGGATAATCCATTTGGTTCATTACCGCTCTGCAATTCTGAGATATTATTAAGATCTGTACAGATTTTTTAAAGATCTGTAATTATGTGGCATGTGGTAATCATGCTTTTTTTCTCATGCACTTGGCATCACTTCTCTCAACAATCTTTAGCTTTGTTTTTTTTTAATTCAAGTCACCAAGAAAGACAGCATCTCCTGGAGTTTACATAATTAGTTTTACTTCATCTAAAGCATCAACATTAAAGAACAAGAATTATGCTACTTTGTTTTCCACATTCGTAACTTAAGAAGTCATCCACATATCTTAAGAGTTCAAAAGATAACATTGTATAGACATTGTACTTTATGACTGTCTGGAATGTGTAATCTTAAAATATTATGGGTAGATAAGTTAAATGGTCTCAATAGAGCAATTATCCCCAGAAAGGGATGTGAGCTAGAACAATACTCTTGAGAATGTAAAACAAAACAAAAAAGACGTCTGATCTTTTGGCCCTTCATGGGGATCAGTTCTTTTCCTGAAAACCTTTTGTCAGGACTGGAACCTTCCTAAGGAGCATGGATCCTTTGGTCAGGAAATCCCTCAGCCACAAATCTACCATCTTTATGCTGGGGCAAGTCTTCAACCTCCAGCAGTGCATAGCCTTTGCACCTAGAATAAGCCTGACCTTAAAAGAACAATTTACTTTTACCCAGTACTTTGCCAGTACAGACACATGGGCTTTGTAGTTCCTCAGAACTCACAACAGTTCAGTTGATTAGGACTTCTCTGGTAGCTAGTCAATGGCCATTACCACTCCTCAGGTAATTATTTTAATTTTTTATTAAGAAAATATATAGTTTCACAGTATACAATATTGGCTACTATCATAATATTGTTTTCATAGTATACCATGTTCTCAAAATCCTCTAATAACATACCTAATAAAAATAATTCTGGTTCCAAATTTATATAATTTGAGGTAATTTAACCAATGAGCTTTGTATTTTATAGCAGTAATAACTGAGTAGGTTCCTGTGGCATTTGCCCTTGTGGCCCCTGCTTGTTTCCCCAAACACAGAGCTCACAAGGTACCTCAGCATGCCCTCTGAAGTGCTGCCACCAGTCAATCTCTTTTATCGACTTAGTTTACTTCGAAAAGATGAAGGTCCAGCCAGTAGTGATGTTTCAACAAAACAGGTTTATTAATTACAGGTGGTTTCTGGAATAATTCATAAGCACATTCTTCACAATTCATCAATCTTCAATATTAACCTTCTATATTAACTATCACAGGTTACAGGTTATTTGTCTTTTCTCAGTTCTTGTTTCTATCGCTCTAAAGATTCTGCCGTGCCTTGTGCCACCTGAGAACATTTTATACATTTGATCTGTCTCCAATAATTCTTCCAGGCTCTTTTTAATTAGATCTGCTGATTCTCTCCCCTTATCTTCCCTTAGCACACCTAAAAAACTCCTCAGATCCAGGGTTAGAATTAAATCTCCTAGGTTTTCTTCTCTAATTTTCTCCAGCCCCTCTTTTGTTTGGCATACATTATCCACCAGACTCTCATTTCCTTGTTCATTATTCCCTGTCTCCTGTTGACTATAGTTCTTCTTTAACTGCTTCGTGAATAATTTTCCCTCTTCATTGTGGGATCTCACTATTTCTAAACTTGCTTGAAGCTTTTGTTAGCTTTTGTTTCATCCCAAAATTGTCCTTGTTGTTGCATTATGTCGCAGATGTCAAATAATTATATTCAAGTGAAAGTTGTCCAGATGTTTAAAGTAATCAGTCCAGTTCCATCCATACTTGCTTCCATAGGTCCAATTTAATAGATTGATCATTTTTAGGGTTAAGCTTGAATCCAGCCTCAGATGTAGAGTTTTCCTCGCCTCAAGGCTCAAGGTCCCATCAAGTTCAGAACCCAGGATGCAGTTTAGAAGTTCCACTTTGTCTGGATAGGGCTTTCTAGGATTAATTTATCTGTACAATTCAGTTCTGTCCTCAAAAAGAAAGGCAATTCTAAACAGCCATAAAGTGTTCAAGGTCATTGAATCTAGGCTTTTTGTCAGCACCTTAGATAGATGTTTCAAATAGCATAAACAAGTGTAGTTTCCCAGAGTTGTTGCCAATGATGTTTTCAAGAGAATGATTCTTAAGTTTATAATGACAAAGTAATACCAAACTTCCTTCCTTGAAGTACAATTAAATGTCCAATCAATGTCCAATTTATTTTCCTTGTGTCTCCCAGCGTCATCTCCTCTCTTCAGATTCACTGCTGCTCAATCAGTGGTGGGGGATAGAAGACACTATTTCTGCTGTAGAGATTGTCTCGTCCAGGGACCTAAGCTTCGCAAGACAGTGATTTAAACAGCTGATTGGCGGTACACAAAGCGGCTTTCCTATGGCCGATCTTCGCTAGACAACGACAATTCTTCCCCATTGGAACGCATTAAAGAGGTTTCAATGTATTCCAATGGGGAAATGCTTTTTGTTAGACAATGATTTCGCTAAACAGCAATTTCAGTGGAACGGATTATCATCGTCTAGCGAGGCACCACTGTAATCCCTTGGAATATTTGTTAATAATCCAGAGTTAGAGGCCCTTGCCTAAATTGGTTTAATGATTGGTCCCTGGATATATATTTTAAAATGTTCCTCTCAACATGCCATGGATGATAGGAACTGAAATTATAGTTGAGCCTCCTTTCTGAGGTGTCTAGGAGGCATCAGAACTTCGTCATAATTTTCTCATTTATAACCAAATCAAGCTTTTGCCATGATTCTTGTACTGAGGCATTGGAAATAATAATAATAATAATAATAATAATAATAATAATAATAATAATAATAATAATAATAATAATAATAATAATAATAATAATAATAATAATAATAATAATAATAATAATAACAATAACGACAACGACAACGACAATGACAACGACGATGATGATGATGATAATAATAATAATAATAATAATTCATTTCATTTCGTCTCATTTATAAGCCTCCTTTCTCCCCATAAGAGGACTCAAGGTGGCCCACAAAGTTAAAAGAAATAAATTTAAAACACAAAGTTAAAATAAGTAAATTTAAAACCCAGTAAATTTTACATTCTTTTGCTGCTCTGTGATAAGGTTTCTTACATTACTAGCAAAGTGGCCAAATACTATGCTACCGCAATAGCTTGCGTCAGTGTCCTGACCCTTGTTAGAGGAGTTTGTTTAACCTACTTTCTAGGAGAGTTGGAGTGGAATACTGATGGTTATATGTGTCTGCCAAGCCAGAGGTCCCAAACCTTTTTAACCCCGCGGACTGGCTGGGGAAGGCAGGGCAGCCCCTCGCTCTCACGCACATGTGCAAAGGAGCACTCTCATGCAGCCATGGGTGCACTCATGCGCACGTGCGAAGGAGCAGGAGGATGCTTGTGTGGACACTCAGGCACATGTGCAGATGGCGCTGTGCTCATGCGGGTGCACTGGCTCTCGGGCACATGCGCAAAAGAGTGGGGGAGCGGTTACATGGGGGCTGGCGAGTGCACACATGCACAAAGGGGCTGTGCTGGAGGGGAGTGTGTGTCGGGTGGGTGGGAGGTCTCTCTCCATGGCCCGGCCCAGCTCAGGCCACAGACCGGCACTGGGCTGCGGACTGGGCATTGGGGACCTCTGTACTAGAGCTTTCAAAGGTAACAGTTATTTAAGCAGTGATATTACTAGTTCCACACCTCCAGTGAGCATCCACAGCTGAGTGGTGAATTGAAACAAATCCTCCTGAATCCTTCACTCTGTTCACTAAACACTGAATATCTTGCCCTGCACTATGCAATAATTTAATTAAACCATTCTGATTAAGAATATAAGATTACATATGAAATAAGACAAAAGAACAAAAACTAGTTTGACAGAAAGGATTCAATTATAAAAAAGGAGTTAAGGTGTACTCTTACAAAAATACAGTAAATGCCATGTAAGCGTCCATCAAACTGTTTTTGGACTCTTTATTGCAGATAAACTCCTCCTGGCTTGGATCTGGGTTATCTGAAGGACTGTCTCTTCTCATATGAAACTTTGCAGCTCTTAAGATCCTCAGAAGAGACCCTCCTCTCAGTCCCACTGCCATGGCAGGTATACTTGACAGGGACAAGAGAAAGGGCCTTCTCTGTGGCAGATACCAGATTATGGATACTCTCCCTTAAGATATTAGGTTGGCCCCCTTCCTTTTATCCTTCCACCAACAGCTGAAGTCCCACGTTTCCATGCAGGCTTTTAACTTTAATATGTATTTTTAAAATTAAGTCCCTGGATCCTGGTTCTAAGTTTTTCAGCATGATAGTTTTTTAAAGTTAATGCTTTCAATCATTTGAAAATTTTGATGATTTGTTTTTTAATATATTATTTACTCTACTACTACTACTACTACTACTACTACTACTACTACTACTACTACTACTTACTACTGCTACTACTACTACTACTATAGTCAGTGACCAGGAAGAAAAAATACGTTATTTAGATAAAATCACATAATATTAGAGACATTGGTCAAGACATGACACCATTGCATCCTCTGGCTCTTTTACGACATTAAAGTTAAAAAGATATTCTGAGTCACATGATATAGGATGAGATTAGGACAGAGGTCGACAACCCCCGGTCTGTGGCCCGGTGCCAGTCTGTGGCCTGAGCCGGACCGAGCGTGGAGACAGACCTCCCGCCCCCGCATGCACTCACCCCCGCACAGCTGATTCACGCATGCACGTGTGCTTCAATGGGCCAGTGTGAGCACCACTCTGCTGTTTGCGCATGTGCACAAGCACATGCGTGGCCAGACAAGCACTGCATCACAGTTTGTGCATGCGCACGAGTGCACGCTTGTTTGTGCGAGAGAGTGCGTGGGCTTGTTCACGCATGCACATGAGCGCGGGGGTGCCCCACCTTCCCCAGCCGGTCCATGGGGTGAAAACGGTTGGGGACCCCTGCTTTAACTAGATGAAAAATAATTTGGATTACTTGCCTGATACTATAGTATGTCTTTCTAGGTGTACTTAAAGGGTTGTCCCCCTAAACCCTGGTAGTGAAGTCTTAATAAATGGAGGTGAATGTGGTGCACATCATTCTCACCTCACCTTCAGAGCTGCTTTAAGAGTGTAAGTTTTCAGACTGACATGGAAGGAGAAAGGGAGAAATATATGAGAGCTACATTTGTTTGGTTTTTCTTCAGATAGCCTCTGAGGGTGGATTTGTGATGCTGCTATAATTTCCTAAAAAAGAAGCAGATTTTGATAATTTTATTAATTTGACTGCTTTCAGAATTGCTTTTTTGTCTTTCTTTAGTTGTTGAAGACGTTGTTTGGCACAAACCTGGCTTCACAGTATGATAGTATATCTTCAAACCCCAGCAAATCTCAAGGCAAAGCCCAGCGCTTAGGTTCTTCAAATTTGAGGCCTGGGCTTTATCATTATTGCTTCATGGCTCCTTACACACATTTTACACAGGCACTTGCTGATGCTAGTTTAAGG
The DNA here is from genome assembly GCF_051106095.1 of Pogona vitticeps. Taxonomy (NCBI): domain Eukaryota; kingdom Metazoa; phylum Chordata; class Lepidosauria; order Squamata; family Agamidae; genus Pogona; species Pogona vitticeps. The sequence goes on along the minus strand of NC_135787.1, from coordinate 95,341,597 downwards.
AATATGATGCAAGCTGAACAAGAACATGATACTTCTGGGTAAGAACAATTTTTAATTTTTCCCCACTTTTTTGTTGTTTTTTTGTAAGAAAACTTCTGATAAGGGGGCTTAAGAATTTGTGGAAAGGGGCACACAGATTAAAAAAACCTGTAAATATCATTATATATAGATTTATTAATACTAAATTAACTATTAACCCATTTGCCTTATTAGAATGTGCAGTTATTCAGATGCTTTTGTATTGATTATTCAGAATACTACTTTTTATGCAACTGGTTAGAATATTTGGGAGGACCTGGAACAAAACATTTTATTGTGTTCTCCAGCTCTGTAGTCAGATTTCTTATCTTTTGAAGCTCTTAATAGAAAATGCATTCAGTTGAATGAATGTTATTTTTGCTGATGTACTGGAATGAAATCTGTCTATATGTAAATAATATGCATTGAAAGTAAAATCAGTAATAGCAGTGAAGATGGCTGAAAACCAGCTCCATATCTGTGTAAGTTTGCTTGCATAACCATTCTGAGAGGTTCGGATTCAGCAAGCAGGTTCTTTTCAAATAGCCTGAGATATTAAGGCATTACAGTATATTAGAAGGTACTCTAATCAAAGCTCCAGCTCCAGAATGTGTGCTTTTCCTATCCCCATCCCTATGTCACCCCCCACAAAAGTCCTGTATATGTGTTACCCACCTGTATCATTAAAATGCAATAATTAGCCCTCTTTCCTTTACTGATTTACTGCCACCATCTCAACCTCCTCAGTGTTAGTTATCTTTTTAATAACTAATTACAAACAAATTTGGTAATACAGCACCAAACCCATCCACTTCATGGACATCATGGACAATGGCTAAAATTGAAGAAACGTCCCACTGGTAAAAAAATGTTTGAACTTTAGCTAAATTTCATATACGCCCATAATTTTAAATTGTGCAGTGTGGATATTGTAGTTTTTGGCTTCGTTTTTTCTACATTACCCTTCAAATATTGGTGACAAGGTAGTGATTTGTACCAAGTTGTCAACATTTCTGCCTTTCCACCATGGTAATCAAGGAACCAATGCTAATTTTGCCTGCTGTGGCTACTTTCTGATTCTCTGATTTCCTATGGCGTAGTATACAGTAATTGTTGAAACCTGATAAAACTTTTTATGACAAGGCCGAGATATTACTTACAATACTTCTTTCCCTGATACTTCTGAGTATACAGAAGGGAACAACTGATTTCACGTGGGAAAGAGTGAAACAAACTTTTATGCCCTGCCAAGCTAAGTAGAGGCCCCAGCGAGGACCTTTGGTATATAAGATAGAAGGAGCTTCTTTGGCTGCTTTAGAACTGCCATCAAACAGAGGAGGCAGAGACTGGTTCTCCTTTGTGGCCTCTGTGAATGCACACATATGGGTCTTGTCTGCGTCTCAGAAGATTCTAGAGCTGAAAGCACTTTAGTGATGTGATTCCCCCACAACGCATATGCTCCTCCCACCCTCCATTCCCATCAGTTTTTTTCCTGCCAAACTGTATGGTTCTCCTTTGGAAGACCAAGCTTTCTCTTTAGCCTTTTTAACGCTAATTATCCAAACAGCCCTGTTCAGGGCTACTATTTTCTCTATCTTCTTTACTCTTACTTAATCAGTTTGAGCTATCGCTTCTCTCTTACTGCGTTTTGTCGCCTTTTCCCGCCTTTTTGATTCCTCCCCCTTTCCTCTCTTATGGCCTACCAGTTTCCTTTCAAGTGGTGCACTTCTTGCTCCAATAAGATCTCTCTCTCTGACACTCACAATCAGTGTCTTTTTTGTCTGGGTGAATCTCACCACACTCATTCTTGTGCTGCCTGCAAAAACCTTACTCAACCGGCACGCAAACAGTGCTTACAGAGGCTTAGATCTCATCTTTGGCAAACCGCAGTTAATCCTTCTTCCCCCTCCAGGGAGCCGGTAAGATTCCCTGTTTCCCCTGGCAAGAGACTCCTTGCAGCTCAAACTGCCCCTGATACCGCGGTCTCTGTCCCACCTAAGGATAAAGCACAAAAAACGAAGATTTCTAAGCCAAAATCGTCTACTAAACCCTCCACTAAATCAATTGATACTCCTTCAAAGAAAAAACCTACAACTAAAACTCCGAAAACGGATACCCCACCCCACCTTGAGCCCTCTCAGCCATATCTCCCCTCTCTCATTTTGGAGGAATCCTCGAGGGACGCTCATGACTCTGCCTCTGATCAGGAGGAGATTCAACAAATAATAGTCTCTGCCATGACATCAAGCTTAATACTGAGTATTGGCCATTTCCCGGCTGCACACCCGTCCAGCCCGGCCTCGGCCCATTCCAACCCTACATTAGGGTGGGCAGTTGAAATCTCGGTTTCTGACCCCCAAACTCCCCTTCCTTCTCCCAGAAAACGAACGGAGAAAAGGAAGCATGTCTCCCCAAAGAGACCTACAGTTTTTTGACCCTTCTATCTGGCAATCACATTTCAAACTGTATCATACCGAGCAACAAAAGCAAGCTCATCTTATTTCTGAGCCATCTCAACCCCCTTCTCCACAAAATTGAGGTCGAACCAAGAAGCATGCATCGGCCACTTCAGCATCATCCAAGCCCAAACTAACATAGTCATGGAGCAGGTATGACCACTCACTACATACTCCTACGTATGTCATGGAATGAACGGACACTCAGGAGCAGCAACCTTACGATACTCGACAACATGAACCGTCGCCAACATCACCTTATTCACCATCTTCCTCTGAAGATGAACAATCTATTTCTTCTCATCACTCATCTTCTGATCTCCCCACTCCTCCTGATGAGACCAAGGATAACCAACCTCCTTCTCCTTCAGAAGACTTTTCCTCATATTCTCAATTTATATCGAGAACGGCTAAAGCGCTTCGTCTTAACATTGAGGAACCTTCATCACCCGAAACAGATCCTGTTTTCGACGACATCATTCAGGAAAGGTCTTCACCAGTCAGCCTTTCTTTCAGGAAATCTGTCTTACAACTCATTAAAGACACATGGGATAAGCGTCCTTCAATGATGCAGATTTCACGCAGAACTGAAAACCTCTATAAATCTCATGGTGATGACAGTGAATTCCTAAATAAGCATCCTTTACCAAATTCTGTAATAGTGAAATCTAGTCAGTCTAGGGGCCACAATAAATCTAAAGTCACCCCTATGAATAAAGAAGGAAGGAAGATAGATATAATGTAGATATAAGAAAGGTAGAAGGATTTATTCCCTACAGTCTTTCTTATTGAGGAACATCAATTACCAAGCCACTATGGGAGCGTATCAACGCTATATCTGGAACAAGGTACAGTGGTGTCCTTGACGACAATAATCCATTCCGTTTAAATTGCTGTATAGCGAAATCATCGTCATGCGAAGAAAAAACATTGGAATGCATTGAAAAACGGTTAATGCGTTCCAATGGGGGAAATACCTGATCGTCCTGCGAAGATCCTCCATAGGGCGGCCATTTTGCGATCTCTGTCTTATGAAAATCAGTCTGGAAAACAGCGGGGAGCCATTTTATGAACTGCCAATCAGCTATTTTAAATCATCGTCTTGCGAACAATCGGTTTGCAAAGCACGGACCTAATCGTCATTAAACAAAAATCCCCCATAGGAAAGTCATCGTCAAACGATTTTGTCGTCATGCGGGGTAAGCGTCTAGCGGGGCACCACTGTACTTCCCCTTCTTGAATCAGCACCCAAAGTGATAAAGAGTGACCTTATTAATGCCCATTCCGAAGCCATTACCCTGGCTAAATACCAAAGAATTGCTGCATGTCATGCAGCAGAAGCTGCTACTAAAACATTGGTCTCCTCCATCTCAGTACGACGTCATGCCTGGCTCAGAGCATCCACAATCTCAGACAACACCAAATCACGGGTTGAAGATCTACCCTTCGGTGGGACTGGCCTATTCAACAAAACTGACAAAACCATGGAGAATTTTCATAAGATGTGCTAAACGGCGAAATCTTACTCCAATCAGCAATTTTCGACCTTCCTTCTCAGTACCATCCCAATCAACCATACTCCTGGTCCTATTCTCAATATCAATACCAGCGATATTATCCATACAAGCAGTTTCGACCTCAACAGTCAGAACGGTCTCTCCCGACCCCACAGCCATTTTTTCCTTCCTTTTGCCTCTGCAATGCAACTTATCAGAGGTAATCCCTTCCCAAGAATCAAAGGAAGGGTAAGCAATTCTGAATATTTTTTTCAATGTCTCCATATCCTTAGAGACCTACAACCCCCCTTTCAGACCAGATTGGCACCATACTTACCTTACTGGCAAAACATTACTAGCGACCAATGGGTCTTTGCCATCATTGCCCATGGCTACAAAATTGAATTCTGTACCTTACCCCCATGGGACTCATCCAACCCACGCCCTTTGCTCCCATCCTTCAGGGCGAAATCGCCACTTTGATTTCCAAGCAGGCTATTAATCCTGTACCACAATTCGATTGGCATAATGGATTCTATTCCAAATATTTTACTGTTTCCAAAAAAGATGGAGGACTCTGTCCTATTCTGGACTTGAGACACTTAAATAGTTTTATTCTGCCCCGTAAATTCTGAATGCTTACCTTAGATACCGTTATCCCTTTGCTTTCACAGAATGACTGGTTCGTCATAATCGACCTACAGGATGCCTGTTTTCACGTCTCAATACACCCTTCATACCAAAAATACCTCCGTTTTTATGTCGACAGTTTTTCCTACCAATTCTGTTCTCTCCCATTTGGACTCTCTATGGCTCCAAGAACTTTTACAAAATGCATGGTGCTGGTCGGAGCCTTTCTACGGCTCCAGGGTATAAACATCCACTCTTACATCAACGACTGGCTGATAGTCACGGCATCATACCATGAGGTTGTAGCCGCAAGAGACACCACCCTACATACACTGAAGAAACTAGGACTCAAAATCAATCTGGAAAAGTCCCATCTCCAACCAAAACAAACACCCACCTTCATTGGGGCAGGTATAGATTCAATACAAGCAAAAGCTTTCCTCCCTCACGAAAGATTTGCAAAAATAAACAAGTCAGCTGCCTCATTCCCACCTCTTCAATGTCTGCACATCACGGACAGTGACTTCTCGGTCTCATGGCCTCCACGACATTGCTGATATTTCATGCCAGACTCAAGATAAGACCACTTCAATCCTGGTTTGTAGCCCTATTCGATCCCATGATACCAAGATGCTAACAGTCACAGATGACCTAGCTACCCAACTTACATGGTTGACCTACCTTCCAAACTTGTGCATCAGTTGACCCTTCAGCCCACGATACAGGTCACTACCAATGCCAGCCCTTCTGAGTGGGGGGCCCATTGCCTGCATCACAAAATTCACGGCCTGTGGTGAAAGAAAGAACAGACTCTTCAAATAAACCACCTGGAGTTACTTGCAATCATCAGAGCTTTCAATGCCTTTCTCCCACTTATCAAGGGACAGGTTGTCCAATTAGCAACGGACAATACAACAGCACTTCTCTATGTCAACAAGCAGGGAGGCACTCACTCCCTTTCCCTTCTATATCTTGTTGTCAATCTATGGGAGTGGTGCTGTCAAAACTAAATATTCCGATAGCAGTTCATATTACGACAGACAACAACTATCTCGTGGACCACCTCAGCCGTCTACCATTGGGAACACACGAATGATCCCTGAATGATACCGTATTCCGTCAACTGTGCTGTCGGTGGGGCTCTCCATCAATCGATTTTTTTTGCAATAAGACTCAATTGCAAATGCATGATATTCTGCTCCAGAGCTGGGTTGGACAACCACTCGATCGGGGATGCATTCATGGTGGACTGGTCCAAGGATTTCCTTTACCTGTTTCCACCAATACCACTCGTCCAGCGTACAATCGTTCGGATTTGACAGTTCAAGGCTCATGCAATCCTCATAGCCCCGAGTTGGCCCCAACAGCCCTGGTTCACTCACCTGACATCGATGTCCACAGACCGGGTCCATCTTCTTCTAATCCTGGATCTTCTGACTCTCAATCAAGGTATGATCCACCATCCAAACCTGACCTCTATCAATCTTGCAGCATGGAAGATATCCCAGAGGTGATGGAAGTCTTGCAACAGGCACATAAACCTTTAACTCTCTCCTTATATAAAAATAAATGGAAATCTTTTACCAAGTACACCAACAATAAGAACTTACCTGCTGTACCTGTTTCACTTAATACCTTACTTACTTTCTCCTCCATCTCTTCAAACTTGGCCTGTCATTATCCACTCTGAAGGTATACATTTCTGCCATTGTTGCCTACCAACCTGACGACTCCCCTTCTGCAAAACTATTTTCACACCCTGCTGTCAAGAAATTCCTCAAAAGACTCAACAACATTCGCCCACCACATCAGCGTATTATACCAATGGTTTCTCCAGACAGTGCTTAACGCCTTAATGCGTCCACCATTTGAACCCATGTCACCTTCAAGCCTGCAGTTACTTACCTGTAAAACAGCATTCCTACAGCTATCACATCAGCAAAAAGGGCTAGTGAACTTGCCGCCCTTCGAAGCGACCCACCCTTTACCCAATTTCACCCTGACATGGTGACATTGTACTTTGATGTGCCCTTTCTGCCCAAAGTGGTTTCTGATTTTCATATCAACCAACCCATTATATTGCCATATTGTCTCCACTAGAGCATATGCTCCATACTTTGGATGTCAGGAGGGCCCTGTCCTTTTACTTAGACAGGATTAAGTCCTACAGGAGGTCCAATAGACTCTTCATTTGCTTCCATGGCCCCCACAAGGGAGCCCATGCATCGTCTCAGTCCATCTCTAGGTGGGTAGTTTACACCATTTCTCTAGCCTATAAACTTTCAGGAAAGTCACCTCCTGAACACCTTAAGGCTCATTCAACCAGAGCCCTGTCGACTTCGGTTGCCTTCCAATGTGGGACCGAGATCCCAGACATCTGCCGGGCTGCTGCACGGTCCACACCGTCGACCTCCGTCAAGCAGTACCAGCTAGATGTCAGAGCAAGATAAGATGCTTTATTCGGCAGAGCTGTGTTGGCATCCTTCCTCCCGTGATGTCCCACCTGCTGGTAAGTGAAGCCTGCTAGTCACCCATATGTGTGTATTCACAGAGGCCACAAAGAAGAAAAAGAGGTTACCTACCTGTAACCATAGTTCTTTGAGTAGTCCTCTGTGAATTCACACTACCCACCCATCCTCCCCTCTCTCCATCACGGTTTACTTACATTTCTACTCTTATAACACCTGACGGAAAAAAAATCTAGGAACTGAGGGGAATGGAGGGTGGGAGGAGCATATGCCTTGTGGGGGAATCACACAACTAAATTGTTACTTCCAGCTCTAGAATCTTCTGAGAACATCAGTGCAGGCGCAGACAAGACCCATATGTGTGAATTCACAGAGGACCACTCGAAGAACTATGGTTACAGGTAGATAACTTCTCTTTTTGTGGCATTAACAGTATTAATTTGAATAATTTATTGTCATTGTAAATATATACATCGTATACCCATACAACAAAATTCACACAGGCACCCAGAGACCAGACCCACATGCAGACATATAAAAATTCCTGAAACTCCCCAACCACTAAAATCCCCCACTAAGAGTACAACCTCTTAAAGTATTAAAGTAGTTTATTTTTGTTTTTTCTTAGCTGGTTTGATATACTACAGAAGGTATCTACACAACTAAAAACTGGCGTGATGAGTACAGTGAAGCATCGTGCTGATAAGGTACCGGTAAAAAAATACATTTTTTAAGTTGTTGATTGATAGTTTTTAAAAAATACTGTGAAGGAAAGACATTATTTTAAAATATTTACTTCAATTTTTATCCTGTCCGCATACACAGGACATATTATGGTACAGAATGCAACCATGTGGTGTAAAACTTCATTCTGAAGTCTAGTAAATGCAAAATGTGACTACAGTGGTGCCCCGTTCTGGATTAATCGTCGCTATGCAGAAACATCGCTAAACGGAACTTCGTTTAATTTGTTCCTGTGGCTCCTAAACTCACAGTTCAGCGAAGTTCCTCCATAGCGCCGCCATTTTTGCACCCTCGGTAAGCGAGGGCAGGGCGTGAAAACACTTGTGACGGCCATTTTGGGCACCCGGCGGCGATTTTGGAACCGCCGATCAGCTGTTTAAAAAAACATCGCAATGCGAAGATCGGTAAGCGAAATGCTTACGATCATCGCAATGCAATGTTTTGCCTATTCAGAACATCGCAATGCGATTGCATTAGTGATCTAAAAAAATAGATCGCTATGCGGAGTCTTCGTTAAACAGTGCGCTTGTTAAGCGATGCACCACTGTATATGTAAGAGGCTGCTGATTTGAGTCTTTTAATGCAGATATGTCTCAGAGACATGTGACTTAAGGTTTTATAAACCTTCCACCTGCTGCTTAGCACAGAGATGGGGTATGGCACTGGGAGGGGTTTTCCTCACATACAGACAGCTGTAACCCATGCTCTTATATGAGGTTGGGTCTATTCTCCACTGCTCCAGTGAAAGAAATAGGTTTACCAGTAGACAATGTGGTTAAAACACCATTGGCCTGTGGTGATCCTCAGGGTTCTGCTCTGTCACCCTTCTTTTTAACATCTACAATACATGAAACCACTGGGAGAGGTTGTCTGGAGTTTTGGAGTTCAGTGCCACCAGTATGCTGATGACACTCAACTCTATCTCTCCTTTCCACCTAATTCCAGGGAAGCTGTCTTGACTCTAAACCAGTGCTTGGCATCAGTAATGGTCTGGATGAGGGCAAACAAACTGAAACTTAATCCAAACAAGACAGACGTGCTCCTGGTTAGTTGGAAGGCAGATGAGAGAATAGGGATACTACTTGTGCTGGATGGGGTTACACCACCACCCCGAAAACTCAGGTCCGCAGCTTGAATGTACTCCTGGATTCATCCCTAAGCTTGGATGTCTAGGTTTCGGGCAGGAGTGCATTTGCACAGCTAAAGCTGGTGTGCCAGCTGCGTCTGTTCCTTGAGATGTTGGATTTGGCTACAGTGACACATGCCTTAGTTACATCCCGTTTGGATTACTGTAACAAGTTCTATGTGGGGCTGCCTTTCAAGATGGCTGGGGAAAGTCAACTGGTGCAAAACTGCAGCCAGACTATTGACTGGGCGCTAGCTACAGGTACCATTGTAACGCGCCTGCTAGAAAAACTGCACTGTTACAAGAACTGCACTGGCTTCCAGTCTGTTTCTAGGCCCAATTCAAAGTGCTGGTCATTACCTACACAGCTTGCGTCCAGGCTACCTGAAGGATCGCATCTCCCTATACAGTGGTGCCTCGCATTATGATCGCTTCGTTTAACGACAAAATCGCATTACGATGAACTTTTTGCGATTGCAGAACAATGTTTCCTATGGGGAAATTTTGCTTTGCGATGATCGGTTCCCTGCTTCGGGAACCGATTCTTTGCAAAACGACGATTTTCCAACAGCTGATCGGCGGTTTCAAAATGGCTGCCGGGTAAATAAAATGGCTCCCCGCTGTGTTTAGGGACGGATTCCTCGCAAGACAGACAGCGAAAATGGCCGCCCTGTGGAGGATCTTCACTGGACGGTGAGTTTTAAGCCCATTGGAATGCATTAAACAGGTTTTAATGCATTTCTATGGGCTTTTTAATTTCGCTTTACAATGTTTTCGTTCTACAGTGATTTCGCTGGAACGAATTAACATTGTAATGCGAGGCACCACTGTATGCACCTTCTTGGCAATTAAGATCAGCAGAGGAGACCCTTCTCTTGGTCCCATTGCCAGCACAAGCACAACTGACGGGGACACGGGAGGGGGCCTTCTCTGTGGCAGCTCCCAGGCTATGGAATGGTCTCCCTCAGGAGATCAGAATGGCCCCTTCCCTTTTATCCTTTTGAAAAAAGCTACAGACCATCTCTTCAGGCAGACTCTTAACAATTACAGTGGTGCCCCAGTTGATGACGATAATCCGTTCCAGGAAAATCGCTGTTAAGCGAAATCGTAGTCAAGCAAAAAAACCACACCCCATTGGAATGCATTGAAAACCGGTTTATGCATTCCAATGGGGAAATACCTCATTGTCAAGCAAAGATCACCCATAGAGAACTGCTGATCAGCTGTTTAAAATTGCTGTCTTTCAAAGCAGGGGTCCGGAAAGCATCTATTTTGCGAAGGGAGGGAAGCCATTTTGCGGAGGAAAGCCATTTTGCGGAACCAGAAAAATCATCGTTTAGCGAACAAACGGTTCACAAAGCAGGCTCCTAATCAATGTAATGCAAAAAGCTCCATTGGAACCATTGTTTTGCGATCGCAATAGCAGTCGCAAAAAACTCATCGTCAAGCGATTTTGTCATCTACCGGGGTCGTCGTCAAGCGGGGCACCACTGTATAACTGAATCCCTGGACCCCATTTTAGTAGATAATTTTAATCTTTTTTGTTTTTCATGTTTTAATCTTTTAATTGTATTTTAATTTATATATTGTTTAATTTATCTTTTAATATTTAACTTATTTTGTTTTCAAATTGTGTGAATTTTAATGTTGTGAGCCGCTTTGGGCCCCTTGATGGGAGAAATTCGGCATATAAATAAAACAAAATAGAAGAAGAAAAAGACTAAGAAGTCTAGGCGTTTGTAAAGCATTTGAGCTCAAGGCCCAGCAATTAGAATCAGTACATGTTGGAAAATTACAGAGAAACATGTTGCAGTTCCATCTAGCAGCCTGTTCTGATATTGCACTGCAGAAATACTTTAAAAATACAGTGGACAACAAAACAGTACTTCCTTTGGCACCTAAAATTGATAAGAGGGTGGCATTGGAAAATTCATGTCAAAATGTCTCTAAAAAGACTTAAAACGCATTTTAAAAGTAATGTTTGAACCTGACTAGATGTTACCCCCCCAAAAGTAATTGCGTAACTTCTTGTTATGTTACTTTAAAATGTGTCTTGTGACTAGTTGCAGGTAGTTGCATCACATTTAGGTAGTTACTTCCAAGATATGGGCGCAATAATATATTAACCATGAGCCCTCATTTCTTACCCAAAGAGTTCCTTTCGCCTCTAGGATTAACTTATTTTAATAACGTATGGTGTTACCTTGTGCCGAGGAACCACATTTTACCTATTCTTCCGCAACTTCATTAGTCTGTTGGTTGCCAGGCAGCGTCCTCTTTATTCTGGTAGGCTTCTGAGAAGTTGACTAATTACTGAGGAGGGCTAGGTGCTCTATGTTTTAAATTATTCCTTTTAAAATTGGTTGAAATTTAATTTCTTTCAATATTATATATATTTTTCAATTGTGTTTATACCGTGTTTCCCTGAAAATAAGACATTAATTTTTGTTCCAAAAAATGCATTAAGGTTTATTTTCAGGGGATGTTTTAATTTTTTTCATGTACAACAATCTCCATTTATTCAAATACAGTCATGTTGTCATCTTCTTCTGGTTACTGCACAATGAGTTGCTGGTGGAAGGTGGGGTTTCACTTAACTGGGGCTTATTTTAAAATGTGTCTTGTTGTGACTAGTTACAGGTAGTTACATCACATTTAGGTAGTTACTTCCAAGATATGGGCTCAATAATATATTAACCACGAGCCCTCATTTCTTACCCAAAGAGTGGTCTACTTGACCAGGTGGGCGGGATATAAATCAAATAAATAAATAAATAAATAAACAAACAAATAAACAAATAAACAAATAAACAACAATTATTTTGAGGTAGGGCTTATATTATGAGCATCCTGAAAAATCATACTAGGCCTTATTTTCAGGTTAGGTCTTATTTTTAGGGAAACAGGCTATTTTAGTGTTTTTTAAATTTGTATTTTTGTCTGTACCTTCCCGTTAATCTTATTTTGAATTGTCCTGAGTCCCAGTTTAGTAAGAAAGATGGGATATAAATCAAATAATCAAATGATTAGAATGAGGCTCATGATGGCCATGAACAGCATGAGGTTTATACTGCTTTAGCCAGGCAGTCTTCCTTTCTGACTGGAATCTTATTGAGCAAAATGCATTTCTCCCATTTTTTTACAGAATATGATACATAATCACATTCGTTTGTTTGAGCCCCTTGTCATCAAAGCTTTAAAGCAGTATACCACAACAACATCAGTACAGCTGCAGAGGCAAGTTTTAGATCTTCTTGCACAGCTTGTTCAACTACGAGTTAACTACTGCCTTCTAGATTCCGATCAGGTAAGTTCTTCAGCTTCCTTGTAACAGAGTTAATTACAGACAAGCAGCCACTCATGTTTTTATTTAAATGGACAAGCTGTATAGATAATAAAGCATGGTGTTTTTCAGTATTTAAAGTAGTTTAAGTATCAAATATTTCAGATTTATTTATATTCTATTTTGGCTCCCTAAGGGCATTCTGGAACCTTTGGTATAGGACCTCCCACTGAGTGGCAAATAACTTCTTATCATTTTGGTCCCCTTCAGGAAGAGGAGCTGTCATGTCGTTGGATGTTGGCCCTGCCTTCTGTTGTGCAGTAGGATTTTTGGAAGAGTTTTGTAGACCTCGTGTTTCATGGTTTTGAAATAAAAGAAGTTACAAAGAGATCTTTTAGCAATTTTGCCTGACATTCTAACAATTCTTTTTTTCTGAAAGTCCTGAAATTGATCAACAGTTAGTCTGTCAGATAGGTTGTTAAGATAGCCCGCTACCTGTTTGCCATCTCAATAGGAACCCAAGAGGGTTAGTGACAAAACTTTTTTAAAAAAATTCTTCTGGTGCTAAAAAACTTAGGTGTGGTTTCTGATTTTCTTGTGTGGGATCTTTAACCTGTGTAATATGGTAATTGACACATTTTAGCACTTTGCATATTTCCTCATTCAGTATCTCTCTTTATGCCTCTAAATTCTTTTTTAACCACCACAGAAGCAGTAGCTTTAAAAACATTCTCTTCACACTGATCTATCAGGAATATGCTGTTTGATATCGAGTTAAATTTTACTCTCCCCCCCCACCACCATGAAGCAGAATCAAACTGGCTCCCTGGTTTGCCAGGGAGCTCTTGGTATTAAAGCAAGTGGGACAGAGATTAGAGCAGGGGTCAGGGAACTTTTTTACCTTTTACCCCACAAAAAATGTATATACACCGACATTACCCCCTTGATTCGAAAGGAAGGAAATCATACATTATTTGAATTAAAAATATTATTGAATCTACAGAGGCTGTGTACCGAACTAGCAGGATGCACCAAATTTGATAAAGATGTGCACTATTTTTGCTGGAACATATTGCACTCCAGCCATGGTGTGGTATAGGGAGTAGTTAGGTGTCCAACGTGCTTAGCAATTTGCATTAAATTTTTGCTAGCTCACAGAGGTGGTTGCCAGAGTGTTTCTAGCAATGACATGCTTGCTAGAGACAGGCAACGCAGAATTGGCGGGGGGGTTCCCTACCACTTTAATCATTCTATGTGTGGTGTGCAAAAAGGAACAAACCAGGCTAAAGGTCATGTCACCCACCCTGGTGCCACAGCCCAATACCAAAGGACCAGTGTGCTTTTTTTATCATCATCAATGGAAAACTCAGCAGTGGCCAGAGGATTGGAAAAGATCAGTCTACATACCAATCCCAAAGAAGGGAAGTGCCAAAGAATGCTCCAACTACCATGCAATTTCATTTCACATGCTAGCAAGGTTATGCTCAAAATCCTACAAGGCAGGCTTCAGCAGTACGTGGACCAAGAACTCCCAGAAGTACAAGCTGGATTTCGAAGGGGCAGAGGAACTAGAGACCAAATTGCTAACATGTGCTGATTATGGAGAAAGCCAGAGAGTTCCAGAAAAACATCTACTTCTGCTTCATTGACTATGCAAAAGCCGTTGACTGTGTGGACCACAGCAAACTATGGCAAGTTCTTAAAGAAATGGGAGTGCCTGACCACCTTATCTATCTCCCGAGAAACCTATATGTGGGACAGGAAGCAACAGTTAGAACTGGATATGGACAACTGATTGGTACAAAATTGGGAAAGGAGTACGACAAGGCTGTATATTGTCCCCCTGCTTATTTAATTTGTATGCAGAATACATCATGTGAAAGGCCGGACTAGAGGAAGCCCAAGCCGCAATTAAGATTGCCAGAAAAAATATCAACAACCTCAGATATGCAGATGATACCACTCTGATGGCAGAAAGTGAGGAGGAATTAAAGAACCTCTTAATGAGGGTGAAAGAGGAGAGTGCAAAAAATGGTCTGAAGCTCAACATCAAAAAAACAAAGATCATGGCCACTGGTCCCATCACCTCCTGGGAAATAGAAGGGGAAGAAATTGAGGCAGTGACAAATTTTACGTTCTTGGGCTCCATGATCACTGCAGATGGTGAAAGCAGCCACAAAATTAAAAGATGCCTGCTTCTTGGAAGGAAAGCAATAATAAACCTAGACAGCACCTTAAAAAGCCACCCTTCCCCCCCCCGCCTTAATTCAGTTTCTCTTTTGCTTGACTGCCTGTTCATTTTCAGTTTTGAGTCAGTCTGTCTCTCTCTCTCTCTCTCTCTCTCTCTCACACACACACACACACACACACACACACACACACACACACACACACACACACACACACACACACACACACACACACACACACACACACACTCCCTCCATTTTCTACAATTACATACATTTAAATAAGCCTGATGAAGTCCTAGGTCTCTCGCACCTTTCTTTCTTCCTTCCTTCCCTTGCTTGCTCCTTTCCCTCCTCCTGCTTGTTTGCAGTCATTTCCGGAGGAAGCAGTCATTCAGAAGCCCCGGGGTTCACTGATTCCCCGGGCTAATCCCCACCTGTAACCAATTAGGTTTATCTCTCTGATCTCTCTAACAGAACGGAGCATTTAGGAGTGCCCTGCTGCAAGGAAGGAAGTAACGGCGAGGTGGTTTACAATTAAAGCTTTGGCTCCAGAGGGTGGGGGTGGGTGGGAGGGAGGGGGTAGCATCCTCCTCATTACCCCCAGGATTTTCACTTTTACCCCATTTGGGGTAATTTACCCCGGTTCCCCGACCTATGGATTAGAGTAACACTGGTGGAAAACTCATAGTGAATTCAACTAAACATGGGCTAGGGTCCACTGGAAGGCCTACTCTCTGGCAATGGTGGCAGCAAAGAAGTCATTGTTCTCTGCTACCAATGTGTCAGTACAGAATTGTAGCCCTCTGTGAAGAATTCATGTGACACTTCGCAGGCAAAAATCACTCATATCCATTCTGACTTGGATGTTGTAATTGATACAGGTCCTGTGAATGTAACTGTGGCCCCTGCTTGTCCTATGTTAATGAATAAGTTTCAGTTGTTGCAGTCTGAAGATGGAGACAGGATGCGTGTAGAAGTGAAGGCTACGAAAGCAAAAAAAAAAAGCAAAAAGAAAAAGCACAGTGTTCTGCTTATATCCTGTCCCATAGCACTTAAAGCACTCTTGGGGCTACACATTCCTCCCCACCCCCTATGAGATGGGTGCTCATTTTAATGACCTTGGAAGAATGGAAGGCTGAGTCAACCTTGAGCTGGCAGCCTGGGATTGAATCCCGGGTCATTAGCACAATTTTGGCTGCAGTACAGCAGTTTCACCACTGTGCTTTATGGTGCTTGTCTTTCCTGACTTCAGAAAAGCTGCCAGAGAGTAACTGACTGAGTGGGTAAGAAGAATAGTGAATGCCTTTCTGCAAGAAGGCAGGATCCCAGCATGCTTAAAAGATGCAGTAGTAATGCCATTGCTGAAAAAGCCTTCATTGAATCTCATGGTATTGGATAATTACCAGCCAATCTCCACTGTTCCTTTCCTAGGCAAGGTATTGGAGTCTGGTGGCTTCACAGCTCCTGGAAACTGATTATCTAGATCTATTTCAGTTTGGCATCAGGCCTGGAATGGGGACTGCTTTGGTTGACCTATACCAGAAACTGGACAGGGGGACTATGTCCTTGCTGGACCTCTCAGTAACTTTTAGTGTCATCAACCATAGTATTTTTGGGGGGCGACTCTCGGGGATGGGATTTGGGAGCATTGTGTTACAGCGGCATTGGTCCTTCCTGGAGAGGAGAACTCAGAATATGGTGCTGGGGGCCCTTTTTTTCAATGCCCTGAGATGTCCCTCATAGTTCTGTTTTGTCGTACATCTACATGAAATCACTGTGAGAGGTTGTCCAGAGTTTTAGGGTTCAGTGTCACCATTATGTGGATGATACCCAACTCTATCATTTTCATCTAAATCTGAGGAAACTGTGATGGTGCTAGATTGGTGTCTGGTGTCATTAATGGATTGGATAATAATAATCATGTACCATCAAGTCAATTCCGACTTATGGTGGCCTTTTTCAGGGTTTTCCAGGTAGAGAATACTCAGAAGTGGTTTACCATTCCCTTCTTCTGGAAGAACCCTGGGACTGTGCAGTTTGCCTATGTCCACACAGGCTAGCTGTACTGACAGCAGGCACAGTGGGGAATCAAATTCACAGCCTCTGGCTCCACAGCTAGATACCTAAACCATTGAGCTATCCAGCCAGCAAGCGACTAGATAAGGGTGAATAAACTGAAACTTTATCAAGGCAAGACAGAGGTTCTTGTGGGAATAAGGATTCAGCCTGTCCTGGATGGGGTTACATTCTCCCTGAAAAGGCAGGTGTGCTGCTTGGGTGTGCTCCTTGATTTATCCCAGATTTTGGTTTTTGCCCAAGTCATCTTAAGGACTGTATCTCCCTTTATGAGCTTTCTCATGTTTTTAGAATATCAGGGGAGTCCATTCTCTTGGTCCCTCCACCCTTGTGGGTGCATTTGATCAGGACATGGGAAAGGGCCTTCTCTGTTGCAGCTCCCATACTCTCGACTTCCCTGCCATAGAGAGCCAGGTTGATAGCATCTTTGCCGTCTTTCTGCAAGCAGCTAAAAACATTTCTCATTAGGAAGGATTTTTCTTAGTGACTGAGTGTCTAAGAGCTATTTTTAAAATTAGATTGCTGAGTTTTTATTATTATTTTTAATATACTTATACTACTGTTTTATCTTGTCGTTTTAATACTATATTTGTTTAATTACTGTATTTTTAAAATTCTGATACTGTTTAGCTTTTAATACTGTAAACTAGAGGTGCCCAACCCCCGGTCTGTGGCCCTGTGCTGGTCCATGGCCGGAGAAAGACCTCCCCCCCCCATCCCCGCACGCACTCCCATCCCTGCACATCCTCTTTGCACGTGTGTGCACCTGTGCCCACACGAGCACTCCCCCACCCCTTCATGCATGTGCACGAGTGCCCCCTGAGCGCCGTTCCACCCTTTCCACATTCTCACGAGCATGTGCCTGCACAAGCGCTCTCCCCCTTTTGCGCATGCACACAAGCATGCATGCCCCCTCCTTTGCACCTGCGTACAAGCTCCCGTGCGAGACAGTGCCCGCTTGTTCACACATGCGCACGAGCGCAGGGGATGCCCCACATTCCCCAACCGGTCCGCGGGGTTAAAAAGGTTGGGGACTGCAGCTGTAAACCACCTTGGATGCTTTTAAAGAGAAGGGCAGCATCTAAACAAACAAACAAAATAGCTAGCTTCTTTGCTTGTCTTAAAAAAAAGGAAATTAATGATGTGTTCATATATATTTGCAGTCCAGACCCTGCACATTACAGACATTTTTCTATCTTTTAAAAATAGTATTATAAAAAGTATTTTTGGTTATCTGGAATAAAATACATATGAAAGTGATTTTAATTGCTTCATTACATTTGATGTTTGTATGCTTTATGTGAATGTAAATTATTTAAACTATGTTTTTAATAACTCAATATGAATATTCATTTTGCTTATAGGTCTTCATTGGATTTGTTCTAAAGCAGTTTGAATACATTGAGGTGGGCCAGTTCAGGTACAAATCCATTCTTGTATAGTATTTTCTTCTTTGTTGTTCTTTGTTTAATGCTGCACAGTCTCCTCAAGTTGCATAAATTGATATAAAAACTGACACTGAATCAAAACAGGTGAATTTGTGAATGTTGTAAATGTCTTTATGTTCTGTGAAGTCAGAATTGATTTATAGTAACCCTAATAGGGCTTTTTATTTGACATCTTTAAGGAGTTGTTTCACCAGTTCCAACCCCTCATGAGTTTCTGTAGCTGTCGCTCTATCCATTACATAAGATTGGATTGTAAATATCTGAATGTTCCGCAAAATTGTTGCCATGCCTGTTCGTGGTAGAAACCTGAAGAGGATGCACATCTAGACCTAGTTCACCTTTTTTGTCACTATTTTGTCATATTTTTTTATTCAGGTTGACAAAAACATAGATCTAAGGAAGCTCATGACAAACTTTTAAGGGATCCAAGAGGCTATCCAGAACTATATTTTTGGATAGTGGGCAAAGACCATTGCTTGTAGGGCTTCTGTGTAGAAGTTATTCATCTTTACCAGACAAAATAGAACTGATGTTTCACATGAGCTGAAGCGTAAGTTCTGTTAGCAGTTACTGTACCATGGAAGGCAGTTCTGCTGTGTTATCATCCCATGACCATCTGCTGCATCTTGTTATGTGTAGGCTGTCTTTTAAGAAATAGATTGGTTGAGTCTAGTCCTGTGACTCCAAAACTAAGACTCCCACTTCTCTTGGAGTTTGGCTTCCCAAACTCCAAGAGAAGGTGTCAGAAGAGACACCTCTTACTGCAAAATATTCTCCTCCATTACCAGAAAAAGGTTCCTGATTATGGTGGCTAAGTCCAACAGTTTTCTTTCTTTTTCTCTTCCAGGGAATCAGAAGCAATTATTCCTAGTGTCTTTTTCTTCTTGGTATTACTATCTTATGAGCGTTACCACTCCAAACAGATAATTGGAATTCCAAAAATTATTCAGCTATGTGATGGGATAATGGCCAGTGGAAGGAAAGCTGTGACACACGGTAATTAAAGAGGAAAAATAACAACACTTGGTATAAGATATGCTAATTAAAATTTTAGAGCCTTTGTATTACTGCATTTAAAAATCAGACTGAAAAACTGTTTTTTGAAATAGAATTTGGAATTTTCTGTCAAAGTAATTAGTAGTTTATAGTGAATTTGATAGTCACGGGGATAAAATCTGGACTTTTCCTCTACTGTGATCTGTTTGATAGAAGGAGTTCTACAGACAGAGCAGCAGAGTTTTTCAGGAAGTCATCAATTACAGGCATAGCTATTCTGCTTCTGTTTTAAGAATCTGACGTGTTTTGTCCAACTTCGTTGAAGGGATGGAAAAAGCATGTGCACTATAATGTGCCTGGAAGTACAGCTTCTTAGTCACTACTTTCTCTGCCTACAGGGCAGGAGATCTTTGCCCTAAGATAAAATGGGCCACATCTTCACGGGAGCCAACATAAGGTTTTGTTATGTTCTCTTCTCCTTAACAAAAATGATACTGGAGTTCCACTTGGCACAGGAGATTGTGCTGCAAGTGTTTTTCCTCCTCCACCCATATCATGCAGCTGAGTAAGATTCTTCACATGCTTTGGCTTTTTGTCTGCAAAGAGCAGCTACATTTAGAACAATTCTATTGTTTGTCCTGCATTAGACAAGCTATTTGTGCCCTTAGATTTGCCAAATGGGTAATTAAGGCAATTACAATGGCTTATGAAATAGCCAAGAAGCCCGTCCCTGACAACCCTAGGAGTTATTTCTGTACTGCAGTGGTTCCCAACCTTGGGTAACCAAGGTGTTCTTGGACTGCAACTCCCAAAAATCTCAACCAGCATGTCTGGTGGTCTTGGAGTTGTAGTCCAAGAACACCTGGGTTACCCAAAGTTGCAAATCACTGCTCTAGGGCCATGGCTACCTTCATGGCATTCTTATGAGGAATTTCTTTATTGGAGTTAGCATAAAGCTGCCATACGATCTCAACCATTCATGTTTATTTTTTTTAATTAGATAACAATCACACAACACTCAAAGGGATACAAATGGGGGGGGGGGAAAACAAGAGAAAACAAAACATAAACACAGGGAGGTATTTACAATGATACAGTATCTAATATAATCTTGACTCCATGGCTGTGTTACGATAGTAAAATCCAGAACATATATTATATTCTCTACTCATGTTTGTTTCTGGGCCCAATGATAAAACAATTTCTAGCTTTCTTTAACATGGCCAGCGCGACTAGACACGGAATGCCATTTACCTTCCCACCGTGGTGGTACCTATTTATCTACTCACATTTTTACATGCTTTCGAACTGCTAGGTTGGCAGGAGCTGGGACAAGCGACGGGAGCTCACTCCGTCACATGGATTCTATCTTACGTCTGCTGGTCTTCTGACCTTGCAGCACAGAGGCTTCTGCGGTTTAACCCGCAGCACCATGACGTACCTTTGGCTACATAAAGTCAGTAAATTGGAGCTTGGATGTCTTTCATTTCCTGTCATAAGTGAACAAGAGCTGCTATCCTATGTATCTCCAGTTCAGCAGCATCATTAGAAACAGCTGCTGAATTTGCGCTAAAATGTATGAGATACTATTTTTATGTGAGAAAATCATTTGAAAAGCTAGAGCTGTAATTAAACTAACAAATTAGTTAAAAAATGAGGTGTCACTGCGTAGTTCCTTCATTATATCATATATGTTTGAAATGTGCTTTCAAATGAGCTTTTGCTGTAGTTTGGTATCTAACAATTAATGGGACATGTAAACATAATGTATATAATGTATTTGGAAATATGGATGGAAAAGGACATTTGTTGGCTAAATGCACAATGTCTATGATGCTTGGGTAGTCCTCATTTTACTACATGTGGGATTCATTACTTTCACAGCTTTTATGCTGTTACATGTGTGGGAGCAGTAGGTAGCACTCATCGAGTGGTGTTTCTGGAGGCCCTACTCATTCAACCCTGCATTCATCCCTGGTTAGCAGAAATGGCCTTTTTAAAATACTTCCCAAGATTGGATGTCCACCTCGACTCCTTAACATCATCAGGTCCTTCCATGAGGAAATGAAGGGGACTGTAGTTTTTGATGGCTCAACATCAGATCCCTTTGACATCCAAAGTGGAGTAAAACAAGGCTGTGTCCTCGCACCGACCCTGTTTGGGATATTTTTTGCTGTCATGCTGAAGCATGCCTTTGGAACTGCAACAGAAGGTGTCTATCTCCGCACTAGTTCAGATGGAAAGCTCTTTAATCTCTCTAGATTGAGAGCTAAGACCAAAGTCCAGTTGAAATGCATGCGGGACTTCCTCTTTGCCAGTGATGTAGCCACTGTTGCCCACTCTGCTGAAGACCTCCAACAACACATGAATCATTTTAGCAAGGCCTGCCAAGACTTTGCACTAACAATCAGCTTGAAGAAAACAGAAGTCATGGGCCAGGGTGTGGACTCATCTCCCTCTATCACTATCTCCACGCAAGAATTGGAAGTTGTTTATGACTTTGTGTACCTAGATGTCGAACTGGATAAACGCATCGGCAAAGCAGCTACCATGTTCTCAAGACTCACAAAGAGAGTATGGCTTAATAAAAAGCTGACAGCATACACCAAAATCCAGGTCTATAGAGCCTGTGTCCTGAGCACACTCCTGTACTGCGACGAGTCCTGGACCCTTTGTGCCCGGCAGGAGAGGAAGCTGAACACGTTCCATATGCGTTGTCGCCAACACATTTTTTGTATCACCTGGCAGAACAAAGTTCCAAATAGAGTAGTCCTAGAACGAGCTGGAATTTTTAGCATGTATAAATTACTGAAACAGCACTGTCTACGTTGGCTTGGGCATGTTGTGAGAATGGCTGATGGTCGGATTCCAAAAGATCTCTTGTATGGAGAATTAGTGCAGGGAAAGTGCCCCAGAGGGATCTGAAGGCCTTAGGAATGAACCTCAACAGATGGGAAACCTTGACGTCTGAGTGTTCAGCCTGGAGGCAGTCATTGCATCATGGCCTCTCCCATTTTGAAGAGACACTTGTCCATTAGGGCGAAGCAAAGAGGAAGTCCTGAAACCAGCAAAACCAGGGAGCTGGATAGGGAGTGTCTTCAGTGTGGAAGGGAGTGTCACTCTCAAATTGGCCTTCTCAGCCACGCTAGACACTGTTCCAAGACCTCCATACAGAGCACGTTACCATAGTCTCTCGAGAATGAAAGATGCCTACTACTCATTCAAACATTTAAGCAAATGGAATAGCCCATCTTCATTAATGAAAACCACAATTGGAAATCAGAACTGGAGATCAATAATCTTACAAAATTGCTTGACTTAAATGAATTGGGAGGAAACTATTTATAGCTACAAAAATGGCAATTCAGCAGGCCTGGATGACATCTGTGTAGAATAGATAAAACATGTTGGCACTATAAAAAAAGTTGCTCCTTAATTTCTTCAAGAATTGCCTTGACTCACTCAGAATTCTGAAAATTTGGGAAAAGTCATGACTGATTGCTGTCTTAAAACCTGATAAAGAATCTACAGATCCAGGGGAAAAAATCAGGTTGATCTCATTACTTTCTCACCTTTTAAAAGTCCTAGAAAGAATGATTCTTGACTGTCTAATGAAGGTAGTGAAAACACTCTTTATCCCACAGAAGTGTTCCTTTAGTCCAGGAAAGAATTTTACAGCACAAATACTACACTTAATGTAACATGGTGAGGATGTGATGTCAGTACAAATCCAAGGCAAGCCTTTCAACATCACAGTAATCCAAGTTTATGCACCAACCACCAATGCTGAGGAGACTGAAATTGACCAATTTTATGAAGATTTACTACACCTTCTAGAACTGACACCAAAGAAAGATGTTCTTCTCATTCTAGGGGATTGGAATGCCAAAGTAGGGAGTCAAAAGGAGAAAAAAGGAACAACAGGGAAGTTTGCTCTTGGAGTTCAAAATGAAGCAGGGCAAAGGCTAATAGAGTTTTGTCAGGAGAACAAGCTGGTCATCACAAACATTCTTATCCTGTAGGAGAATGCAGACCTGGCATCTAATTTCTAGATTAGACTACTGTAACACGCTCTACGGTGGGGCTTCCTTTGAAGCTGATGCGGAAACTTCAAGTGGTGCAGAATGCGGCGGCCAGACTCCTTACTGGAGTGAGAAAATACCAACATATCTCTCCTACTCTGACCATGCTGCACTGGCTGCCCATCCGTTTCCGCATTGACTTCAAAGTGTTAATGCTTACATATAAAGCTCTAAATGGTTTAGGACCTCTCGATACTTGGCGGAACGCTTACTCCCAACTAGTTCTACCCGTGTTACCCGCGCGAGCCAGGAGGTGAGGCTGAGGAGCCTGACGCCAAGGGAGGCCCGGAAGGAAAGAACTAGAAACCGGGCCTTCTCGGCAGTGGCTCCTCGCCTCTGGAATAACCTAGCTCCGGAGATTCACGCTGCACCCTCTCTGGGTACTTTTAAGAACCAACTAAAAACGTGGATGTATAGGCAGGCCTTCCATTCCAGTTAATTCCTGTCCTCTTTCCTTTTTTATTCTTTTTCTCTTTGAAAAAGAATTTGATTTATTTTGTATTTTTCCCATCTTGCAGAATCATTTAATTAATTAATTGTTATAATTTTTTCTTGAACTTGTTATCCTTTATGTTGTAAGCCGCCTAGAGTGGTCGAAATGACTAGATAGGCAGAGTATAAATACAATAAATAAGTAAAATAAAATAAATAAATTCTTTTCCAACAACACAAGAGGCGACTCTACACATGGAAATCACCAGATGGGCAATACCAAAACCAGGTTGATTATATTCTCTGCAGCCAAAGATGAAGAAGCTCAATACAGTCAGCAAAAACAAGACCTGGAGCTGATTGTGGCTCTGATCATCAACTTCTCATAGCAAAACTCAAGCTTCAACTGAAGAGAGTAGGAAAAACCACTGGGTAACCGGGTATAATCTAAACCAAATCCCTTATGAATACACAGTGGAAGTGAAGAACAGATTTAAAGAACTCAATTTGGTGGACAGAGTGCCTGAAGAAGTTTGGATAGAGGCTCGTAACATTGTACAGGAGGCAGCAACAAAAACCATCCCAAAGAAAAGGAAATGCAAGAAAGCAAAGTGGCTGTCCAACGAGGCCTTAGAAATAGGAGAAGGGAAACAAAATGCAAGGAAGATAGGGAAAGTTACAGAAAATTGAATGCAGATTCCAAAGAATAGCAAGGAGAGACGAGGGCCTTCTTAAAGGAACAATGTAAAGAAATAGAGGAAAATAATAGAAAAGGAAAAACCAGAGATCTGTTCAGGAAAATTGGAGATATTAGAGGAACATTTTGTGCAAAGATGGACATGATAAAGGAGAAAAATGGGAGGGACCTTACAGAAGCAGAAGACATCAAGAAGAGGTGGCAAGAATACACAGAGGAATTATACCAGAAAGATTTGGATATCCCGGACTACCCAGATAATGTGGTTGCTGACCTTGAGCCAGACATCCTGGAGAGTGAAGTCAAGTGGGCCTTAGAAAGCTTGTCTAACAACAAGGCCAGTGGAGGTGATGGCATTCCAGTTGAACAATTTAAAATCTTAAAAGATGACGCTGTTAATGTGCTACACTCAATATGCCAGCAAGTTTGAAAAACTCAACAGTGGCCAGAGGACTGGAAAAGATCAGTCTACATCCCAATCCCAAAGAAGGGAAGTGCCAAAGAATGCTCCAACTACCATACCATTGCACTCATTTCACACATTAGCAAGGTTATGCTCAAAATCCTACAAGGTAGACTTCAGCAATATGTGGACCGAGAGCTCCCAGAAGTACAAGCTGGATTCCAAAGGGACAGAGGAACTAGAGGCCAAATTGCTAACATGCGCCGGATTATGGAAAAAGCCAGAGAGTTCCAGAAAAATATCTACTTCTGCTTCATTGACTATGCAAAAGCCTTTGACTGTGTGGACCACAGCAAACTATGGCAAGTCCTTAAAGAAATGAGAGTGTCTGACCACCTTATCTATCTTCTGAGAAATCTATATGTGGGACAGGAAGCAACAGTTAGACTGGAGGAATCCCAAGCCGAAATCAAGATTGCCGGAAGAAATATCAACAACCTCCAATATGCAGATTATACTACTCTGATGGCAGAAATTGAGGAAGAATTAAGGAACCTTGTAATGAGGGTGAAAGAGGAGAGTGCAAAAAATGGTCTGAAGCTCAACATCAAAAAAACTAAGGTCATGGCCACTGGTCCCATCACCTCCTGGGAAATAGAAGGGGAAGATATGGAGGCAGTGACAGATTTTACTTTCTTGGGCTCCATAATCACTGCAGATTATGGCACAACAGCCCTGAAATTAAAAGACTCCTGCTTCTTGGGAGGAAAGCGATGAAAAACCTTGGCAGCATCTTAAAAAGCAGAGACATCACCTTGCTAACAAAAGTCCGTGTAGTCAAAGCTATGGTTTTCCCTGTAGTGATGTATGGAAGTGAGAGCTGGACCATAAAGAAAACTGACCGCAGAAGAATTGATGCTTTTGAATTGTGGTGCTGGAGGAGGCTCTTGAGAGTACCCTGTACTGCAGGGAGAATCAGCCTATCAATTCTAAAGGAAATCAAGCCTGAGTGCTCACTGGAAGGACAGATCCTGAAGCTGAGGCTCCACTACTTTGGCCATCTCATGAGAAGAGAAGACTCCCTGGAAAAGCCTCTGATGTTAGGAAATTGTGAGGGCAAGAGGAGAAGATGACAGAGGATGAGATGGTTGGACCAAAGTGAATTTGAAACAACTCCGGGAGGCAGTGGAAGATAGGAGGGCCTGGCATGCTCTTGTCCATGGGGTCACAAAGAGTCGGACACGACTAAACGACTAATGAACGATTTGAAACTAGGAATATCATGGAGGTAGCTTGTATTGATCTTTCTACCACGTATAACACTGTTCACTATTAAATTTTACTGTTAAAATTTTATAATCTAACCAAGGATTATAAACTAAACTAATAACAACCCTTCTTCAAAATCTCAAGTTTTTTTTTCTTGAAATCCACTCTTACTAAGACTCAGATATGTACCTTTATCTGAGCAATAAAGCAGGCATCTCAGAAACTTCAGGTAATTTAGAATAATGTTGAACTAGGTCATTCCTTTGCCATCAAATGCATGGGTGTTGCTTTGTATCATACAATGACCTATAAAAAACACTGCCAGAAAACAATGCAAAAGGTGTCCATAAGGAATATTATTTGAAACCTATCAGGAACCAGCTGAGGCATACAACCACAAATATTAAGACCTATATCCTTGCCCCTATGCTATTCTACCTGATGCTGAATGGCTCAGCCCATGCAAAGCAAGTAGATATAGCAGTCAATAAAAGCTGAAGAATAATTATTGGATGCCTGAAGCCAATCCCTATTGATAATTTGGTTACTTGGCAGGCATGGTGTTCAGTGACATATGGATAAAGGTAGCAGCTAATAGTGAAACACTGAAGGCATCAACATCAAATGCACATCCACTCTTTGGAGACCATTGTGCCCCTCCAGATTAAAAGCATGAACTTTTTTTTTTCAGAATATTTGTGAATTCTGAAGAAACAACAGAGAATGCTAAGATTACAGTGTAGAAAGAAAGAGCTACATATCTCCTAAAATGGATAGATCCCCAGGAAAGTCTAGCACTCAGTAACAGAGAGAACTAGGTGACTTCAATGTTACTTGATAAGTGATAGAGTGAAGCAAAATGAACCTAAGAATATGGGGGGTTTTGCACTGTTCTTTGTGAGTTCAGAGGATAATGAGCAGCTTCATACCTTTGTCAGTGTATTCTGTGTGCCTCAGTATGTGGAAGATTTGATGTAATTGCCACAAATGCTCTTGATTTTGACTGTTACTGGGTGAGAACTAATATATTTTTAAATTTTATTGGGGTGTTTCTGACATGAACAAAGAAAACAAAGGAACTGTTGTCACCTCTGCTTTTTTCCACTTCATGTTCCAATTAGAGTGTTCACTGGCTGTTGTTTCGCTGTTAGGGTTTTTGTCACAATTATGGGCTGAAGAGTATTTTTTGCTCTTGTAGTCTGATCAGAGAGGGCAAAGACACCTCCTTTGAGTAAGTATGGTCTCACCTTTTGCATTCAAAAAGTGGTTTTGTTTTTTAGGATATGGAATTGTCTTTGAAAATCACTGAGAGCTGAATTCATGATAAAAATGTTTCCTGTTGTAGTTGGAGATGATCAGTAATCTACATAAGTAACCACTTGGGCTATTTTTAGAATATGAGGAAGCAAGAAAGATATTGTGTAAATAAAGATGCTTCAGAACTAAGCTTTATGGCAGAACATCTCTAGATGAGAAGATTACTGTGGCATAACAAATGTAATTATAAGTTAAACCATAATGTCTTTCTCTTTAGCAATACCAGCTCTGCAACCCATTGTTCATGATCTCTTTATATTAAGAGGAGCAAACAAAGCCGATGCTGGTAAAGAACTAGAAACACAAAAAGAAGTGGTTGTCTCAATGTTGTTGAGGCTTATCCAGTACCATCAGGTAAATGTTATAGGAATTACATGTACTATGCACAATATGCCTATCATGATTCAGACTCCCTTGGCTTAAACATACTAAATGCAACAAATCCAGTGTCAAATCTTGTTTGAAAAGCAGGATGGATTTGATTTAAATCACACCCAACATTCTTTTCAAACAGGAAAAGTTAAATCAAATTGATTTAAATCATGATTTAAATTCTAAAAATTGATTTTAGTGTTTAATTTTTTATTTAAATTGTGATTTAAATGAATTAGATTTTTTTAATTGTTGATTTTTATCCACCCTGTTGAAAAGTAGCATTCTCAGTTGCTGTGATCTAGCAGTGGTGGGCTCTCAAAGGCTTCCCTGGGGCAAAAGAGAGCCTTGGAAACTGAAATTGGGGCGGGGGGGGAATGAAAAGCTTTCAATTTGTTTTAATAAAATATTCAACAATGAAATTTATTTATGTTTAAATGTCTAAATGTTGTGGTATTTTATTATGACTTAATACTGTATTTATTTTATATAAGTAGTGACGTTTTTATCATTTGTGTTATGTTGTAAACTGCCCAGAGTGGCCTTTGGCTAGATGGGTGGTATATAAATAAAATAAAATAAATGAAACCAGCTGTCCTGAGAGATAGTGAGCACTCCAACACTAGGGGCATTCAAGAGAAAGGCAGCCATTTGTCAGATTTACCTGAATTTGGAGTCCTGTGCTGAGCAGAATGTTGAGCTCTGTGGTCTTATATGCCCCTTCCAAGTCTATGATACCTTCTGCTGGATATTGACAGCATAATTTTACACAGTATAACATTCTGCAGGAGGATTTTGTCCAGTGAATACGATACAGTAATCTTAGTTATTCCTCCTTCGTTAATCTGATACCCCAGAAAATTCAGTATACTGTAAATAAAGTGAGATTTATTTATCATTGCTCCAGATTTATCATTGAGGACAAATTAACCCTAACATATTGTAGTGGACCTGTAGCTGCTAAAGTAGGGCTCATAATTCTCTAAAGTAATATTTTCTTTAATGTAAGAAAAAGTTTGCCATATGCTTTTCACCCACACACTAAACAAGAATGAACTTCTGCTCATTAATTTTTGGGGGAGGGATACATGGGGAAAATGCCTTTTGAAAGCAGTTGAGCCTGCAGCAGCCTTTGTCTGGTTAATTGACCCCTAGATCCGCTGGAGCTGCTCATCACTTTACAAAATGTGAAAGATCTCACTGGGCTTACAAATTAAACTACTTCTAGCAGCCCTTTCTTAATTCAGAAATGACCAAGACATTGATTGACATTAGGTGAAAATATGTTCACCCGTTTATTCAATTGAAAAAGTGGGTTTGTTAGCAAACACAAAAATAATGATTGTAAACAGTGCTAAAACCAGTCAGCACTATTAGCTCTAGCTTCTGATAATCAGCAGGTAAATTGATTGTTAACTACCTTAATAACAATAATTATGTGCCATCAAGTAGATTCTTAGCTGTAGTGAAGTGTAATTGAGTGCTTTCACTTTAACATCTCTTACTATTTTATTTAGAGCATGGAATTAAAGGAGCATAGTTTTTGGCAATTCCAGACTTAGGACACTTAATGATAAAATGCTTGTTTATGTGTGCTTTTAATGATTCAAAAACTCTTGACAGTTTGAAACCAGAATTAAGACTATTTCACGTTTGCTGAAGCACTGCAGATTCATGAATATTAGAAGTTGAGACTAATCTG
Source organism: Pogona vitticeps (assembly GCF_051106095.1). Taxonomy (NCBI): domain Eukaryota; kingdom Metazoa; phylum Chordata; class Lepidosauria; order Squamata; family Agamidae; genus Pogona; species Pogona vitticeps. The sequence continues at coordinate 95,312,390 of NC_135787.1, read as the reverse complement.
TTAAATGAAGTGCCTTGTAAAAAAAAAAGTATTCTAGAGGTTTGAGATGACAAATGGCAGAAGAGAGTTCTCTATTCCACTTTAGAAAATATGGGGCATAAATGAATGTAATAAAGAAATAATAAATTGCAACAACTTCCCAAAATTGGTAATGAAAGATATGGATCGTAAATAGAGGGTTCAGTTCAATTCTGACTGATTGAACAGCTTTTCATTTGTTTATATTTATTTGTATTTTATTTGTTATTATATTGGTAGTTGGTCTTTCCACTCAAAAGCAAAATACCAAGACTTCACTGAAACAGTTTGAATAATAAAACCATGAAAAATTAACACAATAATCAAAACAGCTTAAAAGTCCAGACTGAAAAATATATATTCACCGTTCTTCCTAAAAAACAACTTAAATGGAAACTGATTATGCAACTTTGCACAGGTTGCATTCCATAGTTGAGGAGCAAATGTGTTTAATGGGAAATGCATTTGATTTTACTCTGGAAAATTATGGCTTCTGCTCAGAGCTTTGAAGAAGTTTGTTTGTTTGTTTAAGGTTACTGGAATTTGCCAGCAAGCTGTGCTGGTTTGAGGATCTGGGAGTTGTATTGCTCAGGCTATGGTTCTGCCTAAGCCTCTATAAATAGAATTTGTGAAGTTGTATGTTTTTCTTTTTAAATCATCTACTCTTTGGCAGGACTGCTGCCTCAAAAGTAGCCCTTTTCTCTTTTTCTGTTTCTTAATATGAGTCCTCTCATTACAGTGGGGCCTCGACTTATGAACGTCTCTACTTACAAAAATTTTGAGGTACGAAAAGCTCCGGCCGCAAAATTTTGGTTCAACTTGCAACCAACGCTTCGACCTACAAAAGGCTGGGGGGGAAGGGGGGGAAATTTAAAGCTACCCTCTGCCGCCCGTTCCCGCTGCCCTTTGCCTCCTGTCCCCGCGGGGACAGGAGGCAGAGGGCAGCGGGTGCAGCTTTGGAAGCCCAGGAAGCCAAAAGCCACCCCGACCTCTGCACCCGCTGCCAGCTTTTGGCTTCCTGGGCTTCCAAACCCCCTCCGCTGCCTTCTGTCTCCCATCTCCCATTGCCCTCTGCCTCCTGTGAAATTTTCGAGTTACGGCCACCAGTCCAAGACGGATTAATTTCGTAAGTCGAGGCACCACTGTATATTATTTGTTTTCTCATACCTAAACTATGTTCTGCTTTGGACAGACTTTACCTGGAATACAGTGTCCAGTTTCTCATAAGCATTATCATTGACTGCATTGAGCAGAAATATACTTAATGTAATGATATATAATGATATATCTAATGTATATTGGGAATGAAAAGACCAAGGAGATCTGGAGCATCAGATTTAAGACAAGCAAGATATTTGTGTTAGAACTACTTTTTTCTAGCATTACAAGGGAATACATAGTGTTCTGAGATTTTTGTTTATCTTTAGGTGCTGGAAATGTTCATTCTAGTGTTGCAGCAGTGTCACAGAGAGAATGAAGACAAGTGGAAAAGACTATCACGACAGATAGCAGACATAATTCTTCCAATGCTGGCAAAACAGCAGGTTAAATTAAAAGTTACTTCTATCAACAAATATGTTCTTATGCATTAATTTTGTGAGCAATGCAATCATGGCCAAAACTACTGGCACCCTTGCAGTTCTGTCAGAAAATGCAACCCTTCTCTCAGAAAATTGTTGCGGTTGCAGATGTTTTGGTACTCACATGTTCATTTCTTTGGTTTGTGTTGGAACAACACAAAAGAACAGAGAAGAAACTCAAATCTGATACAATCCCACACAGAACCCCAAAAATGCACCGGTCAAAATTATTGGCATCCTGTCTAAATTGTAAGAAATAATTGCATTTCAGGCATGTGATGCTCCTTTGATTTGTATTTAGACACACCTGTCACAAGTAAGAGGTGTGGGCAATATAGTAATCACACTTGCAACCAGTTAAGATGAATAAAAGTTGACTCAACCTTTGTGTTTTATGTGCGCTGAGCATGGAGAAAAGAATGAAGTGTGAAGAGTTGTCTGTGGATTTCAGAGAAAAAAATTGTGGAAAAACATTGACAATTGAAGGCTAGAAATCCATCTCCAGAGATCTTAATGTTTCTGTGCCCACTGTGCACAATATCATCAAGAGGTTTACAGCCCATGGCACTGTAGCTACCCTCCCTGGACGTGGACAGAAGAGCAAAATTCCTGAAAAATTACAACGAAGGGTTGTTCGAATGGTGGATACAGAACCCAGATTAATATCCAAACAAATTCAAGCTGATCTGCAGACACAGGGTACAACAGTGTCAGCTTGCACTATCCGTCGCCATCTGAATGAAAAAGAACGCTATGGTAGGAGACCCAGGAGGACACCACTGCTGAAACAAAGGTATAAAAAAGGAAGACTGGAGTATGTCAAAACTTATGTGACAAAACCACAATCCTTCTGGGAGAACGTACTGTGGACAGATGAGACAAAAGTAGAGCTTTTTGGTCAAGGATGTCATGGCACTGTTTACAGGAAAAGAACTGAGGCACTCCAAGAAAGAAACACAGTCCCTACAATCAAACATGGTGGAGGTTTAAAGATGTTTTGGGGTTGCTTTGCTGCTTCTGGCACTGGATGCCTTGTCTCTGTGAGCGGTATCATGAAATCTGATGATTACCAAAGAATTTTGGGGCGCAACGTAGTGGCCAATGTCAGAAAACTGCGTCTCCACCAGAGGTCAGGGGTCTTCCAGCAGGACAATGACCTGAAACACAGCCATAGAAATGAAGATGTGAGTACCAAAACATTTGCAACTGCAACAATTTTCTGAGAGGTTGCATTTTCTGACAGAATTGCAAGGGTGCCAATGTTTTTGGCCACGATTGTATACGGGTGTTATATGAGTACTGTATGTTCTGGAATGTGACTGTCAATTGAAAAACATACAGACAAGGTGCCAAACTGAATAATTTTCATGCATGCATGACTGGAAAAAATATTCAAATTTTATGAACAGACAGATTTTATCAGAACTCCAAACTATCTGGGCTGCAGTAGAGTAAATCTTCCACATCTGTTTGTTGAAAACATTTATGACCTTCCCTTGTATTTAAATCCTGCCTTCCTCCAGTGTGTTATGTTAAACGTGGTGTTTCGGCACTGTATTTTCTAAGAGGATTTCTTTGAGGTGTCCAGATATCCACACAGAAGGGAGTTGTATGCCTGCATGAATACAGCTTTGTAAAGCCTCAAAAACGAAAGTGCCCCTTGCCTCTACTGCCCAAATGTGGCCCTGCTCTCCTCAGACCTTTTTTGTTTGTTGCTGCAACCTTCACTTACTTACCTTTGGAGTTCCCCCCCCCCGATAAGTCCTCTGCTTTTTTCTTCCCTTTTGTTTCCTTTCTTCTTCTTTTTTTGTAAAAAAATTAAAAAAGAGTGTGTGTGTATGTTAGTTTAGGAAGGGTTTAGTTTTCTACTCCTTGCTCCCTGCCATGGCTCTGCCATCTCCCTTTTCCAATGATTTATGGCCCCTGCTTTAATGAAAAAATATGCCACTTCTGGCAAGAAGATTCCCCAATCTGATGGGCATGATACTTGCTTATTTTGCTTGGGAGAAACCCATTTAGTTCAGCCTTGTGAAATCTGTAAGAGCTTCACTGCCCTTACTCTCAAGAATTGCCAGTCTTGGCCTCAATCCTTTCATTGGGAACAATCCCTTTGAGTGACCTATCTCCTTCCCAGGGCAATTCCAAGCACTCAAACAGATTAGCTAGGTTTGCTGGGGAAAGCCCCTTATACAGAGTCTTCCTCAAAACCACCATAGAAATAGACTAAAAAATTGTAGCACAGCAGCCGTAAGTATACAGCAGCCCCCAATACTGAGGCACCGAAAAAAGAGATAGAAATGGCAATCTGTTGATGTCAGTATATTACTGACACCCAGTATATGGTTTCGGTCTCAGAGGATGAGTGTCAGAGCCCCTCTGTGCAGAGTATCGCCATCTTGTCAAGAGCACCTTCTCTTCAGATCTCATTGCATGAGCAATCCTTGCCTCCACCATCCAAGGATGAGTGACAGTTGAAATCGAGATCCCCCTCCTTTACCCAACGGTCTCCACAATCAAGACACTATGACAGGGAGAACAGGAGGTCCTGATCGTTCTTGGTATCGCGATCTCCACCATGCTGATAACATAATCAAGCTCTCAGTATTGTGAGGATGCTTGCTATGAATCCTTCCTTTGCCCTGTCACTTTATGTATGAGGACATGGGCTGGCCTTATCAGTCATATGGAAGTTATCACCCATCTTGAGATTGTAGCAGGTCTTGATCATGCACACGTGCTTGCCCTTGATGTCAAGAAACCAATGGTAGTAGCCCTCAAGGCCATTTTCCCTGGAGGTATGAGCAGCATCATGAGTCCCATCCTCATCGGGAGCTTCAAAATCAATCTCTCTCCCCGCACAGCTCCACTGCTCTATGTCTTCCACAGGATCGGCATCAACAACAGGGATCTCCCCAGGCATCCACCCATGCCCTGACTCTCCAAGCCACCTAATCCAAGCTGCTTCTGCCTCCCCCCTAATCTGGACTTTTTAGTCAGCTCGCAGTTACTGCATGACTCACACCATCAGCATGCAACACCTTCTGTCCCTGCAAGAGACAATCAAATGACAGCTCTGCTTACTCTGACAGGGAGGTGGGGAAAGCCTGTTTTTCCCCAGAATACTCACCTGGTGTCCAGGATGCTGTTCCTCTCTCCTTGGAGGATCTCTTATAATGAGACCTGATAGAGAGAATGGCAAAATCACTACAATTGCCAGTTTTTCAAACCAGTACTATCAGCCGAAGATAAAGTTTTTATTGTGTCTATAAAAAGACAAACATCCCCATTGAAATGACAATGCTTGAGACCCTGATGGATCTCATCCTGTTTCCCCGAAAATAAGACCTAACTTGAAAATAAACCCTAATATGATTTTTCAGGATGCCAACATGATGGAACGTGGGCCCCACTGCTGCCACAGAGAGGTCCAGGCTACAGGGTCCACACACAAGAGGGCCCATCATATCCATTTCCTCAGAACTCCTAGCCATCTTCAAGGCCCTCCAGGCTTTCAGGACCATGATTTGAGGCCACACCATTCAAATTGCCACAGACAACACCATAGCAATGTATTATCTAAACAAACAGGGAGGAACCAAGTACTTTGGCCTCCTCTACCTGTCAGGCTCCCTCTTGTAATGCTGCGTTGTTCACCAGTGTTCCCTGTGGCAACCCATGTCTCAGGCACAGACAACAAAATGGCAGATCAGCTCAGCTGCATGATGACCCTCATACACAAATGGGAACTTCCCACAAAGGTGTACACTCAGCTGTCTCCCACTGGAGTGAGCCCATCATAGACATTTTTGTCACTGTCACCAATTCCAAATATGCCCACTACTGCTGAAAAGCCACCACAAACTGGATTGGGAGCCTCCTATAAATGTCCCTCCCTTTCCATTGGTCCAATGAATAATAATGAAGATCCTCCATGACTGCTCTGACGTGACAGTCATCACCTTGTGGTGGCCATGTCAGCAGTGGTTTACCACTGGCCTTCTCACTGCGACTGACAGGCAGATGATGTCCCTGCATCCAGACCTTCTCTGTTGCCACCAGAGCACAGTCCTTTACCTGGACATCACTCACCTGAAGCTCACTGCCTGGAGGATATGCCTCTCTTTGCAAACATCCCAAGGCAGGCAAGATGTCCCTCCACTAATCATCTATACACTCATAAGTGGAAAAGTTTTCAACTTTATGCATTATCACGGAATTTGCCGGATTCTCCAAGCTATCTCCCCATTGTTCTGGCTTTCCTCTTGCACTTCAAGCAAAAGGGACTCTCCATTTCCTTCATCAAGTTCTACTTGTCAGCTATAGTCACACACCAACCAACTGATCATGCATCTTCGCATCTCTTCAAACATCAAACTGTTAAAGAATTCCTGAAAGGCCTTCAGAACACCTACCCAAATATGAGACACCCCCCACATGACCCATTGTCTCTCTTGCTGGTTCTGTCACAGCTCAACAAGCACCCCTTTGAATCACTAGCCAACAATGGACCTCCACCCTCAAGGTGGTGCTTCCTTACATTGGCCTGCCAGGCTGCAGAACTCACATCCCTTTGGTGTGATCCACCATATTTCATCTTCTCCCAAAATCAGGTCATTCTCCACACCAAGATCACCTTCCTACCATTTCCATATGTCTCAACCCCCCATCTTACCTACTTTTTATCCTTCTCCACAGAATAACCTAGAACAGTCACTTCACTCTTTGGACATCATGTGGGCCTTGGCCTTTTACCTGGACATGGCAAAATACTTTAGACAAACAACTGAACTTTTCGTCTCCTACCGAAGTCCAAGGAAGGGACACCCAGTCTCCTCTCAACGATTCTTCAAATGGATCCCTCAGGCTATTGCCCTAACCTACGAACAAGCGAACAAACCTCTGTCTCAGACTTTCTGCAGTCATTCCACCAGGGCAGTCTCCTCATCCACTGCTTTCATACATTATGTGGACTTCCAGGAGGTTTGCTGGGCTTCTACATAGTCCAGGACATTGATGTTTATCACACACTATAGGTTAGATGTCAGAGCTCAGAAAGATGCTGCATTTGGAAAGGCTGTTCTGCCCTCTGTTCTGATGTAACTCCTAGCTCCACTGTCAAAGTCACTAATCACCCATTTTGTGTGCATTTAAGGACACCACAAAGACAAAGTCTTGGTTACTTACCATAATTATGGTGATCCATCTATCTACATGTCCTGCTCATCTCCTCTTTTGTTTCCCCCTTTTTTCCCCCTTGTGGTGGACAACTGGGACTGAGGAGAGTGGCATTCAGCTTGTGCTGTATAGACTAGAGGCACTTCTGTTTTTGAAGCTCTGGAACTTTCCAAAATGGTGTTCACGGAGGTGCACCACCCCCTTTTGTGTGGATGCATGGATCGCTACTCGAAGAACCATACCTACAGTATGTAACCCTTATTCAGTAATATTCCATTGACCAGAAATATGTATACCTACAGTATATGTGTCAGTTTTTTAGCCTGAAGTGACTTGCTCTGTGATACATTTCAGTCTGATCTATAGTTCTTTTAATTACTGGTCAAGAAAAGCTTGTTTATTTCAATTGCACCTATTTACTCTTATGTTGATTATATTTGTCTATATGAGTTCTGTTGTTTTAAGACACCCCATGTTGGGTTTTGCCTATTCTGAAAAGTAGAAATGCCTCTGCTAGGGCTTAGGTACCATCAGTAATAGCTTTAAACTGGAATATGCTGGTACTCTTGGTCTTATCCTTTTGAGATTAGCTGTGTAACGTGAACATCACCAAGAAGGTCTTCTAAGTTGAATTGAAAATGAAGTTGAATTTGGCCTTTAGGATGAAAAAACTTCCTCACTCTTGTTTTTTTGTCATGTTGAGAGTGTGGTATAAACAATCTTAATGTGCAGCTCTTGATATTCTGTGAAATGAATAATAATTTGGTATGTTTTTCATACATTGTTTAACTGCCCTTGCAGATCACTTTCTTCTGATGGTGGTGGTGGTAGTGGTAGTGATGGTGATGATGATTGGGATGTGTTTAATTTTTAAAATAGATGCAGATTGACTCCCATGAAGCTCTGGGAGTATTGAACACTTTATTTGAAATTTTGGCACCATCAGCGCTCCGCCCAGTTGACATGCTTTTAAGGAGCATGTTTGTGACTCCAAATACAATGGTAAGCCTAATATTTCTTATGATGTCAATATGTAGATATCAATAAAGCAGCCTTATGAATAGTTTTGTCAACTTCCTCCTACAGTTGACAGAGGCTTCCTCATTTTGTATTCTCATGCATTTTGGGCCCTTTCCCTTATGGGTTACATATAAGGTTGGAACTCATGGTTGAATAGGACCATCTTTTCAGGTTGCAGAACTTGCATCATGTGGGTGTCTTTGTTTTAAATATAATATATTTTTATGATTCCCTTGTTCAACAGGCCTCAGTGAGCACTGTCCAGTTATGGATATCAGGCATTCTTGCTATTCTCCGGGTTTTGATTTCACAGTCAACAGAAGACATTGTCCTTTCCCGTATTCAGGAGCTCTTCTTTTCACCCTATTTAATTTCATGTGAAAAAATTAACAAACTACGAAGTGGTGAAAACATACCTATCTTAACTCAGGAACAAACTGTGGAAGAACAAGATCAATATCTACCTGAGGAGACATTTTCTAGGTATATGACGCCTAGTCATCGAGTTAAATTAGTTTTTTTGTAATGTATTATTTATAATCTGTGTTAATGAAATTAGGAAAGTGAGAACTATTTGTGTATATATTCATGAATATGTGTTTTTCTCTAATGTGGGAATGAAAATATTTAAGTCTGTTTAGTTCTTTAGTAAACTATACAATGGTTTTTTAAACATTTTGTTGCTTCTTCTCTCTAGGTTCTTACTACAGTTAGTAGGAATCCTGCTTGAAGATATTACTACTAAACATTTGAATGTGGATATGAATGAACAGCAGCATACATTCTACTGCCAAGAGTTGGGCACACTGCTTATGTGCCTAATTCATACCTTTAAATCAGGTATTAAACATAATGTAATGTGTTTAAGTATGTCATTAAGCCAGCCAATGAAACTATAGTTTTTTAATTGCGAGTTTCAGTGTTACTACAATTTAAGATCTTATTTCTTGGAAGGAATTCTTTGCTGCACTATTTCCCTGAGGAAATTAAAATCCAAATCCTGTCAGATGAACTAGAAGCTGCTGCTTACCCTTTTTTTTCAGAACACCAGTGTAATTTACAGTCTAAAATAGACTTTGTTATCATCTCTGAAGTCACAGTAGGAATGTATAGGGAAATTCATATAAGGTTTAAGTGTTTCTGTGTTCATACAGGGCCTGCCCAAGATACTTTGTTACCTGAGGTGAAGCACCCAATGGTGCCCCTATCCAAGTCATGGTACATTGTAACCTATGCTCACCTCCTGTATTGGGCCAGCCATATTGAACATATGCATGTTTGTAGTCATATAAGATAATATATGTGTAAAACACACACACACCTTTCTAGACTTCCTGTTGCAAAGATCTTGTGTCTACATTTTAAAATCTTACTTGTTAAATGAAGTAAGGGCCCAGGTCTATTTTACTTGTTCATCTGAAATAAATGAAAGCACTGGACTTCTTAAACTGGGAAAAATTTTAGTGGAGGATATGGATTTCTGGAATCATGCCCTGTGGTCCGGTGAGACCAAGATCAACTTCTTTGGTTCAGATTGTGTCAAGCGTATGTGGTGGCAATCAGGTGAGGAGTACAAAGACAAGTCTGTCGTGCCTACAGTCAAGCATGGTGGTGGAAGTATCATGATCTGGGGCTGCATGAGTGCTGCCGTCACTGGGGAACTACAGTTCATTGAGGGAACCATGAATGGCAACATGTACTGTGACATACTGAAGCAGAGTATGATTCCCTCCCTTCAGAGACTGGGCCACAGGGCAGAATTCCAACATGATGACAACCCCAAACACACCTCCAAAATGACCACTGCCTTGCTAAAGAAGCTGAGGGTAAAGGTGATGGACTGGCAAAGCATGTCTCCAGACCTAAACCCTATTGAGCATCTGTGGGCATCCTGAAACGGAAAGTGGAGGTGTGCATGGTCTCTAACATCCACTAGCTCTGTGATATTGTCATGGAGGAGTGGAAGAGGACTCCAGTGGCAACCTGAGAAGCTCTGGTGAACTCTATGCCCAAGAGGGTTAAGGCAGTTCCGGAAAACAATGGTGGCCACACAAAACATGGACACTTTGTGCCCAATTTGGACGTTGTCATTTAGGGGTGTACTCACTTTTGTCAGCGGTTTAGACACGAATGGCTGTGTGTTGCGTTATTTTGAGGGGACAGCACATTTGCACTGTTACACTCACTGCTTTACATTGTAGCCAAGTGTCGTTTCTTCAGTGTTGTCACATGAAAAGATATACTAAAATATTTATGTGGAGGTGTACTCCTGTGATATACTGTGTGCACAAAAACGTTATTAACTAGGTAGATGTGTGGAACTGATATGAATAGATATGTCCTTCTGTGCCAAGAAAAAAATCCCTTTGAGCCAGCCTACATAAAAATGCTACCTTAAGCTTCCCATTTCCCTTCATCTCTTCATCAGTGGTTTATCAGTTAGGTAGAATCAATTTCTTTCTATGGACATGTTCCTGCTGCTCTTTCCCCATTACTTGGCAGGAGAATTGAACTGAGCATGCTTGACATACCTGATAAGATAATCCCAAAGATGAATTAACAACTGTTTTTATTGTTCTTTTTAATGGAGCTAATCTTAGTTAATGTTACCTGTTGGACATTCATATAACACATTCCTAGCTTTCTTACTTCTCCCTCTTAATGCTTAGCTTAGCAGAAAAGCTGGATGTTTAATGGAAAAAGCATTTTGATTTGCTTAAATTCCAAAATGGAAGTGATGGTCAACAGGTGTAGTTTGCTGTATCTCTTGCTAAATGCACATATTTACTCACTCACTTGCTCACTTTACTTTTTTTCATGTCAGAGCAATGCTGAGCTTGATTTGGGCATGCTTGACTTACATAAATTAGAACAAGTGGATATGAGCAAGGAACAAAAACAAATGTAGGTAGTATTCATACATTAAATTCCTTCTCAAAATTACAGTTTTATCCTGCCTTCCTGAAGGAAGCTCTTCAAGGTGGCTTAAATGCCTCTCATTCTCCTCTCAAATTATCTTCATAGGAACCTAATGAGGTATTAATGGTTGAGGGAGTGAGGATGTTAATTTCAGGATCTGTATAGTCTATGTACACTAGACATTCACGTATAATGACACATTCATGTTTACATACAACCCAATATCCTTTTATGCTCATAAATCTAATACTGCTATCTCTACTGAATAAATCCTAAGGTACTGAATGGGGCTTACATTGGTTTGTGTTCTCTGGACAAAGTAATAGTTCTACAGAAACATTTACAAATATGGGTAATTCATTTGTTTTCATTTAAAAGAATTATGTACTCAGCCCTCCCAACATATTGTAAAATGTTTGAATTTTATATATATATAATCCTCAAATATATACATATTTGAGGAGGACCAAAGAGGGCAAAAGGAAGTTTGGAGAAATTGTCTTGTGAGAGATTAGGAACTCCTCTCTCAGGTTTATTTCTTGCTGTACTCAAATGTAGTTGTAATCCTGTCAGTCTGGAGGGCAATTTGTCTCCTCTCTTGCACTATCTTCTCTAGCTAGCAGTTTTTGTTATTTATCCTTGCTGTAGTTTCTTTCTTCTCTCAAATCTTTCACTCCTCCTTACAATCATTATGAAAAGCATCCTTCATATCTCCTGTGAGTTATAGTCTTATATCCCAAAAGAGTTGTATTATTTAAATTCTGTAACAGGGCCAGGCATAAAGCTTTTGTTTGAGAGGATCCAGAGGTTACTGACAGCTGGGCAATAGAGCCTAGGTAATACAAGATGAATTTATAGAAAGGTGAGAATTGGGCAAAGACTCCAGTGCTCTTTGGCAGGAGTCAGGGAGGGTTGAAGAAGGAAGGAGAGGAAACCCAAGCATTGTTTTCACATTTGAGGTTGAGTAGTACTTGATTGCATCTACAAATCCTTGAAAATATCAGGATACAAATTGAGTTGAACAGGCTGCATATCAGCTCAAAGCAAATTGGTTGTAATTTCTAAGACAAATAATTCAGAGTAAATTGAAGCTGATGGTATCCCCACATCTGTATCTTTTACTGAAATAGATAAGCTAGAGTATCAGTTGTGGGATAAAAATTGTGATTCTGACTTTTTCTCCTTGGGTAGCATTAGATTTTGTTGGGAGCATGTCAAATCCTAGAACATGTTCTCTAAGGAAAAACTTTTGAGCAGCTCACAGCTGCAACACCTTGTAGTATGCTAGTCCTGTATTTTAAAGAAGAGACTTAAATAAGAACTTGTCTGTGAGTGGGTGTGGTTTCCATAGAGATCACTCTGTTGGGAGGGATGTTGATAAATCTAAAGTGTTTCCTTGCTAGATTTTTGTTTTTGTTTCTGCTTTGTTTGTTTGCATGGGGACTTTAAAGAAATTTTCTAATTCTTTAAAGATATTGTTCAGTAAAGACAGACTCTTTTCCCATTATTGATGTCTACTCATTCAGTTGTTTTTAAGAAATGACAAAATTCATAAAAAATTAAAAACTCTCAATTTTAAAGCAAAAAGTTGAACCTGTATCCTCAACATAAGGAAAGGAAAGGTGCATTGGCATGCCCATGTTTTGAGTGAAGGGGGAACTGGTCTGTGGTCTGAGTTTTTTTAATGGCGAAGTTTCAAGTTATTAGCTCTACAAGTATGGTTTTAGAAAGAAATAGAACCTTGCCAATCCCTTTTTTCTATCACTTGCCTTTACTAAAGACCACTAACCTGTTCCTTTAATATGACTTGAATCTAAGTTAAATGTCTTTTTTAACCATTTAATTTTTTTTAGGTATGTTCAGAAGAGTTACAGCTGCAGCCAGCAAGCTTTTTACAGCAGATGAATCTGATCATCATTTCTATACACTTGGAAGGTTAAATGAACTTGTTAAATCCATGATACCCACACATCCATCTTTAGTACTCCTATGGTGTCAAATATTACTACTTGTGAATTATACTAATTGCAGCTGGTGGGCAGAAGTACATCAGACTCCAAAGTAAGGCTGTTTTACATGGTAACAGAATTATTTTCCACTACACATCTCATAGTTTTATTAAATTCATGTTGTTAAATTATTGCTCTTGTTGCTTCCCAGGTCTTCTTGTATGCCAAGGTTAAATTTGTTTGTCAATCCATGTAGCACAGACTCCTTGAGTCAATGGAACTTGCATAATTGTTCACATAATAAATTCCATTCACTCAGTCAGTGTGCTCTGGCTGGAACTAATAAATGAATTTACTCTCTGGAGTTCAGACTTTAAAATGCAAATTAATCATTGCATAGTTAAGCATTATTTTGGTTTTGGTTTGCCAGTCAAATAAAATAATCCTTTGTTATATTTTTCCTTCTTGCATGTTAAAATGAAATGAAGCCTTCCCCACATCACATTATCCAAAAATATATACAGTATTCTGTTTTTTTCTTGTCTAGTTGGGTTCCTTGAAAGCTTTTAAGGATTTTTGAGCATGAATAGAAATGATAAACAGATTCCACTAAAATACAGTTTTCCTGCTGGAAGCATTGGTTGTATTCCAGGCTGTCTTCATGCATGACTAGTGGGCACTCTAAAACAGGAGTTGTACCACAGAAATATTTATGTTGGTGCAAGACGTGTGCTAGAGTCAAGCCGCAAAAACAAGAGTCACAGCAAAAGGACTAATCAAAACACACCACAGCTCAGGAAGATAAGTGCTTCTCAAACAAAGCCCCAGTCTACATAGGAAATTCTTTATGAAATCCTTGTATGAGAATGTCAGCTTTGAATACACAAGACCAGACCGGAGTCTGAACATACTTTGTTTCCCACTATAGTGTTTCTTCTGTAGTTAGTTTCTCCTGATTCAACACAGTGGGCAGCTGCACATGCAAATGAAGGTTCTTAGTTCTTACCTTGTTGACTCCAGTCCTGATCATGACTTTTGTTTTGAAATGTGTAGCCAGCATTTACCAGAGGCTCCTATGTAAAGAGGATGAGCTTCTCTTCCCTGTTTCCTACTTCCTCATGACTTCCAGCTGTATTGCTGTATCCATTTGTAACACTGGACGATCCAAACCTAAACACTGGAATAGATTTTTTTTTCAAAGAAGTAAATAAGCCATATCATATACTCATTAGTAAACAGCTCTTCCTGTTGTGCTTCTTCTTCCAAGAAAAAAAAACTACCCAAAGTCTACAAAAATTAAAAAGATAAGCTTTAATGTGAGAAATTCTTTCTGTCTTTCTTAAATTTCTGTCCTCCTTTTTCTCTAATGACCTCAAGGCAACACCTATGTTATTTTCTCCATTTCTCATACAACAACCCAGTGAGATAGGTCAGGCTGAGAGTATCTAGCCCATAGAGTGGTGGTGTGAGGACAAAAAAATAATCCCTGCCCCCACTTGTGTAAATGAGTCTTAAAATGCAAGGCACCCTTATGAATGTGTGGACCATTGCCATGTAACTCCTAATAATTTTTCTTGGCCCCATATTTTCATTTGCTTTGATAGAGCTGCACATTAGTGTTGTTGTCGTTTAGTCGTGTCCAACTCTTTGTCACCCCATGGACCAGAGCATGCCAGGCCCTCCTGTCTTCCACTGCCTCCCGGAGTTGGGTCAAATTCATGTTGGTAGCTTCGATTACACTGTGACAGCAGCCACAAAATTAAAAGACACCTGCTTCTTGGGAGGAAAGCGATGTCAAACCTCGACAGCATATTAAAAAGTAAAGACATCACCTTGCCGACAAAAGTCCGCATAGTCAAAGCTATGGTTTTTCCTGTAGTGATGTATGGAAGTGAGAGCTGGACCATAAAGAAAGCTGACCGCTGAAGAATTGATGCCTTTGAATTGTAGTGTTGGAGGAGACTCTTGAGAGTCCCCTGGACTGCAAGGAGAACAAACCTCTCCATTCTGAAGCAAATCAACCCTGAGTCCCCACTGGAAGGACAGATCCTGAAGCTGAGGCTCCAATACTTTGGCCATCTGATGAGAAGAGAAGACTGCCTGGAAAAGACCCTGATGTTGGGAAAGTGTGAAGGCAAGTGAAGAAGGAGACGACAGAGGATGAGATGGTTGGACAGTGTCATCGAAGCTACCAACATGAATTTGAAATGCCAGACTGAATATTTCATTGTAAAAGATTCTTTCCCCAGTTTTCATCTTGAGTTTTGCTGATTAGAGATGATAGGATACCTGTGTATTTCTTAACACTTTTTTCTCAGTTAATGTTCTTTTTTAAACTTGATTTTTTTCTGATCCTATTGAGAATTCCACTGTTCTGAACATTGGGACTATGGTTAAGAATTAATGGATATTTTTTGTATTTCCTGGAGCCAATAAGAATTCCAGTCCCCCCATCTCCTGCCACCTTGCAGCCACTGCATCATGTTTCACTGAATAATAGTGTGAGACTTTCCCCCCAATATTACATTGGTTGCCAACCCAGCAGCAAACAGCTATACAATTGTTGAGACTTGTCCTTACATGTTTTGTTTGTTTTAAAAAAACTTTACATGACAGGTAGCTGAAATTTGGGGAAATCATTTGCAGATAACATTGCTGCAAAACAGCATTCACTTTGCATTCTGCGTGAATTCTGCCAGAGGAAGTGACTATGGGGTCTAAAATACCAGCTCCTGGTACATCATTTTCTTTAGAAAACCCCTCACAAAGAATTAGCTGCAAAACAAGAAGAGTTATTCATACTTCAAGAAAATGTAGCAAAACATTGTTTTCTACAAATCCAAGCTTTCATTTAATTATGTAAATCATTCTGTCTCTTTCAGAAGGCACAGTCTTTCCACAGCTAAATTGCTTAGCTCTCAGATAAGTAGAGGAAACAACGACTCTGAATCAAAACTTGGAATGTGTAACCGAGAGATTGTTCGAAGAGGGGCACTCATCCTCTTTTGTGATTATGTGGTAGGTTTTGAATTATTCCAAATATGAGAGTTATTTCTTCTGTTGACCTGCTTTTAAATGTCCTCATCCTTCTGTGGCCAGAATCCTATTAGTTAATTATGCCAGTGTAAGTATGGTGGCATAAATTGCAGTGGGAAATTGCCACTAGTTAACACATTGCTGATATCCCTCTAAAAATCATTTCACAGAACTATTACACAATACAAGTGCCAATGTCTTAATTAGTGACAATTCATAATTTATGTCATTGCACTTATATTTGTATAACACATAAGGTTCTGGCCATTGTTTTTGTGTGTAAAACAACCACTTACAATTAACATGAATTTCACTTACACTTATTACATTGTCAGCATCTTGTGACTGAAAGCACCTACACTAAAGACCTATTGTCTTTTGCTATGAAAGTCTACATACACTACGTTGATAGTATACTAATAATAACATCAGGAAAATTCCTCCAAACTGATACAGGCATCAGTTTGACTCCTTTTTAATAATTTGAAACACTGTTTCTGGAGTTTCCTTCTTCTCAGTGCTCGCTCTCTTTTTTTCTTATGCAACCAATTTGATTGGCTGTCATTTTGATAGAACAGTGTCAGGACTAAATGCAGTGTTGAAGTTAGGTGTTTTATGAAATGTGTATTCATTTCTGTACTTCTTAAATGTCATTGAACTTTCTAAAATTGATATTCTGGTTATTGTACCAAATCTGTCTCTGCGAGATGCCTTTACTTAAGAACTTGATGTGCTAGACTTGTCTTCTTCCAGAATGTAATACACTGTATATCTCACCAAACTGGACAGCAGGAGGAAACTTTTTGCTATGTGCTTGTTCTACTTTCACTACTTTATTAATAGATTTTTAATAGTGTAGACTCTGAACCTACTAAGTTACTAAGAGAATTGTCTGGTGAGTATGTCCATTGGCAACTTTATAAAGAGCACTAGTCTAAGGATAGCATTGCAACTTATTATTCCTGATTTCCATTTTTGCAGTCTCTAATATAGTGAGGAGTTCCCACCCTTCCCATGTTTGATAGAGGTGTACAGCTAGGCGGGTGTGGAATTAATTGGGCCAAATGTCATCCCCAACACTTAGTTTTTAATTTTAATTTTATTTGGCACCCCTTGGACCCTCTCAAACCGCTGTTAGTCTGGGAAAAAAAGGAACAGTGATTCTTCCCTAAATTAAGGCACAGTGTTTTATGTCTTTGCTGGGTGCACAAATTTTTATCCTGTTCTAGAGAAACCAACAGTGAACCTCTGGTCACTTCCATTTTTGGAAAAATGCAAAGAAAACATATTTTAAATGGTTAGAGCCAGTAGTGGGTTCCCAGACTGGAGAAATGCAAAATGGACCCTCAGTTTATCTTTGCTATTCCTGAGTTCGGATATCAGTAAAATTGTTAAAGTCAATGTCTCTCACACTTAATGCTATTTTTTGTGATCACTGTGAAAATACATCCTTAGAACTGATGGTTCTTCTTTGTGGCCTCTGTGAATTACACCCTGGGTGATCCGAGCCTGCGCTGACCCTCATCGAAAGATTCTAGAGCTTCTGTGGTAGCAATAAACACATTAGAATAAGCCCCTCCCCTGTATAAGTACCTTGGTGCCAAGCCTCTCCTTTAAGTTACTTTCAACCACCACATTGAGAGCCTCATGTTTTTTCTGCTTCCGTGAGTAAACGTGAAAGAGAGCTTAATCTTGATTCCTTTTTTTATGTTTACCGTTTATCTTTAGTAAAATAGATCAAGTTAAATACTATTACTGTATTAGTTTCCCTTTTCTCTCGCTCGTCCTTTCGGCCACAGCATTCCCCCCCAATCCCCTTTGTTTTGTAAATTGGTTTTTCCATATATTCATGGCCCCTTTGGGCATATTTAAGCACTGTGTGGTCTGCGATAATAAAATACCGCTCTCGGATGGCCACGCCAAGTGCCCCTTGTTTGACAGAAGCACGTCAAACCTCCTCCTGCACCCATTGTAAGAACTTCAGTCGTGGAGTCCTCCGATCTTGCCTGTCTAGGATGAAACTCCGCCATTGGGAGCAATCCCTTCAATCAGTTAAAATGGCCCCACCTCTGTGTAAAGCCATTTCTCAAACCAAAGCGATGGAAAAAGTTGTTTCTGAGTCCTCAAAATAATGTCCATTGGCCACACCATCTCCCTCCAACATTCCATCCGCATCATCAAGAACCTCTAAAACGCAAAAGTCGAAACCCTTGATACCGAAATCCTCAGCAACAAAAGCTCCCACTAAGCGCCAGATGTCTACCAAAGCCTCTTCAGCTCCAGAGCCTTCTCCACCTAAAAGAAGCAAACACCATAAATCCAAATCTATAGCCATACCTCAAACAATCTCAGCAACTGTCTGAGTCAATTTCAGTTGGTTCTCCTTCTGATGATGATGGACTCCTGTCTCATCAACCTTTTTCTCAGTCACTGGAATGGGATCACAGAGTCAACTGTCTGACATCCTCTCCCTCCAGTCTGCAACACTCCATTCCTTCAAGCATCCTCTCTGTTGTTGCTTCGCCTGAAGGAGTCCATTCCGAACAGCTTGACACAGTTCCCCATTTGGTACCGTTGGATCGCCCACTGATCCTTATGCAGAGAAATCGACAACAACAGTCTCACAAGCCACCTGCTCCATCACGTGTGGCTCAGACCCATGTTCAACACGCTCATCGGGTTACCATTTGCCCCGACCAGTGTTCTCTCAGACAGACTGCACCTATCAGTTGACCAGGCACTTCACCCGGTTCAATCGTACCATCTAGCAGTTGCCCTTGCTTTCAACAACCATCGCTGTCGAAATGACCATATCATCAAGACACTTATGGACCTCAATCTGCTCCCTACCTGGCACCTAAGAAACCCAGAATGGCCGAGCAACATTCTTCGTCAGGTGATGCTTTTGCCTTCCACTATTTCCCTGCCAACCCAGATAATGGAAATCATTCCTCACGCTCGGCATCTCCAGCGTCTATATATTTCACTGCTCTGCCACCGCATCACCAACCTCCATTTAAACATCACAGAGACACAGGCTCTGCCATCAATGATCCTCAATATCCATCCTAGTCCATGGACGCCTGCTCCATCCCCCTGCCTCCACAGGATCTCCATCCGCCAGTAAATCTGAAACATGTTGGGAACCCAACACCATTACAATACTGGGAACCCAACACCATTACAATACTGGGTTCGACACCAAGGTCCACTCATACCATACAAAGTTCATGGACATTCAACTAACATCTTTTTGATGTTGAGGGCTCTCGACACCGACAAATGTCCATGGATATGCCACCTCCATCTATATCGAGTGATAACCACCAGTACTATGACATTCAACCTCTCAGCACCGAAATCGATTGACATTCCGTCGACTCCCGATGCAACCTCGAAGGTTCTGATCATGGATCTCGATCTCAGACTCCATCGGTATTACTCACCTCACCAGAATCTGACATTGTCAGTGCTGACCCACCGTCACCAGCAGAAGATTTTCAGACTTATGCCCAACTTATGATCCATATGGCTAAGTCCCTTGACCTCCAAATTCACCGTCCATCAATGGAACCAGCCAATCATCTGTATGATCCAATCTCTAAGGACACAACTACTCCGGTACACATATCAAAGTTGCCATCCTTTCTTAGTACTGCATAACGATCTTGGACGAAACCAGCCTCCTCACATAGGATGTCAAAACAAATCTATAATCTCTGTAGAGTCCATGACCCAGGAGCCATTTTCCTCCTGAAACAACCAGCTCCAAACTCTATATTTGTCAAAGCCTCACAGTTGAGATCTCGACACCAACACTCATACCACCAAATAAGGATAGTCGGAGAGGTGGGGCTTTGTTGTGGAGGTGCCAGCAACTCCAGAGAAGAGCTCTCTGGAAAAACTGGTCCGGGAACCGTCTGGTCCGGGATCCCCCTTTTGAAATGGGAATCGAAGGAGAGTCTAGAAGAAGTCTCTCTGAAGCAGATGGTGAGCGGCAGAAGGAGAAGAATGGGAGGCAGACCCGGACTTTTTCCCTCTGAAGAAATCACCGTGCACGGACCGGAGCGGGCGCCATCTTTGGCACTGAGCCGCGAGGAACCCTTTACCGGGGAAGAGGAGAGGAATCAATATAAACTAATAATATATAACAAGTAAGTAAGCCGAAGCCTGTGATTTATGAAGCAGCTTCATTAAGCTGAAAATAAGAATGAAAATATTTGGCTGAAAGAAGAAAAGCAGCGGCGGGTTTATCTTATCAGTCTGACTCAAAAGCGAAACCAAAGCTTCTCCAGGTGAACTCTTAAAACACCAGGCTGATTCTAAAGCCAAGAGAGTGAGACGGATAAATAAATCTTATGTTTCGGGAAAAGAATCCCCAGTCCTCCGCAGTCTCTCATCAGACGTCCGCCATCTCCCCCACCTGCCACACCACCTCACGCAGAACAACTCCCAGGTCCTCCACCCGGACTTACCTGTTCTGCATCTGGTAGCGTGGAGTATTCACCCTCGCTAATGAATGTTTTCCATCAAGCCAAAAAACCGTCTACCAGGAAAGCCTACCTACATAAATGGAGAACATTTAAATCATTCACTGAAGCTTCCTCACTACCTTCTCTCAATCCATCACTCACCACCTCTGTTTCTTACTCCATCTCAAGTCCAACGGCCTTTCCATCTCATTCTTAAGAGTGTACCTTTCTTATCAACCTCCAAATTCTCCAGCAGCTAATTTCTTCAGACATTCAACACTAAAATGTTTTCTTAAAGGTCTTTCTCATATGTACCCAGATACTCGACCACCTTCTCCACAATGGTTGCTAACTCTGCTTCTGAAACAAGTTACCTAAGCAGCTTTCGAGCCTTTAGCTACAACTGATCTACAGCTCCTCACCTTTAAAAAAGGTTTCCTTGTAGCTATCACTTCAGCTCACTGAGCTAGCAGCTTAGCAGCTCTGCGTTCTAACAATCCTTACTTAGAGTTTTTTTCCCAATAAGGTGAAGTTATCCATGGATATTTCCTTCCTTCCCAAAGTGGTATCTCAATTTCATCACTCCCAACCGATCGTTCTTCCTTCATTCTTTCCATCACCTTCTTCACATCAAGAGAGACTTCTCCATACGTTGGACATCAGACAAGTCCTTGCCATCTGTCTCCAACGTACCCAACCTTTTAGACAGTTACCTCATCTTTTCATAAACCATCAACTACCTACTAAAGGTCATCAGGTAACTTCCCAGACTATATCTATTTGGGTCGCCTCGACCATCCATTTGGCATACCAATGCGCTCGACAACCAGTCCCTAGAGTGATTCGCCCTCACTTCACTAAGGCAGTGGCAGCTTCTACAGCTTTTCTTTGTGGTGTACCTCTCCCAGACGTCTGTGCTTCTGCCACTTCAGCACAGCCGTCCCCTTTCATCACCTCCGGCAAAAGTCTGATGCGGCCTTTAAACGTGCAGTTCTAGTCTCTACCTTGGTGTGACAACTTTCCTCCAGGTAAGACAGCTTACTAGTCACCCAGGGTGTGATTCACGGAGGCCACGAAGAACGACAGGTTACCCACCTGTTATTTAGCTCTTCGAGTGGACCTCTGTGATTCACACATCCGGCCCGACCTCCCCTCTGTTACACCATTCTGCTTACTACTAAGCGGCGGTTGACACAACTGAAAGGAGAGGCTTTGTGCCAAGGTACTTATATGGGGGGGGGGGAGTCTACACTAATGTGTTTTTTTGTTACCGCAGAAGCTCTAGAATCTTCCGATGAGGCTCCGCACATACGCGGATCACCCAGGGTGTGATTCACAGAGGTCCACTCAAAGAATTACAATTACAGGTGGGTAATCTGTCAATTATGTTATATTCTTTTTTAGTGTCAAAACCTGCATGACTCAGAACATTTAACCTGGCTGACAGTGAATCATGTACAAGATCTTATTAATCTCTCTCATGAACCTCCAGTGCAAGATTTCATTAGTGCCATTCACAGGAATTCTGCAGCAAGTGGTCTTTTCATCCAAGCAATTCAGTCACGGTGTGAGAACTTCACAGCTGTAAGTTGTTTGGAGTTTTAAAACGTACGCATTTGCTTTTATTTTGGTGACTAACTCAGGAGTTAGATTCCCCTCTATGCCTTGTAGGAGAAAAGCCAGCCTGTGTGGTCTTGGGCAAGCTACATGGTCCCAGAGCACCACTAGAAGAAGGAATTGGTCAACCACTTCTGAGTATTTATATCTATTAAACCCTGGAAGGGGTTGCTATAAGTCAGAATTAACTCAGTGGCACATAATTATTGCTGTAACCCATACTGACTGTGTGTCACTTGTTTGCTATGAAGAGTAAAATGTTAATGGGTAGAGGTATACAGCCCATTTTAGACACTGAGACTATTGAAGTATATGGATATTATTTACTTTATTTCATTTCATTTTATTAAATTACCATTGGAGTTTCTGTGAGTACTTTTGGATCCATAAGTGTAGACACATGCACCCAAAGCTATAAACATAGTCTTGAAGGGGAAGTGCAGCTGATTCTAGAACCAGCTGAATACCATGGCTGGAGAAATCACTTCCTAACATGTTTGTTTGTTTGTTTGTTTAATTAATTAATTAATTAATTTCTGTACCGGTACCATCTGGCAACCCAAGCCACTCTAGACAGTTTACAAAATATTGTGTTTCAGTTGATTGTTGTTGTTGTTCCTATGTGCTGTCAAGTTGCATCTGACTTATGGCAACCTTAATAAGGTTTTCAAGGTATGTGAGATATTTAAGGAGTTGTTTTACCAGTTCTGTTACTCATGGTCCTAATGAGTTTCCATGATTGTGTAAGGACTTGAACCGAGGTTTTGTAAGTTTTAGTCCAACACTTCATTGACTCAGCATGCTGGATCTCAGTTTATTAGCCTCCATTTATTTCCTTCAGGCTGTTCTAGAGTAAATTAAAAAAGAGGTAACAATTGGGTTGTCGTCATCAGTTTGGGAGAAGGAAACAAAACATAAAGAGAAACTTGCAGGAAAATTACAACTTGTGTTGAGTTTTTTGTTAATACCTGTAAACCTTACCCTTGAATCTCACCCTTTATGTTAATACATGTAAATCTTACCCGTTACTTTGTGTAACCACTGAGGAATAAATTTAATTTGGCAGTTTTTGACTTTTATGAGTTAATTGCCTTTTGAAAATTTAGTCTGAAAAAGGTTTCTAATTGTATTTTTTAATTTCTGTTTAGCCAACTGCAGTAAAGAAGACATTACAGTGCTTAGAGGGGATTCATCTGAGCCAGTCTGGTGCTGTATTAATACTGTATGTGGACAAGCTTTTATGCACTCCATTCCGTGTGCTCGCTCGCATGGTTGACACCCTTGCTTGCCGTCGAGTGGAAATGCTTTTAGCTGCAACTGTCCAGGTACCTGAATATGTTCTTGTATTCATGTATGCTTCATATATCAATGTTTCTGAGAAAGCAGAATAGTCAGACATAGAATATTAATTACATGGCAGTTGGCCAATTACTCAAATTTGGCTGATGCAGTTAGTTAACTGCAGTCCATGGAAGCTTATGGCAGTAAGACTTTGTAGCCTTTAAAATGCTATAGGATTCATAGTTGTTGTTTTTAAAGGCTATTATTTATTCAATATTTATTTATTTAAAATATTTTTACACTGCCTTTCTCCTTTAAAAGGACCCAAGGCGGCTTACAACAATGAAATACAATATTTAAAGTTGAAAACAATAAACTTAAAATGGTGGTTAACATAATTGAAAATCAATATTTTAAAATTATGAATAAGGAGGTATCTTACATTAATCAACAGGCAATATTAAGGCAAACATCAATGAGTATACAAAAATTTTAAAAAGTTCACTTTGAGATTAAAACACTATTTATTTATTTAATAATAATAATAATAATAATAATAATAATAATAATAATAATAATAATAATAATAATAATAATAATAATTTATTGTCATTGTAAGTATATACACAGTATACCCATACAACGAAATTCACAGACACCCAGAGACCAGACACATGCACACACATAAAATTCCCCAAACACTCCCCACCCACTAAAAGTCCCCCACTAAAAATACAAACATCTACACCGCAGGCCAAGTAACACAGTCCAACTAATTATTCACTACTGGTGGTCTTTAAGGTCATTATTAATTACAATTATAGCTCTGGGATAAAAACTATTGAGAAAACGTGTGGTCCGAGTCTTAATTGTTCTATATCTTCTGCCAGATGGTAACAGTTCAAAAAAAAAGTTATAAGCAGGATGGGAAGAGTCCCTCAGGATGCTGTGTGACTTCCTTAGACAGCGGGATGTGAAGATGTCATCCAGGGTTGGTAGCTGGAGCCCGATGATATTCTGGGCAATTTTAATGGTTCTCTGTAGAGCTTTTTTGTCCGCTACAGAGCTACTCCCAAACCATGCCAGAATGCCATAGGTTAGGACACTCTCAATGGTGCTACGATAGTATGACAGAAGTAAATGCTGAGATAAATTTAACTTGCCGAGCATTCTCAGGAAATACAGCCTCTTCTGTGCCTTCTTCATTAGCATGTTGGCATTTATAGTCCATGAGAGGTCCTCTGAGATGTAAGTACCTAGAAATTTAAAACTACCAACTCTCTCCACTTCCTCACTATTTATGTACAGTGGTAAATATACATTTCTCTTTCTCCTAAAATCAATTCTGAGTTCTTTAGTTTTTTTGATGTTAAGTATGAGATGATTTTCTTTACACCATAGTATCAACCTTTGTACTTCCTTTCTATAAGCAGACTCATTGTTCTTATTTATGAGCCCCACCACTGTCGTATCATCCGCAAATTTAATAATTGCATTGGTGTTATACATTGGGGTGCAATCATGTGTGTACAGGGAATAGAGGAAGAGACTTAGCACACAGCCCTGGGAAGCTCCTGTACTTAGTACTGTGACAAACCCAGACCTACTGGGATCTGCCACACAGTTACACTAAGCTGCCACCAACCATTCCCTTCAAGAAGTCACACAGACCAGGGATGGATTTTTAAACAATAAAAAGAATAAGGTTTATTTAAATACACACAGGGAAAAATAAAACAATCAGGTGAATAAATAAAGTAACGTGGCTTATTCTCACTCATACAAGCATACAGTTTGGTTCACCCAGAACCCTTAACTTGAAGCACAGACCCTGAACCTATCAGTTCTGGCTAACCAACAGACACCTGAACCTATCAGGTTGGTACTCTGACACACAGTAGTACCCTGTCTGACACACAGACTCCCACAACAGCTTCTTCTTCCCAGCTGCTGCTTCGTCACAACCCAGTGTCTCTCAGCATCTCTCCCTCACCACACAGGTTTCACATATTTATACAGTACAGCCCCTCCTCCTGATGTCCCGCCTTCCACTCCCCATAGGATGGAACTTTCCCTCCAAACCCATGACAGACAGGTAACATCAGTGCTGTATGTAACACCTCCCCTCTTTATAAGTTGTTTTGTAGGGGGAAAGCTAAGGTGCTTTTCACCAAAAAACAACCTGTATAAAATACACAACAACAGTTATACATACCATATAATACTTACTTATCCTTACACTCTAAGTTAACCATAGCAAATAGGCATTTAAACATTTACCATATACATTACATCAATTTACCTTTATTCATACAAACCAATTCAAAACCAGGTACATTTAACTTTTGTCATCATATTATACACATAGTCCATGTTCTTTCGCCGTCTTCATTCTTCAGGTCTTCTTGATAAGGCGTCAGCAACACAGTTCACTGACCCTCGGACCACCTTTACTTCAAAGTCATAGTCCTGTAGGTTTAAAGCCCACCTCATAAGTTTGCTATTGTGGCTTTTCATTGTCTTTAACCATTGCAATGGTGAATGGTCAGTACACAGAATAAAATGTCTTCCCCAGATGTAAGGCTTGGCCTTCTGGATCGCGTAGACTATGGCCAAACACTCCTTCTCCACGGTTGCCAAATGTCTCTCACCTTTTTGAAGTTTCCTACTCAGGTAGGACACTGGATGCTGGTCACCATTCTCATCCTCCTGGCACAGAACTGCTCCTACCCCGCTGTTAGACGCATCGGTGTAGATGATGAACTCCCGGTCGAAGTCTGGAGCATGCAGGACAGGATAGTTGGTTAACGCCTCCTTCAACCTCTGGAACGCCGCCTCACAGTCGCTGGTCCACGAGATGCGGTCATCAGCCTTCTTCCTCGTCAGATCGGTCAGCGGAGCCGCAATCTCGCTAAACCTCGGGATGAACTTTCTGTAGTAGCCCACCAACCCAAGAAATGATTTGACCTTTTTCTTGGTGTTGGGTCTAGGCCAATCACGAACAGCTTCTATTTTGGCCTCCAGGGGTTTTATCATTCCTCCCCCTACCATGTGACCCAAGTATTTTATTTCTGGGCTACCCAGCTGACACTTGCTGGCCTTTACTGTTAGCCCTGCCGCACTTAACCTCTGCAGCACTAACTCCAGGTGTAACAGGTGATCTTCCCAGGTATTACTGAAGATCCCTATGTCGTCAATGTAGGCCACTGTAAAGTCACTGAGCCCTGCCAAGGTCTGGTCCATCAGCCTTTGGAATGTGGCTGGTGCATTTCTGAGACCAAAGCTCAGGACTCGAAACTCATAGAGACCAAAAGGGCTGCAAAAGGCAGTCTTTTCTTGATCCCTGGGATCAATTCTTAATTGCCAATATCCCTTTACCAGGTCCAATGATGAGATGAACCGACAACCCCCTATGGTTTCAATCAGGTTGTCTAGCCTGGGCATTGGGTAGGCATCAGGAGTTGTTACACGGTTTAATTTCCTGTAATCGACACAAAACCTAATGCTCCCATCAGGCTTGTCCACAAGGACTATCGGAGAGGACCAAGGACTAGAAGAGGGGACGATTATGTTCTCCCTCAGCATCTCGTCCAGCTCCTTCCGCACCTTGTCCCTATAGGGTCCCGTTACTCGGTATGGGGATACTGCCTGCGGGGGTGCATCCCCTGTGTGGATCCGATGCATCACTCCCTTCACTATCCCCGGCTTGTTGGAAAACACCTGTTGATATTTACTAAGCAGCATTTTTAGTTCTTGCTGCTGGTCTTGGGTGAGTGCAGGACTGATCTTTACCTCCTCTGGGTTGTATTTTACTTCCCCTCTACCCTCCCAGAAGGGTAATTCAGCTTCCTCACTCTCAGCTGCTTTTATCGCGAATAAAACCCTCTGTTCCCCTTGTTACATACAGCACTGATGTTACCTGTCTGTCATGGGTTTGGAGGGAAAGTTCCATCCTATGGGGAGTGGAAGGCGGGACATCAGGAGGAGGGGCTGTACTGTATAAATATGTGAAGCCTGTGTGGTGAAGGACACACACTAAGGAGATGCTGAGAGACACTGGGTTGTGACGAAGCAGCAGCTGGGGAGAAGAAGCTGTTGTGGGAGTCTGTGTGTCAGACAGGGTACTACTGTGTGTCAGAGTACCAACCTGATAGGTTCAGGTGTCTGCTGGTTAGCCAGAACTGATAGGTTCAGGGTCTGTGCTTTAAGTTAAGGTTCTGGGTGAACCAAACTGTGTGTATGTATGAGTGAGAATAAGCCACGTTACTTTATTTTATTCACCTGATAGTTTTATTTACCCTGTTTGTATTTAAATAAACCTTATTCTTTTTATTGTTTAAAAATCCATCCCTGGTCTGTGTGACTTCTTATAGGGAATGGTTGGTGGCAGCTTAGTGTAACTGTGTGACAGATACCAGTAGGTCTGGGTTTGTCACATTGATTGGTGTCCAGCGTGTGGGATACGACTGGTCCAGTTGTCCAGTGGTCCAGCAAAGCCTTGGCAGGTGTGCCCAGAGCAAGGGGGGTCTAGTCAGGGACGGTCTGAGGCGCGTAGGTAATCTTCTAGGTGTACCTCACGGGGAGGTGCGCTAGTAGAAGAACGTGCCAACTGGGGAGACTTAGATTAAGGTGCTCTGAGGCAGCCTAGTTTTGGCGGGAAAAAGCTGAGGCAAAACTGCGTAGCAACAGTGATCTAGCTTGCCAGCTGAGAGGCCCAGCAGAGGGGGGTAGGCTCCAACTCGATACTGTTGCAAGTTAGTGCTGAAGAACAGCAATCTCTAGGGAAAGCTGGTTCTGAGGCAAGAGGAAAAAAGTGGTCGTTTTATTTTGAGGCTTGACTTTTTAAAGCAGCCTGTTCTGAGGGGGGATTATGCCCTTGACTCGAAGCCAGATAGCAGACATGAGTGAAGTGAAAGACCCCCAGATTGACCAAGGTTCTGAGGATGAATTTGGCTCAGTGCAAGGTGACAGCACAGGAGAGCAGAACCCAGAACTCAGAAAATTGCTCATAGCCCAACAGCATGAACTGAGGATGAGGCAGTTTGAAGTGGAGGAAAGGGAAAGGGAAAGGCAAATTGAAATGGAGGAAAGGGAAAGAGAGAAACAAAGGCAATTTGAATTAGAGAGAGAGAGAATGGAGAGGGAGGAAAGATTGGAGAGAGAGAGAATGGCGTTTGAATTAAGAAAACTGGAACTGATGAACAAGAACAATAATAACAATAGGGATTCTGAGGGAGGCCAATTGTCTAAGGCTGACCTGAAGAAATTCCCTGTGTACCACAAGGGAGATTGTCCTGAGGTGTTCTTTTCCTTAGTGGAAAGAGCGTTTGTGGACTTCTCAGTGAGGGAAACTGAGAAGATGACCATCATGCGATCTTTAATCAGTGGTAGCCTGGCTGAGGTCTATGCCGAGATGCCTGAGGAACTGATGAAAGATTTTGCAGAGTTTAAAAAACTGGTGTTTGCCAGACATGGGATAAATGCAGAGCAGCTGAGACAAAGATTCAGGTCCCTCACAAAAAAGCCAGAGCAGACTTTTACCCAAGTGGGGGCCCAATTGGTGAGGCTGCTTGAGAAATGGCTGTCGCAGGAGGGGACAGAGACCTATGAACAGCTTAAAGACTTGATAGCCCTGGAACAGTTCTATTCAGTCCTGCATGGGGAATTGAAATTCCAGGTGAGGGAAAGGAAACCGAAATCTGTGGCAGAAGCCGCAGAGGTCGCAGATTTTATCTCCCAAATAAGAAAGCCCTTGGGTGAGGGGAAATCTGTAGGTAAACCCAAAGAAACCTACAGCAAGTACTCTCAGGGACCAGGGAAAAGCCAGCAAGGGGGAGGGGCCCATGGTGAAGGGAAGCCCTCAGACATGAAACAAAGACCTCAGATTTTGGAGGGAAAACCAAAACAAGATGAGAGAGAATCAAAATACACCAGAAAATGCTATTTCTGTCAGGGAAAGGGTCATCTAATCTCAGAGTGTGAGAAATTAAAGCAGCTAAAAGGAATGGTGCCTCAGAATTCTAGTGGGACCAAGCCAAAAGCTGTGTTCTGTGTCCAGAAAGAGCAAAGCTCAGTGTCACTGAGGGAGCCTGTTGCCATGGCTACTCAGTCTGGAACAGCTACCTCTGCTGATCAGGCTGAGGAAAATGGTCCTCTTATAGAAGTAAAGCGCTGCTTGCTGGTGAAAACAGATTCCCAGTTGTTTGAGACAGCAGGGGTGGACGTAGGAATACTTGGCCATCAGTATCGGGGGCTGCGGGACACTTGTTCCCAGGTGACCCTGTGCCATCCAGATATTATTCCTAGGGAGTATATAATCCCAAATGAGAGCATGAAGGTGGCAGGGATTGAGGGGCAGGTAATCTCTCTGCCAGTAGCAGAGGTACCTGTCAACTTTCAAGGCTGGAGGGGAGCTTGGCGGCTAGCGATTTCATCGACTCTGCCAGCAGCCGTGCTCGTGGGAAATGACCTGGCTGAACATGTGAAACGGGTGCTAGTGATTACACGCTCACAAGCCACCACAGGAACAGTTCAGGGGGGTAATGATGAGCCAGAGACGGAAGCAGAGGGGAGTTCAGAAGCTGTGGTGGAAACCTTAACCACAGACAGCAGATTTGGACAGGAGCAAAAGGCAGACGCCACTCTCCAAAAGTGTTTTGAACAGGTGACTGACGCCCAGCTAACACCTGAAACCCCAGTGAGATTTCTGGAGAAAAAGGGGATTTTATATAGAGAAACCCTGAGGAATATCTCAAAAGGGGGAGATGGGATCAGAAGTCAGCTGGTGGTACCTGAAAAGTATCGCCCCATGATCTTACAAAGGGGTCACTCTGACATGTTTGCTGCACACTTAGGGGTGAAAGAGCCCCTTGATTTGATCAAACAAAAGTGGGAGCAGATCACCCAGGATGACCCACAAGACGTTGTGACATACATAGACACCTTGATGAATGACCTAAAGAGAAATCTAGAGCTGGCAGCAGAAAACCTGCAAGCTCAGAAGGTCAGACAGAAAACATGGTATGACCACAAAGCTAGAGAGAGGCACTTTGACCCAGGGGAGGAAGTGCTTTGGCTTAGGCCCTGCAGAGAGAACAAACTGCAGCTCAAATGGGCAGGACCATATAGGGTCATTTCCAAGATGTCAGACCTGAACTACCTAATAGAGCAGGAGGAGAACCAAGCAAGGAGGGTGGTTCATGTGTATGCCCTAAAACCCTACTACAGAGGGGAACAGAGGGTTTTATTCGCGATAAAAGCAGCTGAGAGTGAGGAAGCGGAATTACCCTTCTGGGAGGGTAGAGGGGAAGTAAAATACAACCCAGAGGAGGTAAAGATCAGTCCTGCACTCACCCAAGACCAGCAGCAAGAACTAAAAATGCTGCTTAGTAAATATCAACAGGTGTTTTCCAACAAGCCGGGGATAGTGAAGGGAGTGATGCATCGGATCCACACAGGAGATGCACCCCCGCAGGCAGTATCCCCATACCGAGTAACGGGACCCTATAGGGACAAGGTGCGGAAGGAGCTGGACGAGATGCTGAGGGAGAATATAATCGTCCCCTCTTCTAGTCCTTGGTCCTCTCCAATAGTCCTTGTGGACAAGCCTGATGGGAGCATTAGGTTTTGTGTTGATTACAGGAAATTAAACCGTGTAACCACTCCTGATGCCTACCCAATGCCCAGGCTAGACAACCTGATTGAAACCATAGGGGGTTGTCGGTTCATCTCATCATTGGACCTGGTAAAGGGATATTGGCAATTAAGAATTGATCCCAGGGATCAAGAAAAAACTGCCTTTTGCAGCCCTTTTGGTCTCTATGAGTTTCGAGTCCTGAGCTTTGGTCTCAGAAATGCACCAGCCACATTCCAAAGGCTGATGGACCAGACCTTGGCAGGGCTCAGTGACTTGACAGTGGCCTACATTGACGACATAGGGATCTTCAGTAATACCTGGGAAGATCACCTGATACACCTGGAGTTAGTGCTGCAGAGGTTAAGTGCAGCAGGGCTAACAGTAAAGGCCAGCAAGTGTCAGCTGGGTAGCCCAGAAATAAAATACTTGGGTCACATGGTAGGGGGAGGAATGATAAAACCCCTGGAGGCCAAAATAGAAGCAGTTCGTGATTGGCCTAGACCCAACACCAAGAAAAAGGTCAAATCATTTCTTGGGTTGGTGGGCTACTACAGAAAGTTCATCCCGAGGTTTAGCGAGATTGCGGCTCCGCTGACCGATCTGACGAAGAAGACGGCTGATGACCGCATCCCGTGGACCAGCGACTGTGAGGCGGCGTTCCAGAGGTTGAAGGAGGCGTTAATCAACTATCCTGTCCTGCGTGCTCCAGACTTCGACCGGGAGTTCATCATCTACACCGATGCGTCTAACAGCGGGGTAGGAGCAGTTCTGTGCCAGGAGGATGAGAATGGTGACCAGCATCCAGTGTCCTACCTGAGTAGGAAACTTCAAAAAGGTGAGAGACATTTGGCAACCGTGGAGAAGGAGTGTTTGGCCATAGTCTACGCGATCCAGAAGGCCAAGCCTTACATCTGGGGAAGACATTTTATTCTGTGTACTGACCATTCACCATTGCAATGGTTAAAGACAATGAAAACCCACAATAGCAAACTTATGAGGTGGGCTTTAAACCTACAGGACTATGACTTTGAAGTGAAGGTGGTCAGAGGGTCAGTGAACTGTGTTGCTGACGCCTTATCAAGAAGACCTGAAGAATGAAGACGGCGAAAGAACATGGACTATGTGTATATAATGCTGATAAAAAGTAAAATGTACCTGGTTTTGAATTTGGTTTGTATTAATAAAGGTAAATTGATGTACTGTATATGGTAAAATGTTTAAATGCATATTTGCTATGGTTAACTTGGAGTGTAAGTATGAGTAAGTATAATATGGTATGTATAACTGTTTTTGTGTATTTTACCCAGGTTGTTTTTTGGTGAAAAGCACCTTAGCTTTCCCCCTACAAAACAACTTGTAAAGAGGGGAGGTGTTACATACAGCACTGATGTTACCTGTCTGTCATGGGTTTGGAGGGAAAGTTCCATCCTATGGGGAGTGGAAGGCGGGACATCAGGAGGAGGGGCTGTACTGTATAAATATGTGAAGCCTGTGTGGTGAAGGACACACACTAAGGAGATGCTGAGAGACACTGGGTTGTGACGAAGCAGCAGCTGGGGAGAAGAAGCTGTTGTGGGAGTCTGTGTGTCAGACAGGGTACTACTGTGTGTCAGAGTACCAACCTGATAGGTTCAGGTGTCTGTTGGTTAGCCAGAACTGATAGGTTCAGGGTCTGTGCTTTAAGTTAAGGTTCTGGGTGAACCAAACTGTGTGTATGTATGAGTGAGAATAAGCCACGTTACTTTATTTTATTCACCTGATTGTTTTATTTACCCTGTTTGTATTTAAATAAACCTTATTCTTTTTATTGTTTAAAAATCCATCCCTGGTCTGTGTGACTTCTTATAGGGAATGGTTGGTGGCAGCTTAGTGTAACTGTGTGACAGATCCCAGTAGGTCTGGGTTTGTCACACCCCTCTGTAGTAGGGTTTTAGGGCATTCACATGAACCACCCTCCTTGCTTGGTTCTCCTCCTGCTCTATTAGGTAGTTCAGGTCTGACATCTTGGAAATGACCCTATATGGTCCTGCCCATTTGAGCTGCAGTTTATTCTCTCTGCAGGGCCTAAGCCAAAGCACTTCCTCCCCTGGGTCAAAGTGCCTCTCTCTAGCTTTGTGGTCATACCATGTTTTCTGTCTGACCTTCTGAGCTTGCAGGTTTTCTGCTGCCAGCTCTAGATTTCTCCTTAGGTCATTCATCAAGGTGTCTATGTAAGTCACAACGTCTTGTGGGTCATCCTGGGTGATCTGCTCCCAATTTTGTTTGATCAAATCAAGGGGCCCTTTCACCCTTCTCCCAAATAGAAGTTCAAATGGACTGAACCCGGTACTGGCTTGTGGCACTGATCGATAAGCAAACAAAAGGGATTGCAGCTTCTGGTCCCAATTGTTTGGATTCTCTGCCAAGTAAGCCCTAATCATGCGCATTAGAGTCCCATTGAACTTCTCAGTTAACCCATTACTTTCAGGATGATAAGCAGTGGTTTCCTTGTGCTTAATTCCACAGATTTGCCATAAGCGTTTCATGAGCTTTGATGTGAACGATGCGCCCAAATCTGTGATTATCTCTGAGGCAAATCCCATCCTGGACATATACCCCACCAAAGCATCGGCCACTGTGTTAGTTTCAATGTTAGTCAAGGGTATGGCTTCAGGATACCTTGTGGCATGGTCCACAATTGTTAGAATGAACCTGTTCCCCCTCTTTGTGGCCTTGGGCAAAGGTCCCACAATATCCACCCCTATGCATTTGAACGGAGTGTCAATCACAGGCAAAGGGCACAACTTTGCTTTGGTCCTGTCGCGGTTATTCCCCTGCCTTTGACACACATCACATTGCTTACAGAACTCCCTGATCTGCTTCCCTATGTCAGGCCAGTAGAAATTCTGTGTGATTCTCTGCTGTGTTTTGTTCACCCCTAAGTGTGCAGCAAACATGTCAGAGTGCCCCCTTTGTAAGATCATGGGGCGATACTTTTCAGGTACCACCAGCTGACTTCTGATCCCATCTCCCCCTTTTGAGATATTCCTCAGGGTTTCTCTATATAAAATCCCCTTTTTCTCCAGAAATCTCACTGGGGTTTCAGGTGTTAGCTGGGCGTCAGTCACCTGTTCAAAACACTTTTGGAGAGTGGCGTCTGCCTTTTGCTCCTGTCCAAATCTGCTGTCTGTGGTTAAGGTTTCCACCACAGCTTCTGAACTCCCCTCTGCTTCCGTCTCTGGCTCATCATTACCCCCCTGAACTGTCCCTGTGGTGGCTTGTGAACGTGTAATCACTAGCACCCGTTTCACATGTTCAGCCAGGTCATTTCCTACGAGCACGGCTGCTGGCAGAGTCGATGAAATCGCTAGCCGCCAAGCTCCCCTCCAGCCTTGAAAGTTGACAGGTACCTCTGCTACTGGCAGAGAGATTACCTGCCCCTCAATCCCTGCCACCTTCATGCTCTCATTTGGGATTATAAACTCCCTAGGGATGATATCTGGATGGCACAGGGTTACCTGGGAACAAGTGTCCCGCAGCCCCCTATACTGACGGTCAAGTATTCCTACGTCCACCCCTGCTGTCTCAAACAACTGAGAATCTGTTTTTACCAGCAAGCAGCGCTTTACCTCCACAAGAGGACCATTTTCCTCAGCCTGATCAGCAGAGGTAGCTGTTCCAGACTGAGTAGCCATGGCAACAGGCTCCCTCTGTGACACTGAGCCTTGCTCTTTCTGGACACAGAACACAGCTTTTGGCTTGGTCCCACTAGAATTCTGAGGCACCATTCCTTTTAGCTGCTTTAATTTCTCACACTCTGAGATTAGATGACCCTTTCCCTGACAGAAATAACATTTTCTGGTGTATTTTGATTCTCTCTCATCTTGTTTTGATTTTCCCTCCAAAATCTGAGGTCTTGGTTTCATGTCTGAGGGCTTCCCTTCACCATGGGCCCCTCCCCCTTGCTGGCTTTTCCCTGGTCCCTGAGAGTACTTGCTGTAGGTTTCTTTGGGTTTACCTACAGATTTCCCCTCACCCAAGGGCTTTCTTATTTGAGAAATAAAATCTGCGATCTCTGCGGCTTCTGCCACAGATTTCGGTTTCCTTTCCCTCACCTGGAATTTCAATTCCCCATGCAGGACTGAATAGAACTGTTCCAGTGCTATCAAGTCTTTAAGCTGCTCATAGGTCTCTGTCCCTTCCTGCGATAGCCATTTCTCAAGCAGCCTCACCAATTGGTCCCCCACTTGGGTAAAAGTCTGTTCTGGTTTTTTTGTGAGGGACCTGAATCTTTGTCTCAGCTGCTCTGCATTTATCCCATGTCTGGCAAACACCAGTTTTTTAAACTCTGCAAAATCTTTCATCAGTTCCTCAGGCATCTCGGCATAAACCTCAGCCAGGCTACCACTGATTAAAGACCGCATGATAGTCATCTTCTCAGTTTCCCTCACTGAGAAGTCCACAAACGCTCTTTCCACTAAGGAAAAGAACACCTCAGGACAATCTCCCTTGTGGTACACAGGGAATTTCTTCAGGTCAGCTTTAGACAGTTGGCCTCCCTCAGAATCCCTATTATTATTATTGTTCTGATTCATCAGTTCCAATTTTTTTAATTCAAACGCCATTTTCTCTCTCTGCAATTCCAATTCAATTCTCTGTCTCTCTAATCTTTCTTCCTTTTCCATCCTCTCTATTTCAAATTGCCGCTGTTTCTCTCTTTCCCTTTCCTCCATTTCCCTCACCCTCAGTTCATGCTGTTGGGCTAGGAGTATTTTTCTGAGTTCTGGGTTCTGCTCTCCTGTGCTGTCACCCTGCACTGAGCCAAATTCATCCTCAGAACCTTGGTCAATCTGGGGGTCTTTCACTTCACTCATCTCGGCCATCTGGCTTCGAGTCAAGGGCATAATCCCCCCTCAGAACAGGCTGCTTTAAAAGTCAAGCCTCAAAATAAAACGACCACTTTTTTCCTCTTGCCTCAGAACCAGCTTTCCCTAGAGATTGCTGCTGTTCTTCAGCACTACTTGCAACAGTATCGAGTCAGAGCCTACCCCCCTCTGCTGGGCCTCTCAGCTGGCAAGCTAGCTCGCTGTTGCTACGCAGTTTTGCCTCAGCTTTTTCCCGCCAAAACTAGGCTGCCTCAGAGCACCTTAATCTAAGTCTCCCCAGTTGGCACGTTCTTCTACTAGCGCACCTCCCCGTGAGGTACACCTAGAAGATTACCTACGCGCCTCAGACTGTCCCTGACTAGACCCCCCTTGCTCTGGGCACACTTGCCAAGGCTTTGCTGGACCACTGGACAACTGGACCAGTCGTATCCCACACGCTGGACACCAATCAATGTGACAAACCCAGACCTACTGGGATCTGCCACACAGTTACACTAAGCTGCCACCAACCATTCCCTTCAAGAAGTCACACAGACCAGGGATGGATTTTTAAACAATAAAAAGAATAAGGTTTATTTAAATACACACAGGGAAAAATAAAACAATCAGGTGAATAAATAAAGTAACGTGGCTTATTCTCACTCATACAAGCATACAGTTTGGTTCACCCTTAACTTGAAGCACAGACCCTGAACCTATCAGTTCTGGCTAACCAACAGACACCTGAACCTATCAGGTTGGTACTCTGACACACAGTAGTACCCTGTCTGACACACAGACTCCCACAACAGCTTCTTCTTCCCAGCTGCTGCTTCGTCACAACCCAGTGTCTCTCAGCATCTCTCCCTCACCACACAGGTTTCACATATTTATACAGTACAGCCCCTCCTCCTGATGTCCCGCCTTCCACTCCCCATAGGATGGAACTTTCCCTCCAAACCCATGACAGACAGGTAACATCAGTGCTGTATGTAACAAGTACCAGGGTAGAAGAATGGTGAGATCCCATCCTTACTGACTGTGGCCTATCTGTTAGAAAATCCTTTATCCACATGCAGATCTCCTGAGGTAATCCCAGGTTGATCATTTTAAAAATCAACCTATTTAAAAAACAACCTATTTATTTATTTATCTATTTATCTATCTATTTATTTATATATTTATTTATTTATTTAACTTACATGCCTCCCACTCTATTCAAAGGTCTCTGGGCAGCTTACAACAGTTAAAATACAATAAAAGATAAAATGATTAAAAGGCAATTAAAATAGATACTTTAAAAATTGCCATCAGGACCCACAGTTGATGTTATTTCAATTAAAAGTAGTACTAAATAATCCAGTCAAAGCAGTAATGCATAGCAATCTATCTAAAAATCACACAAGAACAATGAATAAAGAGGCAGCTTACCTCAGTTGAAAAGCATTATTAATGCAAAGATCAATCTATACAAACATGTTTTAAAATGTCACTCTGAGAGGAAAATGCAAGTAGTACTAGCAGCCTAGTCAAAGCAGTAATGCATAACAATCACACACCGGTAGCTGGTTACTGAGGAAAGGCTTGCCTGAAGAGAAAGGCCTTTGCCTACTTGCGGAAGGCTAGCAAAGATGGAGCCAGTCTGGCCTCCTGTGGGAGGGACTTCCAAAGTCTGGGATCAGCAAAAGAGAAGCCTCTCTCCCGATTATCTTAATACCCAAGCTGGCTCATAATGAGAGATACGGTCTTTGAGACAGCTTCGACCCAGGCCATTTAGACCTTTATAGGTTAAAGTTTCCTGACAGTTTCCAAAGGCAGCCCCACAGGAACGCATTACAGTAATCCATCTGGGAAGTAACTAAGGCATATATTACAGTGGCCAGATCATATCTCTCAAGAAACGGATGTAGCTGGCTCACTAGTTTTAATTGTGCAAATACACTCTGGCCACCGCTGAGACCTGGATACCCAGGTTCAAGGATGAATTCAGAATCACCCGCAAGCTGTGCTGCGTACATATTTTTTTAATGGGAATGTGATCGCATCCAGTACAGTCTCCATCCCTATTCCTTGATCTGCCTTTTGACTGACCAGGAGCACCTCTGTTTTGTCTGGATTAAGTTTCATTTTATTCACCGTCATCCAATTCATTGCTGATACTAGACACTGATCTAGAGCCGAAGTAGCTTCCTTGCATTTAGGTGGCAAGGAGAGGTAGAGTTGGGTGTTGTTTGCATATTGGTGGCACAGAACCCCAAAACTCCATATAATCTCTCCCAGTGGTTTCATGTTAGGAGACAAAGAGACATAGGAGACAAAACAGAGTCCCGAGGGACCCCACAGGTCAACGGCCAAGGTTTTGAACAGGAGTCCAAAGCTCCACTTTCTGAGTTCTCCAGGAAGGACTATAGCCACCGTAAAACAGTGTCCCCAAGTCCCATTCCAGAGAGACGGGGCAGGAGGATACTGTGGTAAATAGTATCAAAAGCCACTGAGAGGTTTAGCAAAACCTACAGGGAATAGATCCCCTATCCATTTCCCAATGTAGGTAATCTACCAAAGTCATCTCTGTCCCATAATCAGGCCTGAAGCCAGATTGAAATGGGTCTAGATACTCTGTCTCATCTAGGAACCTCTGGAGCTTGGGAGGCCACAACCCACTCTAGTACCTTCCCCAAGAATGGGATATTAGATACTGTTTGGTAATTATTCATTATTGTGGGATCCAGGAAGGGCTTTTTTAAAAAAAAACAATGGTCTTACTATTGCTTCCTTTAAGCAAGATGGGATCCTACCCTGTTGCAAGGAGGCATTCACCACTCATCCTAACCAATCAACCATTCCCTTTCTGGCAGCTTTTATGAGCCGGGAAGGATAAGGATCCAGAAGGCATGTGGTAGCCTTCACTTCTCCAAGGATCCTGACCACATAATCAGGCTGCAGCATCTGAAATTCATCAATTAACATTGGGGAAGCGGGGGGCCACTGTTTCATTCACAGGACCTGCAACAGCTATAACATCCAAGTGAGAGCAGATCTGAGAGATTCTGCCTTCAAAGTGTTGTGCAGATTTTTCACAGCGAGCAACAGTGTCGTCTGCTGAGTTCTCTGTGAAAGTTGCAGAGGGCAAGCATCCTTTAGTAACGAAGGTCAGAAGATTTACCATTCATCTAATATGTAGAATTGCATGTCATATTACTTACGAAGGATAAGCAATTTGCTGCCCCCTTCCTCATATGCATATATTCCCACATCTCTTTCCCACTGTTTCAGATTGTACCAACACTCCCTCATTAATCTTAATAAAAAGTCCAGATAGCATTATTACTTTGATTATTCTTTAAACTTATCTTGAGCCACATGTCACTGGAAGAACAGATTTGTTTCATGGAATAGTTCTTCTCTGAAGTCTTTATGCCTAACAGGTTTTACTAAAAATTATTCTAGAGGCAAATGATTTTGGTGGGAAGCCTGACCCCAAGCAAATTGCATATGCTTAAAGGGCATGACTGCCATCTTTCTTCATGGTTCTTTCATTGCAGCAAGAGGATTGGGAGCATTCGCCGTCTCTTGCATGAGCCAAGTGAACTATTCGTTAACATGCCTTTATTTTTTTGTCTCTCCTTTTTCCCCCAATTGTGCTATTACTGTTATACTCTTAATATTATTTCCATTTGTGTAGCTTCTTTTGTGAGTTTTCTTTGAGATGATTTCCCTTGTGCACATTATCAGGCATTCTGTAAATCCCCTAACTCAGCTATGGTCTTAAGAGACCCCTTTTGGAAATGCTGTGTGAAAGTTAAGTTGCCCCACTATGGATAGACATTCCATGTATCTCTTGGATCCAGGGAAAAGCCATCTGGCAAAGTCACAATTTCCTTTGGCAAACTCATCACAATTGCTCTTAAAATTATTTATTTTATTTATGGTCTACCTTTCCTCCAGTATGGGGATGCAAGGCAGCTATCCTGTCTTTGAGTTTTTTCAGGTAGCTAGCACCTTTGCTAAGCAGGTACTGAAAGGATGCCAAAGCACCATCTGGTGAAATTTAGCAATGGATGTCACTCCTTATTAAAGAGAGCTGCATTGATCATCCTGTACTTCAGTACCAGCTGAACCAGTCCTAACATCCATGATTCTATTATCAGTTCTGAACAGCATTAGCATTCCTTCCTAAAGGCAAATATGTCAGATGTATTTAATTTCCCAGTCCGTCTGTAGAATACATCATGTGGAAAATTGGTTTCAGAGTATCATAGAATTATTGAGTTGAATTATTGACAGTGAAAAACTTGAAATAGTTAGCAATGTTGTATACCTTGATTCAGTCATTAATCCAAATAGAGACTGCAGCCAAGAAATCAGAAGAAGGCTGAAACTCAGGGCAGCAATAAAGGAATTAGAAAAGCTCATCAAGTTTAAGGATGTGTTACTAGAGACCAGGACCAAGATCATCCACACTATTGTATTCACAACCAGTGTGTGGGTATGAACACGGGGCAATGAGGGAAATTGACAGAAAATAAACTGATGAATTTGAATTATGGTGCTGGAGGAGAGCTTTCCAAATATGCCAGTCCACCAGAAGGATGAACAAATGGGTTCCAGATAAAATCAAACATGAACTTTCGCTGGAACCAAGAATGATGAAACTCTGGCTGTCATACTTTGAGCACACCATGAGAAGGCAAGATTTAGTAGAAAAGTCAATAATGCTGAGAAAGGTTGAAGGCAGCAGGATAATAAGACCAAATATAAGATGGATTGACTCCCTTAAGGAAGCCACAGTCTTGAGTTTATAAAAGCTGAGTAGGGCTGTTGAAGGACATTTTGAATATAGTTCAGAACAAAACAGTAATGATAACAAACTGGAGTGTGTGATGATTTCTCAGTCCAGTGGATACATGGATGAAGTGGAATGATTATCTCAGTCCATTTCAGTCTGGTCTCAGGTTTGGTTGTGGGATGGAGACAGGTTTGTGGCCCTTTCTGCTGACACACGAGCCAAAGGTTGCCAGATCACTACTCCTCCCACGCAGCCAAACCTCAGGAGGTGGCTGCAGCCAGTACTGGTGCTTCGGCAGGCAGATCTGGAGCAACTGATGATGGCAGCGGAGGGGCCTTGAGGCCCCTCCATGCCAGGATTCCCCCTTGCGCTGCCACTTCCGGTTCTGGGTCCGCCACCCACTGTTTTTCCCCCCAGTTTGGGCACATGAGCCCCAAAAGGTTCACCACCACTGCCCTAGTGGATGACGTATGCTAAGAACCGGATGGGGGAAGAGGTGTCCCTGTTGGTTCTGATGGACCTCTCAGTATCTTTTGATACCCTCAACCATGGTATTTTTCTGGGCTGGCTCTCTAGGATGGGACGTACAGGATCTATTTACAATATAGTCCTTCCTAGAAGGAAATACTCAGAAGGTGGTAATGGGGGACTTCTGTTTGATGCTCTGGCCATTAGCTTGTGGCATCCCTCATGGTTCTGTTTTGTCCCCTGTGCTATTTAATGAAACTGCTGGAAGACGTTATCCATAGTTCTGGAGACTGGTGCCATCAGTATGCTGATGATACCCAACTTTATTGTTCCTTTCCATCCAAATCCAAGGAACTATTTCAGTTCTAAACCAATGCCTGGTGTAATGGACTGGCTCAGGGCAAACAGATTGAAATATAATCCGAACAAGGATGTGGCACTCCTGGTCAACTAAAAGAGAGATGAAGCAGTACTGTGTTGGATTGAGAATATTCCCCCTGAAAGCTCAGGCGCACAGTTCAGATGTGTTCCTGAATTCATCTCTGAGCCTGGTCTCCTTGAGATGCCTGGTTGGGCTATAGTGACATATGCCTTAGTTCAGGGGTGGGCAATTAATTTCTGTAGGGTGGCCACATGAAAAATCTGAACTGTATTCAGGGCCCGAACCAACTTTACTTAAAAATAAAATGAAACAGTGATGTTATGATTGTTTTTATTTTAAACTTGTTAATCTTCACAAATACTAAAGAGGTTTTTTGCTGTATGTTAAAGATAAGCAACTGATCAACTCTAGACAAAAAGCTATAAATGTTTTTGATGTTCCAACTGTTTTTTGAGCTCTTTGGCCGTGTTCTGAAGGTTGTTCTTCCTGACGTTTCGCCAGTCTCTGTGGCCAGCATCTTCAGAGGACTGGAGTAGGAACTCAGTCCATGCTCTGTTGCTGTTTGTTGGATAGTTGAGTATTTATAGCTGTTGGAACAGCTTTTGTCCTTTTCAGGAGATAGGGTGATCAGGTGATCACCCACACAGACTGGTACCTACACAAAAACTCCAACAACCACTCATGACAAAAAAGGCATAATCAAAATACTGGTAGACCATGCAAATCGGAACTGTGAAGCTCAATTTCGCAGCACCAAACTCAACCATCTGAATTGGGCCCTACAGGCGAATGGCTATTCCAAGAATGAAATCAAAAGAGCCATCAAACCAAGAAAGCAACACCAAACTAAAGAGGAAAAACAGCCACCCACAAATAAAGTATTTCTGCCATACATCAAAGGGGTCATGGACCGCATGTGAAAACTTATGAGAAAACACAACCTACAAACAGTATTCAGATCCACCACAAAAATACAACAAATGTTACGGTCAGCAAAGAACAAAAGGGACCCCCTCACCACTGCAAGAGTATACCGGATACCTTGCAGTTGTGGCCAGGTATATATTGGAACCACAAAACGCAACATTCACACCAGAATCAAAGAACATGAGAGACACTGCAGACTAAAACAACCGGAAAAATCAGCAGTAGCTGAACATGCCCTAAAACAAGCTGGACCTGAAATTATATTTCAAAAACTGAAGTACTGGACAACAGCAACAATCGTTATGTTAGACTGCACAGGGAAGCCATTGAAATCCATAAACATCAGCAGAGCTTCAACAAAAAAGAAGAAAGTCTAAAACTCAACAAGGCCTGGCTTTCAGCATTGGAAAATACAGCATGCAGCAGGTCAATGAACTCTACCCAGCCACAAGGACCAGGGATCATTGCACAAAAAAGACCAGCTAAAGACACCCATCAACCACAGTGACAGATAATCTCTCCCACTTATCACAACAATACATCCACAACAAAAACACGCCTTAGTGTGATTTTTAAGGATGCTCGTAATATAAGCCCTACTCCAAAAATAAGCCCCAGTTAAGTGAAACCCCACCTTCCACCATTGTGCAGCAACCATAAGAAGATGATGTGACTGCATTTGAATAAATGTAGATTGTTATACATGAAAAAATAAAACATCCCCTGAAAATAAACCCTAATGCATTTTTGGAGCAAAAATTAATGTAAGACCCTGTCTTATTTTTGGGGAAACACGGTATATCTTAGGCACCTCCCCCACAATGCTTTAACTTGCTTAACTTGCACAAGAGACCACAAAGAGAAATGGGTTGTTTACCTGTAATTTTGGTCCTCTAAGTGGTCATCTGTGCCTTTGCATGACCAGCTTCCATCTCTAGAGGAGCCTGTTTCTGCTCCTGTTCAGATGCTACTAGTTTTTTTTTTCAGTCTGCTGTGATTTTCTTAAGAAACAGAGAGGGACAGTGGGAACTTTCTTGTCTGAGAACATTCAGTTAGGATTACCATGTAAAATTTCCAGCTCTAGAATGTTCCTGAGTAATGCTTTGCATAGGCATTGACCCTATACGTTAATACAGTGGTCCCTAACCTTGGGCCTCCAGATGTTCTTGGACTTCAACTCCCAGAAATCCTGGTCAGCAGAGGTGGTTGTGAAGGCTTCTGGGAGATGTAGTCAAAGAACATCTGGAGGCCCAAGGTTGGAGACCACTGCGTTAATACACAGATAACGCTTCGCAGATTTGTAGTTACCTGTTCTTCCTCTGAGAAATTGTAGAAGAAATGATTTTTAACTTTGAAAAACAGACTTACAATACAAACATCAAACAGCAATATCAGTTAAAAAAGATAAAATTAATAGTTTCAAAGAAAAAAAGAAAAAATATACGTATCCTTAATACAAAGTAATACAGTACTTCTCTATACACAGAGCTATCGTTATTGCTAACATTTAGTGCTCCCCACCACTGGGACCTTTTGAGATACTTGTTGTTGCTGTTGTTGTTAATATATGTTTCTTTTCCTTTTGCATTACAAATCCCCTTATCCATTCCAAAAATATCATATTTCTTGTGTTGCTGCCTGACCTTTCCCTTTCACTAGAACAAATTCTATAAAATCTCTATATATATCACTAAATTCATTCATTTTTAACAATCTCAATTTTAATTTTTATCTCACATGTCAAATTACCATTAAAGGGTTAATTCAATTCTTATTTTGTGTAGGAAAGAAATAAAAAAGATGAAACAGAAAAAAAACCCACTTCATTGCCAAATCTGACGATCCTCATTAAGTTCTTATGCTTTACTTTTCTGCAGATTTCAATATAATAACCCTGTTTTTCTGCCTTGTTTTGTTTATGCTCTCTGATTCTGTATTTTCTCTATTGTGGTTCCTTGCTATTGCTACCGGGTTTTTTTAAAAAATCTACTTACGAAATCTTATGGCTTTCATTACCACCTAAACACAAATGACAACTACTCTATGCTTCCACCTAGACCTTCCCCATCTATTTAATTCTGAATGTCCAGGAGCTTTTTTCATATTTCCATCTGAATGCTCCATGGTAGGGACTTCCAAACAAGTACCCATGTTAATCTATCTCAACATGTTGGCAGTATGAAAGATAAAAAGGGGGGAAAGGATAACAAAGTCCAAAATATGGAGTCAATTTATAGACTGACAGATCTGTTTCAATATGAGCTTTCCTGGATCAAAATCTACTTCTTTAGATATTTATTTTGTGCCTGAAGAGGTGGAGTTTGGTGCATGAAATCTCACTCTGAAACAGTGCCACAATATTTTGTCCTTGTTTTTCCCCCATTTTAATTTTGCTGGCATTCATAATAGAAGATATGCAAATACCACCCAATCCAGTTTGTGTCCAAATATTTGTGGATAGGTTGGGATTTACCTGCCTTGAGCTGGTATTTGGATGTTTCTGAATGGGTGGAACAGAGGACTATGACCTGTGATGGGGAGCATTTCGTAGCACCATCAATTTTGGAGAATATTCAGTGTATAGATAGAGCTACTGCCAACTTCCTAAACTATTTCTTGCCCAGCTCCCACTCTGCATTAGCCGGCAATTAAAACAAAAATAACAGAAC
Organism: Pogona vitticeps; assembly: GCF_051106095.1. Classification (NCBI taxonomy): domain Eukaryota; kingdom Metazoa; phylum Chordata; class Lepidosauria; order Squamata; family Agamidae; genus Pogona; species Pogona vitticeps. Next base: position 95,267,611 of record NC_135787.1, on the reverse strand, counting down.
AGTGGAGGAAGCACTTGAACTTACCCAGTCAAATCCAACTGAAGAGAGTTGTTCACTGACACATAGTCATAAGTGTAACAAAAATTCAGAGTAGTTATGTAAAAGGAAAAATAATAAGAAGGTGACTAGCCTTCACCATCCCTTTGCAGTGCCTGGATCTGAAGTGGCTGCTCAAAAAGATGGAGTGTGATATTTAGAGTCTGGTGAGATTGATATGAGCCCTCCCCAGGTGCTGAGCAATTGGAGTTTCCATTGGAAATATCTGGTTTTTACTTTCATTAATATTTCAGCTGTCAGCCTTTTTCTACTTTGCTACAGCGGCTGGTGCCAAAGGCCACCACCCCACCTGCCAATACAAGCATATCTGAGCCTTAAATGCTAGAGCAATCTGTAGTGATTTGTAGAGTCAGGGGAACTGTCCTGAAGGGGATTGCAGGCTTTTTCAACCTCTCTGTAGCTGACGCAGATATGCACAAATATCCCAACTCTGCCCTAGTTGGAGCTGGTGCACATCCCTACTTCATTTTTCCTTGAAATATGATATGATTAAAATCTGCTTGGGGAAGGGACCGTGCACACTAGTGGTGGTGGTTCTCTGCATGTATTTCTGTATGAAGCTTGTATCAACATAACAGACACATACCAAGGTCATGCTACATGCGTTCAGAATTAAGTTTTCAAAATGTGTAAAAATTTGGGGGGACATTATGGAATATAGGAAAGAATAATGGGAGGATTATTACTAATATATATGGAAGGAAATACTATATGCAAAGGAGCTGTTGGACGTCTGATTCAACCTACTTATGTCATAAATGAAGGCTTTATTTCCATGTATTGTTAATGGAGCATTTTTCAGCCACAAAGCCTTAAATGTATTAAAATTTATAAACATATATTTCCGTGTCTTAGTTGTCTTATGTCTTGACTACTGTAATGCACTCTATGTGGCCCTGTCCTTGAAGAGAGTCCAAGATCCTCAGTTGGTGCAACATGCAGCAGCTAGATTATTGACTGGTGGATAGGATTTTAATTACATATATAACCTGATACTAAAAGATCTGCACTGGTAGTCATTTGCTTATGAGGCCTAATTCAAGGGTTAGTTTTAACATTTAAAGCTCTTTTGGCTTGGGGCCTGCTATCTAAAGGGCCACCTCTCTTATTATAAGCCGTCTAGAGAGGCGCATAATAAGAGAGGTTAAAATCTTCAGCAGAGGCACTCTTAGAAATACTAACAGTTTCAGAAGCCCACTTAACAGGTAAATAGGAGAGGGCCTTCTCCTGCATGACTCCAAGACTATGAAATGCACTCCCTTCCAAGTTGTAATCTGTTTCCACTCTGACAGGCATATGTCTGCTTGCTCTGTTATTTTTAACTTCATCCTTTGTTGATTTTAATAGCTTTAATGAATTTATATGATTTTGATGGTTTTATAGGGGTAGTGGTTTACATGATTTTATGATTTTTTAACCTGCATATTGTTTTAGCTGTTTTTATTATTTGACTAAATTTGTAAAGTTCTTTGAGCACTATCTTTTTGTGGAAAGACAGACTATAAATGTGATAAATAAACAAACATACATTTTAAGCAAAAATTTCTGTCCTTTTTGGATGCATGATTGGTCAATAAGGGGATTACTTGAACTTAATTAAGATGTTGTACATTGTTTTTACTTACAATTTAGGTTCTTTGTTACCACACTATACTTTTGCATTTCAGTTCCAAACCTCATCACCTTCAAGTCTCAGCTTGTCAAGCTAGCCCATAATAATTAAAACAACAAACAATAGTGCTTATTGTAATTAAGTGTCTGTATGTGGCTTTTGATTACCATTCTCTCCCCCCCCCCCCGCCTCTCCATGGTTGTGTTTCATTCCTGAAACTATTGCCAATGCAAACTGTTGCTTCTCTTGTTTCTTTATAGAACAGTACTGCTCAATTGCCTGTTGAAGAATTAGATAGAATTCAGGATTATCTTCAAAAAAGTGGATTGGCACACAGGTAATGCATTACTAATACTGCAAAATAAGGTCTGAATGTATCAAGGTTGCAATTACCTTTTGAAGTTCGTTGGCCAGTACAACAGCTACTATTTTAGCATCAATTTTAATTACTGGAATGGGTCTAAACTTTGGACACTGAGTGTGGTCTTTGCTAAGCTTGGGAATCACTGTGATATAGGTATCATACAACGAGAATGTTAAGGTCCCCTGTTCATACATCTCATTTTAAACCTAATGCACTTTTTAAATTTAAAGGTCTGAAAAAGTTTTATACTATTCAATTAAAAAACCTGGTCCCGGTGATTTACTAGTGTTCATAGTCATAATCACTGTCTTTATTTCATCTATAGACAAAGGTGAAGCAAAGAGCTAGTCTTCTAACAAATCTATACAGGGTAGATCAAGTTTTTAAATTCCCCCATCAAGACATGCTATGTATTGCAACTGAAGACTACAGTCCAATACCTGTGCATTGTAAGGAATTGATGGTTGATGTGGGTTTTTGGGGCTCTTTGGCTGTGTTCTGAAGTTTGTTCTTCCTGATGTTTGCCAGTCTCTTCAGAGGACTGGAGTAGGAACTGTCCATGCTCTGTTGCTGTTTGTTGGATAGTTGAGTATTTATAGCTGTGGGAACAGCTTTTGTCCTCTTCAGGAGATAGGGTGATCAGCGTGTTTTTGTTGTGGATGTATTGTTGTGATAAGGGGGAGAGATTATCTGTCACTGTGGTTGATGGGTGTCTTTAGCTGGTCTTTTTGTGTGCAATGATCCCAGGTCCTCGTGGCTGGCTAGAGTTCGTTGACCTTTTGCACACTGTACTTTTCAGTGCTGGGAGCTAGGCCTTGTTAAGTTTTAGACTTTCTTCTTTTTTGAAGCTCTGCTGATGTTTATGGATTTCAATGGCTTCCCTGTGCAGTCTAACATAACGATTGCTGGTGTTGTCCAGTACTTCAGTATTTTGAAATAGAATTTCATGTCCAGCTTGTTTTAGGGCATGTTCAGCGACTGCTGATTTTTCTGGGAATTGAACTCATTTCCATGTACATATTTTTCAGATTACACACAGTTGGTTAATGTTTGGACTTTATCAGGTAGTGCTGTCTATTCCAGGATAACTGAAAAAACAACATGCTTGCTCATCATGTCCAAATATCATGTCATCTTAAACCTGACCTTTTTTTTTCATCATCTTTTCAAGTCAAAGGTGTTTAGATTTTAGCCATCAGTGTTTACTTATTAGTAAGCTGTGACAATAGAAACATCTTCAATCACTACCTGGAGATTTTCTTATTTTCTTATTTCAACATATTTTGACTACTGGTTAGATAACCCTTTAAATTATGGTTTCCTTTTATCTGTTCTGTCAGGCTGCTAGCCCTGTACCATGTTTCATATTCTATACAGCATTATCTCCTCTGTTAAGTAAAACAGTTCCTGTCAACATCCATTCTAGTTGGCAGCCTAAGATAGCAAGGCAGGACAGTGAGGCACCCAGCTTCCACCCCTTGCTAAAGCTGTCTTATTCACTGATCATTCTTCTATGTGGGGACCATCCAGTGGTTCAAAAGAACACTGGGGTGTTCTTTGCTGAGTGTGGAGGTTTTGTTGTTGTTGTTGTTTTTATAAAGTACTTATTTAGTGGATTCCAGCCACTACCAAGAATGGTGGCAGTTTTCTGGGCCTCTGTAGGGGTGGCCACGTGCAAACACGAAACTTGGCTGGCCCAGGTGGACAATCTTAAGGAGAGATGCTTCATCAGGTAAGAAGGCCCCAAACCATTAAGGTCTTTATAGGTTAATACCAGCACTTTGAATTTGACACAGAAGCATACAGAGATCCAGTGCAGATATGCCAGAATCAGGGAGATGTGATCATATCTTTGTACTCTCAGTATGAATCTGGGTGCTGCATTTTGCACCTGTTGAAGCTGCTGTATCACCTTCAAAGGCAGCCCCTCATAGAAAGCACTGCAGTAGTTGATCCTAGAGATTAACAACACATGAACAAATGTTATTAGAGATTTCCTGTCCAGGTAGGACTGTGACTGTGCAGTCTGCTGGGGATGGAAAAAGGGCAGACCTAGCCACCACCAAGATGAGGTGCTTCATAGAGAGAGCTGGGTCAAGGAGAAGTGTGACCCTGTACAAACCAAACAGAGTACCTCATAACTGAGCAGGTTCTTCATCTAATAACATCGTCTCCATCTCATCAGGATTGGATTTCAGTCTGTTAGCCCTCATGCAGTCCATAACTGGGCCAAACAGTGTTCCAGAATTTGCACAGCTTCTACTGCTGAAAATCAAAAGGAGAGATAGAGCTGCATGTCAATACCATATTGATGACAGTGAACTCCACATCTCTGGATGACTTGCCCCAGCGGCATTTTATAGATGTTAAAAAGCATTGTTTCTAGCCCTTTATGTCTCAGCCCTAACTTTAAATATCACTGAACAGTGTTAGGGAAGAATTTGAACTCACTGATGGTGAGATAGAATGTTTTGATAGTCCATCAGAACTCCCTAGCTAACCAGATCCAGCCTTCTCAGTCAATCTAAACAGCAGTTACAGTGTCTGAAAAAACAAAGGAAGCAGATGACAAAGTCAAATTAAAATCCTCTATGATTAAAATTCTTCCTTCTAATAAACAGATTTCATTTTATGCCTTGGGGTCAGAGAGTTTCTTTTCCGCAGATCCAAGAAGTTTCCTTATTGACATAACTAGTTCTTCTTCATGGCCTCTGTGAATCACACTGTGGGTAATCCACGCATGCACGGGGCCTCATCGGAATATTCTAGAGCTTCTGCAATAGCAAAAACATACATTAGTGCAGACCCCTCCCCTTGGTATATGTACCTTGGTGCCAAGGCTCTCCCTTCAGTTTCTTTCAACTGCCATGTTGACAGCCTCTATCGTCGCTTCTGTGAGTCCTTTCTAAAACTGAAAGTTATTGATTTCCTTTCATTTATAACGAAGCTTTAATTATTATTTTGCTTATTAATTTTTTTGCAGATAACTGCTCCAGCCTTAGGGCCGAAACACCCCCCCCCCCCCAATTTTCTTTTCCAAACTGGCTTTTCAGTTCATAGCCTCTTCACACCCTTTTAAATGCTGCATGGCCTGCAGTAATAAAATTCCGCTTCTTCATAGTGGTCTCTGTGAATGCACCCAAATGGGTTAATTCTGCGCCTGCGCAGGATGTTCAGAAGATTCTAGAGCAGGGGTCAGTGAACTTTTTTACCTTTTACCCCCCCAAAAAAATTTATATACGCCAACATTACCCCCTTGATTCGAAAGGAAGGAAATCATACATTATTTGAATTAAAAATATTATTCAATCTACACAGGCTGTGTACCGAACTAGCAGGATGCACCAAATTTCATAAAGATGTGCACTATTTTGGCTGGAACACATTGCACTCCAGCCATTGTATGGTATATGGAGTAGTAAGGTGTCCAACGTGCCTAGCAAGTTGCATTAAATTTTTGCTAGCTCGCAGAGGATTTAATAATCATCAGTGTCTGTCAGAGTGGTGCTAGCAATGACATGCTTGCTAGAGACAGCCAACACAGATTTGGAGGGGGGCCTTTCCCTACCACTTTAATCATTCTATGTGTGGTGTGCAAAAAGGAACAAACCAGGCTAAAGGCCATGTCACACACCCTGATGGCACAGCCCAATATCAAAGGACCAGTGTGCTTTTTTTATCATCATCAATGGAAAACTCAGCAGTGGCCAGAGGATTGGAAAAGATCAGTCTACATACCAATCCCAAAGAAGGGAAGTGCCAAAGAATGCTCTAACTACCATACAATTGCACTCATTTCACACGCTAGCAAGGTTATGCTCAAAATCCTACAAGTTAGGCTTCAGCAGTATGTGGACTGAGAACTCCCAGAAGTACAGTACAAGCTGGATTTCGAAGGGACAGAGGAACTAGAGACCAAATTGCTAACGTGCGCTGGATTATGGAGAAAGCCAGAGAGTTCCAGAAAAACATCTACTTCTGCTTCATTGACTACGCAAAAGCATTGCAGAAAGTGAGGATGAATTAAATAACTTCTTAATGAGGGTGAAAGAGGAGAGTGCAAAAAATGGTCTGAAGCTCAACATCAAAAAAACTAAGATCATGGCCATTAGTCCCATCACTTCCTGGCAAATAGAAGGGGAAGATATGGAGGCAGTGACAGATTTTACTTTCTTGGGCTCCATGGTCACTGCAGAGGGTGACAGCAGCCACGAAATTCAAAGATGCCTGTTTCTTGGAAGGAAAGCAATGATAAACCTAGACAGCACCTTAAAAAGCCACCCTTTCCCCCTCCCCCCCTTAATTCAGTTTCTCTTTTATTTGCCTGCCTGTTCATTTTCACAGTTTTGACCCAGTCTTTCTCTCTCTCTCTCTCTCTCTCTCTCACACACACACACACACACCCATCCATCCACCCACCCTCCCTCCATTTCCTCCCTCCCTCCATTTTGTACATTTAAATAAGTTTGATGAAGTCCTCGGTCTCTCGCACCTTTCTTCCCTCCTTTCCCTTGCTTGCTCTTTTATCCTCTTGCTCCTCCTGCTTGTTTGCAGTCATTTCTGGAGGAAGCAGTCATTCAGAAGCCCCGGATTGATTGATTGCCTGGGGCTAATCCACAGCTGCAACCAATCAAGGAGCTTATCTCCTGATCTCCTGAAAGAACAGATGATTTAGGAGTGCCCTGCTGCAATGAAGGAAGTAACAGGGAGAGGTGGCTTACAATTTGAGGTTTGGCTGCAGAGGGTGGGGGTGGATGGGAGGGAGGGGGTAGCACTCTGCTCATTACCCCCAGGATTTTCACTTTTACCCAATTTGGGGTAATTTACCCCTGTTTTCCAACCTATGTTCTAGAGCTATAGAAAAAAGAGTCAATTAGTTCCCCCCGAAGGGTATATAGGCTCCGCCTGCTCCCTCTTCCTTTCGGTTCCTCTTTTTCTGCCGTACCATTAGGATGTTAGGAAGAGCAGAGCATCTATACTTAAGTATTCTAGCCTAGCTAATCTTTTTGTTCTTCTCCTTTTTCCCTGTTGTTATTTTATTGTTGACCCTTCAACAGAACTTGCCTTTCATTTTTAGCTTGCTGTTGTTCTGTCCCGCTCCCCGCTTTTCGACGGATTCTCTTTTTTGTTTTATGGCCCCTCGGGGCTTCGAGCAGTGCACCGTCTGTTCCCGCAAAATTTCTCTCTCAGATGGCCACGACAAATGCTTGTTTTGTCTGGGAGAATCACTCCTCAACCAGACCTGCATTGCTTGCAAAGGCTTTTCCAAGCAAGCCATTAAACTCAGACGCCAACGGCTTCAATCTTTTCTCTAGGAGAAGACTCTTCTTCCCGCCATGGAAGGCTCCTCCCTCCCTGCACCAACCCCTCCACGTTTGGAGGCCTCTAAACAGACTTCTCCCGTTGAGCAGTTGACTCTTACCATTTCTCTTCCTGTGAAGCCTAAGGAATCCTCAAAACCGCCTAAAGCCAAGGCATCTTCTCGAATTGCCCTTCCTGCAAAAAGGAAACAACGATAAGCCCAAAAAGCTGAAGAAATCAGTTAAACTGCCTACTGTGCCTCCTCCAGCTCCTTCGATACTGCTTGAGGAGTCTTCGAGGGAAGGAATTGGACTTTCTGATACTGAGGAGTACATTCCTTTAGCTCAGACGGCTCAGGATACCATGTGCATGTCTCCAAACTCGGGCCGATTCGAGGCTGTGCCAGACGCCAGCTGGGCCGTTGCCCCTTCTAGCCCTCGATACCCAGGGCGGGCTGATACCGAGTCACTTTCTGAACAGGAGTCTGTCCACAACACTCCTAGGAAAAGTACGGAAAAGTGCAAACATTCTATTCCGTACCAACCTTGAGATGCAGGAGATGGGTATTGTCCACAGGGTTCTGCAGAGAGCTAGGAAGCCATCAACTAAACTGCTATATTCTTATAATTTCTTAAGATTCACTCGGCCTAAGGGATTGCAACAATTACCAGTCTCCCTTGACACTCTTCTCCTTTACCTACAGCACTTGTTTGACATGCGACTAGCGATTTCTACTTTAAAAGTGTACATATCTGCTATTATTTCTTATCAACCCAGTGATTCTGAATCATCACGCCTGTTCTCCCATCCTACGTTAACAATGTTTTTTAAGGGTCTCCATAGCATTCATTCACCTGTTAGACCACTGTTACCGCAATGGTCGTTGCATCTTGTCCTATACGCCTTGACACGTCAACCGTTGGAGCCCATGGCCTCTTCCGATATCCTCCTGTTGTCGTTCAAAACGTTATTTTTGGTAGTAATTATTTCAGCAAGGAGGGCAGGTGAACTAGCTGCTCTTCGAGTCGGCCCACCTTATTTACAGTTTTTCTTGGATAAAGTGATCCTCTATCCCGATGTTTCCTTCCTCCCAAAAGTTGTCTCCAGTTTTCATATCAATCAGCCCCTGATTCTACCAACATTATTTCCAAACCCTTCCTTACAAGCTGAGCGGATGCTCCATTGTTTGGATGTCAGATGGGTGTTGGCCTATTATACATCAAGGACCAAAGACTTTCGCACCTCCTGCAAATTGTTCGTTTGTTTTCCTGGCCCACACAAGGGCACACCTGCTTCCTCTCAAACAATCTCTCAGAAGATAGTCTCCACCATTGCATTAGCTTATGAACTGACTGGCAAGGCTCTTCCACATGGCCTGAAGGCTCACTCTGCTAGAGCCGTGGTGATGTCTACTGCCCTGCTCCATGGTGTGGATATTCCAGACATCTGTAGAACGGCTACATGGTCCACTGCGTCTACTTTTATAACACACTATAGACTGGACCTTAGGGCCAAGAAGGAAGCCAGCTTCGGGAGAGCTTTGTTGACTTTGTTGCTGTTGTGACGGCTCTCCTATTGTGTGCATTCACAGAGGCAATGAAAAATAAAGGTTACTTACCTGTAATCATGGTTCTTCGAGTGGTCCTCTGTGAATTCACACATCCCGCCCAGCCTCCCCACTATCCGTCACTGGTTTTTCAGCTCTCTGAAATTCGGAGCTCTGCTAGTGGCAAATAAATTGGAACTGAGGGTTGAGGCGGGCCGAGCATGCACTATAGGGGCAATGTTTAATCAGTGTTACTTTTTTAAGCTCTAGAATATTCCGAGGAATCCAGCACAAGCTCAGACTGAACCCTATTGTGTGAATTCACAGAGGACCACTCGAAGAACCATGATAATAGGTAAGTAACCTCTCTTTCTGTCCATGGAGTCTTCTTGGTACTGATACTGGAGTAGCTTGCCAGTTCCTGCTCCAGGTGGATCGCGTTTAGTCAGAACTCTCCACTATGATCTGTCCATCTTGGATGTCCCTGCACGGCCTAGCCCATAGCCTCTCTGAATTACTCAAGCCCCTTCACCACGACAAGGCAGCAGTCCGTGAAGGGACTTTTGTTTCTACTAGACTGTAAATATTCTTTCTCTCTTCTTGTTCATGCTGCTTTCAGACACCAAAGACTCTACTCGCTCTTGGATAGGTTTCGCCTTACTGTTGCTCCAGAAACAGTTAGCCCATCTCCTTCAGTTACTACACACCCATTGGATGGAGAGAACCAGCTTGCTCTAGAAGCTGTAATTCCAGACAAAGTAAGACCACATTAAAAATTTTTTTGCACAAAACACCTCTTGTTGCTGTGTGCACAACAGGTGTTGATCTTCCATAATTATCAGTGCATTTTAGATGTATGAATAGCACTCTATGTCTGCTAAATTTAGAAGCAGAATGTTGATTTTCTAAATTTTAGTAGGTGGGAAAAATCATGTATCGTAATTGTGATGTTTCAGGTTGAGGCTTTGTATAACAAGCTTGTTATTTCCCATGTTATGGTGGCAGGACTAAGCAAGCACTAGTTCACCAGCTACATGACCCCTTCAGTAGTATTGATACTGCAAACAAGGTGCTATGCAATGCTATGATGCTTTGATAGCCTTTTAATTGGTTGAGTGCACATGTGACTTCAACAACCAGAAAAGACAGTAAAATGTTCATTCCACAATAAATGGAAAACAGAAATGGATCCACTGCTGCATTGGTTTTCAAGAAAGGAGCACTTCTTAAATAATAGAGAATATAAACTGGGCCATCCCAGGAGGGCCTGCAGTGAAGAAGGCAGTACTGAAATGTCAATATAGCAAGGGTATGTAAAAACATCCTTCCCTATAACAGGAACAAAGAGAAAAGACACCAGATGACACAGAGTGACAGAAAAGTCAATGGTGCCTGATAGAAGCAGTCTTTCGCTTCGCTTTCCTTCCCTTTCTCTAGTGAACATTCCACCCTGAAATTCCTTAGGTAGATGTACAGCCCCCCCCCCCATTAACACTTCAGTGTGGTGGTGGATTGACTGTGTCAGAGAAGCTGAGCTCAATGCTGTCAGAAGGTTAGATTTTGTTGCGTTGACTCTTATCAACTCTTAGCAGAGGTAGAATTATCAAAGCTGAAACACCATACTAAGGTACTTCCATTCTCTTCAGGGATTATTGGTCAGATCAGCACAACAGAATTAATAGTTCTCATTATAATGGGAATGGAGAAAATCCTGAAGGACAGGTTATATATTTGAAGGGGGCATAGAACTGACCACACTGCCTCCTGTCCTCAGGTCTGTCATTCAAATATTCTGCTCAATCCTTACAGTGATTGCAGTAAGCCTGAAGGAATCTAAATGCCTTATGAAGGTGAGAAAGTGTTTGGATTTGTCCCCTTCTGAATAGTATAGAACAACCTACCTGTAGACTCGCATGTACACTGATGAGTCTTTTGTGTACTGTGCACCTTTGCAACAGCCATTTATGGAATTGCTGAAGGGAGGAAGCTTGTGTATGTCATTCCAATAAATATGTATTGTAATATCCTGTGTTTCCAGTACTTCCGCATTTGCTGGAACATTTTGGCTAGTAACATCCACTAGCCGTTCTATCTGGAGGATTCTGGGAATTGTGGTCAAAAAAGCAAATTCCTGAAGCTCTGTACAATAAGCTTTCAGATTCAGAAAACTTTATAGAAATGTGAGCAAGAAACATCATGTATTTTTACTTTGCTTATAATTGTGTGATTGAACTTCAATTATTTTCTTGGAAGGAGTGGTATATTTCACTAGTGAGCTCGCAGTGCTACACAAAGTCACCTTTGGCTCTACTTGAAGGTGCGGAGTTGGTAAATCGGATTCCTCAACATGAACTAAGTTCTTTTATGCTACACAAGGTAAGCTTGATAGAGTTTTGATTGAAAGTATACTTTTATGTATTGATTGTGTTTCCCCCATTAATGCAACTAGAAAATCCTGGTTTGTAGTGTAGTATGTTCACTTATCTCTGTAGTTGTATAAAAATACAATTACAGATATACATGAATGTATCAGTAAATGTATACATCAGAACGAAAAGCTGTTCTTTTTATTATTATTATAAAGTACAACATAAAATACATAAACCAAAATAAAAATCAATTGTGTTCCCCACCACCCTAGTCCGGACCTCTTGCAGTACTCTTCTTCTTTATTGCCTCCATTCTTCTTCCTTTATTGTCCTGTTCTCCAGAATTGCATTGATTCCTGATTTGGAACTTCCTCTTTTCCTTTTGTTAGCACATATTCAATAAATCTGTCCTATATATAATAAAAAAAAATCTCCTTTCTTGACCTTTAAATTACAAGTTAATTGATCATTTATAACAATATTCCATATTTCATTATACCATCCTTTTATTTGAAATTCAAGTTTTGATTTCCAGTTCCTGGCTATTTTTAATCTGGCTGCTGTTAATAAATTTATTTATTTTATTGAAAATCAGCTCTCTAGTCATCAACTCATATTCCACATTCACAAATATTGATAACAAAGCTATCTCAAGATTAAATTCTATATCCCTTTCACATTTATCAGTTAATTCTTTAAAGTTTAATTTTCAAAACTTTGTACTTTTTCATCTTCCCACCACATATGAAAGTATGTAACAATTTCCTACTCACATTTCCAACAGATATTCAAATAAGAGTTAATTTTATTCAATTTTATCGTGTCAAATGCCATCTTAAACTTAGTTTTGTAAAAAAATTATTTTATCCTCACCAACATAAATTGTAAAACCCTCATTTTCCATATCTTCATTCATTCTTCACCATTTATTTCCTAAATCTTGTTCCCACACTAGCTTCAGTCCTTCATTCTTGATCTCTTCTTCTTCTAAAAAGGGGCCTTCTCAGCAGTGGCCCCTCAGCTGTGGAATACTCTCCCAACGGAAATCCATCTGGATCCCTCGCTGGGTGTTTTTAAAAGCCATTTAAAAACTTGGCTCTTTAGGCAGGCCTTCCCTCCAGTCAATTAACTATTTCTTTATTTTTCTATTTCTTTATTTTTTTTAACTATCCCATCTTGATAACGTATATATGCATCAGTTAGTAGGTCTTTATTATTATGTATGTTATTTTATTGTATTTTATTGTATTATTGTATTTTATTACTCATGTAAGCCGCCCTGAGTAGACTTTGTCTGGAGGGGCAGGGTATTAGTTCAATAAAGTAAGTAAGTAAATCTATAAATTTTACTTACTATACCCTTCATTGATTCATTCATCTGAATATCTTCATATGATAATAGAAATTATTCATTTTTTACCTTTGTTATACTTCTTTACCCATTTCATAGTTCATCTTTGTAATTGCATATAATTCAACCATGATATATTCTTATTTTGAAAAATTTCAGTTGATCTTTTGGTCTCATTGGTGATCTTTTTCTCTCAACCATTCTTTTAATCTACTCACTTTTTTCTTTAAATCATTCTAAATAGACTTTCATATTGGCAGGAATAATCTCTATTTCAGTCACTAATATTAATGGAGAGTTAAATGAACATAGTTTTTTAAATACTTATACCAGACATTTAACATAGTTTTTAAAAAGGGGTTATTGATTTCACTTATTTTATATATTTCAATTATTTGAAACAGATATTTTTCAATATACCTGTATTTCTGGTGATCCATTTCCACCAAATTAACCTTTCTGAGTTATATATAATTTCCACAATAAACTTCAATTAACCATATAGTAATTTTTAATATTTTGTATACCTATGCCTCCTTTTTTATTATCTTATACTAATACCTTTTATTTATTCTGGCTTTCTTCCCTTCATTACAATATCTATTAATCACTACTTGCCAAAATTTAAAATAATCTTCTGTTAACTGTACTGGTAACATCCTAAATAAAAAATTAATCTTTGGTAAAATCTTCATTTTCATCAATGCAATCCTTCCACACCAAGAAAGTTTCAGACTGGAATATTCCTGTAGTTTTGTTTTAATATCCCCTTTTAATTTATTTTAATTATGCTCTTTTATTTTTTGAGTATCCTTTACTAACTCTATACCTAAGTATTTAACAGATTTACATATCTTAAAATCATATTTATCAGCAAACTTTTCTTGTTTTTATTTATTATGATTAAACATTTCTGATTTTTGCCAATTTACACGTTATCTAGTTATTTTTCCATTTTTTTCTAAATGATTTTTAATTCTATCCATACTTTCTAATGGATTTTAACTGTCAAAAGGGAATCATCAGCAAATAAGTTAATCTTTATTTTGTTATATTCACTCATACCACTAATTAAATCATCATTCCTTGTTGCATTTGCTAACATTTCAATAGTCAAACAAAACAAAACCGGGGAAAGAAGGCAACCTTTTCTAGTGCCTCGGCCTAGAGCTATCTGTTCTGTCATCCCATCATTAACTATTACTGCGGAAGTGTTCTCCAAATATAGTTGATCTATTACCCCCATAAATTTATTTCCCAAACCCCAAACCTTTAAAAGAATCTTTAATGTTTGCCATTCTACACAATCAAATGCATTAAAAATATCTAATGATAAAATACTTGCCTTTATCTTATCTTTTTCTGTATTATATACAATATTCAAAACACTTCTAGTTAAATTCACCATTTGTTGTCCTTTTAAAAAACCATTCTGATCCTCTTTAATATATTTTGTAATGAATTTATTCATTCTATTTGCTAAAATTGCTGTAAATTGCATCTTGATTTAATAACGAGATAGGTCTATACGAGCTTGGATCTGTCAGATCTTTATTGGGTTTCGGGATAAGAGCTGTTAGTGAATATTTCCAAGATTCTGGTATTTTCTCTCCTTCCAGTATTTCATTATAGAGTATTTTCAACCTGGGAATCAGTATTGATTTAAAAGATTTATAATATTCTGGTCCCATTCCAGCAAAGCCTGGAAATTTACCATTTTTTAGTTTGTTGATAACCTCTGTAATCTCTTCATCCTTTATCTCTTTTTCTAATTTTCTTTTATCATTCTCTAATAGTTTGCTCTTTACATTTTCTTTAATATAACTTTCTGTATCTTCTTTTGTTATATCATTTCCTTTATATAAATTTTGATAAAATTCTTGTAATACTACTAATTTTTCTTTCATCAGGCTGCAATTCCTTCCTGTTTTATTTCTAATCATTGCAATTGTATTTTTTAATATTTTAGTTTGAGATATTCTGGCTAAAAGCTTTGAATTTTTATTATTATATTGAAAAAATTCCTCTTCAAGTATATCAAATCCCTCTGAACCTTTTCTAACTCTGTGCTTTCTAACTCTTTCCTTTTAGCTTGAATCTCTAGTAGTTTCTTATTATCTCTATTTATAAAATATTTGCTTCCTAAAACTTTTAATGATTCTTCTATTTTTTTAATATTTTCTTCTTTCAATTTTTTTTTATTCTGCACGATTCCCTTATGGCAATTCCTCTCACAACTGCTTTCATGGTATCCCATAACACTCCTATTTTACTCCCACCTGCTTCATTTATTGACCATATTTCTATCCATTCTTTTTTAGCCCTGTCCATTGCACTAATATATTGAAAAATATTAGTGTCCATCTTCTAGCCTCTCTATAATCTCTCTTAACTTTCATCTCCATCGTCATCAATGCATGATCTCTTATTTTTATCACATTAATATCTGTATCTACTACTTTAGAAATTTAGGTTTTGAGATATAAACATGAAATATATTCTAGAATAATTATTATGTACAGATAAATAATAAGGAAATCTTCTTTCATCTCCCTTCAATTCTCTCCATATATCTTTTAAATCCATGGTTTTCAATATCTTACTCAATAGGGTACTATTCAATTCATGTTTTCTGCATACAGTTTTATCCTTTACCTTATCTAAAACCAGGTTAAAATTTCCTGCCATAATAACATATCCCTTTCTAACCTTCTCCATCTCTAACAACAGTTTTATAAAATTCTCCTTGGTTTACATTCAGTGCATAAATATTTACTAACATGTAATCTTCCCCCATTAATCCCTGTATTATTAAATACCTACTATTGCTATATTTTACTACTTCTTTTACCACAAATTCTCAGTGTTTGGAGATCAATATTGCTATACCTTTGGATTTGGTAGCCCCAAATCCTTTTTCATAAATATGTATATTTTGAAGTTTCAGTTCAATAACTCCATCTTTGATTGATGAGTCTCTTGTAAGTAAATAATATCCATCTTATTCTTCTTCAGTAATTTTTCTGTTCTTTTTCTCTTTGTTACAGACCCTAGGCCTTTCACATTTAGAACAGCTGTCCTTGTATTTTTCCCCATGTCCATTCTATATCCCATCTTTTTTAGGTCCCATTGTGCATCCCAAAAAACAAAGAAAAATTTTAAAAAATCACATAATAGATTTTGCAGTTCCCTATCCCTATCCCTCCACCCTACAAATAACCTCTTTTTCTCCCCCTCCCCACTTCCCTGTGCCGTACTAGGGTTCAACGCAAGCTCGGGGGGGGGGGGGACGCCACCCCCACCAGTCCAAACCCCAGCCAAATTCTCGCTCCTATTCTACCCTACTTTTTTCCTTAATACCCTCCCTCTTTTATTTTACTTATTTATTGCCCTTTTAGCATCCTAATTTCTTAATCTATCCTCCCTCTTATCCCTTGCCATAAAACAAAACAAAAAAAACAGAACAAAAAAACCCAAAAACACACAAACAAAAAACCAAACAACAAAAAGGGGGGACAGCATAAGGGAATTAGAAAAGAAAAGGAAAAAAAGGGGGACGGCATAAGGAACTGTAAAAGGAAAGGAACAAAAAAGTGGGGGGAATACTAAAAAATATTAAAGGTTAAAACCCTCCTTCTAGTACACACTCATTCAGAAACACAATGTATATCTTAAAAGTAACTTAAATTAAAAATCCCATAATTAATGGTGGGTATTTGGAAGAAATTTTGCTGATCTAAATTAATGGACATATTTGAGTTTGATGTGCTTTTTCAGTTTTTAAA
This sequence comes from Pogona vitticeps, assembly GCF_051106095.1. Taxonomy (NCBI): domain Eukaryota; kingdom Metazoa; phylum Chordata; class Lepidosauria; order Squamata; family Agamidae; genus Pogona; species Pogona vitticeps. The sequence goes on along the minus strand of NC_135787.1, from coordinate 95,251,226 downwards.
AGATGTATATATTTTAAAAGCTAACTTTACTTGCCAAAAGTCATTGCATGGATATATGTAATTACTGTGCTCATGTCCTTCTGTGAGCTTCCTGCAGAATCAAAAGAAGCTGTTGAATAGTCAGACCACAGCCCCGTAGCTCAGTACTGTCAGTACTAGAGATGGGAGTATACAAATACAAATATCCCTGCACAGGTGGCATTAACAAGGGGATCAACTCACTGATCCGCCGGGGACACAGATGGCACAATTCTACTAATGGCTCCACAGTGCGTGATCTGCTGGCCAGTCTTTGACCTTGCAGCAAGGCTTGTCCTCCCGCCTCCTGCCAGGAGTGGCGAGTGGATCGCGCACTGGTGAGCCATTGGTAGAATTGCGCCGTCCACATCCATGGCGGATAGGTGAGTGGACTGTCCAGCCCCATGGGGCTGGACCCTCGTTAACATCACCTGTGTCAGGATATTCATATACGAATACCCCCATCTCTAGTCAGTAATTACAGGTAGTGGTTTTATGGGATTCTCCCATGAGTCTTTTGTAGCCCTTCTGGAAATGCTGGGGATTGAACCTGGAACATTCTGCATGGATGGCATGTGTTTTACTACTGGGCAATGTTCCCACTGATCAGGTAGTATTTTCCAGACCTAGCTGAGAGGTAGAAGGGATCGGAACTTGGATCTTCTGTCTTCATACATTCCTATCTATTAATTCATTTAATATGCCACCTTTTGCCTGGGGGTGGGGCGGGATGGGACTCAAAATGGCTTGCAAAAAATTAAGACAGTATAATAAATTTGTGTATTCTGCATGTAGAATGACTGATCTAGGTCTCTTACGATGGCTCTGATCTGACCGAGCACAGCTTTTTTTCAGATTGGATTCTGGTAGTGATAGCATGATATGCACTATGATGTATAGGTTAAATATTATATTCAAACTAATTTGAAGCTCTGTTTAGAAATTATAATTATACTTCTAAATGTTTAGTGTCACAATCTAGTATCAGACTTGATAGCTGAATGTGAGGAGGCATGCAATATTGGGTTAATTTCACTATCATCCAGGAAGACGGTAATCATGGGATCTTACATTAAAGTTATACTTTATCCTGAAAGATAGTTTTAAAATCTATTTCATACATTAGATAAAAGTAATAACTAAGGGGAAATAAAAATATTGTTGGAAAGTACCTGAAAAAAATCATTTTAAATTTTACTTCTGTTGGCCATAATCCTACTGCTAATTAACACTTGATGGATGATGGAAATCACACAAGACAACTAGACGTACCCCAGTAATGTAACCAGTATTACATTAATAATAATCATGTGTCGTCAAGTCAATTCTGACTTATGGACACCCTTTTCAGAGAGTGCTCTGAAGTCGTTTACCCTTCCCTTCTTCTGGGGGCATCCTGGGACTGTGCAGCTTGCCCATGAGCACACAGGCTGCCTCCTCTCTAGAAGCACAGTAGGGAATCAAAATCCCAATCTTTGGCTCTATAGTAAAACCGCTAAGCTAACCAGCCAGCTGAGTATTATATTAATAAGCAACAATCTGCTATCAAGATTTGCACAATTTCCCTTGCACAAGGCTAAATTGGCAGTGGGATTCTGACCATTGTGTTTTATCTCAAATGTCCAATTTGATTGTATTGCATTCATTCAATATGGTAAATATTTTGAAACAATGCATTTTGAGGTGGAAATTTTCTGTTGACAGCTTAATAGCATATTTTTAAATGAAAGTTTTTATAGAGGACTGAATGAATTCCATTTTTATTTAATCTATTATTTGTGATGTAACTGTCATAAAGGTCAGTGTCTTTTTTTCTCAAAATTATTTTGAAGATATCTAAAAAAGGTAACTATTTTCCATAAATGTTGGTGCTTGAGTTACCTTGTGCAGATTTCAGGAAAAAATATGTAGAAATAAAGTTTTTAAAAGAAACTGAGATGTTTCAGACAGATGGAAAAGACACTCTGCAGTAAAATTAATTAAGTAAGTAGTTCCATCCCCAATAACAGCAGAGCACAACTAATCAATCAGCAGTGCTCATACATTAGAACAGTCTTGAAATGTTGACTGCTGAGTGGGCTTACCAGAGGCTGGCGAAATGGCTTTTTAAGAAGTTGCTTCCAGTGCTTTTGCTTTTTTCAAATGGTATCTGGATTAAAAAATTGTCCTGTTGCCTTTATGTTTCTAAAGAAACAAGGACCTGCCCTGCATGTACTGAAATGAACATGCATCTTCACAGAGGACAACAAAGTTGACCTCCACCACAACCTATTAGTTATGTCTATTTATTTATTTAAAATATCCCCCTTTTTTTCCTTAAAGAGACCCAAGGTAGCTTATATCATTAAAAGGACAATATTTAAAAGCTAAAAACAGTAATTACACAGTTTTTAAAAAAGATTTAAACAAGTATGTTAAAAATGAAAAATAAAATTAATGCTGAAAAAAACATTTAAAAACAAGAGACTACAACAATCCAATTTGAAAAACCCCTCTCAGACTGCCAGTCCCTAAAGAAAAGCCTTTCTGAAGAGAAAGGTCTTTGGCTGCTTGCGGAAGGGCTACAAAGATGGGCCCAGCCTGGCTTCCTGTGGGAGGGAATTTCAGGGTCTGGAAACAGCAAATTTTAATGTACTTGAATCCAATTTAAGTTGCTTAAATAAAGGACATGCCACTCTTTCTGGCATATCCATTTTTATCATAAGCAACAATAAATGGGTCTTTCCTTGAGGGCAGGTTTCCCTCTGCCCTCAAGGAGACACTCATTAGGTCCATAAGAAAGAAACCTAATTTGGCGGCGGACGAAATTGGCAATTATAGGCCCGTCGCCAATGTTTCTTTCATGAGCAAAGTGGTCAAGAGGGTGGTGGCTGACCAGCTTCAGGCACATCTGGATGAAACAGATGCCCTGGATCCATTTCAGTCGGGCTTCAGGCTGTGCCACGGTACAGAGACGGCATTGGTCGCCCTGTACGATGATTTGTTGAGGGAGGCCGACAGGGGTAAAATATCTTTGTTGGTCCTCCTCAACATCTCGGCAGCCTTCGATACCGTTGACCACGGTATCCTCCTGGGGAGGCTCTCTGAGTTGGGTATCGGTGGCTTGGCTCTGGCCTGGTTCCGTTCCTTCTTGGAGGACCGCCCCCAGAGAGTGCAGCTTGGGGAGAGTGTCTCGGCCCCGTGGAGTCTCAAATGTGGGGTTCCACAGGGGTCGACTATTTCCCCAATGTTGTTTAACATCTATATGAGGCCGCTGGGTGGGGTCATCAGGGGGTGTGGAGCATCGTGTCATCAATATGCTGATGACACCCAGCTCTACATTTCCTTTTCACCAACTGCAGGTGATACCGTCCTGTCCCTCCAGCGCTGCCTGGGGGCCGTACTGCAATAGATTCAGGAGAACGGACTGAGGCTGAACCCAGACAAGACGGACGTTCTGAGGGTGGGTGGCCCTGTGGATGGTGGCTTGGGAAACTCCCTCATGTTTGGGAGGAAGAGTGGGGTCCACAGCCTGGGGGTACACGTGGACCCGACGCTCACCATGGAAACGCAGGTGGCGTCGGTAGTCCGCACCGCCTTTTTCCACCTTTGGTGGATTGCCCGGCCGCGACCTTACCTAGACACGGGGGCGCTCACTACCTTAGTACATGCACTCGTAATCTCTAGATTAGACTACTGTAACGCTCTCTACGTGGGGCTCCCTTTGAAGCTGGTGCAGAAACTTCAGGTAGTGCAGAATGCGGCGGCCAGACTCCTTACTGGAGTGAGAAAATACCAACATATCTCTCCTACTCTGGCCATGCTGCACTGGCTGCCCATCCGTTTCCGCATTGACTTCAAAGTGTTAATGCTTACATATAAGGCCCTAAACGGTTTAGGACCTCGATACTTGGTGGAACGCTTACTCCCAACTAGCTCTACCCGTGTCACCCGTGCAAGCCAGGAGGTGAGGCTGAGGAGCCTGACACTGAGGGAGGCCCGGAAGGAAAGGAATAACCTCTAGAATAACCTTCCTCCGGTGATTCGTGCGGCCCCTATGCTGGGCAATTTTAAGAGTCAACTAAAAACATGGTTGTATGTTCAGGCCTTCCCTCCTGTCAATATTTAATTCTTTCTTTATTTTTTCTTTCATTTATTATTTGTTTCATTATTGTATGTGTTATAGACTGTTTGTAAAATCCTTATGTTTTATTGTATACACCTTATTGGAAGCCGCCCAGCGTGGTCGACCAGACCAGATGGGCGGGATATAAATCAAATAAATAAATAAATAAATATAAATATAACTAAATAAATAAGAAAAAAGAGCAAACAAAAGGCAAAGGCAAATGATTAGAGTTGTTACTATGCTGCAGAAAGATGTGATGGCTGACACATCGTGCAGATTATGGAATGGTCATACTTTTTAAACATTTAAATAACATTCTATAAATGGACTTGCAGTCATGTGACAGAATTTTCTTTGTTCCCTTTCCCAAAGCTCTGCTTCACAGTAATCCCCCACAAGTATCCCAAAGTACTCTCCCCCACCAAGTATTCCCACTCATCAGAGTATAGGAGAATGCAGAGAGTGAGTGAGAATCTATTCTGTTGTTGGATACCATCAGATGCAATCCATGGGAGTACCTGTTTTTAAATTCCAAGTTAAATCAATTTTTGAGTCTTAACATTAGTGCATTAACATGATGTAAGGTTAGCTTCTTTGAATAGATTCAAAACATGTTACAGATCTTCAAATATCTTTCTTTGCTCTTTTGAATAAAAACAAAATATTCTTAAGACGTCCATCAGAATTATTACTAAGGCTGCTACTTTATGCAAACACTCTTGGAAAATGGAAATCAGTTCCTGTTTCAAGTATGGAGCTATGTGATCAAAGTAAATCCCAAGTAATCTAACATTGGGCTGGTCTCCCAATCCGTTGCAATAGATTATTTATGTATGATAAATGTATACCAGGAAATTGGTACTATGTACCCAGGAAATTGGGCCATGGTAGGTAAAGTTCAGTCTTTTTCTGTTTTTAAATAGTGAAGTTTACTGAATATTTACAACTTGAGTGCCATTTTGCACTAATGGCCAAAATCATCTTGCATAAATTACTTTGGCATAAGGGAGACAGTGTAATCTGCAATTGCAGATTGTTGTTAATTAAATAGTCCCTACTTCAATTTGATTACTTAAGCATAATTTCATTGTGATGCTGTCTTTTGGATTCTTGCATTAATTAGATTGGCACAAGTTAAAGCATCTCTGCTGTGATTCTGTGTTGTATGCAGAGTCACCCAACTCTCATGCAAAGAGATTAAGGTTAAGAAATGAGAATTTACTGTTCAGTCAGTGACAACCTGTAGGTTATAGCATTTTTCTTATACTGGTGTTAATTTATGAAAGAGGGGTTTGGCCATAGAGCTTGCTTACAAGACAAGTTATATTTTTTGTTTTTACTAATTATGAAATCTTATGAATATTTACATATTTAATTCACATTTAGATTTGATTGGGATTGTCTCTCCCCCTGTAACACACACAAACCTTTTGCATACATATGTGTATCGTAACAATAGAATTTCATCCAGTTGTTGCTTAACCTAAATTCTGATGAAATTATAGCTACCACTATGTGAAATAAAGGCATAGATATTATTCCTCCATGCATACAAGCAAAATATCTTTCATTTTATGGGGTTTTTTATACCAGACATAAATATTGCCTGTCTCATAATGTTTAATGAACATATCTTGCACTAGGTATTCTTCAGATTTCACTTTTTGTGTGTTCTGGATCCAGCCATCTGTTGTATTCAATATTGAGTGGAATTTGTTGTATAAACTTAACTTCAGATATAACCTAATTAACATATCATATCAGTTTATTAAGAATTTCTGCATTAAAAATTTATCCTGAAGTTTCTCTTATCTGTTCTTTCAGGACTTCAACATAAGCCTTTTAGCTCCATGTTTAAGCCTCGGCATGCATGAAATCTCTAAAGGCCAGAAGAATCTTTTTGAAACTGCCCTTAAAGTAACTCTCAATCATGTGACTTCTGTTGTACAAAAGCTTCCAATCAATCATCAAGTTTTTCAGCCATTGCAGCCAGCTGAAACATCCCCATATTGGAACAAACTGAGTGATATCCTTGGTAATGTTTAGTAAAGAGCATTTATTTTTATAAAGCACTTTTATATGTAGTAGGGTTAACCAATTTAAATCTATATAGTTACAAACAGACCCAATGAACTATTTTCTGAGTATGTTGCTGCCCATTCGAATTCTTCAGCAAAGCAGAGTTGGCTTTCAGAAAGCAGTTTGTTTTTAAAAATACGACATATGAATACACAAACTATGGCAACTTATAGCTCTGTTCAGGCATTTAGCCTGAAAGTCTGTAGCTCTAATTGTGGGAATTCTCATCCGTGTAAGACAGTGCTCCAAGTCATAGAAATGCTGCAGGTATATCCAGTTGAATTATTTACAAGCATTTCTGCAGACTTTTACAGTGACAACATGCATACTAATTGGATTACAACATTGATCATTCTGGCACTGGCCTATGGATAAGTATGTTAGCAGAAGCTCTGTGGTATGAATTTGTGCTCCTGCACATTAAATAGATTTTTTAAATACTCACGATCTTTAGGCAAATATCTATGTTTCATTTCTCTCTTACTTTCACAGATCTTTATTGTCTGTAAATGTAGTTTGGAACTTCCATATACTCAAGACAATCTGTCTGGTATTGAGACTTTTCTCTGCTTAAGACTGTTGGAAATATTTTTCATCTGCAGGTGTGTGTGTGTGTGTGTGTGTGTGTGTGTGTGTGTGTGTGTGTGTGTGTGTGTGTGTGTGTGTGTGTGTGTGTGTGTGTGTGTGTGTGTGTGTGTGTGTGTGTGTGTGTGTGTGTGTGTGTGTGTGTGTGTTTTGGAACTGACTTATAACAACCCAAATCAGGCTTTCAGGGTAAGTGAGATATTTAAAGAGTGGTTTTGCCAGTTCCACTCCTCCATTGAGTTTCCATGATAAAGTGGGGATTCAAATCCTGTTCTCCAGAGTCCTGGTCCATCACTCTATCCACTACACTACACTGACATTTTATGGGAGCAATAATTTATACTGTTTCAAGTTTTGAATTTGTAGAGGCCCAGCAATTTTTGCATGCCCAGTACAGAGATTCTGTATTGCTAGGGGGAACCACTGTGGATGAGGCAAGGATTCTTTTCATTACCTTAATGCCGTTGCTCAACAAGAATCACCATCTGAGTGAACAGCTGCTGCAGCTGCCATGTTCCTCAGCCCACATCCTTCTTGTACCTGCCTCTAACATACCAACACTGGGTTGAGAGCCTTGGACAATGAAGGGAAAACTATGGAACTTTGGAGATATTTGGCCCAACACACGCCAGCCCTTTGAAAAGGGGAGAAAGGGTTTTGCTGCCCATACCTTCACCCACCATGGACTTAACATTACTACTCTGGTCCAACCTGGCCAGCTTACTGTGCTTGGATTGATTATCTTTGCTGGTGTGGCTTTTTGCCTTTCGAGGGATGGAGTTGCCTTTTCCTCCTATTACTTCCTGCTGTCAACATGAGGGAAGCACTGTCTACAGAGGTGCCTTTGCAGCCTGTGTGTTTCTGTGCTCCTTTTTGCTTTGATGAAGTCCTTTAGTCTTTGTTTCCACTGAAAAAGTCCACAAAAAAGTAGCAAGAAAGACCTTTTATTCCAATGACTTGTTCAAAGTAACTATCAACTCACACATACATACAGACATACTGCAGATTTTATTGCTTTATGCTTTAATATTTAATATGTCTTACTATAACTCATGTGGCTTGAATGTAAAATATAAACCACAAACAAACATTAAAAATCCTAGCATTAAAACAAATAGCAATCAAAGTTTCATCATCATTGCATATCAGCAATAGTAAACATTTCAGGAGATTCAGACACTTCAGAATCACACATAACTTAGCAGTGAACATGAAGAGTTCTTCAGGATGTTTTATATGGAACATGTGATTGCCTTGCTTGAAATAGTGACTCTGTGTGGCCCCCTTGGTTCTGGCTGCAACAGAACTCCGTGCACGTGCAGGGGGGCAGAATTGGGTGCACATGCAGGGGAGAAATCGTGCATGAGAGGGGCGGAGCCTCACCCAGTGGGAATGAAAATCAAAGAGCATGTTGTCTTGCATACATTCTGCTTATGATCTATAAACCTTTTATGATCTGGGGTCCACCTGTTTGAAAGACCATGACTACTGTATTTTGTTTGTTTAATTATTACTAGCTGCCTAGGGCATTCTTTTCAATATAAAATTTAATTCTGCACCAAAATTTTGCACTGTCCGAATGATTGAATTATATAACATCAAAGGCCTTCCAGGTCTTGTATATGTATAGTGAAATATTCTGTCTTTACTCGAACTAGTTAAAATTGAGCCTTTGGAAGGCTCATCCTAAACTATAATAAAATCATAAGAAATATGTCAGTTTCCCAATTTCAGTTAAGATATTGAGAGAGAAAAAAGGGGTGCAAAAGCTATTAAAACACCTTTGGTAACTTTTAGGGCATTTCAATGTAACTTAAAGCCTAAATTTACTTTTCTTTTGTATTGGTAGAGGTGATTTTCCAAGTGTTGGGTTTAGTCTGATTTCAGTTGCTCTTCAGGAATACTATTATATTAACCTACTATGCAACATCTGCCATGCTACCTGTACTGGCTTTATAAGTCAGATAAGAGAATGAGGGTTCTTCTTTGTGGCCTCTGTGAATCACACCCTGGGTGATTCACGCCTGCGCGGAGCCTCATCGCAAGATTCTAGAGCTTCTGCGGTAGCAATAAACACATTAGAATAAGCCCCTCCCCACCCATATAAGTACCATGGCGCCAAGCGTCCCCTTTCAGTTTCTTTCAACCGCCGCATTGAGAGCCTCTTTCTCCATTCTGCTTCTGTGGGTAAAGTGAAAAAGAGCTTAATCTTGATTCCTTTTATTTCATTTTCTTTTACTACAATTGTCAGCTAAACAAATATAATATTTTTCCTTTTGGCTATCAGCCTTTAGGCCGCCCCCCCCCCATTCAATTCATTTTCTCTTTATCGTTTCTTACTAATTCATGGCCCCTTTGGGTGTCGTCTGCGATAATAAGATCCCACTTTCCGCTGGACACGCTGAGTGCCTTTTCTGTTTGGGAGAAGAACATCAAACTTCCTTCTGTACCCATTGCAAAAATTTTTAGTGTGGAGTTCTCCGGTCTTGCCTCTCTAGGCTAAAATTCCAACTTTGGGAACAAGCTTTACAACCAGTTCAAATGGCCAGACCTCCCTGTAGGGCCACTTCCCAAACCAAAGCAATGGAAAAAGCTATTGCTGAATCATCAAAGCAACGTCCATCGGCTATATCAGCTCACTTCAATACTCCATCTACATTGTCTAAGACCTCAAAGACACAAGTTGGAATCCTCGATACTGAAGTCCTTGACGTCAAAAATGACTTCTGGACATCATTGTCCTACTGAAACTGCTTCGGCTCCGGAGCCTGTTCCTCTAAAAAGAGCTAAGCAGTCTAAGCCTGCAGCCATCCCACCACAACAACTCTCTGAATCAGTTTCAGTTGGTTCTCCTTCAGATGATGACGGACTCCCATCCCATCAACCCTGTTCTCAGTCTCCAGAATGGAACAATAGAGTTGACTGCCTAACGTCCTCTCCTCCCAGTCTACAACCTTCTATTCCTTTGAGCAATTCTTCGGTTATTGCCTTGCCTGATGATCTCCATCCCGAACTGCTTGACACCATTCCATATTCGATACCCTTGGATTGCCCACCAATCCCTAACCAGAACCATCAACATCACCAATGTTGACAGCTTGCTTCATCGCATGTGGTTCAAACCCACGCTCAGCACGCGCATCGGATTGCCATTTGCCCCAACCAGTGCTCTGTTCAACAAACTGCACTGACTAGTCAACTAGGTGTTTTATCTGGTTTGATAATACCCTCTAGTAGTTGGCCTACCTCTCGACAGCCATCGGTGTTGAAACGGCCACATCACCAAGACATTGCTATACCTCAGCCTGCTCCCCACCTGGTACCAAAAAAGCCCAGAACAGTTGAGCAATTTTTTTCCGCATGCAAGGCTTTTGAAGCCCCAGCCTATTTTCCTACTAGACTAGACGATGGAAACCACTCTTCATGCTCGGCATTGTCAGTGTCCGTTTATTCTACTGCTATGCCATTGCATCAGCAACCTCTCTTTCAGCATCATAGGGACACAGGCTCTGATAGCGACGATCCTCAATATCCATCCCGCACATTCCATTCTGTTACTTCCACAAAGTTCCTGCCCTCCAGTAAATCCAAGTCATTGACTCTGGCACCGTTATGACATCGGACTCAACACTGAGGTCCATCCCTACCAAACTCAACCACCACCTTTCAATGTCGACAATTCTCAACATCAACAGATGTCCATGGACATGCGGCCTGCATCTTTTCCAACTCATAACCGGCAATACTACAAAGCTCAGCCTCTCTACACCAAAGTCGATCGACAATACGTCGAGTCCAGACATGACCTCGAAGGCTCTGAACATGGATCTTGACCACAGACTCCATCAGTATTACTTACCTCCGCAGAGTCGAACATTGTCGACACCAACTCACTGTCACTGGCAGAGGATTTCCAGACTTATGCCCAAATTATGATCTGCATGGCTAAATCCCTCGATCTTCAAATCCACCAACCATCAACAGAACCAGCCAATCACCCATACTATCCAATCTCTAAAAATACAACTATTCTGGTACACATATCGATGTTGCCATCTCTCCTTAGTACTGCACAGGGATCCTGGACAAAGCCAGCTTCCTCCCATACCATGTCTAAATGGATTGATAATCTCTATAGGATCCATGACCCAGGAGCCACTTTCCTTGAGAAACAACCAGCTCCAAATTCTATATTTGTCAAAGCCTCACAATCGAGATCTCAACACCGACAATCTCTCATACCACCAAATAAAGACAGTCAACAAATAGACTCTGTGGATAGATAGCTTTACTCTTCCACAGTCTTCACCATGCTAGTCGCTAATTATCAATTGGTTGCTTACCAATACTTCCTCTGGGACAATATGTCCACCTTTATTGAATCCCTACCAGGGGATAAAAAGATACTAGCTCAAACCTTCCAACAACAAGGTCTCTCATTTGCTAAACAACAGATGCTTCCACCCGCCACACCATAGACGCTACAGCCAAGCCCATGTCCACTTCAGTAGCCCTATGCTATTTTTCCTGGCTCAGAACAGCCGGCTTAGCCGAAGATGCTGAGGCACATATTGAAGACCTCCTCTTTGATGGAGCAGGTCTCTTTCATGCTGCAACTGACAATATACTAGAAAATGTACAAAAGAAATGTTCAGCAAACAGATGTTGGGGAGTCTACCCTTCTTACCAGCAGCGTTCTCAACAAAATCAATGGATACAACCTTATAACCTGTACACAGAAGTTCCAACTAGATCCTCCAAAACAAACCTCTTACCTTCCATACTTCAAAAACCAAAGAGCCAAACTCCGGCAACAGCCTGCCGCTAGGGGAAATGACTGGAGGCCCAAACACCATGTTTGATGCTCCTCTGACCAAGATCACGACCCTGCCCTTCAGAAACACTTACCTGCATGGTAATCCATCACCATGGATTCCTGGGTACTCTCCATCATCAAAAACGGTTACCGCATCCATTTCTTTGAACTTCCTCCAGCAACACGTCATCACCCTCCATTACAACCTCTGCAAGAAGAAATAACAAATTTACTTCTCAAAAATGCCAAAACAACAGTGGGTTTTTCTCTTGCTATTTCACCATCCCCAAAAAGGACAGGGGACTTCACCCTAGTCTAAATTTGAGAAGATTAAATGACTACATCATTACCACAAAATTCCATATGGTAACTCTAGAATCAGTTCTTCCCTTACTTCAAAAAAAGGACTGGTTCATGGTCATAGACCTAAGGGATGCTTATTTTCATATTGCAATACATCCTGCACACAGAAAATTCATTTGTTTCCAACTTGGATCACAAACATACCAATTCAAAAGGATCCCATTCGCCTTGCAACAGCTCCAAGAGTATTCACCAAGTGCATGGCACCAGTTGCCACCTACCTCAGACTTCAAAACATTTTCGTCTTTCCATATACAGTGGTGCCTCGCACAACGGGCACCTCGTAGAGCGATGAATTCGCTCTACGAAGCCGGTTTTATCATCGCAAATGCGATCGCAAAGCGGTGCCTGCATAGGGCGAAAATCGCAGAGCGAAGGTCGGTAAGCGGTTCACTTACCGACCTTCGCTTTGCGCCCCGCCGATCAGCTGTTCGGCGGCTACAAAATGGCCGCTGGAAGCCCCAAAATGGCCGCGCGCAGTGTTTTCGCGCCCTCGTTAAGCGAGGGGAGGGCGCGAAAATGGCTGCCGGCCATAGGGAAGGATCGCTGAACGGTGAGTATTCAGCCCAGTTGGAACGCATTAAACCATGTTTAATGCATTCCAATGGCTTTTCCTGCCCCATTCAACGATGCTTTCACACAGCGAGGGTTAATCCGGAACGGATTAACCTCGCTGTGCAAGGCACCACTGTATCGACAACTGGCTCCTTGTAGCACACTGCGATCGCAAAACTCGACGAGACACCCATTTCACCCTCGCCCTTCTTTGTGATCTTGGTCTAACTGTCAATGAACAGGAATCAAAATTAAAACCTACAAAGACTGTACATTACATAGGAATGCTCATAGACTCCACATGAACTCGCACCTTCCTTCCTACAGAAAAAAAAAACAAAATCTCATCACCTTACTTCATGGTTTCACTCCTCATGCCTTGATACCTGCTATAATAGTACGAGTTCTAGGCACCATGGCCTCTATGATGTCAGTTATACAACATGTACGTCTGAAAATGAGATCTCTCCAATCCTGGTTTCTGGCCCTATTCGATCCACTAACAGACTCTCCTCAGACTCTGCTAAGAGTCACTCCAGAACTTACCTCTCAGCTTCAATGGTGGCATTCCCATACCACCCTTTCTATCGGGCGGCCATTCCAACAATCTTGCCCGTGAATACAAGTCACTACCGATGGTAGTCACACCAGCTGGGGGGCTCATTGCAAATCCCTCATGGTTCACACCAAATAGTCTCACAGAGAAACTGCTCCACATAAACGAGTTGGAGCTACTAGCAGTCATAAAAACCTGCAAAGCTTTCAGAAACCTTGTGGGGAAAATGATACAGATAGCCACCGACAACACGACGGCGATGTACTACATCCTCAAACAAGGTGGCACCCACTCCCCAGGTCTCCTCTACCTAACGGTCAACCTCTGGGAGTGGTGTCTACAACATCAATTCTGCCTCACAGCCTTACACATCACTGGTCAAGACAATGACCTAGCAGACTCACTCAGCTGCACAGATGTCCAAGCTCACGAGTGGGAACTAGATCAATCAGTATTCCGTCAACTATGCCGGAAATGGGGCACACCAACTCTTGATCTCTTCACCTCCTGAATGAATTGGAAATGCCAACTGTACTGCTCTCGAGCGGGGATCGGCAAACACTCCCAGGAGACATGTTTGTTGGCCATTGGCCCCAAACCCTTACCTACCTTTTTCCATGGTTCCCTCTCTTCCACAAAGGTGTCATCTGTCTACAAGACAAAGCCAATGCCATCATTATAGCCCCTTGGTGGCCAAGACAGACTTGGTTCTCAGTTCTCCACAATCTCTGTCAGACATCCACCACCTCCTCCACCTGCCACACCTTCTCACACAGAGCAACTCCCAAATCCTACACCTGCACTTACCTGTTCTGCACCTGGCAGCATGGAGGATTCCCCCTCGCTAATGAATGTTCTTCATCAGGCCAAAAAACCATCCACAAGAAAGGCCTACCTGTAAAAATGGAAGAAATTTTCAATCTTTTACTAAACGTTCCTCGTTATCCTCCATCAACCCATCACTTTCCACCATTCTCTGCTTCCTCCTACATCTCAAAACCAAGGCCTCTCCATCTCATCCTTGAGAGTCTACCTTTCGGCAATAATATCATAGTTAAAAGGTAAAGGTTCCCCTTGACAATTTGTCCAGTCGTGTCCAACTCTAGGGGGCAGTGCTCATCTCCATTTCTAACCCATATAGCTAGCATTTCTCCGAAGACAATCTTCCATGGTCACATAGCCACAGCGACTAGACACGGAACACTGTTACCTTCCCACCGTGATGGTACCTATTTATCTACTTGCATTTTTTTGCATTTTGCATGCTTTCAAACTGCTAGGTTGGCGGGAGCTGGGACAAGAAATGGGGGCTCACTCCATCGCGTGGATTCGATGGTTTAATGTTATCCAGTTGGAGTGTTGGACTAGAAAACTAGTAAGAGGAAATGGTGAATGCAGTGAGCTTACAAAATTTGAAGAAATTGTATTACACATTGAAAAGGAAAATGAGCGTAAAAGAATGAAGGGGATGACAAATAAAATTTATAAAATATTAAAAGATATAGAGGATCCCCAAGAGGTTTTTAAGCTGCTATGGAAAACAGATTTGGGAGAGGAAATAAGTACTGAGAAGTGGAAGAATCTGTGGCATAAAAGAATAAGTATGTCTGTAATAATAAAAGAAAAGTTATAAATTGGTTTGGAGATGGCACTTAATGCCAGTGAAATGAAAATTTATGAATAAAAAATACTCCAGATATTTTGGAGATATAAGCAAGAAGTGGAAATCTAGTTCCATATGTGGTGGGAATGCAAATATATGATAAAATTTTGGAAGTTGGTTTTCAAATAAATAAGTGAAATATAAAATTTAAATCTAAGAATATGTCCAAAAATAGCACTTTTACAGATATTTGAGAGGGAACAATGGAAGTAGACAACAAAAGAATTGATTATAAATTTAGTAATATTAGCTTAAAAATAAGAGCAAAGAATTGGAAGGTTAAGTGCAATTTCTAACTAAATCACTGATATAGACAAGTGTGGAATATAGCTATTTATCATAAATTAACATGTGAAATTAGAGTAAGAGACGTAATGTTAAATAAGAATGAGCGTGGGAATATATGAGGAGAATTTATCAAATTTATGTTAACAAAGGGGAAGTTTGTGTATCTTAACAAGACTCAGTGTACTTCTGGAAGGGGAATGGGGCTCTATAAAAGGAAGGAATTGATTATCTCCATTGGTCCCATGAAGGGGAGCACAACGTGTATATGTAGATTTTTTACATTTTTTTATGTATATTAATTTAAAAAATTGAAAAAATTTATAATGATATGCTGAGGCAACTCATGCCTGAACAGTGTTAGAAAGTTAGTTCCTTTGCCCTCTGCATGAGAGGGCCACCTCTATAAGGTAATGGATTCTGATGGATTTCTCAGATTTCTTCAATGTTCTCTATGTGGGGCTTCCCTTGAGGCTGATCCGGAGACTTCAGCGGGTCCAGAATGTGGTGCCCAGACTGGTGGTGGGTGTGAGCAGATATGCTCACATCACCCCAGTTCTGGCCCGTCTCCATTGGCTACCCGTGGAGACCTGAATCAGGTTCAAGGTTTTGGCTCGCGTATAAAGCCCGTGATTCGGTCCTGTCATGATATCGAAGGAGAGTGGGACTTGTAGTCAATGAGAAAGAAAGAAAATGGAGTCTATTAGGTTTTAAAAATGAAAGGAGTTGAAGACATGGGAATGTGAAAAAGGCAGAGAGGCTGGTACAGAGTGAAACCTGATAAGGATGCAAGGAGGAAGAGGCCTAGAGCGCAAAGACCCAACAAATTACAGTGGGGTCTCAACATATGAACGTTTCGACTTACGAACTGCTCTCATAGGAATATATGGACTCGACTTACGAACTTAGATTTGAGTTACAAACTCTTTTTTTCCTGTTTTTTAAAGCTAAGTCATCTTAGGTTAAAATGAAAAAAGAAAAAAATATATCCCCCTCTAGTGGCAGAAGGCGGAATAGCAGCTTCCTATTAGTTTCTATGGACGAAAAGAGCAGATACGGATTAAATGGTTTTCAATGCATTCCTATGGGAAATGCAGATTTGACTTAAGAACTTTTCAACCTGAGAACTGCTTTCCAATACGGATTAAGTTCGTAAGTCGAGACCCCACTGTATTTTCTAATTGGAATGGAGATAAACCACCTGCATCTCCATGAGAATTGGGGGTGGAGTGGACAGTTATGCCTTTTTGAGTTAATTGGTTTACAGTCATGAAGAAGGAGGTCCGAGGAATATACAAAAATGGACAATGGGTTATGTGATGGAGAGACCATGGTGTGGAAGAGAACTTTTGCCTGAGAGAAGTTCTTGATGGTGTGTGTAGCTTGAAGGAAAAAGAATGTAGGTAAGAGAAGAAGGAGGTGGGGCTAGCCCACCTTAGCCCAGTTTTAGTGTTTATTTGTTGTATTTAACTATAGTCATCCTTTGAACATGTCTTTATGCTAATGCTTGAGCAGAAACAAACTGTTTCTATGAAACTATATTTTCTTAATAAAAAATAATTATAAAAATCCATACTGAGGAGTGGTCTCTTGGATCATCAGGGTTTGGATAAATCCAGAGGAGTGGTAAAAGCCATTGACTAGCTACCAAAGAGAAGTCCTATTTAACTGAGCTGATGTGGGTTCTAAGGACTCACAAAGCCCATGTTGCAGCACTTGCAAAGTGCTGAGTAAAGTAAGGTGTTCTTTAATGATCAGGTTTGTTCCAGGCACGGATGCTATGCACTGCTGAAGGTTGAGGACTTGCCCCAGTGCAAAGTGGTAGATCTGTGGCCTGTGGAACTCTGCCCTTAGGGAGATTTGGTTGTCACAGGTCCCATGTTACTTATCAGAGCATCTTTCCCCAATGTCAGCTGCCTGACCCAACAGGTTATTACAGATGAAGCTTCTCTGTTTAGCCACCCCAAGGGAGGCCCATAAATCTACCAGAGGTAGGGTCACCTTTGCAATGGCCCTATCTGTGTGGAATCAGATCCCAGAGGAACTTTGCCTGGCCTCCTTTCTGGTGGTATTTAAGAGGCAATTGAAGACATGGCTCTTTAAGGAGGCTTTCCACTCTGACCCTGGTTGAGTGAGTCAATTTGGCACCTCCATCCAGTCATTTGTTTTCTCTATTTTGGTTTCATTTTTTTTATTTTATGTAGTTTTATTTATGCTCTGGTGCCTTCTTTTTTATATGATTAGATTGTTTATGGTTTTACTGTATTAATTGTTGGATTATGAATTTTACTGTGAACTGCCCAGAGTAGTACCATGGCACTAGCAGGAGTGGTACATTAAATTCGAACAAACAAACATTTTCCTTCTGATATGACTGGCTCTTCTGATACTTCCATGTCATTCTAGGCTAGTCAGCAAAAGTTTCATAGCAGATAAACGATTAGATTTGGTTATGTTTTGGTTAAAAAGAAAAATATGATAGGGCTGTCCTCTGCTGTTGTTTAATTCTTGTTGGAAAATACTGTCCTTCCCAGAAACAGTGACGTAGGGCACTTAAAAGCTGCCTGTATATGTTGATTTACAAAATCCAGTGTTTGTTGATAACACTTGTTTTTATGTCCATATTCTTATTTTTAGGAGACACAGTGGCATACCAGTCTACAATGGTCTTATCTCGTGCTTTAAGTCAGTATCTGGTATTCCTCTCTAAACTGCCAGCTTCTCTTTGTATTCCACCAGACAAAGAGAGTGATATTCTGAGGTTTGTGGTAATGTCACTAGAGGTAAGACATAAAAATAGCTAACAGAACATATGTGTTGAGAAACATTCTGTCACCACACTGTTAACTGGTATGTTAGAGAGAATCTAAGTCCTAGCGATTTTTGTATATTAGGGTCATACCTCCACTGTGATGATGTGTCTTGAAATAATTTCAAACTACAGTGGTGCCTCGTATAACGAGTGCCCCGTTTAACGATGAATCCGCATAGCGATGCCTTTTTTGCCATCGCTTTTGCGATCGCATTACGATGTTGCCTATGGGGAAAAATCGCTTTGCGATTTTTTCCCCATAGGCCCCATTTTCCCCCAGCTGAGCGGCGGGAGCCTCTGAAGAACCGCTCTTGCCGCTCAGCTGGGGGGAAATGCTGGCAGTAGCCTTGGAAGGACCCTTCCGAAGGGTCCTTCCGAGGCCACCACCGTCGGGATTCCCCTTCGGAGGGGGCATTTTCCCCGAGCTGAGCGGGAGCCCCGCCGCTCAGCTGGGGGAAAATGCTGGCGGTAGCCTCGGAAGGACCCTTCCGAAGGCATCCAGATCCCTCCCACCCTGCCCCCGCCGCTGGGATCCGCCCCGCGGCCGGCTACCCCCGCCGTGGTCGGACTCTCTTTCAGGTGAAAATGCCGGCCAGCGCGTCTGAGGGGTGGAGGAGGAGCCTTCCCCTGAGGCCTCTCGGAAGCGCTCGCCAGCATTTTTGCAGCCAGCGTTTCCGAGTGGCCTCGGGGGAAGGCTTCTCCACCGCCGCTCGGACATGCTGGCCGAGCGCGGGGTGGCTCCAAGCAGCGGTGGCGGGGGCAGGGGGGTTCCGAATGGCTTCCAGTGCTTTGCCTGGAAGCCATCCGGACACCCCCTACCCTGCCCCCGCCGCTGCTGAGAGCCTTCCGAGCTCTCAAAGGGCTTTCTCCAATGTCGGGGGGGGGAAGCCCTTTGAGAGCTCGGAAGGCAAATGTCGGCGGTCGGCGGTGGCTTCGGGGTCCTTCCAAAGCCACCGCCGACGGACTGCCGACATTTTCTCCCAGCTAAGCAGCGGGCCCTTGAAACTCCCGCCACTCAGCTGGGGGAAAATGCCAAAGGCCCCATTTTCAGTCAGCTGGTCGGCGGTTCCAAAATGGCTGCCCCGCTGTGTTGCCTCGCTTTAGAGGCACCGAAAATGGCCGCCCCTATGGAGGAACATTGCTGAACGGTGAGTTTTTTTCCCCATAGGAACGCATTAAACAAAGTTTAATGCGTTCCTATGGGTTTTTCCGTTCCGTTTAGCGATGTTTCCACATAGCGACGATTAATCCGGAATGGATTAACATCGCTATGCGGGGCACCACTGTAACTGGAAATTGCTGGATTTTACAGAGTGATTGTACACTGAATAAAATCAGTCATTTAAAGATTAATGGAACTTTTTTGTTTAAAACAGTTGTACCTCTTGTTTTCTAATTATAAGAAGTGAAATATATTGGTATCTGCTGAAATGAATTGTGCTCACATGATACCTGTTTTTCCACAGATACTTGCTTGGCATTTAATACACAAGTTCATTCCACAAAGTATAGATCTCCAGGCTGTGTTAGATTGCTGCTGTTTGACATTACAACAATCTAGTTTGTGCAACTTGCTGGCTTCAGCAGATTATACGACACATGCATGCTCTCTAATCAACTGTATGCAGTTTATTATAGAAGCAGGTGAGTTAACTTGCTGAAAGTGGAGCGTGAAGCTCCTTGAAGCAAATTTGGTGCATTCCCAAACTTTTGTAATATAACATCATTCTAATAACTTTACAGATCTCATTTACTGTTTCTGTTTTATCCTGTCAGTATATTATCTGATATTACCTGTACAATTCAAAGGTGTTCTTGAAATTTTATTCCATGATATAACCTTTAGCAAAATATCTGTGAAGATTCTCAGTCAACCAGGTGAAGTTATCTGAAAGTTTAGTCATAGCAACTGGACTTCTTATTAGGTTGAAACGTTTCACTACTCTTCCAAGTAGCTTCTCCAATCTGAGGAGCGTTGTTGGAGATCCTTGATATATATCCTCAACGTTGGTTTCACTTCCCCAGCTCGTTAGATGGACAAAGGATGGGGGGGTGAGTGAAAATCTCACTTCTGCACCCATTGTCATAGGTTGTTAACAGCCATTAGCAGTGGTCTTCTTTCTGGCGTGTGGGGACGGATGTTTCTGGGGACATGTCAAGAGTATTGAAAATTTACAGGCCTGAACAGAACAGAGCAGAGCAGAAGTAATAATGAGCTGCCATGCTATACAGGTATGTAATTTGCTGAGTCACAGTGACTCTGGAGAGGTGGTGCCTTGGATGATGCAACATCTGCTGTGATTGGATAAGGGCAGAGGCTCAACTGTATATATGTACTGTATAGAGAACATGTACCACCACCTTCATTTGATGATGCCATGCTGTCATGCTGCCGCTTTCTACACTTGTATATATGCTGTAAATACACGTGTCGTGCTGGAGGAAGCTGAACGTGTCTGGGTGATTTGTTTTGCCTTCTGGACCTGAAAATATTAACTCTGCTGGATTCTACGCGGGTTCACGGTAACAGGACGGATGAAAGGACAGGTTGTATGTTAAGGCCCTCGCCGCATTAATCTGCACATGTATGGCCTCCTTGACCCTTATTTCAAACTACCTATCTTCTCGGTCCAAAATGAGTACATCAAATGAGTGTTGCCTGTCCTTCAAATGAAGGAACACTGCTGATTGTGGCCCTGAGCTGTTGCCCCTCCTGTGCTGAACCATTCTCCCATTTAGTGGCTGTTTGGTTTCTCCATCGTAGAGCTCCAAACACTCCTCTTTGCATTGGAATGCATATTCTATATTGCTCCTGTTATGTTTTGGTGTCTGGTCTTTTGGGTGGACAAGTCTGCCTTAGTGTGTTTGTGGGTTTGAAGTGCACTTCTGTCTCCTATTTATCATGCTGCCCTTTCATCTGTCTCTAGAAAGATCAGGACCACACACACCAGAAAGATCGCTGTGAACAACTGTTAATGACCCATGACAATGGGTAGAGAAGGACTGCAGAAGTAGGGTTTTCACTCACCTCCAGTCCTTTGTGCATGTAATGAGCCAATTTAGACAAAGGGAAAGTGAAACCAACATGGAGGATATATCAGGGATCTCCTACCAACTCTCCTCAGACTGAAGAAGCTACTTAGATGAACAGCAAAATGTTTCAACCTAATAATGATTCAACTTCCATATACATTAGCAAAGTGGTTAGCAATTGAGAATGAGAGTTTGCTCAGTCAGTATTAGCATACAATAATGTTTTCATATCACAATATGGTATTATGAACTTTTGAGAGACAGAAAAAATTAAAACACTCTATGTGTAGAAGTGCAGGAGATCAAGCATCTCCTTCCACTTTTGCCCATCATATTGCATGAACCTAAGTTTATTTGACTCATTCTTAAGAATCTTAAGTATGCCAATACAAATCCTTATCTGATGATAAGTCAGAAAAATTAAAGATTAACCTTGGGAAGTGCTTCATGGTTGTGTTTCTTTAGTGGCAATTGAACCTGGAAGTCAGCTTCTTCGTCCAGAAAGGAAGAAGACTCTTAAAAACACTGTCAGTGAAGATGAATCGAATTCACAGGCACCAGGTAAGGATGGAAGAAGCTACGAATCACATACAATAATTAAATAAACTAACAGAATATTTTGGCAGGATTTGTTGTTTTTAATAACGACGTGATTATGGAGCTCATGTTTTCTGAAAAACTTGAACATTTCTTTTAAGTATTTGTTATTTTATTAAATCAAGTTATGTATTACAGGGATAATGTATTTTTCTTTAACTTTTAAAATAATAAGTGGGAGGAAGGCGTTGAAAATATCTCACAGGGCAAATAACAGCCATGATGTCTTTTAGCTGATGAGTGGGGATTCCTTGAAAACACATTGTTGAGGAAAAGGTTAGTAGCAACTTCTCCCTGTATCCTGAGTTAACAGTACTGATTCTAACCCTTTGCCAGGTTTATTTTGAAAGTGATGGAAAGACAAGTGCAATCATGCATTTAGTATAATGTCCTGCATGGAGTTGGTCATTCAAACTTGAATAGACCTTTTGAATTAATGGGATCTATGTAACTGATAAGTCATCATTCAGTATGTCATTGATTCAGTACTCTAGTTAGGACTGCCAGTTACAGTGGGGTCTTGACTTGAGAACTTAATCCGTATTGGAAGGCAGTTCTCAAGTCAAAACATTCTCAGGTCAAATCTGCATTTCCCATAGGAATGCATTGAAAACCATTTGATCTGTATCTGCTCTTTTCCGTCCATAGAAATTAATGGGAAGCTGCTATTCTGCCTTCTACCACTAGAGGGGGATATTTTGTTTCTTTTTTTTCTTAGGTCAAGAAAGGTTCAGGGAAGGCAGGGAAAATACAGTCCAGGCAGTACAGTACCAGGCAGTCCGAAGACTGTCTCCCAATCCACTCTCTAAACGCTGGGAGGAGTTGGGATGCAGACAGGCACCCTTTTCACTGGCCAACAGTTAACTGAAAGTTCACATTTTGCACTTTCCCTGCCTCCCACATGGTTTTTTTCAGTTCTTAACTCAAATCTAAGTATGTAAGTCAAGTCAATATTTTCCTATGAGAGTGGTTCTTAAGTCAAAATGTTCTTAACTCAAGCCGTTCTTAAGTCAAGACCCCACTGTAGATTTAGGCACATGTTTAGTTTAATGCTCCAATAGATATTGCTTAAGATATGTTAAAATGTTTTGTAGGACGTTTCAGTTATTTGTGTACTGCCAGGTGAAGTCTGTTAATCTGACTTGTAAAATTGGGTGTTTTGATATGACACAGTCGAGGCATGGATTTGAAGCGATGTGCAACTTAATATTATCATGTTTACTTACTTAAGTATTATATAACTTGTTTGTTTTATCTCCCAATTTAAGAATCTGGATACATTGCAGCAACTTGTGAAATAGTAGCAGAGTTGGTGGAATGTTTGCAGTCTATCTTGGCTTTGGGGCACAAGGAAAACAGTCGTATCCCAGCATTCCTTACCCCTGTTGTTAGGAATATCATCATCAGCTTGTCCAGGCTGCCCTTAGTAAACAGTTATGCAAGAATTCCTCCCTTGGTATGTGTCTGCAGGTTGATGCTAATATTTATTACTAATTATAATTGTGTGATGCTTATTATTTAGCTTACACTTGATATTTTCATTTCTTTTTTTCACCTCAATATAAAATTTTATTCTTACACTGCTATGAGTTTTCTTATCTAAAGGTCTTTCTCAAAAATAAAACCCATTCAGTTTGCATGTGGGGCTGATATGTGAAAAGGGGTGCATCCTAGTCCTAACATTTTTCTGTTTCATTACAAAATTAAAAGAAGCAGAAGAGGCAGAAGCAATGCAATGTAGGTGGCTTCTTCACATGAGGTAGAACCCTAATTGGGGAAGGTGATTTGGCTCATGTGGACATACCATTGGTAGAGCAGCCTCCCTTGCTTTAGATTTTTTTCCAAAAATTGATATATGATACGGATTTTTGGACATAACTGTTGTCAGCTTTTTACAGAGATAACTTCACTTCTGATTTTTGACAAGTCTGAGGATGTTAATTTAAAGGTAAAACCTTAATCAGTTGGTGTATGTGAAACAGGAACTCCAGATTGTGCAGAACAGATTTTTAAAAGACCTTTAAATAGTAAGGTTTGGGATTGTACAGGCAAGCAGAAAAGCTTTGCACAATTAACTACTATTTAATCTCCATAGTTTCTGTGGACTTAAACACATGGGAGCTTCTGCACAGCGTGTTCCAGGATCTTCCAAAGTTGATCCATTGACTTACAACCATGCAAATCAGTGGCCTTCTGTACGAACCCTCACCAGCTGCTCAGTTTCTAGCTTCCTCCATAACCATCACCTCAGACTGCAATAGAGCATTGCAGGCACCCTATTAACTGGTATCAACTACCTCTGTAGCAGCACCTCGGGTTTCAGAACCTCAGCTGGCTCCAGTATCCAAGCTCAATATTGTGCTTAAACACAAAGGCAAAAGATCTCCTGATACCTATAAAACCAAAGGAGGAGGAGGAGGAAGTGGGAGAAGGAGGATCACCCATTGCATCTGTTGCCTCCTCCACTACCAAGGGTTGATACAGTGATTCCTACCATCCAGCAGGAGATACATACCATTCCTTTGAGGGGAAAACCCAACCACTTCAACATGTCTCAGTTTTGAAGGAGAAATCACTGAGAAGTCCTCACAACTAGACCATTCTCCTTCACCAATTCCTCCCAGGAAAACATGATCAGTTTTAGAAGGTTCCAGAGCATGCTGCACAAGCACAGAAGCTCCCATGTCTGAGTGCATATATGATGGCTTGAAGAAACAGTTACAGGCAAGGAAGCTGTTTTTTCTTTTGGCTTTCAGTTTACTAGTAGAGATAGGCTTGAATGAAATCATACCCCTTTGTATGAAGTCCTCTGCGGGTTCCCTCCCCCGCACCCTTCAGCTAGCTGGCCCACTCTCACAATCCGTTTCATGCTGTGAAGGTCCTCTTTCTCCAGTGGTGCTCCAGTCCAGGCAGGAGCTTGAGCTGCCCTCCCCTGCCTCCTCCAGCAGCTGACCATGCAACAGCTATGCGGGTAGAATCCTTGTCCTTCCTCCTCGTCTGAGTGGTCAGTTGCTGAAGGAGGCATTGGAAATAGGTTCTGATTCTCTGTAATGTGAATCTAAATGGATTTGAGAGCTTGACTGTAGACTATAAACTGTGTGGTGTCTACTGTGGGAAGCTAGAAGCATATTAACTCAATGTAATGGTCCAGGGATTT
This sequence comes from Pogona vitticeps, assembly GCF_051106095.1. Lineage (NCBI taxonomy): Eukaryota > Metazoa > Chordata > Lepidosauria > Squamata > Agamidae > Pogona > Pogona vitticeps. The sequence goes on along the minus strand of NC_135787.1, from coordinate 95,226,599 downwards.
TTGATGCAGCGTGGTGCTCATGTATAGGACCATCAACAGCAACAATTTTTGGGCTTTAAATTGTTCCCTACTGTGTTCTGCAGCTACCTCATTCTATAGCTCCTGAAGGCTACCATAGGATAAAGGACATCCCTACGGACCCCTGAACTCTGGTGGGGATGGGGGACCTAGTAATTTATTGCTTCAAAACATCTGCAGCATGGACATGGCTGATAATATTATCCAAGTTACATGGCATAGCTTTGCCAACAGGATTTCAGCCAAAATCACCTTTCGTGAAGGCATTGTCATACTACAGCATCTTTCTTTGTCTGGGAATAGTAAGCAAGTAGAAAGATATTCTTATTTCTTCAACTCTCTGTATTATAACAGGTCTGGAAATTGGGTTGGTCTCCAAAGCCTACTGGTGATTTTGGCACAGCTTTTCCAGAAATCCCAGTAGAATTTCTTCAAGAGAAAGAAGTATTCAAGGAATTTATTTATCGAATTAATACACTGGGTACGTAGATACATTGGAAATGAGTTGAACACATAAATTGCAGTGGAGTATTCATTGGTTTTAAAAACTTTTCATAATGAAGAGAAGTTACTTAAAATTACCTAAGCCATAATTGTGAGTGATAATAATAGATAATAATAATAATAAATGTTTTATTACGGTCATTGACCAGCAAAAGTAAGATACTTTATTTAAATTAGGAGACATAAAAACAATCTAAAAACATTAAAAACACCAAAGCACTAAAAACATCTATATATACACATATATAAAACTACATTCATACATCTTACTAAATATCTCCTACCTCCCTATCATAGGCCTTATCTATGGGCTATTGCAGCTTGCACAGAATGCCAAAATTGTTACTTTAAAGTTCATAGAGCCTGTGTGATCATTATACCAAATTGGTATACACCAATTTACAGATTCTATAGCTGTGCTTTAGGTGGAACCTTCCCTTCACAGATTTTGATTGCAGCAGCACAGAATTTAGCTACTTTTGTCAGCATATGTGAATTTAGCCCAGTATATCTATAATTGTGAGTGATTTTCAGTTAGCTAGATACTAAGGTATAGTCTTTCTTATAACATAGAACCAAGGCATATAAGACTTTACAGGTCATAGTTAGCAGTTATAATTGTGCACAGAATAGGCTGGTAATCAGCAAAACTATCATAGCAGTTGAATCATGTTTCATGTAACTGGCCCCAGTCAGCAGTATAGCTGCATGTTTTGTGACCAGTTGATGTGTCTGAACACTTGCAAAAGTGGTCTTGTGTAAAGCATGTTATATTAATCCAAATGAGATGTAGCTAAGATGTATATCACCATACCATGACCAGACACCTTCAATAATAGATTTAGCTGGTGCACTAGCTTTAACTGTGCAAACATTTTTCTAGTCACCATAGAAACGAGGACATTCAGCTTCATTGCTGAATCTAGAAGTACACCCAAACTTCAAACCTGTGCTTTCAGGGAAAATGTAAACCTGTCTAGTGCAGATTGAACGCATTTCCCTTAATTTGCCTTTGATTGACCAGGAACATATATTTTGTTAGTCTGGTCTGGTCTAGATGCCAGTTTGTTCACCTTCATCCAGTCTGTTATTGATATCTGATACTGGTTTAGTGGTTTTTCACTTGCCTGAGGATTCTGTCCACATCCTTAAACTATAAGATTGGAAAGTATCTATTATTACTGGACAAGTTAAGCTAGGATTATATCCATTAGATCTGAGAGCTTGGCTGTAGACAATAGTGTAGTGTGTGACACATCAGGTATATTAACTCAGTGTAGTGATCCAGGTTTTATACAAACTGATATGTGTAAAGATGCATTACAGATAAATTGCAGTTTCCCCCTTTTCTCCACATGTCTCCATATCAAGCTAAATGACACAGATAATTTGCAGAAATTTTGAACAATTTTTAGCTAGTAAAAAAAACACACAAAAAAAACCTAGGGCTGTTATGAGTATTGCAGAAATTCTTATTATTGGAGACTTTCTGAGTCTCACCATTCTGAGATTCCCTGCTTGGACTTCTTCACATCCACAGAGATTTCCTGAATTCCTGAAAAGATGAGAGCCACCATTCTGTGCACAAACTCAAATTCTGAAGAAATCCTGTTTTGCTCAGTGCCCCTGTGAATTCTACACAGGGAAGATGCAATCCTGCACAGGAATTTTAATAGTTCTGCTCAGACTGGTGTTTTGAAAAGAATAGAGAACAGGTGTTTCTTTTAGGATAAAAAATGAAACTTCTGTGAAATCTGACATAATTTCCAGTTAGTTTTCGTGGGGTGGGGTGGGGAATCACATACAGTGACATCTTCCTGCAAGTAGAAGATGGGGATTTTTTTTCATGGTTTCTTGCTAAGTAAAAGGCAATGAGACTCACATCCCACAATAGAGTTATAGAAGTTCAAATATCTTACTCTAAATTTGTATCATATGACATGGCAAATGACAGTAGTGTCATTCCATAGGTTGGACAAATCGCATGCAGTTTGAAGAAACTTGGGCTACTCTTCTTGGTGTTCTTGTAACCCAGCCAATTGGAACTGATCAAGAGGAAAACCAGCAAGAGGTACAGTATAAATACTTTAGTTTGCCTAAATTATCTGATATATAATGCTAGTTCATATAGCTTTGAATTGCAGTGTTAGGATTAATTATACAGTGGTGCCCCACTGGACAATTACCCCGCTTGACAACGAATCCACTTAACGTTGAAGTTTTTGCGATCGCAAAACGATGTTTAGATGGGGGAATTTCACTTTAACATTGATCAGTTCCCTGCTTCGGGAACTGATTTTTCGCTTTACGGCGATCAGCAAACAGCTGATTGCCTCACAGCCCGTTTCTGCCATAAACCAGAGATGGACCACCTGTAACGCCCCATAGAGATAACTGGAGATGGTGGAGGCTGAGGAAAATACTGCCACCACTCCTGGTGATCCCTGTATTGCAGCAGGTTGTTCTTCCTGACGTTTCGCCAGTCTCTATGGCCGGCATCTCCAGAGGACTGGAGTGTCTGGTTGTAAAAATGTATTTTTAAAAATATTTATGCCTATAGAGTTTATTGTTATGGTCCTTAGACCAATCACACATTGGAAAAATAGACATTTACAGTTTCCAAAATTCCAAATACCTTATAAAAACTTTTGGCATTTTAAAAAACCATTTAAAATTTGGTATCTAGCTACCATAACATTTCAAAATTTCAGGTACTTCTCAAAAAAACATTTGGCATTTGAAATACAATTTAAAATCTAATATCTAGTTTTTAAAATGTTTTAAAAAGAATAGAGAACAAATATTTAGAAGCTCACTTTTTTAAGCTGTAGAATTACTCTTTCTTGCTTTGTGGCTAGGGATGGTCTTTGTTAGCAGAGCTTTGGTGCCTATTTATTTATTTATTTTATTTTATTTTATTTTATTTTATTTGATCCCCCGCCCATCTGGCCTAAAAGACCACTCTAGGTGGTTATATCCAGTCACAATTTCAACCATTCCACCCATCTTGCCACTATACAATTTTCTGGTAATTAAGGAAAATACTCCAAAAATAGTATGTGCCATCAGATCACTTTTATGCAGCAGTATTGGACTATTTCCTGCTGTTTTGAACTGTTGATACAGAAGCACAATATCCCACACTGATAAACCAGAGGTTTTTGAATAATTGTATACTGCCATCATTCTTTGTGAGTTTTATATCTCTTGCTGTAGAAAGACACCCATGACTTTAGATTTGTGTTTAATTTTTTTTCAGGAAGATACAGAAAAGACAGAAATAAATGTTCTAGCTGTCCAAGCCATAACATCTCTGGTACTTAGTGCAATGACAATACCACTTGCAGGCAATCCAGCGGTTAGCAGCTTGGAACAGCAACCTCGCAACAAAGCTTTGAAAGTCCTAGATACACGGTATTTTGGATACTCTTTTGTTTGTTTGTTTTTGCTTTTCTTATCTTAATTTTCTCCTTCCTGAATCTATTTTTAAAAGGGATTGTTGAAAATAATTTTGGGTAACAATGAGCAAAGAAGCCAATGATGGTGTTATGCTAGGGAAATTGCTTTTATTCATATAAAGATTGGCAGCTGATTTTCAGTTTCCTATCCCTGCTTCTTACAAAAGCCATTCATGCCCCTAGAAAAGCTGTTACTAGGGACTGCATAAAATAGTATCAGGTGTAGTATACAAGACCATAGTATAAGGGTGAGCATTATATACTGTAGTAACTTAATGGGGAACAACAAACAAATAAATATACCAGTTGGGCGGGATATAAATCAAATAAATAAATAAATAAATAAATAAATAAATAAATAAATAAATAAATAAATAAATAAATAAATAAATAAATAAATAAATAAATAAATAAATAAATAAATGTGGGTGATCCACCTTGCATGAGAAAAAATGCATTCTCCAAGACATCATTAGAAACAATCACAGACCTCTTGTCATAGAATATTTTGAAATAGCCCTTTGAAAAACTTTGTTCAGTATATAAATCCACTTTAATTGAAAAATGATAAAGCCATTTCCAAGCCACTGCTGGTCCTAGAAATATGTTTAGCAGTTCCACAGCATCAAATGAATCTGATGAAAAGGGAAAATTGGATAGGGTGTCTGTAGCTTGCTGGTGATAATCTACTACAAATCCCTGGAGGACTTCATACAGAGGATTTATATAAAGGTTAAACATGTAGTCTTCTAGAAAAGTAAAATGCAGTGGGCCAGGTTATAATCACCCAACATGGCTGCAGCTAAACGTCATTCAGTGTTCAGTTTTAGGTTTTTGTCATTAAACGCTATAAATGTTGACATAAATTGAATGTAATGTTTTGTTGGAAGTAAATACCGGAAATATTGTCATCATTTATGTGTTGAGCACTTCGTGTGTGTATGGATTTCTCAGATTGTAGTCTCACAGAGCTGTTACACAAAAATATAATTAAAACAAAATGAATACATTTAAAACAGTAAAGGCAGGGAACAGATAAAAATTATGAAGGCTAAACCACACTAAAATGCTGAACAAATAAAAAATGTTTTATCTGATGCACGTCTCCTAGAGTATGTTCAAAAGACAGTACACCTCATCCAGTGAAGAACCTCAGAGGAAGAATTATAGAGAAGATCGTGCTTCAGTTACCTGGATCTCAATGCATTTAAATATTTAAAGGCTAAAGCAAGCACCTTAAATTAAGGCTAGAAATGGACAAATGGCCAGGGATGTGTGCCATACCTTTTCTATTAGTTGAAACAAATGTAGGAGTGGTGTTGCTGACTGTGGTTTCCAAACTTTCATCAACAAATGGACAACACATTCCAAAAGCCTAAACCCAGGGGTATACAACACAGGACAATATCCAGCACTGTGTTTTTATATACAAGGCTAATGTAATAGGGACTACTTTCCCCTCCCCTTTCTGTTGAAGGCCTTTATAATGCATATAACCAGGTGGAAACAGTAGGATCCGGTGGAAGTAAACCATAGGATTTGAGCCCTGGCAACCTACAGATGCTTGAATTGCAATTCTCATGTCTTGCACTTTATGGCAAATCATCAGGGATTGTGGGGATTACTGTTCAAAACTTTGGAAATTATCAATATCCTGTCTAAGCAGGATATTACCAAGGCATGAGTATCTAGTGTCAGATTTATTCTGTCATGCCAGGTGATCACACATGCATCTCTTTCCTACATTCAAGGAAGCAGAGCAAACTGTAGAGTGGCTGTGCAAGTAGTGCTTAATGCTGCATGAATCCAACAGGATTCTGGCCAAAGGTTTGTCTAACTATAGAAGATGTTTTAACCATTGATGAGTATTTATGTTGAACTTCAGATTTGGAAGAAAATTAAATGTCATCAGAGGAATTGTAGAACAAGAAATTCAAGAATTGGCATCCAAGAGAGAAAACATTGCCACTCACCATTTATATCAAGCATGGGATCCTGTTCCATCTCTGTCCCCTTCTGCTACAGGTTAGTATACAATGGCTCCTTATACAGATGGCTTGTAGCCTTGCAGTTTCCAAAAGAGCTTGCCACTTAGAAGAATTGGAGGAAACCCTCGGTTGTCACTATTATCCATGCCTTGCATGGACAAATTTCTTCAGGTGTAAACCAACTTGAACAAATTCTGATTTGCCACCAAAAATCCTAAAAGGCTTGATTGAGTTGGCAATCCTTACAATTCCCAGAAAAGATAATGCTTAAGAAAAGTCCCCTTTCTTCATGTTTGGGGGTTAGGTGGGTTCGTTCTCTCTCTCTCTCTCTCTCTCTCTCTCTCTCTCTCTCTCTCTCTCTCTCTCTCTCTCTCTCTCTCTCTGTGTGTGTGTGTGTGTGTGTGTGTGAGAGAGAGAGAGAGTATATACGTATATGTATAAATCATGTATGTCTTTTTGTCTTTTTTTTTCAGGTGGTCTTATCAGCCATGAAAAACTTTTACTACAGATCAATACAGAACGTGAAATAGGAAACATGGGCTATAAACTGGGACAGGTTTGTTCAGCTGTTTACTCTGAGAGAGAAAGTGTGTGTCTGTTTAGCAATGCTTGTGAAACTGAGAGTGAAGAATACAGTCTTGCGATTTCAAATGTAAAGATTATTATTTAAGGGAAGCTAAATTATGTTTCAAGACAGGATGAGTGCGAAGCATTATATGGACATATGATCTCCTCAACTTAGATTAGATGGATGTGTCGCACAACCTAGCCTCATTATTCAAAGCTTCACACTTGTTTTTTGATCATCCAGTCTTCCTAAAGGATAGAGGGATTTATTAATTCTTTACAGTCCCCATTGCCAGAAAGAACATTGGTGCCTGAGAGAGGGACAAGAAATAAATCATGTGTGCTATTTCTACTAGATCGTTGTTCCTGCTAAATCACTGTGATGTTTCTGGAACACTTGTGCCTGATAAGACAATGGAAAACAATATGAGTTCCTGTAGGAGGGGAAACAGATTTTCCAGAAGTATGACCTAATACTGTCTTGTTACAGTGATACCTAGGAGCATCAAGATCAAATGGGATCAGAAATGAAAAGTATTCCTTTTTTTGGACTACATATAATCCCCAGAATATCTACTAGCCATATTTGTCTGTGTAAATATATAATAAATACTTGCAGGTCTTCTCTTCTTTGATGAGAAAGGGTTTCTCAAGATCTACTGCCAGACAATTGTCTACTGTAGTGAGATTTTCTGCTCCTACACGAAAACAACAAAACCAGGGTCTTTTTGGTAACCAGCACCATTTGCAGCAAACACAGAAACAAGCAAAGCAATATGTTCTTCTTCATGGCCTCCGTGAATCACACATATGGATGTTGTAGTGCACATGTGCTAGCAGTCAGAACATTCTAGAGCTTAAAAGAAAGATCATTGATCACTTGGCACATAAATATTGGCACACAAATGCCCTGTCCCCATAGTTCCTTTTAGCCACCACTGTGGGAGCTTGGAACATTCTTTAGCTTACCACGAGTCACCGCTTTTTCTCCATCCTTTTCACGTTTCTTGCCCTGTTGAGAGAATGACTGTGTTATTGTGGTAGGATATCCTGGTTCTTGTTTTCTTTCCTTCCCCCCTCCCGTTTATGGCCCCAGGGGGCCATTTCAAGCAGTGCGCAACCTGTGGCTGTGAAGTCCCACTTTTGGATGGACAGTCCCAGTGCCTCAGTTGCCTGGGAGAGGTGCACAAGCCCAATTCCTGCCCTTACTGCTACAACTCCGGTCCTTTAGCCTTCAGCAACCAACGATTTAGGCTGAATACCCACCTTTGGGAAGATCTCTGCGCCCATCCTCTTCTAAGATAAACGAGCCTTCAACAGTCCCGGGACCCCAAGCCTGGAGATAAGACTGAAAGTTTTCCAAGTCAAGTGGTGGTTCTCACCTCCTTCCACCTTCTCCAGAGACTTCCCATGTGGACCTCATCTGCCTTGGAACTCTGCAGCCTGCTTCCCTAGCCTTTAGCCAATTGCTGGCTCCATACTGGACTCACTGGGTCATTTTTCCCACTTGCAATGTTATCAGTCCCATCCTTGGACTCGAGCCACTCCTCATCCCCTTCTCACCTTTTAGATTCTGGGCTTCCACAGAGGAACCATTTTCTGTCCCCTTGGCTCCATCATCTTTTATTCAGCCTGATGTCTTCCAGCATCCCTTGCCTCCAGCCTGAACTCCAGCTCCAATATTTTCGCTTGGCATTCTGCTTCAATCTACTATGGTTCCTCTATCTTAGCTTCAGGCCTAAATCCATCCGTTTCACCTCTTATACATCCTCCATCTACTGGTCTTGAGTTCCAGACCTCAATTCCGTCAGCCTCAGCCTTGGCACACTCTTTGTTTACTGGACTCATTTCCGCTCTCCCCCGGGCTTTAGGGCAATTTTTTTCTCAACTAGCTCCTACTCTTTCTACCCAGTGCCTTATCCTCGGACATCTCATACGGAGTAGCCCAGGTTTTTTGCCCAACCCTTGTGGTTCTCTCCCATACCCTGTTTCAGATGCTTCTTAACGCTCCCCCTCCTATAATAATGTTTTATTACAGTCATTGACCAGCAAAAGTCAGCAACATTATTTAAATTAGGATACATAAAATTATTCTAAAAACACTCAGAACATCTATGTACATATATGTAACTACATTCATACATCTTATTAGATATCTCCTGCCTCCCTATCATAGGCCTTGTCTATGGGCTATTGTAGCTTGCATAGAACAACAGAATTGTTACTTAGAAGCTCATAGGCTTCTATGTGTGTACACCAATTTACAGATACTATAGCTATGCTTTGGGTGGAACCTTCATGGATTTTGATTGCAGCAGCATAGAATTGAGCTACTTTTGTCAACATATCTGAATTTTGGTTTAGCTGAGTATATCTGCCAGGGTATCACCCTGTCAGCAAGAGCAGTGTGTAATGTGCCTCTGATTGTCCAAGAAATGCTCTTATGTAAGGGTTAACAAGGACTTCTTGAATGCCAGAATAAAAAGCACAGTGAAATAACACATGGCAGCTAGTTTCAGTCTCTCCAGTGTTACAGGGGCATATACGTTGCATGTAAGGGGTGTTGTTATACGTCCCTCCCTGGACTGCTGACAGAAGTGCATTGAAGCAGGCTAGAGTAAGAGCTTTGCATTGTTTAGATGTTAAGGGTAAGTAGAGATATTTAGCTGGTTTGGGTGGAAGCAGTGCATTGTCAAGTACAGTATAAGCCTATTTATGACAGTACCAAAGTCCTGCTGTCTTTCTGTCTCAATAAGATTACTCTTGGCTTTAATGTATCCCATTTGTTGGATACATTCTACTGAATAGCCATATCTGTTGATTTTATTGTATATTGCTCTCTTCCATTATCCTGTAATACCAGCGAAGTCAGTCCAATTGGTTTAAAAGTTTAGTTTTAGCCGAAAGTTAAAAATAGCCACCCAAGCTCTGGCTTCAACCTTCAGGTAGCCCACTTCAAGCCTAAGGGCTGCATTTGATACCCCTAGTGGAGCTTGTAAGATAGCTCTCATGAATTTAGATTGAATTACTTCTACCTGGATAAATGAAGAATAGGGGCCCAGTTGTGCCCCATACAAAAACTGACTAAAGGATTTGACGTGAAACAGTTTTAGTGCAGCTGGAATGTACTGACCTCCCATTGTGTAGAAGAATTTTAATATAGCAAGGCTAGATTTTTGTGCTGCTTGTACCACATTGTTAAGATGAACCTTGTGGTTTCATTTATATTGAAAGATGAAATCCAAATATTTTTAAGCCTTAATATATCATGCTCATCAATTAACCACTGTGATATTTGCCCCTCGTGGCCCCAGAGCACATGAAGGCAAACCAAACACCTTTTCACACGCTGCCACCAGTTGATCACTAAATCAACGTACTTAAGAAAGATGAAGGTCCATTCAGTTTTTACTTTTTCTTAAAACGGGTTTATTAATTACAGATGTTTCTTTAATAATTCATAAGTACAGTATTTACTTCAGGTTCATCAAGCATCAATCTTCTATTTAAATCTCACAGGTTGCTATTCATTCAGACTGATCACACCTCAGATCTCCCAACTATCTCTCTCTCCCTCTAACTCTGACTGAACTCTACACTCCCCTCCTCTCAGGCTCCGCATTTTTAACCTCTCTGGTAGCCCCACCTCTCAACCACATCAGCACAGAACATGAATAAAGCATGATTTACTTTGCATAATGGGCTGAATGCTACATACCTCCCCCCTTAAACATGTTTGTTTGGGAGAGGAAACATGTTTTCAATCCCAAACAAACATGCATCATTGCATGATGTAAGCAGCCCCTTATCTCCAAAGAGATTTATGGGGGTGCCGGAGACTGGGATGAGTACGAAATCCAGACAAACCTCTAACTGCTGAGCAGAGCCACTTAGTTCTCAGCCAGGTCCTGTGTAAATTTCTTCCTCAAAAGCCAATCTCCTTTATTAAGAAAGCAACACACACAGACAAATCCATGAGCTATACTCAGAATAATCTGGCTCTGAAACTTTGGTAGCAAACACACGTGGCCAATTAGACATTCAGCTAGTCTGTGCAAGAACTAATACATGCAGATTTATTCATTACTGCTTTATTGAAAAGAATTGCTTTAGAAAAGATTTCAGTTGATAGTAAAATAGTTTAGTAGGTACATTTTCATATCAAGGTCAACGGGATATTCCACTCCCCCACTCCAGCTGGAAAAATAAAGAAATAGAATTATGCTAACTAACAAAAAGCATAAATAGTCCATCTCACGTGTCTTGGGTCTTCATAGGTTGATGCTAGATGAAAACCAGTTGACTTCCATCAGTCCATGGTAGGAAAAATAGTCCATTATGAGAAAAACACGTGTCTGCCCTTTCTCAGACCAACTCCATCTTTTTTTTTCCAACTCCCTTACTAACTTCCTTCTTCTTCCCAGAATGCTTCATAAGGAACACCCCCTCCTGGGTCTTGTTGTCCCACCTAACTTTCTCATGAAGCTTCAGTTGTTATCATACTTTGTGGCAGAATTATTTTGACTACGAAAGTCTCTGCTCTCTACTCAGCCTAGCAACGAGATAACCAGAGAGCGAAGCTTCTCTGAAACAGCATGAAAAACTTTCCTACTACAGAGCAGACTTTAAATCAAAATGGATGCTATTGGGACAATCTTAGGACTACATATCCCATTCTAATACACATAAAAACACAAATCATCACACATGAAACTTTACTTACCCTCTGGCATCATTTTGCAAGCAATAACAATATTATAACAATCACAATCTCTTTTAGTCTAAACATCCCAATACAATTCAATAATATACTTTATCCCTTATCATTTACACTTGCTACATTTCACATTTTCGACCTTATAAAAATATATCACAATCAGGAAACTTTTACATAGATAATTAACCAGTAAATCAATAGTCCGATCCAATTTATTTTAAAAGTCCTTGAATCATTCTCCACATTTCAGTTCATCAATATTCAGTTTTTCCACACTATACACAAACAGAACATTTCTTATACCATTATCAGCTTGGTTTATTCCCCCCCCCCATTAGTCATTTGGCTTTCGAGGCACGGTCTGAGTCTCTTTTACTCCATGGTTTGCAAAGTCCAAGTCTTTCACCTTTCCTGTTGTAGTAAGGTGTGTCATGGACTGGTCCGGTTGTTACTGCCTCCTTCAGCTGGACACACGACTGCTGGCACTCAGGAGTCCCTCCAATGATCACTGACTACTGCTTCCGTGTTCTCTTCTGTCGACTGGGAGTCATCGGGCCCTCTGATGTCCACTGGGCATCCTCTGCCAGCTGTTTTTTAGTGAAGCCTGCTTTCTTTCTGGTTCGGGGCTTCACCTTCTCAGCTTGGGGAAGGGTAGGCGGTTCCCTCTCCTCCTCCCAAACATCTCTGGATGTGTCCCTCTTCAAGACGTCAGGGCTTACGCCTTCCTCCTCACTCAAACATTCACTCACAGGTGTAATGATATGTGTTTTTGAAGTTATTTGTGTGTTTGTTAGAATGGTTTATGTAGTCATAGGATTGTCTTAATAGCATCCATTTTGAATTAATGTCTGTGTCTGTGACAGGAATCTCACAGGCTGTTTTCCAAACTGCCTAGCTCTTAGCCTTATCTAGTTGCTAGGATGGCTGGAGAGCTGGACTGCTCGTAGTCATAATAAATCTGCCACAAACATCATAACACCTAAAAGTTCTCATGAGAACTTGAGGCGGGGCAAGACGCTAGTTGCTTGTTCCTAATTGGTCATTCTGTGGGGGAAGGAGAAGGAGAAGAGAGTTGTAAGATGGCGTTTGACTGAGAAAGACAGAGAAGAGCCTTTTTCCCAAAATGGATTATAACTCCTAAAATGAAGCCTTTTTCCTAACATGGATTACAATTGGATTCTACCTTTCCTGATGGACTATGGACTATGGAATCCCTGGATATGTAAGAATGCCTTTTCCTTAAGAGAAGGATGGCTAAGCCTATACTTTAATCTAGCTTAGTATGCATTTCTTGTTTTATTTTTCTTAGCTGGAGTTTGTGGGGTGATCTAGATGTCTTGGTTGGAAATGTTACTAAGTGCCTTACTTTGCAATAAACTGAATTCTATTTAGAGCTATATTTCTTAATAAAAACAGTAATGTTTAAGATCTTATGTTTGGTCTCTTGAACAGAATAGCCTGATTAATTGGCCAAGTATTTTGCTACCACCGAGCCCATATTTCATCTGAGTACTAACTCATGGTTTGGTTGTGTTTCTGTCTTTTCTTAAGAAAGGGGATGGACTTGAGGAAAGAGGTTTAGTGCAGTGGCCTGGCTGAGTTTTAGGGCTCATCTTAGCCCTAACTCTCGAATCTCTCTATTCCCGGCTCATCTGATCTCCCTGGAGACGGGTGTAGCTTACAACAGGTATTTTCATTGAAACATTTTCCTCATGTGGGGGACCATGATCATGGGTCACCTTAATATTCTCATACAAGTTTCTCTTAAGTGCAATCAACAATTGGCTTGTTTTAGATGCACTGAGTATGTTCGCTGATTCTGTTTCTTTTTTCAGTTATATGCTAGATAGGGGGTTGCCTTGCAAGGATTTAAGGACTACTTGTTCTGCCCCTGCCAAAAGCAATTTTCTCCCCTCTATAGTTATCAGTTCTACTACTTGGTCCTCAGGACAGAATACACTTTCCTCAGCCTCATACAAGCCTTTCCCTTTTTCAGGAGTACTTCCCAAGCTTGGCTCTGCCACTTCTAAGGACTTTTTTTCTATATGAAAGCTCCTTATCCAGGCAAGACCTTTCAGGGCATTCAGGAGATAATAAAGTGGGTGTATTGGTGGCTGGTTCAAAGCAGCCTACCAAACTAATTTCCTCCTGAGCCAAACTAGTTTTATTTGGGGTTTTCAAAAGCATGAGATCAGTTTCTAAGAGACTTTCTCCCTCCAGGCTTCCCTCTGCAACTGTATCCATTTCTAGCAGTGGGTGATTCCTGGCCCCCTTGTGAGCGTGCAAGTACAAAAGCACTCTTAACATGCTCTATCAGATGTAAACCCTCTCTGGGTGTTCAGGGGTCAGTGGAATGGGATAATCTCTAACCTTTGTAGCAAAATCATTCAAAGTACTATCTTCCATCTGTTCCTCAATACAGGAAAGATCATTAGGGATTTTCAAAATAACCTCATCATTCATTTTGGTTACCTCATGGTTCTTTTCTAACTTTGGATATCCCTGGATAGATTCAGAGGTTTGGGATTCCATTTTTCCCTCAGGGATTGTTAACTGCTCTCTCAGGGAACCTGTTACTTCACAAGCACTCTGCACATACTTAGTGAGATCTAGCCCAGTTAAACAAGGTGCAGGAATTTGATCAGAAATTGCCACGTCCCAATTTCCAATCCAATCTCTATAGTTTATTTTCACTTTAGCCGTGGGTAGAATCACTGGAGTAGAACTTATTCTCTTTATGGTAACAGTCTGGTTTGGGAGAATTTGTTCTTTAGGAATTACCTCATGTTGACACAGGGTTATGTTAGAACAAGTATCAACCACCCCTACATAAGACTTTCAATTAATAAGAATCCTCTCACCAGGGTTATAAACTAAAATATCTTCTGCCTTTACTAGAAAACAATGAACAACCTGGGCTAGTGACAGATCAGAATTCTTCTTCGTGGCCTCTGTGAATGCACACAAATGGGTTATGTCTGCACCTGCGCTGATGTTCTCGGAATATTCTAGAGCTAAAAGTAACAATTTTGTGGCATGATCCCCCATGAGGTATATGCTCCTCCCACCCAGCACTCCCTTAGTTCCTTTTTCCCGCCATGCTGAAAGGTTCCTCGGAAAGATAGAGCGATTCATTGACTATTTTCTCAGCCTTTATTGCCTACTAACTTTTTCAATTACGCCTGATTTATTTTTTCCGTTTGTAATTTGCAATCCCCCGTGAGTTATTTCATTTTATTTCTTCTCCGTGTTTGGATTTCCCCCCTCCCCTTCCCCGGGACTCTTCAACTGTTTTCCCTCCTTTCCCACCATTTATGGCCTCTTCAGCTCTTTTTAAGAGGTGTGTGAGCTGTAACGGCAAGGTTCCATCATCTGACGGCCTCTTTTGTCTGGGCGAACAACACCAGGCGCAGAACTGTGCAGCCTGTAAAAGCTTTACTAAACCCGCACTGAAACACAGGCTCCAGAGACTGCGCTCGGACCTCTGGGAGGTGGCTATGCACCCAGTAGCTTCTGCACCAATGCCGACTCAGTTGCGCGAAGGATCGGTCAAGTCTCAGCCCCCTGCAACGGCTGCTCCCGGTCAGTTGACCCCTTCCCCTCATTCCAAGGAGGGGTCTTTGTTGTTGTTTGGTCGTTTAGTCATGTCCGACTCTTTGTGACCCCATGGACCAGAGCACGCCAGGCCCTCCTGTCTTCCACTGCCGCCCGGAGTTGGGTTAAATTCATGTTGGTTGCTTCAATGACACTGTCCAACCATCTCATCCTCTGTTGTCCCCTTCTCCTCCTGCCTTCACACTTTCCCAACATCAGCGTCTTTTCCAGGGAGTCTTCTCTTCTCATGAGATGGCCAAAGTACTGGAGCCTCAGCTTCAGGATCTGTCCTTCCAGTGGGGACTCAGGGTTGATTTGCTTCAGAATGGATAGGTTTGTTCTCCTTGCAGTCCAGGGGACTCTCAAGAGTCTCCTCCAGCACCACAATTCAAAAGCATCAATTCTTCGGCGGTCAGCCTTCTTTATGGTCCAGCTCTCACTTCCATACATCACTACAGAGAAAACGATAGCTTTGACTATGCGGACTTTTGTTGGCAAAGTGATGTCTGCTTTTTAAGATGCTATTGAGGTTTGTCATCACTTTCCTCCCAAGAAGCAGGTGTCTTTTAATTTTGTGGCTGCTCTCACCTTCTGTAGTGATCATGGAGCCCAGGAAAGTAAAATCTGTCAGTACCTCCATACTCACTGTGAGATGTTCATTTTATGTAGCAGAAGGAGGATATTCTCCCACTCACTTGAGTTGCTATGACCAGGTCCTCGGAGAGGCTTCGACCATATCTGTTTTTTTCTGAACTATATTGTTTATATTATTCCCTGTTTTTGGTGGCTGGAGATGAAATCTGATCTTAAGGGAGTCCTACTGCAGCCTGATTGGCTGATCAGTTCTGCCTGTGGAAGCAAGTAGGAGGAACAACCCATCTCTTGAGGATGTCCTCCTTCTGCTATATAAAATGAACATATCACAGTGAGCACCAGTGTTCCTTTCTAATTGTTACTTATTTTAATCACAGTTAAAGTAGTCCTATTTAAAGTAATGCACATTACATGGAAGTTGACTCACTAAATCTCTGTTGGTTTAATGGACGTATGGGGGCTAGTGTGATTTAGTACACTAAGCAACAGCTTTGTGGCCACTGTTGAAATATATAGGCATTTAAGAAATAAATTGTTGATTACTTTTAAATTTTCCACCCTTTTTTAATGTTTAAGGTTTCCATCCACTCTGTATGGCTAGGAAATAGCATTACTCCATTGCGTGAAGAAGAATGGGATGAAGATGAAGATGATGAGAGTGATATGCCTGCTCCTTCCTCACCACCATCCTCTCCCATCAATTCCAGGTTTTGTGAACATTTTTGGCTACCTGAATAATGAAAATCCACTTAAATTGCCTTTAATTAAATTGTAATGTGGTGAGGAAAAACTGACAGAGTAATTTCCCGCCCCAAGATCTACTCTGTCTCTCTGCAGTCTCTAGTTATTTGATGTTATTTTTTTAATGTGTTTATAGGAAACACCGTGCTGGTGTGGATATACATTCATGTTCTCAGTTCCTACTAGAGTTATACAGTCAGTGGATTTTACCAGCAAACCCAAGCAAGAAGACACCAGTTATTCTGATCAGTGAAGTTGTCCGATCTGTAAGTGTCTATATTTTCAATTTCAGGAAGTAATAAACAGTTTTTTTCTAATGTTTGGAATAATGGAAACAGCTAAAATTTAGAAGCATATCATGCTTTTATCAGAAACTTATTTTTTCACACTAGTGGATGATAAAATGGAAAATAAATTTTATGAAAACTGTTGGCCTGACTCCTGTTGGCTTATGCCAGTACATGCACCATGGTGTAAACTGCAGCAGTGAATTGCTAGTACAGTAGTTGACAAGTTACTGCTTGTACCACTTCTCACTGTCAGATCCTGATTTGGATTACTGACAACCCCCCCAAGAGTCCCACAAAGATTAATAGGCCTCCTGGGCAAAGAGAGCAGATTCTGTGATTTATCATAGCTCACATTATCCTAGTAAAGAGTTAATACCAGAATGAAACCAAGTAATCAGTGACAATAAGCATCTCCAAACTCATCTGGGTATCTCGTCTGTACTCTTTACTCTTTCAAGAGTAAAAAATGAACAATCAGGACTTATAGCCTAATAAGGCAAAGTATACATCTTTATAATATTTCATTTAAAAGTATTTTTCGCTCCATAAGACGCACCTTTCCATAAGACGCACCAATTTTTTAGGAGAAGAAAACAGGAAAATATAATCTGTTTTCTTCGCTCCATAAGACGCACAGACTTTCCACCCCCGTTTTGTGGGGGGAAAGTGCGTCTTATGGGGCGAAAAATACGGTAGCTTCAAAAGCTATCTTAAAAATACATTAAAGAAAATCAGAATTTTATAATGAAAAAATACAAAGTGAAAAGCATTCTTCAGCATGACCTCTGTGAATGCACACATATGGGTTAAATCAACGCCTGCGCTGGAACTTCGGAATCTTCTAGAGCTTATCTGAAAAGATACAAAGTTTAGATTGCCCCTTGCACACATGCTCCATTCCCCCCTCAGCCTCCAGTTCTATTTTTTCCGCCTTAGTGGTAGGAACGTTTCGGGTAGAGCTCTTGATATCTAGCCTCTTTATTAGATTTATTACTCCCTTATACACTATTATTACACCTTGCTTATCGTAGTCATAAGAACAGAACTCAGTCATTAAGTGAGGAGTGCCTGTATGCAGAACTAACTGAAGAAAGAGAGGTTTTCTGTCTGTGTAGGCTTTCCACATGAGTCAGAGCCTCAGTTTGTTTTGCATACACATACAAAACAAGTAGATATGGCTTTTCATAATGACCGAACAGGGGTTTCATCACTTTTTAACCATGCCAGGCAATGCAGATGCTTGAACTTTGTTTTCCCATGATCTGTGAATGCAGACTTAAGTGTTCCACGGAGGAAGAAGACCCATGACTCCCATTGTATTCTACAGGCATGGCTAAACAAGCAGACTTCTTGTTTCTTCTGTTGCGGGAGATAACTGCCCAGTTCTCAACCTGCCTTAGAGTTGGGAACATTATTTTTCAAAAGAAAATTGGTGTGCTACTTCTCATTTGGAGTCAGTGAGGCAATCACTAAAATAATTTCTCAAAAGCAGATTGCTGCACTGTTAACACATTACATTGTTTTGACCAGCCCACTAGAAAAGTACCCTGATTCTCTCCAGATGCCAATTCTGATACTGCATCTTCAGAAGAGAAGGTGCCAATTTCTTTCCATATAGCTTGGACTCCTGTTGCTGGCAAAGAATTGTATTTGTAATTCGGCACATGCAGAAATTGCAAGGTTAATTGGAATCCTGGAAAGGGACATTTATTAGAAATATTCATTTGGTTAAACACAATATAATGCTTGCCTGTACAGGCCAGGAGTCCATGCACACAGTTAAAACTGTTCTGCCAGATGCACTCATTCCTTGAGAGGCCTGACTCAGCAAGTGACACAAGCCCTGGTTCTCTCTCATTTGGATTACTGCAAGGCACTCTGTGTGGGTCTGCCTCTGAAGACAGTTTGGAAGCTTTAGTTGGGGCTTGATAGTATGCAGCCATTATGACTAGTAGCCATTGATAACTTTATTCTCATGAATTTTCATTCATTCATTCCTTATTGTGCAGTCACAGACCTGAGTTCATAAATTTTCTGTAGTACTCTTGTAAAGCCTTTGAAGTTGGTGTCCATCACTACATCCTGTGGAAGCAAACTCCATAGTTATACTATATAAGGAAATGCTTCCTTTTGCCTATATTACAAATGTGGTCACACCATTGATCTGTACAAAGGCAGTTTATTTGTATAGAGATAGGAATATTAGCTCTGAAACTGACCAGACGAATAGAGTGCTACATCTCTTCATCCAGAAATTAAGAAACCTCCACCAACAATTCCAGACCCAGTTTTTAATGGAGTAGAAGCAACCCCTTCAATACCAATACAGACGCCATGACTGTTATTCCTGTCTCAGTTAAGCATTCATGATTTAAATTATCAACCATGTCTCTAACTTCCCTTAGGATAGGAAGTGTGTACACAGTTCAGGCAGAAAATGCATGTTTTTGTTTGGCCATTTGACACTTATTATTGTGGAGCAAACTCAGATGGAAGGGAAGAGAAAGTTTCATTCCATGCATGTGAACAAAAAAGATAGAAAACTGGTTTATGTTTAGTTTATGTTGTTCATGCTTTCATTTTATTGTAAGCTGCCCAGAGTAGTGGCCTGGCCACTAGATGGATGGGGTAAAATTAAATTCGAATAAATGAATCTGAACCTAATAAGCCAAAATTATTAATCTTCTACTGCTTTGGATATCGATAATAGTCACCAAGCTGCCCTGACTGCTTAACAACAATTTCTCTGGAAGAAATGGAAATCTCTAATAGCTTTTCCCAAAGACCATAAAGTTATTACCCTCTTGTTCATGAGGCATATATCCTAGTAGCACAGCAAGTCAATTCAGCCCAGCATGTGACCATTTGCTTATTGAAGGACATGCCCGCCTTGCAGTGCCACATATAGCTGAGATCAGCAAGGGTGACCAGTGACACCAAACCCAAAATGAGTACCTACCTGTTGATGATTAGGGCTTTTTCTATGAGAAGATTGACTTGAACAGATATGAAGCTTACTGCTTTTGCAAAGTAGATTTCTCATATCAATAGATAATATAATACATACAATACATAAAGAGCTCTGTGGCAGAGTGGTTAAACTGAAGTACTGCAGGCAAGCCTCTGTTCATAACCTAATTTCAGTCCCCACAAATTCAGGTAGCCCTCTCAAAATAGACTCAGCTTTCCATCCTTCTGAATCTGGTAAAATGAGTACCCAGCTCACTGGGGATGGGGGCAAAACATTGTTTACATAATAACGTTGTACACTGCCCAGGGTATGCTTCAGTACTATGGGGCAGTATGTAAGTTGAAAAAACAATAGTAACAACAGGGCTTTATAGATCTTTTCACCGCATTTCTCAACATTTACCACCATTGACTCATGGGTATTAATCATCAAGGCCCATGGCTACGTCATGGAATTTGCTTCTCCTTACCAGAGGGTAAGATAGCTTTTTCATCTGTGCCATTGAATATTCTGCCAGAATGTTCTACCAGTTGCATATTTTTGAAGAAGTGCCAATATTTTCTATTGCCAAAAAAAGAAGTCTTTACCTGATCTTAGACTACAGAAGTGTCAACAAGTAAATCAAAATAAGGATGTTTCGGACTGTCGCATTGGCTACAATTCTTCTTTTATAAAAGAGAGAATATTAGTTTGTAGTCATGAGGAATGGCGCAAATTACAACTCTCATTTATGGGAAGAATATCAACAATAAAAATGATGATCTTACCCAAACTTTTATTTCTATTTCAAAATCTTCCAATACTATTGAAGTATTTTAAGGACTTGGACAGCTTAACATAAAATTTTCTCTAGAAGCCTAAGAAGCCAAGAATAAAACTTAAATTGCTACAAGATCTGAAAGAAAGGGGGGGAGCAGGTCTACCGAACTGGTTACTATATTACAAGGCCTGCGCTATGAACTGGATTAAATGGATAACTTTGGAAAATCAAAGACTTATGAAACTGGAAGGACATGATCTAAAAATGGGATGGCATGCATATGTATGGTATGGGAGACATAAGGAAGACTCATATTTTGGAGAACATATCCTCAGAAAGGTCCTAGGGATAGTATGGCAAAAAATTTAAGCACAAAACTATAAGAAAATCCCATTGTGGGTGGCGCCTATAGAAGCGTTCACATTAAAAGTGCTGAACCAGAAAGGAGTACTAACCACATATCAGAATCTGTTAACTAAAGAAGAGAAGATGAAGGACAAACAAGAGTTAGAAAAATTGGGTGTAGCTGCTGATTGGTGGTCAATGGTGAAACTAGAATCAAGATACAAAAAAGATAGGACTGTGGGTTTCTCCGAGGGCAAAGTACAGGTGGATAGACTGTGGATATATACTGATGAAAAAATAATTTTAAAAATGTATACATACTTATTAGAATATGATTTAGAGGATGAGAGAGTGAAAGAGAAGATGGTAAAATGGGCAAAAAAATTTGGATACAACATAGGTCTTGATGATTGGGCTAAGATGTGGAAAGAAAGTTATAAGATGATCAAACCAGCAAATATTAGAGAAAATATCCTCAAAATGTTTTATAGATGGCACTATACACCTGTAAGACTAGCAAAAATGTCAGAGGGTAGCAGCAATATGTGTTGGAAGTGTAAAAAAAATGCAGGAACTTACTATCATATGTGGTGGACATACGAAAAAGTCAAAAATTATTGGACACAGGTGTGGGAAATAGTGAAAGAAATTACCCAGCAGAAATTGGATATAAAACCTGAAATGGCATTATTGAATGTCATGCCAGGGATTAATGATAAAAAAATGAAACATTGTCTAATATATATACTCACAGCAGCCAGACTACAGTGGGGTCTCGACTTACGAACGGCTCGACATACGAACGTTTCGACTTACGAACCGCTCTCATAGGAATATATGGACTCGACTTACGAACTTAGATTCGAGTTACGAACTCTTTTTTTCCTTTTTTTAAAAGCTAAGTCATCTTAGGTTAAAAGGAAAAAAGAAAAATATATCCCCCCTCTAGTGGCAGAAGGCGGAATAGCAGCTTCCCATTAGTTTCTATGGACGAAAAGAGCAGATACGGATTAAATGGTTTTCAATGCATTCCTATGGGAAATGCAGATTCGACTTAAGAACTTTTCGACCTGAGAACTGCCTTCCAATACGGATTAAGTTCGTAAGTCGAGACCCCACTGTATTCTGGACCCAAAAATGGAAAAGCGAAGAAACTCCAACGATAGAAGTTAAAGAAGCTATGGGACATAGCAGAACTGGACACACTATCAGAAGCACTACGGGAACAATCAAAAGACTATGTAAAACAAAGCTGGGAATTAATATACTCTTGGGCCCAGAGGAAGACAGGAATGTAGGGCAAATTTGACTATACAGTACATGTATATGTATTCAATGCACACTGGAAACCCAACCGGGGAGAGCAGAGGGTTAACGAGGCTAGAGTCTCTGACTCAAAAGGGGGGCAGGTTTAGATTAGTAGAAGGATTTTTCTTCTTTTCTCTGTTTTTGATTTTCTATGTTGATGTCTTAGTTGAATTTAAATAAAATTCAAAAAAAGAACATAAGGAGGGAAAGGAGAGTGGCATGTCTCTGTTGATAACTTGTTCCAGAGGCTGGGGGCTGTAAGCGATCAGCTCTCCTAAGAGATGCTTGACCGTTCAGACAGAGAGTAATTAGAAGCCTGTGCTCCCTTATTAGGCTGAGTCGAGTCCTGGTAACTTCAGCCAAGGGCCACCCCACAACTTCTGCTTACACGTCTGCCCTAAAAAAGATACTTCAGCAACCTTAGAAAATTCCAAAAAAGAAATACACATGAGCTATGTAGTCAGTAGACTCACTTTGCTCAATCTGGGTAGGACTCAGTAGCTAAATGTGGCCCAAATTTCCCCCTAAGGGTAATAATAAGACAGCTATACTGTTCAAGAGACCAATTGATTTTTATAATTATTTTATTTAAAAAGATATAAAAATTCACAAAATAAAGTCAGTTTAATGCATAAGCAAGCATGTTATCATTTTCAAGGCTTGATATAAAATATAAAAGAAGCAACAATTCTCTTTAAATACGAAAACACTAGAAATCCTAGAAAATCTATTAAAAGCCCCCCTTTCTACCTAGTCCCCCTACAGCTCTATCAGTCTGTTACCTGCACTGCTCAGCAGGCAACAAGACCTAGTCCCAAAAGGTCCAATAAAGAAAAAATCAGGAAAGGTCTCTTGTCCATAGTAAGAGTTCCTTTTTCAAGCTTAGCTGGAACCCCCCTTCTTCTCCGTCTCTCACGCTGTCATCCAATCACAGCATGAAGTCAGGTAAACAGTCCTTCCTTATCGTCTCTCTTCTCTTCTCATGAGAAACAGGTGTTGTTTTCCTCAGCACGTTCGCAATTCCGCCATAACAAATGACCAGTCTTCTTATCTAGGAATGTCCTCCTCAGGCCTACAAGAAAACATTCCCACATCCCTCTAGAAATACACTGTCAGCATGCAGAAATCATTTATACAGAGAACCAATATGGAATCCATTTTACATTGTTCACTACTACATATCCCATCTTCAGTACAAAATTTAATCCACATAAATCAATCCATGACAGGGGCCACTATTGAAAAGGCATGATTCCTTCTCAGCTGTCTTTTTGGCCTTCCTCAGGGAACGGCATTTAAGTATGGATTGAGAAGAACAGATGTTGCATCTGTCACTCTACTGTTACTTAGTGTAATTTGTTTTCTGTTATTCTCGGGTTAACACACAATGGCATGGAGCATTTTTATTTGACTGGATTTACCATAAGCAGCCTGTTACAACAAAGAAAGAGCATTTCTCCTTCGTGGTCTCTGTTAATGGACGCTAATGGGTTAATCTGTGCCTTAGCAGAGCAGGCTGGGAACCTTCTATAGCTTTAAAGACATGGTGCTGGGACCTCCCCCTAGGCTATATCACCACCCCCAGCACCATGTGCCTTGGTTCCGTTTCCTGCTGCCACTTCAGCAGCATCAGTAACCGGAGCTTGTGTGTTTTGTCCGTTTAAAATTTTCCTATTCCTCGGCTTGGATCTCCCTCCTCTATTGACTTTGGCTTTCCTGAATGTCCTTTCAATTACAACTTGGACTTGTAAGCAAAGTCCAAGTTGTACTTTATGACCTCTTTGGGGCCTTTCAAGTGCTGCGCCACTTGTAACGTCAAGGTTCCCCTTTCTGACGGCCACTCTTTGTGTCTCTTCTGTTTGGGTGAGGAGCACCAACCTGCCTCTTGTATGCACTGCAAAGCATTTATGAAACCAGCTTTGAAGCAGAGGCAGCAGAGACTTTGCTCCCATTTGTGGAAACAGTCTCTTGAACCAGCCTGCAAAATGGAGCCGTCTCTCCCTCCCTCATCGGAGACTTCACCGATTGCAACTCCTCCAAACGCCGATGTCCACAGGGTCTCAAAGCCCGTTTCTTTGGGCTCAAAATCGACCATCTCGACATTGAAGTCCCCGTTGAGCTTGATGTCAAAGAAGAAGAAAAAGGCATCCAAACAGGCTCACCCTGCTCTTCCTTTGTCTCCTTCGGTGTTGATTGCTTCAGCTCGACATGGACCCACAGCAACTCCATTGAGACCGGAGGACAGTCCGCCCTCACACTGGGATGAGGCTTTCTCGCCTCACTGTAGTCGATCTCCAACACCGGTACCTTTGATAATTGTTGAGCCCAAACTACCGGCTACTCCTGGGTCCCTTTTTGGCTCAACAGCTGACGGCCCAGGGAAAAAGAAGCAAAAGACCCGTCACCTTGAGTCCAACCTCATACCCAACTGGCCTTGAATGGAACAGCATGGACCTTCTTTCTGGGATGATACTCGACATTTCTCCCAGCCGCCATTTTGGTTCCACCCTTCGTTATCCCATGCCTTATCCATATAGGCCTGAATCATCCACGGGACTCCACCCACAAGTGAGAGTTGGACAATGCCATCTTCCACTCTCTCTGCAGTCGGTGGGGCATGCTGTCCATCAATGTGTTTGCCTCCGCCATAAGCAAGAAATGCAAACAGTATTGCTCCAGAGCGGGAATTGGACCGAACTCACTAGGCGATGTGTTCATGACACCCTGGACGGAGGATCTCCTATACATGTTTCCTCCCGTCCCTCTAATCCAAAAGGTGATAGTCAAGGCTTGCCAACAACAGTCCAGTGTAATTCTTGTAGCCCTGTGGTGGCCTCGCCAAGTGTGGTTCTCCCCGCTCTGTCAGATGTCCATCGATCATCTTCGCCTTCCAAAGCTGCCTCATCTACTATCCTTACACAACAGCACAATCTTCCATCCAGATCTCATTGCATCTGACGGCCTGGAGGTTGGCCCCTCTATAGCTGAGGTTCTGCAGCACGCTCGTAGGCCATCCACTGTTACCACATGCTCCCACAAGTGGAGAGCATTTCTAGACTTTACTTCCAAAAATAACTTACCTGCTTCTCCTACCTCGCTGGATGCCCTGCTCCGCTTCATTCTCCTCCTCTTTCGCCATGGTCTGTCTCGCTCAACTCTCAGGGTTTACATTTCGGCAGTGGTTGCTCACCAACCCCCATCTTTGGATGCAGCCAAACTATTTCAGAACCCAACACTGAAGCAGTTTCTAAAAGAACACGCGACCTGCCTACAAGCTACCCACACCTCAGTGGTCACTTCGTTTAGTTCTGAAGAAGCTAATGTTGCTGCCATTTGAAACTTTGGCATCCACGTCTCTGAAACTGCTCACTATGAAAACAGCTTTTCTTGTTTCTATTACTTCAGCCAGGCTTGCTAGTGAGTTGACGGCTCTGCAGTTGGACCCTCCTTTCTTGCAGTTCCATCCAGGTTATCCTTTTTCCTGATGTCTCTTTTCTCCCAAAGGTTGCCATGTCATTCCATCTGAATCAGCCTATAGTCCTTCACACTTTCTTTCCTAACTCGTCCTTGAACTTGGAAAGATCCCTATACTCACTGGATGTTAAAAGAGCACTTGCGTATTACCTCTCTAGAACTGAATCCTTTCGTTCTTCCAGAAGATTCCTTATTGCTTTTGATGGACAGACTAAAGGGTCACCAGTTTCCCCACAAACTTTTTCCAGGTGGGTGGTATCTACAATAAAATTGGCCAATGAATTTGCTTATATCCCTCTACCAGGCACCATTCAGGCCCACTCTACCAGAGCAGTTGCATCTTCCACAGCCTTCCTCTGGGGAGTGGAATTGTCGGACGTTTGCAAAACAGCAACGTGGTCCACACCCTTCACCTTTGCAGCCCATTACCATCTGGATGTCCGGGCTAAAGCGGAAGCTGCCGTCGGGAGAGCAGTCCTGGCCTCTGTCCTGTCGTGACACCCACCTCCTCGTAAGTCAGCTTGCTAGCCACCCATTAGTGTGCATTCACAGAGACCACGAAAGAGAAAAAGAAGTTACTTGTAACTCTGGTTCTTTGAGTGATCATCTGTGAATTCACACTCTCTGCCCTGCCTCCCCGCTCTATATTACGTCCTCTATTTGGCGTGCTGTGCAGCGGCGGACAGTTCTATGGAACTGAGGCACCTGGTGCTGGGGTGGTGATATAGCCTAGGGGGAGGGCCTTAAAGCTATAGAAGGTTCCGAGCCTGCTCTGCTAAGGCTCAGATTAACCCATTAGTGTGAATTCACAGATGACCACTCGAAGAACCAGAGCTACAGGTGACTTCTTTTTCTGTGGAAGTGATAGGAAGTTTGCCTGATTAGCCTTGCCTCTTAGAACCAAATGGGAGCAGTTGCTCTTCTCTTTACTCTAGCACTTATAGTAAGC
Organism: Pogona vitticeps; assembly: GCF_051106095.1. NCBI lineage: Eukaryota > Metazoa > Chordata > Lepidosauria > Squamata > Agamidae > Pogona > Pogona vitticeps. The sequence continues at coordinate 95,200,321 of NC_135787.1, read as the reverse complement.
CCAATGTTCTGTTCATGATTTTTAAAAAATATACAGTTTTTCTTTAAATAACAACAAGTATTTGAGCATCTCCATTTTCAAGTTTCTTTCTGTTAAAGCACATTCAAATGTACTATGCTGTCTTAAACTGACTGCTGACCACAAACAACTATGTAACGTGTTGTATTTTCTACTTGCAGCTTTTAGCTGTATCTGACTTATTTACAGAAAGGAATCAATTTGAAATGATGTACACTACGTTAACAGAACTGCGGAAGGTGCATCCCTCAGAAGATGAAATACTTATTCAGTATTTGGTACCAGCTACTTGTAAAGCAGCAGCTGTCCTTGGAATGGTAGGTTATTGTTTTTATAAGGTATTTCAGGCTAGTGTTAGTGATCTTTTAGGTCTATTTCTGACCTGGTTTGGGAACTCAATCTGCTTTTGTTCATTTGAAGCCCTGCATAAGAGCACGTTCCTCTCTCTGCTGGAGTTCTCAGTTGCTTGCAGTAATTTTAACCATGCTAGCCTTTTGGATTCTGTCTTGAGATGGGGATCAGAGGCACTCTGCTGGAGTTGTATTATTCCAGTGCATTGCTGGGAAATACTCTCTTCACCTCGGTGGTGCTGAGCTCTTGGTTTGTTCCTCAAGGTCTTTAACCAGTACTTGGAATGTCTAGAAGAAGTTCTCTGCAGTTGAGTACCAGTTATATGCACATGTGTCTGAGGAAGTGGATTGTAATTCACAAAATCTCACACTGAAATAAATCTATTGTTATTTGAGGTGCAACACTATTTCTGTTTTTAGTTTATTTCCTTTTTGTTATACTGATGACATCCAGTTCTCCTCCTAGCAATGACGTAAATCTTGTGGTATCCATGTCTACAGTACAGTCTGCAATACTGGAGACAAACAAGAAAAATCACACACACATTCCTCTATTTTCACATATTAAAACACACCAAGAAGTATTGACCTAAGGCAGGGTTAGAGAAACTTTTATTTTTTGAGAGTATCCTTTCCTTAAAGACAGTCTCCTGGGGCCACAAACAATGATCTGTGCCATAATGTGCAGAGTTACCTTGTTTTTTACCAGCTCTTGCTAAAAATAGCACATTGTCATGCTTCGAATTTGGTGGTTGGGGAGGAGAATCCAGATGATGATATAGTACAGTGGAACCTCTACTTATGAACGTCCCTACCTATAAACGATCCAACTTACAAACGGCTCTGTTCGCAAAATTTTTCTTCTACTTGCAAATGGAGCTTCAAGATACAAACAGAAAAAAGGCAGGGGAAAAGGCGGGCAATTCAACTTTCTAACTGTAGGTGGCGCCGAGGCTGCTTCTTTGTGCTGTAGCTCTTTTGGCAGTTATAGGGTGTGTCGCACTTGGAGGCTTGGGAGAGCCTCCTGCTTCAGAGTGAGCCTGTGTGTGTGTGTGCAGGGAGGTAAGCTCCTGTTTTCTCCTTTAGAAAAACTGTTCTGGGTGGTTTTTGGTGTTTCTATACTATGTTGTTAGTGACTCTGCTTCAGAGTGAGCGTGTGTGTGTGTCTGTAGGGAGGGTATGTTTCTGTGCTCTGCTTCGAAGGAGTGTGTGTGTGTGTGTGTCTGCAGGGCTCTGGAGTTTTTTCCCCTTAAACCTAAGCAACGGAGGTGGCTCTAATGTTTGTTTGTTTTTTAGATTTTTTCTTAAAGCCTCAGCAACAGAGCACCTTCCGACTGGGCTTGCTCTGCTCTTTTAAAAAAAAAAATTGGTGCTTTTTCTTCGACCAGAACAGATTAATTGGTTTTCAATGCATTCCTATGGGAAATGGTGCTTCTACTTACGAATGTTTCGACTTATGGCCACCATTCCAAAACAGATTAAGTCCGTAAGTAGAGGTTCCACTATACTGCCCACTGTCTTCTCAACATAGGGATGTTTTCTTGCAAGAATGTCTGTCAGCAGACTTTCGTTGGCTTGCTGGACCTACTGGCTACGCAGGGACTTGACATTTCCATGCATTTTCTTTAAAAATGCCTGCTAAAGAGCCCTATTCTCCTTGCAGTAAAAATTCTTACATAATGGGCAGAAGCATGTAAATCTGCAGTGTTCTTTTATTTTCATTCTTGGTTGTCATTTATCCTTCCATTCTTGTTGGCTAGAGAAAAAGACAGGAATGGCCAGGTATTGTTGAATGCAGCAGAAAAACTACATTTGGAAAAACAGGGACAGTTTTTAAGCATTGTCAAGGGGATTCCTTTATTGAGAAATCTGTCTCTTTCTCTTTTCCTAGTGCCCTTTGCCACTTTTCCCATCAGTAATGTCTTTTATGGTCAGTTCAGTATTTTCTTTGTATACAGTCATGTGAAAAAGAAAGTATACCCTCTGAATTCTGTGGTTTTATGTATCAAGACATAATAAAAATCATCTGGTCCTTAGCAGGTCTGAAAATTAGATAAATACAACCTCAGATGAAGAACAACACATGACATATTGCACTGCATCATGATTTATTTAACAAAAATAAAGTGAACATGGAGAAGCCATGTGTAGTACACCATTACTGCTTCCATAGGAATTAAGAGGCAAAGTAGCAGCCAGGTGTTGCTAACTAAATGCTCTTGAGTAATTGATCATCAGCAAGTGTGACCACCTATAAAAGCCGAAGTTTTAGCAGTTTGCTGGTCCGGCGCATTCAGATGTGTTTTAACATACAGTGGTGCCCCGCACGACAGCGATAATTCATTCCCCTGAAATCACTATTAAGCGAAAACATCATCCAGCGAAAACAGTTTCCCCACTGGAATGCATTGAAACCTATTTAATGCACTCCCAGTCATAGTCCAGACCTCAAACAAATTGAAATGCTGTGGTGTGCTGTGTGCATGAACAAATGCACACAAATCTCAATGAACTGAAGCAACATTGTAAAGAAGAGTGGGACAAAATTCCTCCACAACAATGTGAGAAACTGATAATGTGCGAGCTTGCAGTTGACTAGCCACTCCTGGCAGAAGGAGGGAGGATGAGCCTCCCTGCCAGGCTGACAAGTGGCTAGTCGGCCATGAGCTCCAGAGTGATTGGAAGGGAGTGTGGAGCCAGAGCAGCGGACGGGTGAGTGGATGGTCCAGCCCCAGGGGACTGGACACTCATTATGTCCACCTGTGCAGGGGTACGAATACCCCCATCTCTAGTTTGCACTAATGGAATAGTGCAAACCAAGCACTTTCAACCAAGAAACAAAGGGAGACTCAGCAGAAGGAAGAGCAACTGGCTGAGCCACAAGCAACTGGCTGAGCCACAGATGGAAGGCTGATACTATTGAATATTGCAACATAATAGGAAGTTACTGTGGACCATAGTAGAAGGGTGTAGTCTGGGACATTGGTTCTCCAAACCAGACCCTATAGCGTTCTCTGATTGCACTCCATTGCACATCATGACATCATAGTCTGTGTTGTAAGTTAATGTGAAGAAGTCATTTCCAATTATATTCATAGACTCTCGTCTTATCTAAATATTTCAGCATAATGTGTAATAAGATCTGCCTCATATCCAAGTCTCACATCTTCCTCGGCATGGTACAAACAAGCTCTGACATTTATTTCAACAAATGACCCACAAGGAGTTAAGTGGTGTCTCATTTTTAGAAAAAAATCAGGTGATATGGAATCTTAATAAACTTGAAAGGAAGTGTATTGCATGTTTTTAACTTGACACATAATTATAAAATCACCAGAGTATTTTCCTCATGAACCTTTGCTTCATTATTTTTTAAGCTAAAAATTAACTTTAGCTGTAGTCACCACCTTATGATCTAATTTGGTATGCCTTTCCATGCATTATTTTATCTTTTATTTCAGGATAAAGCTGTAGCAGAGCCAGTAAGTCGCCTTCTGGAATCAACACTTCGCAGCACTCACATGCCGAGCCGAATAGGAGCTCTCCATGGCATTCTTTACATCCTTGAGTGTGACCTGCTTGATGAAACAGCAAAGCAGCTCATTCCAGTCATCACTGAATATCTGCTTTCTAATCTGAGAGGAATAGCACAGTAAGTGTTATCATAGTAAGCTCTGTGCTGTGGTCATTTTACAGAATATCTGAGCTGTTCAACTGAAAAGCAGTGTATCTTACTGTGGTTAAGCTGTCTGGCCTATTTGAATAGGCATTTCAGGTAAAGTTTTCAACAACTTTGAAATGATAGGGACACCATATAAATAACTTTTGCAATACTACTTTTGAGTCTTGTCAAAAAGAGTTCTAGACTTCCATTAGAATTCAAATGTAAAATACTTTTAACACTTTGAAGGCAAAAGTCCGGCCATTGATAATCCTGTTTTTGTTTGCCTTACCAGCTGTGTTAATATCCATAACCAGCAGCATGTTTTAGTAATGTGTGCGGTCGCATTCTATTTAATAGAAAACTATCCACTTGATGTAGGACCTGAATTCTCTTCTGGAATTATACAGGTATGTGTGAATTGTACAGATATGTTTGTGTTTCCTTATACTTGTTTTTTACCTTGAGAAATAAAATGGATAATGAATTAGTATTTTTCAGACTGGTGAAATATAAATGAAAGGAAATGCATTTCAGCCTTTAATCATGTCCGTCTCTGTCCAGTAGTCTACTACAGGGATCCCCATCCCCCAGTTCGCAGCCCGGTGCTGGTTCGTGGTCATGGCAGGACCGGGCCGTGGAGACAGATGTCCCGTCTCCCCGCATGCACTCACCCCACCCACATGGACGGCCCACTACCTGCACGCACGGGTGCCCCACCCACCCACGAGCACCCTCCGTGAGCGCACCCTGCTCCTTTGCGCATGTGCACGAGCGTATCCCACCCCTCTGCACAAGCATATGAGCATGCCCCTCCAAGAGAGTGCCCCACCCACCGCAAGTGGGGTTGCCCCCCTCGAAGGGACCCCACCCCATCCCCCCAACCGGTCCACAACTCGGAAAAGGTTGGGGACCACTGGTCTACCATACATTAATTGGTGTGAATTTGCCAGTCATTCTCAGAAATCATAGCTGACAAGATGTAACATCTGTTTCTATCTGAAATTGTTTCTGAGTTGATAGAGGTTGAAATTCTCAGTGAATGGAAGGATATTTTGTAACTGCTATTCTGAAGATATCTGTACCAGTGGAACTCGGCTGTATGTTTGACTCCTGTTCCACTGCGGCCATTCCCCATGGTGGCTGCTGCAAAAGTTAGCAGGAGATTCAGCCAAGTTGTCTGCAGCTTCCCAGAAGGTTTTGTGGTATTTATGGTAATAGTGATAGATACCAGGCAAATGAGAAGCATTCAGCTGTAACAGTAATTTTTCTAGCTTTCTGTAAATAAGCTATTTTGGGGAGTATGGCAAACATTGAATAAGTTGAGCAGTGCTCTGCTAGTTTATTCAGAAACAAGGCCCAGTTATTTTAGCGTAATCTGAGAAAATATTAATGAGAGAAAGGAGCCTGACAAAGAAGCAGATCTTGAGATGATAGAATAAGTAGTAATATCCTTCCTGGCAAGCTGCCTGATTTTGATGTTTCCAATCTATTTATAAATGTTTTATTTTAGTTATGCTATTGTATTCTGAACTGAGTTCCCCTTATCTCTCCTATAGTTTGCATGTCTGTGGATTTTAATACTTTTTCCTGTTTATCTTAGATGTGTGGAGTGATATTGTCTGGAAGTGAAGAATCAACTCCATCCATTATTTACCACTGTGTTCTGAGAGGTTTAGAACGACTCCTCCTTTCAGAACAACTGTCTAGATTGGATTGTGAATCATTAGTTAAACTGAGTGTGGACAGAGTGAATGTACACAGCCCCCACAGAGCTATGGCTGCATTGGGATTAATGCTGACTTGTATGTATACAGGTATGGGTCTCTTAATTTATTTCTGTGTTAGAAATGCACTCCATGAAGGAACACTTCTTGGAAACTATTCAGTTACCATATATCTTTGTGTATCCCTATATTGTTTTGTAATCCTTTACAGTGTTATTAATTAATTAATTAATTAATTAATTAATTAATTATTCGATTTATACCCCACCCCTCTAGACAGAGTCTACTCGGGGCGACTCGTAGTGCTTCACTAAGCAGTGGCAAACCTACTGAAACAACCTCTTCTTTGTTATCTATCCCTCTTTCCTTGGCCCAAGGGATGCCAGTAAATGGGCAAGGACTTGCTCTGTCCCTGTAAAAATAATCAGTCATTGTCTTAGTCTTACCTCATCCCCTGTGTCCAAAAGGCACTCTTCATATGTAGAATACTCCTCCATCACAGGAGAAATGGCGAAGATCTAAATAATAACACATAGAAGACAAGGCAAGCAACTTGCACTTGATTATCAGTTGTCCCTTAGGGCAGTGGTTCCCAACCTTGGTTCCCCAGATATTCTTGGATTAAAACTCCCAGAAGTCCTGAACAGCATGGCTAGTAATGAAGCACTGCCTTAGAACAAACAAGCCTTGCTCTCTACACCAGTGGTCAGAGAACGTCCCAAATGGTGTTGGGGTGTATGGCTTTCAAAACAAGTGTTTTGTCAAGACTACCTTGATATTACCTTCTACAGTGTTGTGTTTGTTTGTTTGTTTGTTTTGTGGGTTCTTTTGGAACTATCTCCATTCAAATTTCAAACAGCTAGCCATCGCCAGCAATATCTGACACTCAGCTGATGCCTCCAGTTCTTTAATCTCAATACAGTAATGTCATTGTGAAGCTTACTTAAGCAAAATTACCAATAATGACCTCTGATGCCTTCTTGAATACATATTAATGCTCTTTAGCTTCTTACAGTCTGGAAAGCACTCCAGGCATTTGAGATGATGTTACAAGGAAACATGGTTCAGATTTCCATAGTACCACATCATGTTTTACTTAAACAAACAGTGAAGGACGTGCTGCACCATATTCCTGGATGTCGCTTTTCACATGTGGGGATAGTTATAGAGAGAAACAAAATTTTCATTTTTAATTCATATACCAGGAGTCAGCAACATGGTGTTGGACACACTCAGGCACTCCTCAACCTCTTTGCATGAATATTAGCTGCTGTCTGTAGATCATTATCTATTTTGCTGGTATGCTGAGCAAGACACACTCTAACAGTTTTCCATTAGTTCTCCTCAGCCTACTGCACATGCAGCATCTTTAGAGAACATCAGAACTTTTACTTGCCTCAGGTTTCTTTCTTCCATGTAGTTATTTCTACCATGGTTTTCTCCTTCCTTCATCTAGTTTCTATGTTTGAGAACAAACAAACAAAATAGTATTACCATATTACTTATCTATACTTCCCTACTCCAGTATCCAGATCTACGTCGGTTTTGGCAGTGATTCTGACATCAATACCAAAGATTATTTCAGAGTTGATTCCAATTAAGAGAAAGAAGTCTGCTACATCTTCAGATAAACAGGAAAAATAAAAAAATAAAAAAAAGGAAATGGATGTCATGATTCTTTGGCTCGATTCAAGCCATCAAAAGCCAAAGATCAGTATAGAAACATCTACACTTCACAGGGCTTGTTTGCCTGATTGCTCACCAACTCCTTTAACCTAGATAATGGATATATCATGCCATATTGACAGAGATCCCCTTGACTTCATTGTAAAGACTCAGCTTCACCTCTTCCACACAGCCAAAGTTCAATGACTTGATCAGTGTCACCACTGATAGTAAAAAGGAAGCTATTGGCCTCAGTTTCAAAACCTCTGGCGGAGCCAATTTTGGAACTCATGGCTGCTGACTCTATGCAACCATCTCAATTGAAACAAAATCACTCACCAGGAAAATCAGTACACTATTGAAACAAACAGCTCCTTTGGAACCGTTGTTGAACAGATCATACTACCCACAACCAGTAATCAGAGAATGTGCAACATTCACAGCTACTGTTTTCTCCAGACTCTGGTGGCTGATACTTCTCCACCCTCTCCTTCAGAAAATCTGATCCTCCAATAAGGAAAGGGCATAAACTAGACTTATTGAGACACAAAGTCTATTTGATACCTATTCTGGGTATAAGAATTGCTAACTATCAGGCAGGCATGGGAACATATCAGTATATTTGGGGGAAATTACAACCTACACACTTGATCCTAGCCAAAAGGCTAAGAAGCAATAGCCAATAGATAAGAAGAGTTTGGCACAACTATATTGCAACAAGATGCTTATAATCTGACAACCTGCCAGATACACTCCTCTCATCAAGTTTCAGACTATAATGCTAAGCTTATGGTGGCAGGAGTTATGTTGAGAAGACATGTTTGGTTGCAATCATGTAACATTTCAGATGACTCCAAAGCTCCTACTGAGGATCTCCCTTTTGATGGGGTGGGACTTTTTAATACCCAGATACATGAGTTAATGGATGATCTGTACAAGAAATGGATGACAGCTAAGCTTATGATGATTTCTGTGCTACTAAATCAACTGTCATCCAGGCAGTTTAGACAAACGTAGCATAGATCCTACTCCTATACAAAATATAAATTACCATCTGATCAATCACAATATTTTTGTCAATGAACTCTACAATACTACAAGAACCACTCTCAACAGCCAAGGTACAAGTCTTCTGGCTCCACTAAGAAACAGGACAAAAAGTGAAAACATAATCTTTGCATTATTTTGAAGACGTACAGCTTAAATAAAGCATACTTCTTTTTCATGGTATCCATGTATGTACACAGAATGGGTGTGTGTGCCTGTGCACCATGACTTTGGAAAGTTCCAGAGCCTCAAAAACGAAGGTGCCTCTAGCCTGTACTGCAGAAGCATGGGCCCACTTTCCTCAGTCCTTTTTTGTCCGCATACGAAGGACTGCTCCAGAGCCTCACTTCACTTACCTTTGTTCCTTTTTCTAACAAGTTCTCTATCTTCCTTTTTCCCTTCTTCCTTTACTCTTCCTTCTCACCAAGGCCTTACCCCAGCCTCCTCTGCCAAATACAAGCAAACAACCTGCTCCATAAAGGCAGGCAGGAAACCGTAACACCAGTTTTGCTGTGCCTCAACCCAAACTCAACAGCACACATCCTTCTACCACCATCACCCCACATTACAACTACAGACATATGCTTAGCACTCTTCATCCATACTTCATATGCATGGATCATCAACATCATAACCCACAGATATGCAGTAGAATTCTCCACTCTTCCACCCATGGACTGTGTCCAACACACCCCACCCTCTACTGTCCTCCAGGAGGAAATCCACACATTCCTGAATAAAGAAGCCATCTTAATGGTACCTCTCCACCACACCTCCGCTGGTTTCTTTTTCCAGTACTTTACCAAAAAGGGATGGAAGGCTATGCCTCTTCTTGAATCTGTGTGCCCCCAACACGTTTATCACTCCAGGTTGTGACATTATAATCCATTCTCCCCCTGATTCACTAGGGGGAACTGGTCCACATCCATAGACCTTCACAACATGTACTTTCATATGGTTCACATGCATAAAACTTTGCAATGTGTACTTTCATATATCAGTTTACCCACAGTATCATTGCTTCCCAAGCTTCTTCATTGACCATCAGGCCTAATAACTTTTGGGCAGTTCCCTTTGGGTTATCCGCAGCCCCAAGGATTTTCACCAAGTACATGGTGCCAGTGACAGCATTTCTCAGAACCCAAGGCATCACCGTCTTTCTCTACCCCAACAATTGGCTGTTGGTAGCGCACAACAAAGACACTTTAATTACCAACATTGCATTCATCCTGTAACTACTCTCAAGTCTTAGGCTATAAGTCAATACAGAGAAATCCTATCCCAAACCATCCACTACATTGGAGTTTGTATCAATGCCACAATTGCACCTACCACAGGTAGACACTATCATCCAGGGCCCTCCAAGCCTTCAGAACTATGATATAGAGACACACTGTCCAAATTGCCACAGACAATGCTATGGCAGTGCACTACCTGAACAAACAGGGCAGAACCAAGTCCCTCAGCCTCCTCTTCCTGACAGGACTCATATGGGAAATGTGCATTGCCCATTAGATTCTCATTGCAACTCAAATCTCGAGCACAGATGAGATAGATGGCAGATCGGCTCAGCTACAGAATGACCGCACATGAATGGGAACTCTCCAGTGAAGTATATGGTCAGCTAATCTCCCACTGGGGTGTGTCTTCTGTTGATGTTTTTGCCAACATCACTAACTTCAGATGCCCCCGTTACTGCTCCTGAGCAGGCGGGGTGCAAACCCTGTCAGAGCCGTTTTCCTTGCAGCGACCAATCGGTGGTGCTGCCCTGACACCCGGACCTCCTCTCCCATCACTACAGCACAGTACTTCACCCAGATGTCACTCATCTGATGCTCACTGCTTGGAGGATATGCCTCTCCTCGTAAATATCCTGAGGCAGATGAGACACCCCTCCACTACCTTGCTCTACACTTATAAGTGAAGACATTTCCAGCCTCTCCAGTGTCCTAACCTTCCTGCTCCACCTTAAATGGAAGGGACTTTTCATCTGTTTCCAAAGTCTACCTGGCAGCCATAGTGGTGCATCAACCAGCCAACCAGCTATTGTCACATCTCTTCAAACATCAAACCATTAAGAGGTTTCTTAAGGACCTCCAGAATGCCTGCCTGGGTGTGTGACCCCCTTATAATCCATTATCTCACTAGTGTTACCACAGCTCACTAATCACCCCTTTGAACCACTGGCCACAACAGACCTTCACTTACTGACCTTCAAGATCACACTTGTGGCCCTCACATCAGCCCATTAGGCTGCAGAACTCATGGCCCTTCGCTGTGATTCACCATACCTCATCTTCTCCCATGACAAGGCTATTCTACACATAGATATTACCTTCCTACTCAAGATGGCATTCTGTTTCCACATCTCTCAAACCATCATCTTACTTGCCTTTTATCATTCTCTGCAAAAACTGTCCACTCCTTGGATGTCAGATGAGCCTTGTCCTTTTACCTAAATAGAACAAAGTATTTTAGGCAAACAACTAAACTCTTCATCTTCTACCAAGGTCCCAAGAAGGGACACCTAGTCTTGTCTCAAAGTTTTCTAAATTGATCTCTCAGGCTGTCACCCTGACCTAAGAACTAGCAAACAAGTCCTTGCCTCAGACCTTCCACAGTCACTCCACAAGAGCAATATCCTCATCTGTGACCTTCATCTGAAGCATTGACATCCAAGAGATCTGCTGAGCAACAATTTGGTCCCATCAGATGACATTTGTCACACACTACAGATTAGATCTGTGTAGAGCATTTGGATAGGGCTGCTACGTCTTCAGTTCTGGTGTAATTCCCCCATCCAGTGTATAGCTTGCTAGTCACCCATTTTGTGTGCATGCATGGACACAGCGAAAAAGACTTGGTTACTTACATAACTATGGTTCTTTGAGTGGCGATCCATGTATCCATACAATCCCACCCACCTCCGTTCTTGTTCCACTCTTACTCTTTTTTCTTGCAGTGGACAACTGGGACTGAGGAGAGTAGGTTGTGCTTGGCTAGAGGCACTTTCATTTTTGAGACCCTGGAACTTTCCGTCGTGGTGCCGTGCAGGCACACAAACCCATTTTGTGTGGATACATGGATCACCACTCAAAGAACCATAGTTATATAAGTAACCAAGTCTTCCCTTCCCATCTACCCTTTCTGCTGGCCATCTAGAGCCTTTTATAGAAGGGATAGCCATGTTAGTCTGTGCAAGCATTATAAGTAACAACAAAATGGAAATAAAAAGTATAAAAAGACCAAAACATGGTGGCATCTTAAAGACTAACTTTTATCTGTTTCTAATGTGAGCTTTTATGGACAAGTCTACTCCATTGGTATTGTTAATTAGATTGGCTGTTTACATCCATTGATGATCTTTTCCTCCTACAAGCTTCCCTTTGTAATCAGTTGCAATAGTGTGTGAATTATCACAGGCAATGGGTGACCACAAGAGCATTTTTCAACTTCATAGGTAAAACAGATTCTTGACTCTGCCCTTGTGGTCATCCATTGCCTGAGGTAATTCATACACTATTGCAACCAATTACAAATGGAAGCTTGTAGTGGGGAAAGATCATCAAGGATTGTAAATAGCCAGTCTAATTAACATTCACGTTACTCTACTGTCACATTCCCCCAGTGTCCCCTATTTGTTTTCCCTCAAACACAGGTCCACCTTCAGACATGATGTGCTATTTTCTCCCTTTACATGCTGCCACCAGTGGATCTTTATCCACTCTGTACCAAATATGAATCTTATACCCGGGGTGCCAAATATAACAGGTTTATTTATTGTTTGATTGGTAAATCACAGAAGTAAAGTCATAGATGTTCTTTTATTGTTCAGTCATTAACTTGGATAGGATTCACGTTTGCTTGTTTGTATTAATTCACATTAACCACTGTAACAATATCTTACGACTGTCTATTTTCTATTACTTTTATCTCTTATCTATTCTCTAACACACACCATTTTTCCAATCTCAGTCTTAACACTTCAAAAACTCTCCTCTAACCCTCCTCAGTCTCCAGTTGTTCTCCTGACTCCACCCCTCCTGTTCTGCCATAGGCTCCTGCCCTAGAGCTCCATATGACGGACAGGCATGACTTGGGCATTCCGCCATATTTACCATTGTTATTTTGTGACTGAGGTTCTTGCATTCTTTACAGCACAAGCTTCAGTGAAAGACCTGCATAGCAAAGATGTTATCATGACATTGTTATGCTCCCACTGACTTTCTTACAAACCAACCATGATCTCTGCATTTGATATCTATATTTTCATACCATGCCATATTTCCATGTTGAATCTGTTTCTCTTATGTTTGATGAAGTGGACTTGTTCACGAAAGCTCACATTAAAAAAACAGATCAAAGTTAGTCTTTAAGATGCCACCACCTTTTTGTCATTTTTTTGCTTTTTATTTCTATATTATTTTTACTTAGTGTCTCTTATAACACTTGTTGTACTGTCACCACAGAAGCTTGGGTAGTATCTATCATCTCTCATGGTTATGCCACAGGGTCTCAAAAGCTTCAGTCCACAGGAAATCTTTGATTTACTCCTCTGTCCAACATCTTAAAAGACAAAATAGCACAATTACTTCAAAAGAATGTGATTCATTGTGTGCCGTAAGAAGAGATAAATGAAGAAGTATTATCCCTGTTACTTTACAGTCCTGAAAAAAGATGGAGATTTATATCCTGTACTTGAGCTCAGAGGTATAAGCAAGTAGGTAAGACCCAAGAAGTTTTGCATGTGACCCTCACCTCTGTTCTTCAATTACACAATAAGAGACTGGTTTGCTGTTGTAGACTTGGAGGATTCATTATTTCACATCTCCCTCACTACCATTTCATTCTGTTCAGAGGAGTTATACCAGTTTCAGGTCCTACTCTTTGGTCTGGCAATGACATTCAGAACCTTCACAAGTGTTATCTATCTACCTTTTTTTCAGCTCTCCACCTCTGGGCAAATCTCTTCATAACCTAGATGTGCAATGTGCTTCTATAACTCACGAATGATGGAATTTAGGAAGTCATTCAGGCTGTGTTATCAAGGCCGTAAGGAAATGCAACCTGGTGTCCTCCCAGAGACTAGCCAAGTGGGTTGTGGAGAATATCAAGCTAGCATGCAAGATGGCAAATCTGTCAAAGTCAAAAGTGTAACAATACTCTCAGAGCACTATAGAACATTATAAAACCCCTTGGTAGTTCAACTCTTGAAGCTATCACAGAAATATCATGAACAATTTTTGCTGCTTACTCATTGAAGAAAAAAATGGAATGGGGCTAATTATGCAGACTGTAAGCAGCCACATGCAGCTATTAGCTGATGCATCCTGGTAACTCAATTTGTGTTCTAGGGGAATTATTCTGGCCTTTAGCAAAACAGGGCAAAATCCTGTTGGCATAAATTTATGTCACCATAACCCAGATCATGCACCACAAGTATTTAAATTAAATTAATGGAAAATTTCCTGTCTCTTCCTTGCAGGTTCTGATGCTCTCTAGGGTTCTCTTGTGCTCTAAAGGAGCCATTAGGAGGAAAGGTTGGGATGCCTTTAATACTGATAAATCACTGCCCATGGTCCCAATCCAGAATTCCAGCAGCTATTTTTTACAATTCAAGGCTTCCCACCTCTGTCCTGAGATTCCCAAAGGTTTCCTCAGGGCAAAAGGGGGCCTTGGGGAGCCTCAGAGTCTGAATGTTTGGGGTATAGGAAGCTTTCCTTTAGTTTAAATTAAATTTTTCTAGGTCCTGAGCTCAGTTATGCCAATTTGCACAACAGTATTTTGCCCCACAATGCATTCCTTTGTATTTTAAAACTGTTTCATTGTGCTTTTTTCTTTGCTTTTAGGAAAAGAGAAAATTAGTCCTGTGCGAGTTACAGAACACAGTCAAGCCTCCCCAGACAGTGAGTCTGTAATTGTGGCCATGGAGCGAGTTTCTGTTCTTTTTGACAGGTAGAAAATTTCAATCTTAAAGCAAATGTAGTAAGTGTTGGTTTTATTAATATGTAACATTAGTTAAGATACAATTTAAACGTCACTTCACACTTGTTTTTCAGTATATAGATAAAACATAAGTCTTATCAATATTCTGTATTAAACAAGAGTGAAATTGTTTTCAGCAATTACTTTCATCTGTCAACAGTAGAACCAACCATACATCTGTAGACTTCTACTAAAAACTGCAGGTAGTTTAGCTGGTGTAAACTGTGGTGAGTAAAGCTATAATAAATAGTCACAGAACATGGCATTTTTCAGTTAAGTATACAGTATGCATACAACTAGTCAAAACTGAGGGCAGAATTAAATATGTTGAGGGGAATTGCCATGTTTAAAGTCCTGTTTTTGAGCCTGTGTCACTTGTGTGTACCAGATGCACCTTGAGCTCAGGGGCAGGAGGGGAACAGATCATCTGAGATCATAGCTGCATAGCATATGGTGGCTAGTACCGGGGTTTGCATTTTTGTGTTTTAAGACTGCAGTGTCCAGTATTCCTCAAGAATTTCCCAGGCAGAATGCAAGGGTTTTTAGCCCACCTGCTAACAGATATATTATGCTTATCTGGAGCAGTGCCTGCCTCGGAGCCTGTATGGCCTTCTCCATGTTAATAATAATAATAATAATAATAATAATAATAATAATAATAATAATAATAATAATAATAATAATAATAATAATAATAATAATAATAATAATAAATAAATAAATAAATAAATAAATAAATAAATAAATAAATAAATAAATAAATAAATAAATAAATAAGGAAACTGCCACAGGGTTTCCTGGGATTTGTAGTGTTGCTGCCTGTTAGGCTCTAGAAAAGGTGCTTCCCAAAGAACTGTGACTCTCAGGCAGCACTAACCCTGTTACCTGCTGAGGTCCTGTGGTGGTTTTGGAGTAATTCTTGTTGTTGAAATCATTGACTGGGAACTTAACTTGCTCCAGATGGGTTGTGTGAAGGTTCCAGCTCAACTGTAAGTATTCATTATAGGCTTTGGCCCACTGATCTAACTATATCTACCTCAATTGAAGAGGTCTAGTGGGAAATCATCCACAACATTCTGAAGGGAGTGTTATCCAGAACAAAGGAGAACCCTTTTGTCAATCCCAGTCTGTTCAAGTCACTAATTAGGATGAATAGAAGTGGGTTTCACTTGACACATCTGAACAATGTGAAGATGGTTAGTAACTGTTATGCCATTTTATTTTTAGAGTCAGAAAAGGGTTTCCCTTTGAAGCCAGAGTGGTAACTCGGATCCTTCCTCAATTTCTTGATGATTTTTTCCCTCCACAAGATGTAATGAATAAAGTTATTGGAGAATTCTTATCTAACCAGCAGCCATATCCACAGTTTATGGCAACTGTAGTATATAAGGTAAGGTAACTACTATTAAACATACAGTATTTTCCCACATTTCCATTTTGCTTTTGTTTAATTTAGTCATTATAATGTGTGGTATTTTTTTTCAGGTTTTTTTGGATTTCATGCAGTTATAAGTTCTAGGTTAAAACAAATGCAGGGAAGCAGTAACAGCCCGTTGTGATGAATTCATCACACTAAGCAAACAGTAATAGTCTCTGCTGTTTTTGTTGTACTCTCTTTGCTGTACAGCTGATTAGTACTGTTGCTTCTTGTATATTTCATTATATATTTTTAATTTTTGTGAGCTGTTTTGAGAATCCATGTTGAACTGAAGAGACAGCTATAAAATGCCTAAATATATAATTGAAATCAGTACAGAAATAGAATTCAACCACAACATTTACATATGACCTAGGGGTATTATGTATTTCTTGTGTTTCCCTTACAGGAGAGCTTTTAATGCATATGAATTATCTGTTTTAATTCTTACAGGTATTTCAGAGATTGCATACCACTGGTCAATCTTCTATGGTCCGTGATTGGGTGATGTTGTCACTCTCCAACTTCACACAGAGAACACCTGTTGCTATGGCAATGTGGAGTTTGTCTTGTTTCTTTGTCAGTGCTTCCACCAGCCAATGGATTTCAGCAATGTATCCTATGCAATATGTATTGTTCTGCAGAATTCTGTAATAATCTTTCTCTTTTCTAATGGTGCTGGAATAAAAAAATAGTTCCTCTTGGTACTAGGCAGGATCATCTTGTAAAGATGTTAAAACAAGTGGATTTCCCAGGTTAGCCAACTTTGTATAGCAGCTAGCATGGTCTTTGCAGAGTCTGCTTCTAGCTCACTGCTATATGTCTGAACTTTCTCTCTGTCTCTTTGTCTCAGTTAAGGACTTGGCTGGGACAATGAATAGTCTTTTCCCCATTCCTCTTTGCCTAATAGAAAATACATCTCATTAGTATAGAGCAGTACTCAACACTACTTTCTTGCACTGTTATCTATCTTTGATAGCCAGAAGGGAAAACAGGAGAGACTATTCAGTTACAAGATTCCTCATTCTTGAATAATAGAGTCTAGCAGCACAGAATTGCTTCCGATTGCCTTTTTCATGCTAATACTGTATAATCTAATCATCACTCTTTGAGAAACTGTACCAGTAATGCAATGGGTTACCTATAGTGAGTTGCTTTCCATTCCATTTAGTGTGCCCCTCTGATCAAGGTCCGTCAAGAAAGTACACTAGGTCAAAGTTTTTATCACTAGTCTAACAACCAAATGAAAAGTAGTTTCACAGCTCTATTTAATCAACATTAGGTAGGATGGGAAAGGAGATGATGTGTATTTTGACCATAAAAAATATTTTAAAGCAAAAATCTGAATGTACATTGTGGCTCATCGAAAGGCATGTTAAGCTAGAGTGTGGAGCAATCTTCTGAAGTCATTTCTCATATACATGCAAAATATTACCCTCAAAGGTGAAACGTCGACATATGGGAAAACAATAATAACATCTTTTGGCACGCATTTCTGGAGTACGTGAGAGAACTAGTACCTCTTGTGAAGGAAGAGGAGCTGTCTTAGGAAGAAATTATGTAGGAAGAACTCAAGCATGCTCAGTTTTTGTCACCAATTTTTTCCCAAGGAATACTGGCCAACGTTTTCTGGAACCTTTAGCTAGAGGAGACTCTGTCAGTTTTTGGGCTGACATGTTTCAAAGGCACAGACAGGGCAATCACCATCTCCATCTGTGCCCTTTTAACAACAGTTTATACAGTGTTACAGTTGAGTAGGCTAATTCTGGCACAAGAAAACTATGGACCAGAGAATGCCAAAGCTCCACAATTTCTCTAAGTTTTGAAGATGTTTTTTCAGTTCTCTTGAAGATATCCCACTGGTAGCCTTAGTGTTTTTCCCTTTTAAGACACCTGGGTAGCAGTTGCACACCGAAGTAGTTGTGAAATCGCTTTGAGACCTCTTCGTGGTGATATGAGCCTGTTCATTAAATTCTGTTATTCTTTAGGGTCATATATTTGATGGCTGATAGTCCATCTTATGGAGACTGAGATATTTATAAATAGGCAAAATGTATTCTGGATGTATGAGGAACCGCCTTATGATCCGTATATAAAAACAAAGTTCCTGGTTGGGTAATGCTTCTGTAATCACCAAAAATTTACAGACAATATTAGCTTATGAGTTCTCCAGAACTCTTCCTCAGACAAAGATTTATAAAACTTGGTGTAGGGGCTAGAGACAAATCATTTTGTTTTCTTTTTTAAATATTCTACATAGCTGTTTGTCAGATGCATTTTTAGCAGGTTTGCTTTTTCAGTACAGTTTTCAGTCAAGGCTACTACCACCAGTGTAATGACTCCCAGGAAGTCATAGCTTTTATAGCTGAGAATCAGATGCAGTTTTCTAGTCAGAGGAACAGCAAAGGATTATCTGGAGTCTGACTAGTGAAACCGTTTAGATTTTGCTATAGCTGCTGCTGTTGTCATATCAAGATGTAATCTTTAGGGCAAAGTTCTGTGACAGACCACTCCAAAAACTTTCAGTACTTTTATTGAATTCATCACTGCAATAGCAGGAAAAACAAAATGGAAGTTAACAAACAGATCGTACTGATATACAGCGTTAAGGCAATACATCTTTACTGCACTTGCAGTCACAGCTGACTTCAAAAGGATAAAAAAAGAGCACCTTTACCCTTTAGCTCATATGTTGTCAGTCTCTGGCTCATGTGATACCACTGGAGGCCTTTAGAACAGTCCGTACAAGTGCCACCGATGTTTTCATGGAAATGAGAGTCATCCTTACTACTGTCCTCTCCACTGAAACTGCATTCTCTCCAGCCCATCAAACAACTCTTCAGCAAACTGAATGAAACACAGTTGTAGGAAGGAGGGCAGGAATGTGCAAGTCCTTTCCATTAGATACAGTGGGGAGGTATGACTGTGCATGCATGTTTGCGTGAGAGAGGGAAAGTGTGGAGGGAATTAAATGTGTGTATAAATGGAGAATGATTGTCTTTGCGGTGTG
This sequence comes from Pogona vitticeps, assembly GCF_051106095.1. NCBI lineage: Eukaryota > Metazoa > Chordata > Lepidosauria > Squamata > Agamidae > Pogona > Pogona vitticeps. The sequence continues at coordinate 95,181,441 of NC_135787.1, read as the reverse complement.
GTGAGTGAGACACTGATCCTGTCCATGCACACAAACGCATACCAAACATTGATTTCTCCCACCGGCATTCAGTCCTCGGAATACAAAGTTGATACGGCCCTTTCTTAACCTTTGACATTTCATACTTATGCATTATCTTACAATAAAGGGGTTAGATTTTCTAGTGTGTTTGCACATTTGATTTGAAAGTTTCCAGTGGGGACTGGGAACAGTTGAACTCCAACCAGATGGAGAAAACGTAAACACCACATCCAGAATCCTGGGGGTACAAATAACCCCAATGTATTGAAACTTTTCTTAGCAATTGCTATATTAAGTGGGACACCAGCTTTTATTAAAATAAGCAGTTAAGCATTAAAGAGCTGAAATCTTGTTCCATGAGTTACACCAGATAAGGGACTTCTTGGAAATAAAGTATGTTTGATTCCCCTAACCCTGCCCACCCCAAGATACTGAGGTTCCTGTGGAATCCTGCTCATGACAATTTTTTTAAATTAAACACACACATACACACACAGAGGCTTCACAGTTGAACACATATATACACACAGGAATCTCGGGACTTTTGCAGGAAAAATCAGAAGTGTTTTATTTCTGAAAAAGTATGTCATCAACTTAATGCAGTGTAACATCTGAAACAAGACTTCAACAAGAATATTCTTATCATACTCCCAGGAGAAAATCAATAGAAGGATGATCTTTCATCATCCTCAAAAAGAATTCTCATATTTCACCACACTGGTTAATAACCATGTTTTATCAATGTAATACCCATTTTGCAACTTCTTGTACTAAGGCTTGATTGTGTGTGATTGGCTTTGTTGAATTGTAATGTAGAATAATGTGAATGGTCCCTTTACAGTTGATCCTTGCAGTTGCCTGAGAGCAAAACACAGAGTTGCCATATACACTCCTGTAAGGAAAATATGTTATGGAATAGTTCAGAAATATAGCCAAACAGGAGATTTTTCTGGAAGGCACCACTTTATAGGATATCTTTGTACTGATTTATAGAACCAATTTAATTGTTAAATCTTAGTCTTGCTAGAGAATGATGCAGTTACAATTTGTAATATGAAACATCTCAAGAGTGTTTTTGTTAATATCCTTGACTTTTTCTGAAGTCTTCCACATATAATCAGCAGAATGGGAAAATCCGAACAAGTAGATGTCAACCTCTTCTGCTTGGTGGCCATAGACTTCTACCGACATCAGATAGATGAAGAACTGGATCGCAGAGCCTTCCAATCTGTATTTGAAGTGGTGGCTTCACCTGGAAATCCATATTACCAGCTGCTAAATTGTTTGCAAAATGTCCACAAAATTACAGCATGTTAAAACCGTGGCAAAGTGATCACATGAAGAAATATAATTCGGAAACTTCATTGCCCTGTTCAGGTGTTTAGAACTTAGACAGAAGCTCTGTAGCCCTGCCCCACTCTGTTTCTGGTGCCATTGCTCTTCTCCATTTGGAGAGCAACACATCTGGAGAAGAGAGACCTACTGTCCACTGATTCACATGTGCCAACCCACATTAAAAGCCTCCATGGATAACATGGATTTTCCTCTGCAGACCGATCACTCTCCATGTGGAGAAGAGTGAGACCACCAAGATCAGATAACTGCAGACTAGCCCATATTAGTTATTCATTGAATCTGGCATATGAGGAGCACTTGAACATTTACAAATGTGCTGATCCCATCCTAAATTTGAAATTTTGTTTCTGTTTTTTCATCTTCTTTTGTAGAAAGCGAAACCAACCATCACAAACTACACTGAATGCAGGTGAATGCTAACAAAATCTAATTAGCCATAAAGTTTTGGAAACCTGAGCATTAGTTTTTTGCAAGGTACAGATGAGTAATGAATGCAAAGGAAATTGTTCATGTCAGTTTAAGTCACTCTGTTAACACTGAATGTGATAAATATTCAGTTCCACAGTGTAAAAGTCAGTTATTTAAAAACCAAAATGCTTATATTTCATGTTGCTATTATGTAATCAGTTCTAGCATAATGCTGATCAGTCTTTTTTCTTATGATGAAAGAAAGAGACTTTTAACACATCCAGCATGTGATGTTTCTGTCTTTAGACATTCTCTAGCACAGAGGTCCCCAACCCCCGGTCCGCAGCCCGGTGCTGGTCCATGGCCTGAGCTGGCCCGGGCCACTAAGACAGACCTCCCCCCCCCGCACGTATTCGCTGCGCACGCCCAGACAATTGCCGCACCACTGTTTCTGCATGCGCGCGAGCGCAGGGGGTGCCCCGCCTTCCCCAGCCGGTCCGTGGACCGAAAAAGGTTGGGGACCACTGCTCTAACATATTGTGGAGTTATGAGGATTCGGGAGAGGAGTAGACATCTGTAACCATACTTCCTTTTTTACCTCAAGATTTGTAAGTTGGATCAATATATTGGTAAAAAAACACTTCTAAATATTTCTATATCATGTATAGTATGTAAAGATGTAGAATGGTGCAAGAACAGGAAAAGATTTGCAAGATGAAATCCATAATAGCCACTGATGCAAAATGTCTTCATAGTAGTACTACCCTTAATTTCTTATTGTATGTTCTTCCTCCTGTATATTTTTTTAAATCACTCTGATGTACAATTTACATTTTAAGCGCTATATTTCCTCTTTTCTAAGTAACTATTTGAAAACTTGAATATATTTAATTAGTTGAAATTTGGTGTAAGAGATAATTTTTTGGGTGTGCTTTGGGTTTATTTTGAATATATAAATGGAGAAAAGGGACTAGTCACTTCAATGAGCTTTTTTAATTGCACAACATTTTAAGAAAGCAAAAGGTTACTTTCCAGGCAGCAGATCATCAAACATGGTCATGATTAAACATTCTTCTGATTAAAATCATGCATTTCATTTGGATTGAGAAAACACTATAAACTGCATGTAACCAGATCTGATTATAATTACTTTGGAGTTGGCATAAGTATTTAATAAGCAGGTAGGCATGATTTTATGTTCTAGCACTTTGTCAATGAGTGTGCACAGCACAAACATTAATACATCTGAAAATTCCACATGACTAGATACTCTGAAGAGAAACTGTTGATTTCACATATGGAAATACAAGGTGGGAAGGTTTAGTGTTTTGGTTTTCAGCAATATTCTATATCTTTATCTCTTAACCTTTCTTGCCAACAGAATTATAGTTTTATCAAAAAGAATGTGGACCTCTCATTCATGTATATAATACATGTAAACTTAATTATACATGTGACTGCATTTGATGTATACATATATGTATATTGTATTTATTAAACTGATGGCTTTAAACGATTCCCTGTTTGTAGACTGTCATTACTGCATCTGAACATACAGTAACTTGATTAAAAGGTTGCTGTATAACTTCCTTTATTGCAAATCCCACATGCAATAGAAAAAAGCTTTTCAGCCAGTATTCTGTTGGAAATTTGCCCACATTCTCAGCCAGTCATGCAGCAAACTTCTTACATTGGTGGATCCACTTCTGCAATGTTAGTTGAGTGTGCTAAAATTCCCAACAGGATATTGGACTTTGCAATTCTTTTTCTGTATTCAGAGAAAATTCCTACATATTTAATACATGGTCAGTATGCAATTTAATGGCCAACATTCTGTTATAGTGTTCACCCTGAAGTTATGTGTGGGTTGAGAAAAATATTTCCTAGCTCGTGTTTCCCCAAAAATAAGACAGGGTCTTATATTAATGTTTACTCCAAAAATGCATTAGGCCTTATTTTCAGGAGATGTTTTCGTTTTTTTTTTCATGTACAATGATCTAGATTTATTCAAATACAGTTATGTGGTAATCTTCTGGTTGCTGCACAATGGTGGAGGGTGAGGTTTCACTTAACTCGGACTTATTTTGAGGATAGGGCTTATATTACCTTGAAAAATCATACTAGGGCTTATTTTCAGGTTAGGTCTTATTTTGGGGAAAGCGGTATATATGTCGTAATTAGATGTATTCCTTCGGGAAGGTGATAGTGAAATATGTGCAATGTCAGTAGACTTTCCAGTGTAAACATACATTATGATCATCTGTGCTACGCATAACATTTTTTACCATTCCGTTTTCATACTAGATCAGTGGTTCCCAACATTGGGTAACCCAGGTGTTCTTGGACTGCAACTCCCAGAAGCTTCACCGTTAGCTGTGCTGGCCAGGGTTTCTGGGAGTTACAGTCCAAGAACATTTGGGTTACTAGATGATTGATAATTTTGCCTCAAGGCAATATTCTTCTCTTAAAATAAAACTGAGTGTTATTTACTTGTTTTCTAGCAAAATATAATTCCATAATTACTCTGTAATGGAGAACAGAAAGTGATATGTTCTCCCTCTACTGGCTCTGGTTAGTACAGCATGTGAGTTTATATACAGTGGTGCCTCGCATAGCGACGTTAATTCATTCCGCAAAAATCGCTGCAGAACAAAAACATTGCTATGCGATATTAAAAAGCCCATAGAAACGCATTAAAACGCGATTAATGCGTTCCTATGGGCTTAAAACTCACCTTTAAGCGAAGATCCTCCATAGCGCCACCATTTTCAGTGCCTCTAAAGCGAGGAATCCGTCCCTAAACGCAGCGGGCGGCCATTTTGTTTACCCAGCGGCCATTTTGAAACCGCTGATCAGCTGTTCAAAAATCATCACTTTGCGATGATCGGTGCCCAAAGCAGGGAACCGATCATCGCAAAGCGAAATTCCCCCATAGGGAACATCACAAAGCGATCGCTCTTGCGATCACTGCTATGGGGTTCCATAGGGGTCGACTATCTCCCTAATGCTCTTTAACATCTACATGAAGTCATAGGATAAGTTATTTGGTGATTTGGGGTTTGCTGTCACCAGTACACTGGTACTGGTGACAGCACATAGCTCTGTCCTTCACATCATTTGCAAGGGATGCTGCAAAGGTCCATGAGCTCTGCCTAGCAATAATGAACAGGACAAAGACCAATAAACTGAAACTGAATTCAAATAAAATGTATATCCTATTGTTAAAATGATTGTCAGACCAGTTTAAAGGAAATTTACCTGTGGTTGATGGGATTACACTCCTGAAGGATTGGGTCTGCAGCTTGGAGTACTGAAACCAGCACTCTCTATGTAGGTTCAAATATCAGCTGTAACCAGGAGTGCCTTTTTCCTTGCAGAGACAAGTGACTGGCTAGAGCCCATACTGAGTCTCACCTACAATATTGTGTCAGTATTATAATGAAACATTTCAGCAATCTGGTTCTCTGTAGCAATCAGAAAAAGTCATATCCATTGTCCACTGAAGACATTACATTTATGGAGGCAAGACTGCAGTCCACCAAGGCAATAATAGCTATATCAAAGGATTGGCTGTCCTATGGGAAAAGTGGTCCATGTTTTGAAATTGCCCAGATGCATGGCATTGGTACTTCAATTCACCACACTCCAAATGAGACCTTTGCACTACAGCCCTGTGACGGCTGCGATGACGTCACCTGCCTATCAATGTTATGCTGGAGCTCGTCTGCCTATAGCAGGGCAGGAGGTGGGACTCCAGGAGGTGGAGCTATGTATATAAGGGGGGAGTGAATGATGTGTGGGAGATTAGCTAGGATGAGAAGATAGTTTGAGTTAGGGCATGTATGTTAGGAAGTACTGTGTTAGATAAGGTCTGAGTGATATAGTGACTGAAGGGATTCTTTATTTTATTGATTGACATATTCAGTTCATATATTGATTTACCTTATATTAAGTTGTACCAATAAACAATAATTTTTATTTTTAAAATCCATACCTTTGTCTGAGGAGTCAGATATTTGTGTGTGGTTGGTGGCAGCGTGTTAAGAGAAAGAAAGTGTGAAGTGGCGTCCCCTCTGTGACGTATGAGGAGGTGGCCACAAGCCCGATCTTTGATTCAAAACAAATATGGCTCACATTTCTTCTTTTCCCATATTAAGGGATATTAGGACTTGCCTCTAGGCTTGTCTGTCTTATCTCCCCAGTCTTACAACTCATGCTTCCAGTGAAGTCTATGGAGTCCATTGTGTGCAAGACCAAAGTTTGTTTGTTTTTTTATACCTTGTTTTTCCACTAAAGAATAGTGCTCAAGGCAGCTTACAAACATTTAAAAGAATAAAAATTGTTGTTGTTTAGTCGTTTAGTTGTGTCCGACTCTTCGTGACCCCATGGACCAGAGCACACCAGGCCCTCCTGTCTTCCACTGCCTCCCGGAGTTGGGTCAAATCCATGTCGGTCGCTTCGATGACATTGTCCAACCATCTCATCCTCTGTCGTCCCCTTCTCCTCTTGCCCTCACACTTTCCTAACATCAGGGTCTTTTCCAGGAAGTCTTCTCTTCTCATGAGATGGCCAAAGTACTGGAGCCTCAGCTTCAGGATCTGTCCTTCCAGTGACCACTCAGTGTTGATTTCCTTTAGAATGGATAAGTTTGTTCTCCTTGCAGTCCAGGGGACTCTCAAGAGTCTCCTCCAGCACCACAATTCAAAAGCATCAATTCTTCGGCGGTCAGCCTTCCTTATGGTCCAGCTCTCACTTCCGTACATAACTACAGGGAAAACCATAGCTTTGACTATGCGAACCTTTGTCGGCAAGGTGATGTCTCTGCTTTTTAAGATGCTGTCAAGGTTTGTCATCGCTTTCTTCCCAAGAAGCAGGTGTCTTTTAATTTTGTGGCTGCTGCCACCATCTGCAGTGATCATGGAGCCCAAGAAAGTAAAATCTGTCACTATCTCCATATCTTCCCCTTCTATTTCCCAGGAGGTGATGGGACCAGTGGCCATAATCTTAGTTTTTTTGATGTTGAGCTTCAGACCATTTTTTGCACTCTCCTCTTTCACCCTCATTAAAAGGTTCCTTAATTCCTCCTCACTTTCTGTCATCAGAGTGGTATCATCTGCATATCGGAGGTTGTTGATATTTCTTCTGGCAATTACGGCTTGGGATTCCTCCAGTCCTGCCTTTCGCATGATGTATTCTGCATATAAGTTAAATAAGCAGGGGGACAATATACAGCCTTGTCGTACTCCTTTCCCAATTTTGAACCAATCAGTGTTTCTGTATCCAGTTCTAACTGTTGCTTCCTGTCCCACGTATAGGTTTCTCAGGAGATAGATAAGTTGGTCAGGCACTCCCATTTCTTTAAGGACTTGCCATAGTTTGCTGTGGTCCACACAGTCAAAGGCTTTTGCATAATCAATGAAGCAGAAGTAGATGTTTTTCTGGAACTCTCTGGCTTTCTCCATAATCCAGCGCATGTTAGCAATTTGGTCTCTAGTTCCTCTACCCCTTCGGAATCCAACTTGCACTTCTGGGAGTTCTCGGTCCACATACTGCTGAATCCTACCTTGGAGGATTTTGAGCATAACCTTGCTAGCATGGGAAATGAGTGCAATTGAACGGTAGTTGGAGCATTCTTTGGCACTGCCCTTCTTTGGGATTGGTATGTAGACTGATCTTTTCCAGTCCTCTGGCCACTGCTGAGTTTTCCAAACTTGATGGCATATTGAATGTAGCACCTTAACAGCGTCATCTTTTACCTACATTTAGCTAAAAATAATAAAATCACACAAACCAGCCTCACCATCAAAATTAAGCAAATACATTCATGGCCACTGGCTCTCAGAGAAAGGCAAAATATATAAATTTTCTGGAACTATTGGCAGTGTTCAAAGCCACAGTTTTTGCAGTGCAGGTTGCCTCTGACAATTACACAGTGTGGTGCACAAACAAGGGGATACTAGATCCTTACAGCTTATAGACATGGCAACTTTGTGGTACTGGTGTGTCTGACACATCTTCGTTCTAGTGCAGCATGTGCCAACGGAGTTCAATCAGCTGTTGGACCCATTACACTGAGTTAACAAGGAAGTTGAATCTCCTCGACAGGGTTTTCCAAGTGTGGGATCAACCAAGCATTAAAGCATTCACTTCCAGGACCAGTAGGAAGCTTACAAATGGGAAACATCCTGAAGATGCCTTGCTGCAGTCTTGGAAGGAGAAGAATCTCTATCTTGCCAGTGGTAAAACTGTGCAGGAAGAGACCACATGGAATCCTGGTAGTGCCATGCTTTTTCTGCCAGCCGGTGGGGGGGGGGGGAGACAGAGAGAAAAAGCCAGAAAAACCCACAACAGCCAGTACCTGGGTTTCCTTCCTAGACAAAACTTCCTGAGGAAATGGACAGAAGCTCCTGGGAGGTCCCACTTTAAACCATGCGGTGGGGGGGGGGAGACAGAGAGAAAAAGCCCGAAAAACCCACAACAGCCAGTTGTTGAAGCATGCCTTTGGAACTGCAACTGAGGGTGTCTATCTCCGGACTAGATCAGACAGAAAGCTCTTCAATCTCTCTAGATTGAGTGCGAAGACCAAAGTCCAACTGAAATGCATGCGGGACTTCCTCTTCGCAGATGATGCAGCCATTGTTGCCCACTCTGCTGAAGACCTCCAACAACTCATGAATCGTTTCAGCAAGGCCTGCCAAGACTTTGGATTAACAATCAGCCTGAAGAAAACACAAGTCATGGGCCAGGGCGTGGACTCACCTCCTTCTATTACCATCTCTACACAAGAATTGGAGGTTGTTCATGACTTTGTGTACCTTGGCTCAACCATCTCTGACACCCTCTCTCTGGATGTCGAGCTGGATAAACGCATTGGCAAAGCAGCCACCATGTTCTCTAGACTCACAAAGAGAGTATGGCTCAATAAGAAGCTGACGACACATACAAAGATCCAGGTCTATAGAGCCTGTGTCCTAAGCACACTCCTGTACTGCAGTGAGTCCTGGACCCTTTGTGCATGGCAGGAGAGGAAGCTGAACACGTTCCATATGCGTTGCCTCCGACGGATTTTTGGTATCACCTGGCAGGACAAAGTCCCAAACAGTGTAGTCCTAGAACGAGCTGGAATTTTCAGCATGAATACATTACTGAAACAGCGACATCTACGTTGGCTTGGGCACGGCGTGAGAATGGCTGATGGTCGGATTCCAAAGGATCTCCTGTATGGAGAATTATTTTATTTATTTATTTATTTATTGGACTTATATACCGCCCCATAGCGCTACAAGCACTCTCCGGGCAGTTTACAATTTTAATTATACAGGCTACACATTGCCCCCCCAGCAAGCTGGGTACTCATTTTACCAACCTTGGAAGGATGGAAGGCTGAGTCAACCTTGAGCCGGCTACCTGGGATTTGAACCCCAGGTCGTGAGCACAGTTTTAGCTGCAGTACAGCGTTTTAACCACTGCGCCACGAGGTGGCAGGGAAATCGCCCCAGAGGGAGACCACAGCTGCGATACAAGGACATCTGCAAGCGAGATCTGAAGGCCTTAGGAATAGACCTAAACAGATGGGAAACCTTGACATCTGAGCATTCAGCCTGGAGGCAGGCACTGCATCACGGCCTCTCCCAATTTGAAGAGACCCTTGCCTAGCAGGCTGAGGCAAAGAGGAAGTCACAAAAGCAGCAAAACCAGGGAGCTGGACAGGGGACAGATTGGATTTGTCTTCAGTGTGGAAGGGATTGTCACTCTCAAATTGGCCTCCTCAGCCACACTAGACGGTGTTCCAAGTCCTCCATACAGCGCACGTTACCATAGTCTTTCGAGACTGAAGGATGCCTAACTAAGATCCCTTTGATGCTTCAGTTTAGCCAGAGGGTTTCTTCGTAGTGGCCTCTGTGAATTTACACAAATAGGTTTCTTCTGTGCCTGCGCAGGATGTTCGGAAGATTCTTGAGCTTAAAAAAGAGTAACAATTTAGTTTCTCCCTGTTACATACAGCACTGATGTTACCTGTCTGTCATGGGTTTGGAGGGAAAGTTCCATCCTATGGGGAGTGGAAGGCGGGACATCAGGAGGAGGGGCTGTACTGTATATATATGTGAAGCCTGTGTGGAGAAGTTTAGGAGCTGGAGAAGAGCTGAGAGAAGAAGCTTGAGTGGGAGTCTGTGTGTCAGACAGGGTACTACTGTGTGTCAGTCAGTACCAACCTGATAGGTTCAGGTGTCTGTAGGGTTAGCCAGAACTGATAGGTTCAGGGTCTGTGCTTTAGTTAAATGCGTTCTGTGTGAACCAAACTAGTGTATGTATGATTGAGACTAAGCCACGTTACTGTATCTTATTCATTTGATCATTTTATTTTCCCTGTGTGTCATTTAAATAAACCTTGTTCTTTTATTTGTTAAAAATCCATCCCTGGTCTGTGTGACTTCTTATAGGGAATGGTTGGTGGCAGCTTAGTGAAACTGTGGCATATCCCAGTAGGTCTGGGTTTGCCACATTGATTGGTGTCCAGCGTGTGGGATACGACTGGTCCAGTTGTCCAGTGGTCCAGCAAAGCCTTGGCAAGTGTGCCCAGAGCAAGGGGGGTCTAGCCAGGGACAATCTGAGAGCGCGTAGGTAATCTTCTAGGTGTACCTCACGGGGAGGTGCGCTAGTGGAAGAACGTGCCAACTGGGGACTAGATTAGGGAGCTCTGAGGCAACCTGTTTTGGCGGGAAAAAAGCTGAGGCAAAACTGTGTAAAGTAGCAGTGATCTAGCTTGTCTGCTGAGAGGCCTAGCAGAGGGGGGTTGGACTCTGGCTGGCAACAGTTGCAAGTTAGTGCTGAAGAACAGCAGCAATCTATAGAAGGCTGGTTCTGAGGCAAAAGAGAGAAAAAAAAAGTGGTCACTTTATTTTGAGGCTTGACTTTTGAAAGCAGCCTGTTCTGGGGGGGGATTATGCCCTTGACTCGAAGCCAAATGGCAGAAATGGGTGAAGTAAAAGACCCCCAGGTTGACCAAGGTTCTGAGGATGAATTTGGCTCAGTGCAGGGTGACAGCACGGGAGAACAGAACCCAGAACTCAGGAAAATGCTCCTAGCCCAACAGCATGAACTGAGGATGAGGCAATTGGAAAGAGAAGAAAGATTAGAGAGAGAAAGAAGGGAGGAAAGGGAAAGGCAATTTGAAATGGAAAAGGAAGAGAAACAGGAAAGGGAAAGGGAGAGGCAAAGACAATTTGAATTGGAATTGCAGAGAGAGAAAATGGCGTTTGAGTTAAGAAAATTGGAACTGATGAATCAGAACAATAATAACAACAGAGATTCTGAGGGGGGCCAATTGTCTAAGACTGACCTGAAGAAATTCCCTGTATACCACAAGGGAGATTGCCCTGAGGTGTTCTTTTCCCTAGTGGAAAGAGCGTTTGTGGACTTCTCAGTAAGGGAAACTGAGAAGATGACCATTATGCGATCTTTAATCAGTGGCAGCCTGGCAGAAGTCTATGCAGAGATGCCAGAGGAACTGCTAAAAGATTTCGCAGAGTTTAAAAAACTGGTGTTTGCCAGACATGGGATAAATGCGGAACAGCTGAGGCAAAGATTCAGGTCACTCACCAAGAAACCAGAGCAGACTTTTACCCAAGTGGGGGCCCAACTGGTGAGGCTGCTAGAGAAATGGCTATCTCAGGAGGGGACAGAGACCTTTCAGCAGCTCAAAGACTTGATAGCGCTGGAACAGTTCTATTCAGTCCTGCATGGGGAACTGAAGTTCCAGGTGAGGGAAAGGAAACCGAAATCTGTGGCAGAAGCAGCCGAGATCGCAGATTTTATTTCCCAGATAAGAAAGCCCTTAGGTGCTGAGTGGAAATCGGTAGGGAAACCTAAAGAAACCTACAGCAAGTACTCTCAGGGACCAGGAAGAAACCAGCAAGTGGGAGGGGCCCATGGTGAAGGGAAGCCCTCAGACACGAAACCAAGACCTCAGATTCTGGAGGGAAAACCAAAACAAGATGAGAAAGACTCAAAATACAGCAGAAAATGTTATTTCTGTCAAGGAAAGGGCCATCTAATCTCAGAGTGTGAGAAATTAAAGCAGCTAAAAGGAAGTGTGCCTCATGATTCGAGTGGAACCAAGCCAAAAGCTGTGTTCTGTGTCCAGAAAGAGCAAAGCTCCTTGTCACTGAGGGAGCCGGTTGCCATGGCTACTCAATCTGGAACAGTGACATCTGATGATCAGGCTGAGGAAAATGGTCCTCTTGTGGAGGTCAAGCGCTGCTTGCTAGTGAGAACAGATTCTCAGTTGTTTGAAACAGCAGGGGTGGACGTAGGAATACTTGACCATCAGTATCGGGGGTTGAGGGATACTTGTTCCCAGGTGACCCTGTGCCATCCAGATATTATTCCTAGGGAGTATATAATCCCGAATGAGAGCATAAAGGTGGCAGGGATTGAGGGACAGGTGATCTCGCTGCCAGTAGCTGAGGTACCTATGAACTTTCAAGGCTGGAGGGGAGTTTGGCGGCTAGCGATTTCATCGACTCTGCCAGCAGCCGTGCTCGTGGGAAATGACCTGGCTGAACATGTGAAACGGGTGCTAGTGATTACACGCTCACAAGATACCACGGGGACAGTTCAGGGGGGTACTGAAGAGCCCGAGACGGAAGCAGGTGGGGGGAGTTCCGAAGCTGTGGTGGAAACCTTAACCACAGACAGCAGATTCGGCCAAGAGCAAAAGGCAGACGCCACTCTCCAAAAGTGTTTTGAACAGGTGACAGACGCCCAGCTAACACCTGAAACCCCAGTGAGATTTCGAGAGAAAAAGGGAATCTTATATAGAGAGACCCTGAGGAATATCTCAAAAGGGGGAGATGGGATCAGAAGTCAGCTAGTGGTACCTGAAAAGTATCGCCCCATGATCTTACAAAGGGGGCACTCTGACATGTTTGCTGCGCACTTAGGGGTGAACAAAACACAGCAGAGAATCACACAGAATTTTTACTGGCCTGAAATAGGGAAGCAGATCAAAGAGTTCTGTAAACAATGTGATGTGTGTCAAAGGCAGGGGAATAGCCGCGGCAGGACCAAAGCAAAGTTGTGCCCTTTGCCTGTGATTGACACTCCGTTCAAATGCATAGGGGTGGATATTGTGGGACCTTTGCCCAAGGCCACAAAGAGGGGGAACAGGTTCATTCTCACCATTGTGGACCATGCCATGAGGTACCCTGAAGCCATACCCTTGACTAACATTGAAACTAACACAGTGGCAGATGCCTTGGTGGGGTATATGTCCAGGATGGGATTTGCCTCAGAAATAATCACAGATTTGGGCGCATCGTTCACATCGAAGCTCATGAAACGCTTATGGCAAATCTGTGGAATTAAGCACAAGGAAACCACTGCCTATCACCCTGAAAGTAATGGGTTAACTGAGAAGTTCAATGGGACTCTAATGCGCATGATTAGGGCTTACTTGGCAGAGAATCCAAACAATTGGGACCAGAAGCTGCAATCCCTTTTGTTTGCTTATCGATCAGTGCCACAAGCCAGTACCGGGTTCAGTCCGTTTGAACTTTTGTTTGGGAGAACGGTGAAAGGGCCCCTTGATTTGATCAAACAAAATTGGGAGCCGATCACCCAGGATGACCCACAAGATGTTGTGACATAGATAGACTCTTTAAGGAATGACCTAAAGAGAAACCTAGAGCTAGCAGCAGAGACCCTGCAAGCTCAAAAGGTCAGAAAGAAAGCTTGGGATGACCAGGAAGGCAGGGAGAGGCACTTTAACCCAGGGGAGGAAGTGCTTTGGCCTAGGCCCTGCAAAGAGAACAAACTGCAGCTGGGTAGCCCAGAAATAAAAGACTTGGGTCACATAGTAGGGGGAGGAGTGATAAAACCCCTAGAGGCCAAGATAGAAGCAGTTCGTGATTGGCCCAGGCCCAACACCAAGAAAAAAGTCAAATCATTTCTTGGGTTGGTGGGCTACTACAGAAAGTTCATCCCGAGGTTTAGCGAGATAGCGACTCCGCTGACCGATCTGACGCGGAAGAAGACTGATGACCGCATCCCGTGGACCAGTGACTGTGAGGAGGCGTTCCAGAGGTTGAAGGAGGCCCTCATCAACTATCCAGTGCTGCGTGCTCCAGACTTCGACCGGGAGTTCATCATCTACACCGATGCGTCTAACAGCGGGGTAGGAGCAGTTCTTTGCCAGGAGGATGAAAATGGTGACCAGCATCCAGTGTCCTACCTGAGTAGGAAACTCCAGAAAGGTGAGAGACATTTGGCAACCGTGGAAAAGGAGTGCCTGGCCATAGTCTACGCGATCCAGAAGGCCAAGCCTTACATCTGGGGAAGACATTTTATTCTGTGCACTGACCATTCACCACTGCAATGGTTAAAGACAATGAAAACCCACAATAGAAAACTTATGAGGTGGGCTTTAAACCTGCAAGACTATGACTTTGAAGTGAAGGTGGTCAGAGGGTCAGTGAACTGTGTTGCTGACGCCTTGTCAAGAAGACCTGAAGAATGAAGACGGCGAAAGAAACATGGACTATGTATATATTTTGATGACAAAAAGTCAAATGTGTCTGTTTATTAAACATGTTGGTTTGTATGAATAAAGATAAATTGATGTATTGTACATGGTAAATGTTTAAATGGCTAATTGATATGTTTATCCCAGTGTAAGTATAAGTAAGTACGGTATTGTATGTTATTGTATATCTGTTTTTGTGTGTTTTGGGATCCAGGTTGTTTTTTGGAGAAAAGCACCTTAGCTTTCCCCCTACAAAACAACTTATAAAGAGGGGAGGTGTTACATACAACACTGATGTTACCTGTCTGTCATGGGTTTGGAGGGAAAGTTCCATCCTATGGGGAGTGGAAGGCGGGACATCAGGAGGAGGGGCTGTACTGTATATATATGTGAAGCCTGTGTGGAGAAGTTTAGGAGCTGGAGAAGAGCTGAGAGAAGAAGCTTGAGTGGGAGTCTGTGTGTCAGACAGGGTACTACTGTGTGTCAGTCAGTACCAACCTGATAGGTTCAGGTGTCTGTAGGGTTAGCCAGAACTGATAGGTTCAGGGTCTGTGCTTTAGTTAAATGCGTTCTGTGTGAACCAAACTAGTGTATGTATGATTGAGACTAAGCCACGTTACTGTATCTTATTCATTTGATCATTTTATTTTCCCTGTGTGTCATTTAAATAAACCTTGTTCTTTTATTTGTTAAAAATCCATCCCTGGTCTGTGTGACTTCTTATAGGGAATGGTTGGTGGCAGCTTAGTGAAACTGTGGCATATCCCAGTAGGTCTGGGTTTGCCACACTCCCCCCCCCCAAGGGCACTAGCTCTTCCTCTTCAGCCTACCCTTCGGTTCCTTTTTTTCTGCCATTCGGATAGGATGTGAGGAACAGTAGAGCAATTAAAGAAAGTGATTCTAGCTATTAGCTATCTTTATTTACCATTTCCTTATCTTTTCAACCTTAAATCTTATTTGTTTCTTTTCCCCGGAGCAATTAGAACCTTCATTTGTTCGTTTTGTGCCTTCCCCCCTTTCCCCCCTCCAACTGTTGGAGTTCTCCCTCAAATTCTTTTTATTATCTCCCCTACTTTTTATCCCCTTCATGGATTGCTGCCTTGTCGTGGCGAAGGGGCTTGAGTAACTCAGAGAAGCTATAGGCTATGCCGTGCAGGGACACCCAAGACGGACAGGACATAGTGGAGAGTTCCGACTAAATGCAATCCACCTGGAGTAGGAAATGGCAATGCCACTCCAGTATCTTTGCCAAGAACGCCCCATGATCAGAAACAAAAGGCTAAAAGATATGACGCTGGAAGATGAGCCCCTCAGGTCAAAAGGCATCTAACATGCTACTGAGGAAGAGCGGAGGACAAGTACAAGTAGCTCCAGAGCTAATGAAGTGGTTGTGCCAAAGCCAAAAAATGCTCAGCTGTGGACGTGCCTGGAAGTGAAAGGAAAGTCCAATGCTGCAAAGAAAAATACTACATAGGAACCTGGAATGTAAGATCTATGAACCTCGGGAAGCTGGAGGTGGTCAAACAGGAGGTGGCAAGAATAAACATCGACATCCTGGGCATTAGTGAACTAAAATGGACAGGAATGGGCAAATTCAGCTCAGATGATTATCATATCTACTATTGTGGACAAGAATCCATAGAAGGAATGGAGTAGCCTTCATAGTCAACAAAAGAGTGGGAAAAGTGGTAATGGGATATAATCTCAAAAACGATAGAATGATGTCAATACGAATCCAAGGCAGACATTTCAACATCGCAATAATCCAAGTTTATGCACCAACTACCATTGCTGAGGAGACTGAAATTGAACAATTTTATGAAGATTTACAATACCTTCTAGAACTGACACCAAAGAAAGATGTTCTTCTCATTCGAGGGGACTGGAATGCTAAAGTAGGGAGCCAAGAGATAAAAGGAACAACAGGGAAGTTTGGCCTTGGAGTTCAGAACGAAGCAGGGCAAAGGCTAATAGAGTTTTGTGAAGAAAACAAGCTGGTCCTCACAAACACTCTTTTCCAACAACACAAGAGGCGACTCTATACATGGAAATCACCAGATGAGCAATATCGAAATCAGATTGATTATATTCTCTGCAGCCAAAGATGGAGAAGCTCTATACAGTCAGCAAAAACAAGACCTGGAGCTGATTGTGGCTCTGATCATCAGCTTCTCATAGCAAAATTCAAGCTTAAACTGAAGAGAGTAAGAAAAACCACTGGGCTACTCAGGTATAATCTAAACCAAATCCCTTATGAATACACAGTGGAAGTAAAGAACAGATTTAAGGAACTCGAATTGGTGGACAAAGTGCCTGAAGAACTTTGGATAGAGGTTCATGACATTGTACAGGAGGCAGCAAAAAAAACCATCCCAAAGAAAAGGAAATGCAAGAAAGAAAGTGGCTGTCCAATGAGGCCTTACAAGTAGCAGAGAGGAGAAGGGCAACAAAATGCAAGGGAGATAGGGAAAGCTACAGAAAATTGAACACAGACTTCCAAAGAATAGCAAGGACAGACAAGAGGGCCTTCTTAAATGAACAATGCAAAGAAATAGAGGAAAATAACAGAAAAGGGAAAACCAGAGATCTGTTCAGGAAAATTGGAGATATTAGAGGAACATTTTGTGCAAAGATGGACATGATAAATGACAAAAATGGGAGGGACCTAACAGAACCAGAAGACATCAAGAAGAGGTGGCAAGAATACACAGAGGAATTATATCAGAAAGATTTGGATATCCTGAACAACCCAGACAATGTAGTTGCTGACCTTGAGCCAGACATCCTGGAGAGTGAAGTCAAGTGGGCCTTAGAAAGCCTGGCTAACAACAAGGCCAGTGGAGGTGATGACATTCCAGTTGAACTATTTAAAATCTTAAAAGATGATGCTGTTCAGGTGCTACATTCAATATGCCAGCAAGTTTGGAAAACTCAACAGTGGCCAGAGGATTGGAAAAGATCAGTCTACATCCTAATCCCAAAGAAAGGCAGTGTCAAAGAATGCTCCAACTACAGTACAATTGCACTCATTTCACACGCTAGCAAGGTTATGCTCAAAATCCAACGAGGTAGGATTCAGCAGTATGTGGACTGAGAACTCCCAGAAGTACAAGCTGGATTGAGAAGGGGCAGAGGAACCAGAGACCAAATTGCTAACATGTGCTGGATTATGGAGAAAGCCAGAGAGTTCCAGAAAAATATCTACTTCTGCTTCATTGACTATGCAAAAGCCTTTGACTGTGTGGACCACGGCAAACTATGGCAAGTCCTTAAAGAAATGGGAGTGCCTCACCACCTTGTCTATCTCCTGAGAAACCTATATGTGGGACAGGAAGCAACAGTTAGAACTGCATATGGAACAACTGATTGGTTCAAAATTGGGAAAGGACTACGACAAGGCTGTATATTGTCCCCCAGCTTATTTAACTTACATGCAGAATACATCATGCGGAAGGCTGGACTGGAGGAATCCCAAATTGGAATTAAGATTGCCAGAAGAAATATTAACAACCTCCGATATGCAGATGATACCACTCTGATGACAGAAAGTGAGGAGGAATTAAGGAACCTTTTAATGAGGGTGAAAGAGGAGAGTGCAAAAAATGGTCTGAAGCTCAACATCAAAAAAACTAAGATTATGGCCACTGGTCCCATCACCTCCTGGGAAATAGAAGGGGAAGATATGGAGATAGTGACAGATTTTACTTTCTTGGGCTCCATGATCACTGCAGATGGTGGCAGCAGCCACAAAATTAAAAGACACCTGCTTCTTGGGAGGAAAGCGATGACAAACCTTGACAGCATCGTACAAAGCAGAGACATCACCTTGCCAACAAAAGTCCAAATAGTCAAAGCTATGGTTTTTCCTTTCGTGATGTATGGAAGTGAGAGCTGTAAGCAGCCCCTTATCTCCAAAGAGATTTACGGGGGTGCCGGAGACTGGGATGAGTCCGAAGTCCAGACAAACCTCTGACTGCTGAGCAGAGCCCTTAGGTCTCAGCAAGGTCCTGTCTAACACTTCTTCCTCAAAAGCCAATCTCCTTTATTAAGAAAAACAACACACACAGACAAATCCATGAGTTATACTCAGAATAATCTGGCTCTAAAACTCTGGTAGCAAACACACATGGCCAATTAGACATTCAGCTAGTCTGTACAAGAACCAATGCATGCAGATCAAATCATTACTGCTTTATTGAAAAGAATTGCTTTAGAAAAGGTTTCAGTTGATGGTAAAATAGTTCAGTAGGTACATTTTCATACCAAGACAAACGGAACACCCCCCTCCACTCCAGCTATAAAAATAAAGAAATGGAATTATGCTAACTAATAAAAAACATAACACAGTCCATCTCGCATGTCTTGGGTCTTCACAGGCTGACGCTAGATGAAATCCAGTTGACTTCCATCAGTCCATGGTAAGAAAAATAGTCCATAGCAAAGTTATAATCCATTATGGGAAAAAGCACATGTCTGACCTTTCTCAGTCCAACTCCATCTTTTTCCAACTTCTTACCAAATCCCTTCTTCTTCCCAGAATTCTTCATAAGGAACACCCCCTCCTGGGTCTTGTTGTCCCACCTAACTTTCTCATGAGAGCTTGAGAGTTGTTATCATGTTTTGTGGCAGAATTATTTTGACTACGAAAGTCTCTGCTCTCTACTCATCTTAGCAACGAGATAACCAGAGAGCGAAGCTTCTCTGAAACAGCATGAAAAACTTTCCTACTACAGAGCAGACTTTAAATCAAGATGGATGCTGTCAAGACAATATTATGACTACAAAACCCATTCTAGCATCTCATAAAAACACAAATCATCACAAGAGCTGGACCATAAAGAAAGCTGACTGCCGAAGAATTGATGCCTTTGAATTGTGGTGCTGGAGGAGGCTCTTGAGCGTCCTCTGGACTGCAAGGAGAACAAACCTATCTATTCTAAAGGAAATCAACCCTGAGTGCTCACTGGAAGGACAGATCCTGAAGCTGAGGCTCCAGTACTTTGGCCATCTCATGAGAAGAGAAGACTCCTTGGAAAAGACCTTGCTGTTAGGAAAGTGTGAGGGCAAGAGGAGAAGGTGACGACAGAGGATGAAACGGCTGGACCGTGTCATCGAAGCAACCAAGATGAATTTGACACAACTACAGGAGGCAGTGGAAGATAGGAGGGCCTGGCGTGCTCTGGTCCATGGGGTCACGAAGAGTCGGACATGACTAAACAACAATGATTACTTTTTATGGCCTTTTGGGGCTTTAAGAGGTGTTCAGTTTGCCTCCGTAAGATTCCGTTAATGGACGGGCACGATAAATGCTTATTTTGCCTGGGGAATTCCATCAAACCCAGTCATGCACCACGTGCAGGCGTCTAAGACAGCAATTAGGCTTACACTGCAGAGATTAACATTATTTCTCTATGAAAAGACTTTAAATCCTACTATAGAGGTGCAGACCCCCTCCCCTGTCTAACCCTCCTCATCCGGAAGCTGCTAAGACCATTTCCAGTCTGGCTGCACAATCCCTATCCAGCTCAGCATCTATACTTACCAAACCAAAAAACTCTCAGAAGATATCCAAACTAGCTCTGCCAGGGTAAGCCGCCCCGAGTAGACTTTGTCTAGAGGGGCGGGGTATAAATCTAAATAAAGTAAAAGTAAAAGGTAAAGGCTCAGGCATGGTCCGACAACTCTGGGAAAAAAGAAAAGGAAAAAGACCAAAATAAGCAAAAGAAAATTGCCAAGCCGACCAGCGCACCCCTTCCTCCGGTCCCATTAACCACGGAGGAATCTTCAAGAGAGGACCCTGGGCTTTCAGACAGAGAGGAGTGTGTAATTAATTCCTCCAGGCCAGGCACCTCATGACATACTCAGCATGTCTCCTAACTCAGGCCATTTTGAGGCTGATGTACCTTCCAGCCCGGCCATGGTCCACACGAGCCCTCGATCTTCAGGGCAGGCAGACATTGATGTCACAAATGGGTGACTACTTGTCCTTTTGTATCCCAGGAAGAACAATATTAAACAGCAAGGAACCTCACAAGACACATTAATACATGCAAAAATAAATATACTTTATTACCTATTGATTACAGTTCTAAATAAAGGGGTTTGATGCATTCAGCACATTCACACCACATACATACTCACCAAAGAGAGAAGAATTCTTTGTTTGCATTGTCCAAGTTCCAAAGAAAGTAGTTAGTTCCAAAAGCCTTTTGGTCTCAGCAGACAGACAGACCAATGTTTGCCCAGACCCCTCTTCTTATATTCTATTTAGGCAGGGTTTGTTTTTTTAGTAGAGCCTGCGTAGAAGATATTTCTTTGTCTCAGGTTGCTCACAGGGCATGCGTGGTAGAGATGTCTTTAGATATATGGTCTTTATCACTTATTGTGAAGTGTGGAATGCTTAATATGTCTTCCATCACTTAGTGGACAGGTTTGGAATCTCCTTTGCTCAGCCTAGGCATATATTTGGACCCGACACTCACCATGGAAACTCAGGTGGCGTCGGTAGTCCGCACCGCATTTTTCCATCTTTGGCGGATTGCCCGGCTGCGACCCTATCTCGACATGGGGGCGCTCACTACCTTGGTGCATGCGCTCGTAATCTAAAGATTAGATCACTGTAACGCGCTCTACGTGGGGCTGCCTTTGAGGCTGACACGGAAACTTCAGGTGGTGCAGAATGCGGCGGCCAGGCTCCTTACAGGAGTGAGAAAATATCAACACATCTCTCCAACGCTGGCCGCATTG
The DNA here is from genome assembly GCF_051106095.1 of Pogona vitticeps. Classification (NCBI taxonomy): domain Eukaryota; kingdom Metazoa; phylum Chordata; class Lepidosauria; order Squamata; family Agamidae; genus Pogona; species Pogona vitticeps. The sequence goes on along the minus strand of NC_135787.1, from coordinate 95,160,386 downwards.
CATTGGCTGCCCATCTGTTTCCGTGTCAACTTCAAAGTTTTAATGCTTACTTATAAGGCCCTAAACGGTTTAGGACCTCGATATTTGGCGGAACGCCTCCTCCCACCAAGGTCTACCTGGATCACCCGCGCAAGTCAGGAGGTGAGGCTGAGGAGCCTGACGCCGAGAGAGGCCCTGAAGAAGACATGAAAACGGGCCTTCTCGGCGGTGGCTCCTCGCCTTTGGAACAATCTCCCTCCGGCGATTCGCGCGGCCCCCATGCTGGGCACCTTTAAAACCCAATTAAAAACATGGCTGTTTATTCAGGCCTTCCCTCCAGCCAACTCTTGATTTTTTCTTACTTTTCCTTTTTATCTTTACTGCTGTTCTTGTTTGATTATTATGTATTTGTCTATGTTTTATTATTTGATTTTATATTTGGAAGCCGCCTAGAGTGGTCCGGTGGGCCAGATAGGCGGGGTATAAATTAAATAAATAAATAAATAAATAAATAAATAAATAAATAAATAAATAAATAAATAAATAAATAAGAAGGATCCTCGTACCAGGCTCTTCGTAACCCTTGAGTTTGCTCCACTCCCTCAGCAGATGGTTTTTGTCAATTTATTTCAAAACGTTCACAGTTCAAAAGTTGAATCTCTCACTACTTTGATCAGTACCATGGCTATGGTTACCAAGATGATTACAGGGGACCGAACTACCCACCACCAGTTTGGTACTCTCCCACAGCACTACCTCCCTAATTCGACCACCTTGAAAAAGGACGGTGGTGCCAGAAATCACCTTACCTAAAAAACGATCTAGGCATGCCTGTAGCCGACCAACAGTTGACATGACCACGCTTTATTCCAGCCCACATGGCCTCGACACCGAACCCTTTTCAGCAGCTACACAGTCGGACATTGACCCCATACCAAGGGCACACACCAAGGGATTACACCGTTCACCCTCAATGGCCTCCATGTCTTCTCGTAATGAAGACTCGTCTTCATCGGATGCATCTCAAAGCCAACACCCCCATGCAGATACGTCAAATATCCATCCCCCATCAACGTCGGAGGACTATACATCATATGCTCAACTCATACTACACATGGCTAAAACCCTACAGCTTGATGCACAAATCTCTCAGCAAGAGGAGAAGGACCTCGTATTCTGGCACTGCTCAAGCTCATGAAAGAATCATGGGACAAGTCACCCTCAACCCTGCTGATTCTACACAGAGTAGAACATCACTACAAAACCCACAGGGTTTTTTAGCCAAACACTTGACACCTAATTCGATAGTAGTCAAATCTACACAGTACAAGTCCCGTACCCAATCCTTTATGACCCCAATGAATAGAGAGGGATGCAAGATTGACTCTTTGGGGAGAAAACTTTACTCACTAGCAGCACTATTGATCTGGATTTCCAATTACCAGGCAGCCATGGGTGCCTATCAGAGACATCTATGGGATGAAATACTCCCCACTTTGCAAGCAGCACCCGAACCTATGCAATCGGAGCTAATAAACATATATACAGAGGCTACCACTCTGGCGAAGCAGCAAATAGTAGCGGCAAAGTATACCGCGGACATGGCATCGAAGTCCATGGCAATTTCAATAGCAGTCAGGAGGCATGCATGGCTTCAGTCAGCTAACATCATCGATTATACCAAGGCTAAAATAGAAGACCTCCCTTTCGACGCCGTGGGGGTATTCAATGCCAAATCGGATGACATCATGGAGAATATCCATAAGATGAGGAAGACGGCTAAATCCTATGTGCCGTATCAACCATACCGATACCAAAAGCCTTCCTATAAGAAGCCCTTTTACCACCAACAATACCAGTATCAACCCTTTCGCTCCAGTAAACAGCAATCTCAGGAAAGGTCTTACCAACCAACACAGGCCAATCCTGTGCACTTCAGACAACAAGAGTACCAAGGCACCAGACAGCCCTTTCGTAAACAGCAGCAAAAGGGTAAGCATTATTCCTAGTTATTTCTATAGTTCCACGAGACTCTCCCATTCCTCATGGAATGGAAAAAAGATAACTGATAAGTGGGTCCTAGCCATTGTTGAAAAGGGCTATTGTATAGAATACTTTCAAACCCCTCCATCAAACTATATTGAGAGCACCTCCCTCTCAATAATAATAATAATAATAATAATAATAATAATAATAATAATAATAATAATAATAATAATAATAATAATAATAATAATAATAATAATTTATTGTCATTGTAAATATATACACAGTATACCCATACAACGAAATTCACAGACACCCAGAGACCAGACACATGCACACACATAACATTCCCCAAACACTCCCCACCCACTAAAAGTCCCCCACTAAAAATACAAACATCTACACCGCAGGCCAAGTAACACAGTCCAACTAATTATTCACTACTGGTGGTCTTTAAGCTCATTATTAATTACAATTATAGCTCTGGGATAAAAACTATTCAGAAAACGTGTGGTCCGAGACTTAATTGTTCTATCTTCTGCCAGATGGTAACAGTTCAAAAAAGTTATAAGCAGGATGGGAAGAGTCTCTCAGGATGCTGTGTGTCTTCCTCAGACAGCAGGATGTGAAGATGTCATCCAAGGTTGGTAGCTGGAGCCTGATTATATTCTGGGCAATTTTAATGGTTCTCTGTAGAGCTTTTTTGTCTGCTACAGAGCTACTCCCAAACCATGCCAGAATGCCATAGGTTAGGACACTCTCAATGGTGCTACAATAGTATGACAGAAGTAAATGCTGAGACAAATTTAACTTGCCGAGCATTCTCAGGAAATACAGCCTCTTCTGTGCCTTCTTCATTAGCATGTTGGCATATATAGTCCATGAGAGGTCCTCTGAGATGTAAGTACCCAGAAATTTAAAACTACCAACTCTCTCCACTTCCTCACCGTTTATGTACAGTGGTAAATGTACATTTCTCTTCCTTCTAAAATCAATTATGAGTTCTTTAGTTTTTTTTATGTTAAGTGTGAGATGATTTTCTTTACACCAAAGTATCAACCTTTGTACTTCCTTTCTATAAGCAGATTCATTGTTCTTATTTATGAGCCCCACCACTGTCGTATCATCCGCAAATTTAATAATTGCATTGGTGTTATACATTGGGGTGCAATCATGTGTGTACAGGGAATAGAGGAAGGGAATTAGCACACAGCCCTGGTGAGCTCCTGTACTTAGTACCAGGGTAGAAGAATGGTGAGATCCCATCCTTACTGACTGTGGCCTATCTGTCAGAAAATCCTTTATCCACATGCGTATCTCCTGAGGTAATCCCAGGTTGATCATTTTAAAAAACAACCTATTTGGTAGAATGGTATTAAAAGCAGAGCTATAATCCACAAACAACAGCCTCGCATAAGTTCCCTGTTGTTCTAAGTGGCTCAATACAGTATGGAGTACAATGGACACAGCATCATCAGTAGATCTATTTCTCCTGTATGCAAATTGCCATGGGTCCAAAGAAGGTGAAAGACTAGCCTTAATGTAATCCAGCACCAATCTCTCAAAACATTTCATAATAACAGATGTTAAAACTACTGGTGTATAATCATTGAGCGATACCACAGCTGACTGCTTGGGGACTAGCACTATAATAGATGTCTTCAGGCAAGTTGGGGACAGAACACTGCAACAAGGATAGATTGAAAATATCCATAAAAACTCCAGCTAATTCTGCAGCACAGCCCCTAACAACTCGTCCCATGATTCCATCTGGTCCAGCTGCCTTTCGAACGTTAATATTCTGGAAATCGTGTCTCACATCTGAAATCTGCAGTACTAGTGGTTGTCTGTCAATGGTAGTTTCTAGTGATGTATTACAGACAGTAGGTGCTGGAATAATGGTTGTTCCTGTTTCCACCAAAAAACGGCTGAAAAATTGATTTAACTGCTCAGCCAAAAAATCACTGCTGCTACACAGACTGTTTTTGTTACTCTGCCCTGTGATTTGTCATAGGCCATGCCATACTCGACGAGTGTCAGAACTCTCAAGATGTTGCTCAATTCTCTGGCTGCACATAGCTTTGGCATCCCTAATGCCCCTTTTCAGTTTAGCTCTGGCCTCTCTATACTGTAGTTCATCACCAGAATGAAAAGCAGCATTTCTGGCTTTTAATAAAAGGCGCACTTCTCTATTTAGCCAAGACTTGTTATTAGAAAACACTCGTACTTGTCTGGTGGTAGTAACAACATCGATGCAGTTATGCTACAGGAGGAAATAACACTCCTCCAAAAGGGTGCTATAGTCAGAATCCCATCTGCTGATGGGAATGAGGGCTTCTTCTTGCGTTACTTTGCAGTCCCTGAGAAGGATGGAAGTATTCGACCCACCATGGACCTGAGAGAGCTGAACAAATGCATACTATACCAAAAATTCCGTATGCTGACCTTTGACTCCATTCTCCCTCTTCTATCCCAGAGGAACTGGTTCGTGACTGTCAACCTGAAGGACACCTATTTTCACGTATCAATACACCCCACTCACCGACAATTCCTCAGATTTCAGTTCGGAGGTGCAACATACCAATTCTCTGCTCTCCTCTTTGGGCTGTCAACAGCTCCCAGAACGTTCATGAAATGTATGGCTCTGGTAGTTGCACATCTACGGATGAGGGGAATGACAGTCTTCCCCTACATCGACGACTGGCTCCTAGCAGCTCATTCCTACCATGACGCTGTCAGAGACACAAACATTACCTTGGACACTCTCTCTACACAGACTGGGCTTGCAAGTAAACTTCAACAAGTCCCAACTCGAATCATCTCAAATAATCAATTACGCTTAACGACGATAATCCGTTCCAGGAAAGTCGCCATTAAGTGAAAACATCATAAAGTGAAATTAAAAACCCAATTGAAATGCATTGAAGCCCGTTCAATGTGTCCCAATGGGGTAAAAACTCACCGTCCAGTGAAGATCCTACATACGGCGGCCATTTTCGCTGCCTGTATAATGACGAATCCATCCCTAAGCACAGCAGGGAGCCATTTTAAGCACCCGGTGGCCATTTTAAAAACCCGACGATCAGCTGTTTTTGATCGTCGTAAAGCGAAAATCGGTTCCCGAAGCAGGGAACCAATCATAGCTAAGCGAAATTCCCCCATTTAGACCATCGTTTTGTGATCGCAAAAAGATTGTCGTAAAGTGGATTCATCATAATGCGGGGCAATCATTAAGTAAGGCACCACTGTACATTGGAGCACAGCTCAGTGGAGGCAAAGGCGTTCTTACCCCTCCAAAGAATTATAAAGATTCAAGAGGCTGTATACTTCTTCCAATCTTACAAAACAGTGACTGCCCACAACATACAACATCTACTGGGCCTCATGGCATCCACAACCACAGTCGTCCCTCACACAAGGCTCAAACTAAGGCCGCTTCAGGCTTGGTTTCTCACCCAATTTGATCCCGTAGAGGACAGCCCACTGAAACTCTTGTGTGTAACACCAGAATTGGCACACCAACTCACCCGGTGGATCTCCATACACAACCTGTCAACAGGCAGACCTGCAAACCACCTCATCTGTTGATACAGGTGACCACAGTCGTGAGTCCCTCGGGATGGGGAACTCATTGCCAAAAGCTCCGGATACATGGCCTGTGGACAAAAAAGGAACAGATGCTCCATATAAATCAACTGGAGATGTTGGTCATTATAAACACTTTTCAAGCCTTTCTACCGTGCCTTGAGGGAAAAGCGGTTCAGCTTGTTACCGACAACACCACGGCCATGCATTACATGAACAGACAAGGAGGAACACACTTCTTGTCTCTCCTCCACCTAACCATAAGATTCTGGGAATGGTGCTGTGCCCACCACATTTTTCCCCACGCTATCCACATATCATCAGATGACAATTATCTAGCAGATCATCTCAGCAGACTGCCTACACGTGTACATGAATGGCCACTGAACGAATTGGTCTTTCAGGACATTTGCCTCAAATGGGGCCATCCAATGCTAGACCTCTTTGCGACTCGACACAATGCCAAGTGCCCCAGATACTGCTCGAGGGCGGGAGAAGACAGTAGATAGATTGGTCAGGAGAACTCACCTACATCTTCCCACCAATACCGATGCTTCAAAGATCAATCATCAGGATCATTCAGTACTGAACGGATGCTATACTGATTGCCTCATGGTGGCCCCGACAACCATGGTTCATCCACCTCAGAAGGATATCACAAGAGATTTTTTCACTTACCTCCAGTCCCTACTCTTCTGTCCCAAAATGATGGAGCCTTTCTCCACCAAGACATACAATCCCTGAGTTTGACCGTACAGAGGATAACCCTGAGTTCTGCAGAATCCTAGATCAGGCATGGAAACCATCCCCTGCGAAACTCTAGGAAAACAAATGGAAATCATTCATCAAGTTTACTCAACCCAAGGGACTGACCCCGGTCCCAGCTTCCCTCGAAACAGTACTTACCTTCATCTTATACCAGTTTAACCTCGGACTCTCACAATCTACTGTTAAGGTATGTATATCGACCATGATAGCCCATCAACCACCTGGTTCCCGGTGTGCCAAACTTTTCTCTCATCTGACTCTTAAGAGATTTATGAAAGGTCTGCAGAATATCAGACCACCATCACAATGTATAGTTCCCTAATGGTCACTTCAACTGGTTCTCAAGGCACTCACCAAACCGCCTTTCAAACCCATGGCCACTTGTAATGAAAAGTTGCTTTCCATGAAGACTATTTTTCTGGTTTTGATCACCTCCGTGAAAAGAGCCAGTGAACTAGCCGCAGTGAGGTCAGATCCTCCGTACCTACAATTGCACCCGAATAAGGTCACCTTGTATTTCGACGTTTCCTTTCTCCCTAAAGTGGTATCGGACTTTCACCTTAACCAACCTATAATTCTACTGATGCTATTCCCATCTCCATCTACCCCAATCGAGCGCAAGCTCCACACTTTAGATGTGAAAAGGGCCCTTGCCTTCTACCTCGACAGGACAAAGTACTTTAGGCAATTGCCTAGACTATTCATATGTTTTCATGGCCCTAACAGAGGTGCCCCTGCTTCTCCTCAAACGATATCGAAGTCGACAGTCCAAACCATCCAGATGGCATACCAAATCTCTGGAAAACTGATACTGGACAGCTTAAAAGCACATTCCACCCAAGCAGTCTCAACATCGACCACTCTGCATCGTGGAATACAGATACAGAACATCTGTAGAGAGGCTACCTGGTCCAACCATCTGACGTTCACGAAGCACTACCACTTCGGCATCAGGGCTAAGAACGATGCCACATTTGGAAGGGTGATACTGACATCTTTGTTGTTCTTACAGCCCTCCATCTGGTGAGTAAGCTTGTTAATCACCCATTTGTGTGCATTCACAGAGGCCACTACGAAGAAAGTTAAGTTACCTACCTGTAACCATGGTTCTTCTAGTGGACCTCTGTGAATTCACACATCCCTCCCATCCTCCCCTCTGACCATCACGTTGCCATTCTTTTTGATACCTACTCTATATGGTAATGGTGGACTGCAAAGAACTGAAGGGAAGGCTGAGGAGGAGGAGCTAGCTTCTGGGGGGGGAACTAAACTGTTACTCTTTTTTAAGTTCGAGAGTCTTCTGAATGTCCTGCGCAGGCACAGAAGAAACTCATTTGTGTAAATTCACAGATGTCCACTAGAATAACTATGGTTACAGTTAGGTAACCTAATTTTTCTACTGCTTCCTCTTTGGTTGGGCGTTATCTCCAGGGAGTCAGGATCAATTCTTTATGATGATGTCAGTATCCCACACCTTACCACAGACCTGGGCAAAGTGCGGCCCGAGGGCCACATACGGCCCGTGAGCCACTCCTGTCTGGCCCGTGGACACTTTTGAACATCAAAACCATTTATAGCTTTTTGTCTAAATTTGATCAGTTGCTTATCTTTAACATATAGCAAAAAAACTCTTTAGTATTTGTGAAGATTAACAAGTTTAAAATAAAAACAATCATAACATCACTGTTTCATTTTATTTTTAAGTAAAGTTGGTTCAGCCCCCGAACACAGTTCAGATTTTTCATGTGGCCCCCCTATAGAAATTAATTGCCCATCCCTGCCTTACCACATGGAGGATTCAGCTTAGAACAGAATTGTTGTAATCATGAAACACTCTAAAGACTTCTTATCAACTGGAAGGCCTTTTGTAGCTTTATAAATGATAACAGATTTCACTCTGAGCCCTGTTCAGTGTATCAGATGTTGGAGGTCTTACTGATACTGTTGGACAAGGGCCTGGCTTTTTCCTCTATTAAAGTGTGTTTTTCAACCCTGTCAACCTACCTGGTACAGACAGACAAGACCTGCATTCACTGTTCATGGTACAAGAACTTAAGATGTCCCTTAAGGGAATACTGCATGGACTTCCAGCCTAGGCTTCATCACTACTGTCTTGGAGACTTTCCTTGGTACAGATTAAAATTTCCAATCTACTTTTGAGCCTACAGCTGTGTAGTATCAAAATGGAAGACCTTTGTCATAATGAGGATATGTAATGGTATGTACGAGTGTTTCTTCTATGCCTAAGCCTAAACCTTTGACCGTGTCCATAAGCTCCCACATTTGCTTGGGCTTTTATTGGCTATCCTTAGCCTGAATCCCTTCTGAAGCTGGTTCTGTTTTACAGCTCTTCTTCTCTTTGCATGCCCTCCATGTGACATGACGGTTGCTTGGGAAAAGAATGTGTTCATCTGAGCTGTATCAAGCCAAGTCTGGTATCAAGACTGCGTTTGTGATAGGCTGAGGACTAACATTCAAATATTTAGAGATGGGAGTATAAAGTGATACTGGTTTGCTAGTTAGTCAAATGCTTTGTACATGTCTCTTTATGATTTTTCCAATTAGTAAGATATTATAGTATCAATCAGTGAGTTACTCTCATCATTTTTCCCATTGGAAAAGCTGTGCAAGGGTTTAGTTAGTGTTCAAGTGTCAACAGCACTATGTTAGCTACAAGTACATAAGGTGACCAAAGTCTTTGTTTAGGGAAGCCTCAAGTACAAGCCATTCCTGGGTTGGTGCTGCACATCTACATGGAACCATTTCTAGGGGCTTCCAGCAAGCTGGAAGCTTGTCGGTCATATCTCATTTATTATGCTTTTATTTTATTATCTTGTACTTTATTCTATCATTAGAGCTGCTTTTGGGACCTGACCAGACCAGCGTGCCTGCGTGAGGAGGAAGCCAGGGACCATCGGCCGGCCGCAGCCACTGGGTGAGAGGCAGTGGACTGTGGTTGGGCCCCTGCTGGATGCCAGCCCTCTTTTCCAGAAGAGCTGCTCGGCCCCCTCTGTGTCTGCAGGACCAGGTCCTGCTGCTCCGGCTGCCTCATTCCCTTTGAACACCAGCCACCTGGCCTAGGGAGAGAGAGAGCTCTTAGCCAGAGCTGCTTTTGGGACCTGACGAGACCAGCGTGCCTGCGTGAGGAGGAAGCCAGCGACCATCGGCCGGCCACAGCCACTGGGTGAGAGGCAGTGGACTGTGGTTGGGCCCCTGCTGGATGCCAGCCCTCTTTTCCAGAAGAGCTGCTCGTCCCCCTCTGTGTCTGCAGGACCAGGTCCTGCTGCTCCGGCTGCCTCATTCCCTTTGAACACCAGCCACCTGGCCTAGAGAGAGAGAGAGCTCTTAGCCAGAGCTGCTTTTGGGACCTGACCAGACCAGCGTGCCTGCGTGAGGAGGAAGCCAGGGACCATCGGCCGGCCACAGCCACTGGGTGAGAGGCAGTGGACTGTGGTTGGGCCCCTGCTGGATGCCAGCCCTCTTTTCCAGAAGAGCTGCTCGTCCCCCTCTGTGTCTGCAGGACCAGGTCCTGCTGCTCCGGCTGCCTCATTCCCTTTGAACACCAGCCACCTGGCTTAGAGAGAGAGAGAGCTCTTAGCCAGAGCTGCTTTTGGGACCTGACCAGACCAGCATGCCTGCGTGAGGAGGAAGCCAGGGACCATCGGCCGGCCACAGCCACTGGGTGAGAGGCAGTGGACTGTGGTTGGGCCCCTGCTGGATGCCAGCCCTCTTTTCCAGAAGAGCTGCTCGGCCCCCTCTGTGTCTGCAGGACCAGGTCCTGCTGCTCCAGGCTGCCTCATTCCTCTCAACATGAGCCACATGACTTGGTGGGGGGGAGAGAAGGGGCTTTAGAAATGTTTTATTTTATATATGTCTTAAATGTTTTTTAAATTGTTTTTAATTACCATCAATTAAGATCTATGAACGTTGGGAAGCTGGAGGTGGTCAAACAGGAGATGGCAAGAATAAACATCGACATCCTGGGCATCAGTGAACTAAAATGGACAGGAATGGGCGAATTCAGCTCAGATGATTATCATATCTACTATTGTGGGCAAGAATCCCATAGAAGGAATGGAGTAGCCCTCATAGTCAACAAAAGAGTGGGAAAAGCTGTAATGGGATACAATCTCAAAAATGATAGAATGATGTCAATACGAATCCAAGGCAGACCATTCAACATCACAATAATCCAAGTTTATGCACCAACCAGCATTGCTGAGGAGACTGAAATTGAACAATTCTATGAAGATTTACAATACCTTCTAGAACTGACACCAAAGAAAGATGTTCTTCTCATTCTAGGGGACTGGAATGCTAAAGTAGGGAGCCAAGAGATAAAAGGAACAACAGGGAAGTTTGGCCTTGGAGTTCAGAACGAAGCAGGACAAAGGCTAATAGAGTTTTGTCAAGAGAATAAGCTGGTCATCACAAACACTCTTTTCCAACAACACAAGAGGCGACTCTATACATGGAAATCACCAGATGGGCAATATCGAAATCAGATTGATTATATTCTCTGCAGCCAAAGATGGAGAAGCTCTATACAGTCAGCAAAAACAAGACCTGGAGCTGACTGCGGTTCTGATCATCAGCTTCTCATAGCAAAATTCAAGCTTAGACTGAAGAGATTAGGAAAAACCACTGGGCCTCTCAGGTATAATCTAAACCAAATCCCTTATGAATACACAGTGGAAGTAAAGAACAGATTTAAGGAACTAGATTTGGTGGACAGAGTGCCTGAAGAACTTTGGAAAGAGGCTCGTAACATTGTCCAGGAGGCAGCAACAAAAACCATCCCAAAGAAAAGGAAATGCAAGAAAGCAAAGTGGCTGTCCAACGAGGCCTTAGAAATAGCAGAGAGGAGAAGGGAAGCAAAATGCAAGGGAGATAGGGAAAGTTACAGAAACTTGAATGCAGACTTCCAAAGAATAGCAAGGAGAGACAAGAGGGCCTTCTTAAATGAACAATGCAAAGAAATAGAGGAAGATAACAGAAAAGGAAAGACCAGAGATCTGTTCAGGAAAATTGGACATATTAGAGGAACGTTTTGCGCAAAGATGAACATGATAAATGACAAAAATGGGAAGGACCTAACAGAAGCAGAAGACGTCAAGACGAGGTGGCAAGAATACACAGAGGAATTATATCGGAAAGATTTGGATATCCCGGACAACCCAGACAATGTAGTTGCTGACCTTGAGCCAGACATCCTGGAGAGTGAAGTCAAGTGGGCCTTAGAAAGCCTGGCTAACAACAAGGCCAGTGGAGGTGATGGCATTCCAGTTGAACTATTTAAAATCTTGAAAGATGATGCTGTTAAGGTGCTACATTCAATATGCCAGCAAGTTTGGAAAACTCAACAGTGGCCAGAGGATTGGAAAAGATCAGTCTACATCCCAATCCCAAAGAAAGGCAGTGCCAAAGAATGCTCCAACTACCGTACAATTGCACTCATTTCGCACGCTAGCAAGGTTATGCTCAAAATCCTACAAGGTAGGCTTCAGCAGTATGTGGACCGAGAACTCCCAGAAGTACAAGCTGGATTCCGAAGAGGCAGAGGAACTCGAGACCAAATTGCTAACTTGCGCTGGATCATGGAGAAAGCCAGAGAGTTCCAGAAAAATATCTACTTCTGCTTCATTGACTATGCGAAAGCCTTTGACTGTGTGGACCACAGCAAACTATGGCAAGTTCTTAAAGAAATGGGAGTGCCTGACCACTTTATCTGTCTCCTGAGAAACCTATATGTGGGACAGGAAGCAACAGTTAGAACTGGTCATGGAACAACTGAGTGGTTCAAAATTGGGAAAGGAGTACGGCAAGGCTGTATATTGTCCCCCAGCTTATTTAACTTATATGCAGAATACATCATGCGGAAGGCTGGACTGGAAGAAACCCAAGCCGGAATTAAGATTGCCGGAAGAAATATCAACAACCTCCGATATGCAGATGATACCACTCTGATGGCAGAAAGTGAGGAGGAATTAAAGAACCTTGTAATGAGAGTGAAAGAGGAGAGTGCAAAAAACGGTCTGAAACTCAACATCAAAAAAACTAAGATCATGGCCACTGGTCCCATCACCTCCTGGGAAATAGAAGGGGAAGATATGGAGGCAGTGTCAAATTTTATCTTCCTGGGCTCCATGATCACTGCAGATGGAGACAGCAGCCCTGAAATTAAAAGGCGCCTTCTTCTTGGGAGGAAAGCGATGACAAATCTTGACAGCATCTTGAAAAGCAGAGACATCACCTTGCCAACAAAAGTCCGAATAGTCAAAGCTATGGTTTTTCCTGTCGTGATGTATGGAAGTGAGAGCTGGACCATAAAGAAAGCAGACCGCCGAAGAATTGATGCCTTTGAATTGTGGTGCTGGAGGAGGCTCTTGAGAATCCCCTGGACTGCAAGGAGAACAAACCTATCAGTTCTAAAGGAAATCAACCCTGAATGCTCACTTGAAGGACAGATCCTGAAGCTGAGGCTCCAGTACTTTGGCCATCTCATGAGAAGAAAAGAGTCCTTGGAAAAAACCTTGATGTTAGGAAGGTGTGATGGCAAGAGGAGAAGGGGACGACCGAGGATGAGATGGCTGGACAGTGTCTGCGAAGCAACTAACATGAACCTGACACAACTCCGGGAGGCAGTAGAAGACAGGAGGGCCTGGCGTGCTCTGGTCCATGGGGTCACGAAGAGTCGGACACGACTAAACGACTAAACACACACACAAGAAGAGACCCACAGCGGATCTAATGGAACAGGAAGGGGGGAGGGCGCTGGAGGGGGCAGCCATTGAGGTGGTGCTGGGTAGGGGAAGGAATGGCGGTGGGGGTAGAACATGCCCGCGTAGGAGAAGAGAGGTTAGATATCTTACATCTATCCCCTCTTCTAGTCCTACTCCCAACCAGAGGGTATCAGGTGACCATATCAGCAAACCCTCGAGCCACATGGTGCTGTTGATGAACGCCAGGTCAGTACAAAATAAAACTGCCCTCATCCATGATGTAATTCTGGATGAGGGGGCTGACCTGGCGTGCATTACTGAGACCTGGGTGGGAGAGGAGGGTGGTGTTCCCCTCTCCCAGCTGTGTCCGCCTGGGTACTCGGTCCAGCACCAAGGTCGCTCGGAGGGTCGGGGAGGGGGAGTTGCTATAGTCTATAGGAGTTCTATCTCCTTGACCAGGCTTCCTATCCCTTTGAGAGGAGGTCTTGAGGGCCTGTATTGTGTGTTGGGCTCGCGAGACAGGTTAGGGATTCTGTTGGTGTACCGCCCACCCTGCTGCGTACGAACAGTCTCCCTGCCTGAGCTGACGGAGGTAGTCTCGGACCTGGTGTTGAGGACTCCCAGGCTGTTGGTGCTGGGGGACCTCAACATTCACGCCGAGGCTCCCTTGACTGGGGCGGCTCAGGACTTCATGGCCACCATGACAACCATGGGGCTGTCTCAATGTGTCATCAGCCCAACGCATGAGAAGGGCCATACCTTGGACCTGGTTTTCTCAACGGGACTGGAAGATGGTGGTTTGGATGTGGAGGGGTTGGTTGTGACCCCATTGTCATGGTCAGACCACTTCCTGGTCAAGTTTAGTCTATTAGCTTCTTCTTCCCTCTGCAAGGGTGGGGGATCTATTAAGATGATCCGCCCTCGGAGACTAATGGATCCAGATGGATTCCTGAATGCTCTGGGGGATTATCCGTCTGATATGGTCAGCGCTCCTGTCGAAGCTCAGGTCACCCTATGGAATAAGGAGATGACCCGGGCTGTTGACACGATTGCGCCTAAGTGCCCTCTCCCTGCTCGCCGAGCCCAGACAGCCCCTTGGTATACTTCTGAACTGCGGGCAATGAAGCGAGAGGGGAGACGGCTGGAGCGCAGGTGGAGGAAATCCCGCTGGGAGTCCGACCGAACACGACTTAGAGCCCATTATCGGGCCTATTTCGTGGCAATACGGCTGGCGAAACGGCAATATTTCTCCAGCCGTATTGCTTCCTCAGAATGTCGCCCAGCCGAGCTGTTTCGGGTGGTCCAGGATCTTCTTCAACCGGGAAATCCGGTGGAGGTCCTGGACTGCTCATCAGCTCGCTGTGATGAGTTTGCCATCTATTTTGAGGAAAAAATCGCTCAGATTCGCAGTGGGCTGGACTCCACAGTTACTGCAGAATCAGAGGATGTGTCCAGCGCACCGTGCTTTGGTCAGGTATTAATGGATGAGTTTCAATTGCTGAAACCTGAGGATGTGGACAGGGTGCTTGGATCTGTCCGTTCTACCACAACTCCGCTCGACCCTTGCCCATCCTGGCTAATTAGAAGATCAGCCAGGGGGGTTCGCACCTGGGTCCAGGAGGCCGTGAACGCCTCTTTGAGAGAGGGAGTGGTCCCTACCACCTTGAAAGAGGCGGTAATTCGACCACTCCTTAAAAAGCCAAACCTGGACCCAAGGCTGGTGGCTAACTACCGACCAGTAGCGAACCTCCCTTATTTGGGCAAAGTGTTGGAGCGGGTTGTGGCTGGGCAACTCCAGGCGCTGCTGGATGAAACGGATTTTCTGGATCCATTTCAATCGGGTTTCAGGCCGGGTTTTGGTACAGAGACTGCCTTGGTCGCCCTGTACGATGACCTTTGCCGGGAGAGAGACAGGGGGAGTGTGACCCTGTTGATACTCCTGGACCTCTCAGCGGCTTTCGACACCATCGACCATGGTGTCCTTCTGGATAGGCTGGCTGGGTTGAGAGTTGGGGGCACTGTTTTACGGTGGTTCCGCTCCTTCCTGGCTGACCGTGTCCAGAGGGTGGTGCTGGGGGACAGTTGCTCTGCCCCATGGCATTCATGTCATGGGGTTCCTCAGGGCTCGATACTGTCCCCCATGCTGTTTAACATCTACATGAAACCGCTGGGAGAGGTCATCAGGAGGTTTGGGCTGAGGAGTCAGCAATATGCTGACGACACTCAGCTCTACCTCTCGTTTTCCACCAATCCAGGTGAGGCGGTTTCTGTCCTGAACTCGTGTCTGGACCTGATAATGGACTGGATGAGGGTCAATAAATTGAAACTCAATCCAGACAAGACGGAAGTGCTGTTAGTGGGTGCTTCGCCAGACAGGCTGGAGGGCCATCTCCCTGCCCTGAATGGGGTTACACTCCCCCTAAGGGACAGGGTCCGCAGCTTGGGGGTGCTCCTGGACCCCAGTCTAACACTGGAAGCCCAGGTGGACTCGGTGGCTAGGGGTACCTTCCTCCAGCTGCAGAAACTATACCAGCTACGGCCCTACCTGGACAAGCGGAGTCTCATGACAGTTACACATGCACTGGTAACATCCCGTATAGATTACTGCAATGCGCTTTACGTGGGGCTGCCTTTGAAGACGGTCCGGCGACTGCAACTGGTTCAGAATCGAGCGGCGCGGCTGGTGAGTGGTGTGGCTGCCAGGGAACATATCAAGCCGATTCTGTACAAGTTACATTGGCTACCAGTTGCTGCCCGGGCCCAATTCAAAGTGCTTGTTTTGACATATAAAGCCCTAAACAGCTTGGGCCCTGGATACCTGAAGGACCGCCTCCTTCCATATGAGCCTACCCGGCAGTTAAGATCTAGCCGGGGGCCCTTTTGAAAGAGCCATCCCTCAAGGAGGTAAGAGGGATGGCCTGCAGACAAAGGGCCTTTTCGGCAGCTGCCCCCAGACTATGGAATGCCCTCCCGACTGAGATTCATCTGGCGCCGACACTGATGACATTTCGGCGCCAGGTCAAAACCTTCCTGTTCCAGAAGACTTTTAACTGAAATAATATTAACTGTGGGTCTGATGGCAATTTTATATATATTTTAATTGTATTTTAATTGTACACATCTTTATTGTATTTTAAATGCTGTAAGCCGCCCAGAGACCTTTGGGTAGTGTGGGCGGCATATAAATTAAATAAAAAAAAAATTAATATTCTACTCTGTAGTTGCTGAAATTTTTATACCATTGCAGTGACTGCATTGCTGCTGTTATTACTTTCTGATCATTCAGTCTGTGTGATCTTTCCGCTGTGTGTTTTCTCCCTTTTTTTGCCTCTTAAAGGTTTGCAACCTTTCCTCACCAGTGTGCATATTATCTTCTGAACTCAAAAATAAAAATAATTTTTAAAAAACCCCACCAAGGCCAGTCTGCTGCATCTAAGAAACTGCTGTCAGCCAAAACACCCTTCCTACTGGCAGTTGCCTCCACCATAGTACTGGAGAGATCTGTGCCTTAAGATCCAATTAGCCATCTCTTCTCCAAAATAGAGAAAAGGTTTTGCTGTTTACCAAAAGTGGTGTTTGAGTTCCTTTTTGGCATAGGACATCATGCTACCAGTGTTCTTCCTATCTCCTTTGACACTGTTGGAGAAGATTCTTCACATTCTTCTTAAAGGATGGCTTTAACCTTTTACATGCAAAGGACAGCTAAATTTAGAAAGACTCGTGGCATACTGCAGACATTAAAAAGGAGAAGCTATTTCTGTCCAGATGGTTGCAAAATGGGTTGTTAAAACAATTGCAGTGGCTTTTCAACTGTCAAGAAACCTTTTCTTGACAGTCCTAGGAGCCATTCCACAGATTCAAAGTTTTGAAGCAAGGAGTGAAAGTAAATAGGTTACCTAGTCAATGCATTATAGTGGGCAGTACGTTTTTTAAAATATTAAATTGTAATGCTAAAATGGATAAAGCACCTGAAAACTACAATAGCAAACACGGCCAGGTAATAACTGTGATGATTTGTGTTTTTATGAGATGCTAGAATGGGTTTTGTAGTCATAATATTGTCTTGACAGCATCCATCTTGATTTAAAGTCTGCTCTGTAGTAGGAATGTTTTTCATGCTGTTTCAGAGAAGCTTCGCTCTCTGGTTATCTCGTTGCTAAGATGAGTAGAGAGCAAAGACTTTCGTAGTCAAAATAATTCTGCCACAAAATATGATAACAACTCTCAAGCTCCCATGAGAAAGTTAGGCGGGACAACAAGACCCAGGAGGGGGTGTTCCTTATGAGGAGTTCTGGGAAGAAGAAGCAAGTTGGTAAGGAGTTGAAAAAAAGATGGAGTTGGACTGAGAAAGGTCAGACATGTGCTTTTTCCCAAAATGGATTATATCTTTGGTATGGAGCCTTTTTGTCAACATAGACTGATGGAGGACAATTGGAATCTACCTGACCTGTTGGACTACGAACTGTGAAATCCCTGGAAACGTGAGAATGACTGTGCTTATGCATTATTCTAGCTTAGAATGCTTTTAATTATTTTATTTTTCCAGCTGGAGTGGTGGGGGTGATCTGTCTGCCTTGTTATGAAAATGTTCTTAACTGAATTACTTTGCAATAATCTGAATTCTTTTCTGAACCATCCATTTTTAAATAAAACATTAATGATTTAGAATTGCATGCATTGGTTTTTTGAACAGACTAGTCTTTCTGATTTGGCCATGTGTATTTGCTACCTGATATAGAGCCCAGATTAGCCTGAGTCTAAACTCATGAATTTGTCTCTGTGTTGCTTTTCTTAATAAAGGAGGTGGATTTGAGGAAGAAGTGTTAGTCAAGGCCTAGCTGAGAGTCTTGGGCTCATCTTAGCTCCTAAAGGACTGACTAAACTTTGGAATCTCTCCATTCTCCGGCATCCCCGGTATCTCCTTGGAGTTGGGGGATTGCTTACATGGTTGGCAGCGGTGACACGAAACACGGGCTTTGATTTATTGCGGTTACTTTTGCTTAAGTTGAAAGCAGCAGGCATCTCGATGCATGTGCTTTTCGCAGCTGGGAAATCCCAAGCCATGGCAGAGGAATTTCTTCCACGCTGTTTACTTTGAAGGGCTATAAATCAGCTAAATTGCTTTTTTCTTTTCAGCTAAGGGTCTTAAAGAAAAAGACTTAGCTTAGGCGAAGTCTGTTAAGGGACCAGTGTATTTGTTTATGTTCTGAGAATTCAGATGCATATTCATACAAGTCAGCAGACACTTCTTTAAGCTCCAGGTAGGTCTGTTTTTTTGTCAAGACAGATTTATGTTTTTACGGCTTTTCCCCCGCCCTAACGCTTAGGCTGCAGCGGCAGGAGAGTTGAAAGGCTTTTTGGAGAGAAAGGATTTTTCTTTTTGGTAACCAGCTGCTGATTTGAACACAGCTTGCATGGAGGAACAGTTTGAGAACCAGGATTTCTTCTAATTACCTGGAAAGCATTTTGTGACTCAGAGAAAAGTTAAGATTGGTGGTGCATCTGCTAGACTGCCTTTGGTTAGTACAGCTACGAAGGCCTTGCATCAAGAGCTTTTGGAGGCTGTTGAGCACAGCGTCTTGACTCGAAGTGGAGCTAAGCAAAGGATTACTTATGGTTCTTCACAACTAAGAAGGGAATTACAAACAGGCAGAATACCAACTTTTCCTACAGAGGGTGACCTCCAAACTTTATTTGGATCTGACATAGATCCAACTTGGTCTAAACTGAGGCAAATGGAGCAGACAGAGGACATGGCAGGCACCAGCACTCCAGTAGGGAGGGGTGTGCCAGCCAGGGACATTCCTGATGAAACAGCAGGAGCGGCGGCAGCAGCAGCCGGTGCTGAGGGGCCTGATCCTAACAAGAGTCTATCACCAGTGGATAAGTTAACAATGATGTTTGCAGATTTTGTTGCTTGTCATACACAATCAGTTCATAATCAGAACATTGCTGATCAGTTATTGAAGCAGTACAGAGAGAAAAAGGTGGAGCATTTGGTTTATAAGCTGAAGGAAAAGGAGAAGTTTAAGAACTCAATAGCCAGTGTTGATAGAAGCAATCTACCTTACTACCATGATGGCGATGATATCTTATTTTTTTTATCTAACTTTGAGAATGCGTGTAGAGACCTTAGGATACCTGAGGCCTGGTACGTCAAGTTAATGCGTATTCAGTGCTCTGGGCAACTTGCCAACATTGTAGCCAAATTGTCTGATGAAGAAATGGATTGGGATGTTTTTAAAGAGGTGGTAAAGAAAAAATTTGGTTTTACTTCGGAAATACTGAGGCAGAACTTTAGAAAACTGAAAAAGCAGCCTAATGCGTGTTATTCTGCACTAGCTGACAAGATAGAACATCTAGGTGATCAGTGGTTGAACTCCTTGGGCGTTAGTACCTTTGAGGATTTACGAACTGTGTTGTACATGGAGCATTTTCTTAATTTGGTGCCTTCATATATAAGGAGTACTTTATTGGAGAGAGAATACAAAGACTTGCAAACCCTTGCTTTAAAAACTGATGAGATTCTCTCCTTTAAAAGGCCTAAACCAGCTGTTAGGGCAAAGATTGCACCAGTAGTCCCTAAGAGACAGAGTCAGCCTGAATTTAGAAAGCCTTTTTCTCAAGAGCCCAGGCAAAGTTCATTTGAGCAACGCAGGAGCCTAGCTCTTAGCCAGAGTAAAACGCCTCTTAAATGTTTTGAATGTGGTGGCTCTCATCTGCGACAAGATTGCCCAAGGTTGAATGTGCCAGCTAGCCAAGTTAAGGAGCCAGCTAGAAAAACACCTGTCCCAGCTCCACGCAGATCTAAAACAGACACTCCCAAGATGGCGTATGTAAGTTCTGTGCCAGCGGGAACTCAGCAAGTGCCAGCTGCCAGTAATGCAGTTTCTGTGCCTCACCAGTCAAGCATTGTGCCTTCACAGAGTCAGGAAGGAGTTAACTTAACTGTAACCCCTTCGCAAGCCAGTGGAATGCAGGCAGCAGTAAACCACTATGTGCCTAGAGTTTTGGACTTACAAACTGCTGCAATTTCATCAGAAATTGTAAAGGAGACAGCATCAGGACAGAATTTTCCATTATGGATCCTGATTGCATAGTACCAACTACACAAAGGGACTGGGCAACCCGCACATTTTCTGAGGTGGTTTTTCTTCACACACCTGGAGGTGATATGGCTTTAAATGCTTTTCGTGACTCGGGTGCCAAGATTTCTTCGATAAGCAGACATTTTCTAGACCCCACCTTGATTCTGAACAATCTGAGGTGTCCAGTAAAAACTTACGGGTCTATAGAGACTGAGCAGAAGTATGGTTCTTTGGCATATGTCAAAGTAACTTACAAGAATTGGTCCGAGTCCAAACATATTCTAACTCATGAGGGAAAACCTGATTTTCTGCTTGGAAATTATCTTGCTTTTTTGGATCACATGCAAAGTCAAAATGCAGCTTCGATGCAGGTAGTCACTGTGACAAACCCAGACCTACTGGGATATGCCACAGTTTCACTAAGCTGCCACCAACCATTCCCTATAAGAAGTCACACAGACCAGGGATGGATTTTTAACAAATAAAAGAACAAGGTTTATTAAATAACACACAGGGAAAAATAAAAGGATCAAGTGAATAAGATCCAGTAACGTGGCTTAGTCTCAATCATACATACACACCGTTTGGTTCACACAGAACACTTAACTTGAAGCACAGACCCTGAACCTATCAGTTCTGGCTAACCATACAGACACCTGAACCTATCAGGTTGGTACTGACTGACACACAGTAGTACCCTGTCTGACACACAGACTCCCACTCAAGCTTCTTCTCTCAGCTCTCTTCCAGCTTCTCCTCACAAACTCCACATATATATACAGTACAGCCCCTCCTCCTGATGTCCCGCCTTCCACTCCCCATAGGATGGAACTTTCCCTCCAAACCCATGACAGACAGGTAACATCAGTGCTGTATGTAACAGTCACCCGTTCTCAAAGTAGGGAGATGCATGATCCTGAACTGGAGCAGGAATCCACTGAGGATAGCTCAGATGGAGACCTTACCCAACAGCAGCCTCTTGTGACCAAACCTGATAATGCAGCTACAACTGAAACTAAAATGGAGGATGTGACCCCAATGGGATCGGAGGACTTTAGAATGAAGCAACTTAATGATCCCACTCTAGCTTCTTTGAGGTCACAAGCAGACAACTATGCTGAACGTCCTGTGCATCAGCAAGTTAGTTTCCTGTGGGGAGAAAATGGACTTTTGTACAGAGAATATTTCCCCAAATCCAACTTGGATGCCCAACCTATTCAACAGTTAGTCGTGCCTACTGAATATAGACTGAGAATACTAGAAATGGCTCATGACCATCCAAGTAGTGGGCACCAGGGAATACAAAAAACCCTAAAGAGGATTTCTCAAAATTTTTACTGGCCTGGTATTTCAAAAACTGTAAAGGACTATGTCAGTTCTTGTGACTATTGCCAACACACAGGCCATCAAACTAACAAGGTAAAGGCCGAGATGCAGATTATGGAGATTCCTGACCAAGTGTTCCAGTGTTTGCAAATGGATGTGCTAGGACCTTTTCTTCCCACTAAATCTAAGAAGAAACACATCATTTCTTTCATCTGTTCTGCCAGTAGGTGGATTGAAGCCTATGCTATTAGCAACCTTACATCTACCACCATAGCTAGAATCATCGTGGACTTGTGCTCACGTATTGGAGTATCATCCAAAATAATTTGTGATCAAGCAGGAGCTTTTACAAGTGAGCCTATGCATAAGATCTGCGAGATAAGTGGAATAACCATCAGTTTTAGCACGGCCCATCATCCTCAATCTCATGGTATGGTGGAAAGATGTCAACAAACTTTGCTTAGGATGATTAAAACCTTGACCCAAGAATATGGAAACATTTGGGATGAACTTTTGCCTTTTGCTTTGTTTGCTTACCGTAGCTCAGCTCATTCTTCGTTAGGTGGCTTTTCTCCAAGTGAGGTGGTGTTTGGAAGAAATCTACAATGACCATTGGACTTCCTGAAATCCGATTGGGAAGGTGTGGTTAAAAGTAGTACTGTGCCAGTTGCTGATTTTGTTAGAAAACTTCAAGAGAAACTCTTGGCTGTCCAGGAGTTGGCCAGAGACAATTTGTTGGATGCTCAAGCAAGTCAGAAGTTCTTCCACGACAAGAGATCCAGACACAGGGAATTTTCTGTGGGTGATTTGGTACTTGTTCTGAACCCACTCAGACATTTTAAGTTAGACGTTGTCTGGGAAGGTCCAGGTGAAATTGTTCAAAAATTGGGAAATGTCAATTATCTTGTCAAAATGTTGGATTCTAATAAGAAACCTGTTCTTTATCATGTCAATAGATCTGCAATGGTTTTTCAATGTCATGCTGAATATTTTCATGCTGCAAATGAACCTATTGATATGTTGTCTGAATTGCAAGATGCAGGTACATGGTCTGATAATCTTGTTTTAACAGTTACCGTTGATCAGAAGGAAAGGTTGTTTCAAATTTTAGAACAATACCAAGATGTGTTTTCAGATAAACCAGGTTACACCAATTTGATCAGTCATGTGATAACTACTGAGAACCATGACCAGCCCATATGGTCTAGCCCATATAGAGCAATTGGTAATCATGCTATCCAGATTGAACAAGAGATACAAAAGATGTTATCTTTGGGGGTGATTGAACCGTCATTCTCCCCTTGGGCTTCACCGGTGGTACTGGTGCCAAAACGTAACGCTCTGGGTGAAATTCTCAAGGAAGTAAGATTTTGTGTTGACTACAGAAAGTTAAACAGTGTTACTGTTCCAGATCCATACCCATTACCTAGAATGGATGATTTAATTGAACATCTTTCAAAGGCTAAGTTTATCAGCATTCTCGATCTAAAGAATGCTTATTGGCAGCTCGATTTGGCCAAAGATTCACGAGATAAGACCGCTTTCATCACGCACGTGGGAACTTTTCGTTTCCGACGATTGCCATTTGGTTTGAAGAATGCTGGTGCTTCATTTCAAAGGATGATAGACAAACTTTTACAAGGTTTACCTTTTGCAAGTGCTTATCTTGATGATGTTGCTATTTTCAGTTCTGATTTTGATTCTCACATGTCTCACATTGAAACTGTTTTGTCCAGACTTCAGCAAGCAGGACTGACAGTCAAAGCCAGCAAATGTCAATGGATACAAGGAAAAGTCATGTACTTAGGTCATTTGATTGGAAAAGGAGAAATTCAGACTCTGCAAGCCAAAGTACAATCTATCAATGATTGGCGTATTCCAAAAACTAAGAAACAGGTACGCTCGTTTTTGGGCCTAGTCGGCTACTACAGAAAATTTATTCCTGATTTCAGTCATTTGGCTTCACCTCTGACAGAGCTCACTAAGAAGAGACAATCTGTCAAGGTAAATTGGACACCAGAGTGTCAAGGTGCCTTTGATGCTTCAAAAGCTAAGATTATGGATGCACCTATACTGAAATCCCCTGATTTTGACAAACCATTCGTTTTACAAACAGATGCCTCTGAATTGGGCCTTGGAGCCGTATTGTTACAGCAAGGAGAGGATGGGAACCTTTATCCTATCTCATACTTCTCTAGAAAACTCTTGGAAAGAGAGAGAAATTACGCAGTACCTGAAAAAGAGGCTCTTTCTATATTTTGGTCTCTAAATTTACTTAGACCTTACCTATGGGGGCGTAGGTTTACACTCCAAACAGATCACAGAGCTTTAGTTTGGTTGCAGAAGATGAAATCTCACAACCAAAAATTGTTGAGATGGAGTCTAGCATTGCAAGATTTTGATTTTGAAGTTCAACACATTCCTGGAAAATTGAATGTTGTGGCAGATGGTCTTTCTAGAATGTACTGTGAAGATTCTTATGAACCTGAACGTTGAAACAGTGTATTCAACAGTGTGTTATGTTTCAGTATTGTTATAGTTAATCTGTAGTTGAAGTTTGAGATATAACCAGTTACTCTGAATTACTTTTTAGTTACTTTTGCTTGATTTCTTAAAATTAACTGCTCTGAATTTTAACGATAATCGGGGGGGGCATGTGATGATTTGTGTTTTTATGAGATGCTAGAATGGGTTTTGTAGTCATAATATTGTCTTGACAGCATCCATCTTGATTTAAAGTCTGCTCTGTAGTAGGAAAGTTTTTCATGCTGTTTCAGAGAAGCTTCGCTCTCTGGTTATCTCGTTGCTAAGATGAGTAGAGAGCAGAGACTTTCGTAGTCAAAATAATTCTGCCACAAAACATGATAACAACTCTCAAGCTCCCATGAGAAAGTTAGGTGGGACAACAAGACCCAGGAGGGGGTGTTCCTTATGAGGAGTTCTGGGAAGAAGAAGCAAGTTGGTAAGGAGTTGGAAAAAAGATGGAGTTGAACTGAGAAAGGTCAGACATGTGCTTTTTCCCAAAATGGATTATATCTTTGGTATGGAGCCTTTTTGTCAACATAGACTGATGGAGGACAATTGGAATCTACCTGACCTGTTGGACTATGAACTGTGAAATCCCTGGAAATGTGAGAATGACTGTGCTTATGCATTATTCTAGCTTAGAATGCTTTTAATTATTTTATTTTTCCAGCTGGAGTGGTGGGGGTGATCTGTCTGCCTTGTTATGAAAATGTTCTTAACTGAATTACTTTGCAATAATCTGAATTCTTTTCTGAACCATCCATTTTTAAATAAAACAGTAATGATTTAGAATTGCATGCATTGGTTTCTTGAACAGACTAGTCTTTCTGATTTGGCCATGTGTATTTGCTACCTGATATAGAGCCCAGATTAGCCTGAGTCTAAACTCATGAATTTGTCTGTGTGTGTTGCTTTTCTTAATAAAGGAGGTGGATTTGAGGAAGAAGTATTAGTCAGGGCCTAGCTGAGAGTCTTGGGCTCATCTTAGCTCCTAAAGGACTGACTAAACTTTGGAATCTCTCCATTCTCCAGCATCCCCGGTATCTCCTTGGAGGTGGTTGATTGCTTACAATAACCACATTAAATAAAGCATCATTTCTCACTGAAGATGTAACCAGTACAGTGAATGGAAAGCAGATAAAGCCTCGAGTAACTAAAATGTGCCCTTCAAAAAATAAAGATGGTTATTCAGGCGGCTTCCTATCTGTATTCACATACTGAATACATGAGAGTGAAACTTTGCTGAATGTGTTGCTGACATGCAGCTCTTAAATATTCTTCAGGGGTTTTTTTCAGTCTATCCATGAGAGTTAACTGCCAGATCCTTCTGAGCCAAGAGGTGAAAGACTGGTGAATTATTTCCATTCCAAAGCAACCACCCCATCTTTTTAGTGCTAGATTGCTTAGCCATGCTACACTCTTTGCATCTTCACTTTATGAAGCAAAGCAGAAGGCAGGCAGGCAGGCAGGCAGGCAGGCAGGCAGGCAGGCAGGCAGGCAGGCAGGCAGGCAGGCAGGCAGGCAGGCAGGCAGGCAGGCAGGCAGGCAGGCAGGCAGGCAGGCAGGCAGGCAATCTAATCTGGGACTATGTCCAACCGTCAATGTTGAGGTAGCCTGTTCAGCCAACCCTCCACTCTAAAACTGGTGTTGTTGAATGCCAGGTCTGTATCTAATAAATTCCAGATTATTCATGATCTTATTCTGGAAGAGGATGCAGACCTGGCGTGCATAACCAAAACGTGGATAGACGGAGAGGGGGGTCTGCCCCTAGCACTTGTCTGTCCACCTGGTTATGCTGTCCAACACCAGGGGAGACTGGAGGGGCAGGGAGGAGTAGCCATTTTATATAAAAACACCTTGGAGGTTACTAAGCACTCCACAGTGGAGGCCCTCCACATGTCGATAGGGGCCAGGGATTGTATTGGGATCTTGTTGGGTTACCTAGCCATTTCCTTACCAGAGCTGGCAGACTTTGTCTCCGCGGCATTGCTGGGGTCCCTGAGGCTATTGGTCTTGGGTGACTTCAACATACACGCGGAGGCAGGGATCTCTGGGCCAGCTCTTGAGTTCTTGGAAACCATGGCTTCCTTGAACATGTCCCAACACATCAATCGCCCCATCCACATGGGTGGCCATATGCTAGACCTGTTTTTTTCCACCATTTGGGGTGAGCATGGTCTGATGGTGATTGACCTTGTGTCGGTTCCCTTGTCATGGTCAGATCACCACCTAATAAAATATAATCTGTCAGTGTTCTCCCCACTCGCAGGGAGCATGGGCCTATTTCCATGGTCCACCCTCAAAGGCTACTGGATCCTATAGGATTCTAGGATTCCATGAGAGGGATTTTGGCTGACCTGGCTGGTGCTCCTGTCAAAGCTCTGGTTGATGGCTGGTTTACCACCGCCACCAGGGCTGTAGACATGATTGCTCCTAAACGCCCTCTGCAACACAGAGCTCGGACTGAGCCCTGGTTTAATCAGGACCTACGAGCGATGAAGCAACTTAGGAGAAGGCTAGAGCGCAAGTGGAGGAGGAACCCAATGGATTATAATTGGATAGCTGTCAGGGTCGCAACTAGCCTTTACCATGCCAATGTAAAGGCTGCTAGTTGTACACATCTCACTAACCGGATAAGCGAAGCTTCAAATCAGCAGACAGAGCTTTTCCATATAGTGAAATTGATCAAAGTGATGGGCCTCCCTCTAGTATTTCACCAGACCAATTTGCAGCATTTTAAAAATCTAAAGTGGAGGCCTTTTTTGGATACAGTGAGTCGAGCAGAGATGTCCAGCACTCCACCTTGCCCAGTGAGACTTGATCTCTTTCAACCTGTGACACCAGATATTGTGTACAAAGCGTTTGATTGCTGTCGGGCCACCACCTCATCCCTTGACCCTTGACCGACCTGGCTAATCAAAGCAGCCAGGCCTGTAACAATTGAATGGGCCACAGCAATAATTAATGGGTACCTCTTGCCCTCAAGGAGACACTCATTAGGCCCATAAGGAAGAAACCTAGTGTGGCGGTGGACGAAATTGGCAATTATAGGCCCGTTGCCAACATTTCTTTTATTAGCAGAGTGGTTGAGAGGGTGGTGGCCGATCAGCTTCAGGCCCATTTGGATGAAACAAATGCCCTGGATCCATTCCAGTCGGGTTTCAGGCTGCGCCATGGTACAGAAATGGCATTGGTCACCCTGTATGATGACTTATTGAGGGAGGCTGACAAGGGTAAAACATCTGTGTTGGTCATCCTCAATATCTTGGCCATCTTTGATACCATCGACCATGGTATCCTCCTCAGGAGGCTCTCTGAGTTGGGAAATGGTGGCTTGCCTGGCTCCGATCCTTCTTGGAGGACCATCCTCAGAGAGTCCAGCTTGGGGAGAGGGTCTTGGCCCCATGGATCCTCAACTGTGGGGTGCCGCAGGGCTCAATTATCTCCCCAATGCTGTTTAATATCTACATGAGGCCGCTGGGAGGGGTCATCAGGGGGTATGGATCATCGTGCCATCAGTACACTGATGCACCCAGCTCTACATCTCCTTTTCACCAACTGCAGAGGATGCCGTTCTGTCCCTTCAGCGCTGCTTAGAGGCTGTATTGCAATGGATGCAGGACAATGGGCTGAGGTTGAACCCAGACAAGACGGAGGTCCTGAGGATGGGTGGCCCCACCATCAGCAGTTTGGAAAACTCCCTCTCATTTGGGGGAGTGACTTTCACTGCAAAGAGTGAGGTTCGCAGCTTGGGGATCCATCAGTGGTCTGTTCTGCCTATTTCCATCTTTGGCAGATTGCCCAGCTGCGTCCCTATCTTGATGTTTGGGTACTCACCACTTTGGTACATGCGCTTATAATCTCAAGATTAGACCACTGTAAAGCGCTCTACGTGGGGCTACCTTTGAGGTTGATGTGGAAGCTTCAAATGGTGCAGAATGTGGCAGCCAGACTCCTTAGTGGGGTGAGAAAATACCATCATATCTGTCCCACTCTGGCCGCTTTGCATTGGCTGCCTGTTCGATTCCGCATTGATTTCAAAGTTCTAATGCTTACATACAAAGCCCTAAACAGTTTAGATCCTCTATATTTGGCTGAACGCCTACTCCCACCAAAATCTACCCGTATCACTCAATCTAATCAGGAGGTGAGGTTGAGGAGCCTAACACTGAGGGAGGCCCGGAAGGAAAAAACAAGAAACTGGGCCTTCTCGGCAGTGGCTCTTCACCTTTGGAATAAACTCCTTCCTGAGATCCATATGGCCCCTTTGCTGGGTATTTTCAAAAGCCAATTGAAAACCTTCCCTCCAGCCACTATTTGATTTGATTTTTTTTATCTTGAATAATTGATTACCAATGTTGTATATTGCTGTTATATTTAAATTGTCTTATTTTTAAGTGTTGTTAGCCACCCAGAGTGGCCAATTGACCAGATGGGTGAGATATAAATACAATAAAAAAATAAATACTATATACAGTGGGGTCTTTACTTAAGAACGTCCCTACTTAAGAACAATCCAACTTAAGAACACCTCAATTTGCTAAATTTTGCTTCTACTTGAGAACAGAAATCCAAGATAAGAACAGGAAAAAAAACCTTTCCTGCTCTTTTTTTGACCTTAGGTCATCTTAGGTTAAAAAAAAAATTCTCCCCCTAGTGGTAGAGTACGTATTAACCAGCTTTGCATTAGTTCCTATGGGAACTAATGCTTCAATGTACGAACGCACCTCTACATAACAACAACAAAACAAAAAAAAAATAGCCAGAACGGATTAATTGGTTTTCAGTCCATTCCTATGGGAAATTTTGCTTCAACTTAAGAACGTTTCAACTTAAGAACACCATTCCAAAACGGATTAAATTCTGAAGTAGAGGTTCCACTGTAGTTTCTATGGACGGAAAAGAGCAGATACGAATTAAATGGTTTTCAATGCATTCCTATGGGAAATGCAGATTCAACATAAGAACTTTTCAACTTGAGAACCACCTTCCAATACGGATTAAGTTCTTAAGTAGAGACCCCACTGTATTATCAGAGGAGAAAAGCCTTGTTATGGCAGTTGCTTTAAGCTGTGTTTCCTACAGGTAAACCAGATCTCTCCGTGGCCTCTCTCTCTGTGTGTCTACTTAAACTGAAGGGACTCTCAAACTCCCCAATGCAACTTAATAGCAAGTGAATGTGTGTGAATTTGCATTTCCCTTGCTGTGTTGTCACACCCCCAGACTGTCCAGCATTCCAGCATTCCTTTCTTCATTTTTCTCCATCATCATCATTTGTCAAGCAGAATGACTCAGTCTGCAGTTGACAGTCATTTTTCTTTCCCAGACTTACTATATTTAAATAGCATGAGAAACCATGAACCTGTTCATCTTAAATATGGCAGGCCTAATGAGCTGCTATGTCAATATATCTGAAAATCTCATCCAATTTTAACAAGCATATATAGATAGAGATAGATAGATAGATAGATAGATAGATAGATAGATAGATAGATAGATAGATAGATAGATAGATAGATAGATAGATAGATAGATAGATAGATAGATAGATAGATAGATAGATAGATAGATGATAGATAGAGATAGAGATAGAGATAGAGATAGAGATAGATATATAGATATATAGATATATAGATATAGATATAGATATCTGTGGGGGTAAGAACTTAACCACACTTCCAAAACTGTAAACTTAATTGGACTGGGTCCCTTTTCCAGGGGTACCCCTGCCACTGCTGGGTTTTTAACCTCCTCCTGTGCCCTTGTTCTGTCATTGGGCCCTGACCCTAAAACATGATGTACTTGGGTGTTGACCTCCACAAGCCGAACATTCATGCCTGAAGCAGCATGGTTTCTTGGTGCAAGAGCCTTTGGAATTGTACTTCCAACAGAGTAGGTGGGGTTGCACCACCTGCCTCACTCCGATGTGGGGATTCTGTCCAAGGGCAACTTTCCTATTCAGGTGTCTGCTATCGAACCTATCTCCAAAATTGGGTCTGGCTGGGGTCATGTGCTAGAGCCACAGACCCATCAGGGGCTCATCCCAATGAAGATTTGGGTGAATAGTGCTCCACATACGGAATGATTCATCATAATGAAGCCACACCTCCATAGCAAAATTGACATAAACCCTATAAATTTAATCCAGGAACTGAAAGAGGGATTGAGCTCTCCATGGCTGAGCCTTGACAATCACCCCAGCGTAAATCAGAAACCCGGGTAGCCAATTAGACATGTCCTATTGGGTTTCTTTCTCCTACACCTCTCCTCTTTCTCATCCTCCTTGTCGAGATACTTCTTCTCTACACCTGTATTCAGTAATTGAAATACATCCACATATTTGCCCTTCCATATCTTTTCTTGCGTTGCCAGGATTAGATGGTCGCCCATGGGCTTCAAGTAATCGCCATATGGCAACGCTCGCAAAGGCACAGTGTTGTATCCTGTGTCAGGAACCGATGGGTAAGGCCACACCCTTGCACCAGCTGACGTGTTAAACTGGGCTGGTAGCGTAAATTGAGGATATGTTGTGCCCCATCCACCGAACTGCGGACTGGAGCATGTCCATGTAGTGTTGAGAGGCCTACCACTCTGTATGCCGTATGGTGTGTAGACTGTGGAGTTGAATTTTCCACTGCCAGCCCAAGGTCAAGTGGGGATTGATGAATAAGTGCCCAGTGCAACGACTGACTCACCTGACAAAGTCATCAGCATACTTGATTCGTCTCTGGCATAACACCTGTCAGGGCAGATCTAATCTGCCTCATCTTATGGTTGCTGGTTCAGGTGTCGCAGGGGTTGAAAATCTTCTGCCCTTATCTGCACACTGGGGAAGCTCTGTCTGGATCACATCTGGGTGTCACATCAGGCTGCTGTGCGTGTAGGACAAATTTGAAATAAAATGCTCGCGCCCAACAGCTGATCCTGGAGGCCCGAGCCGAGCCTCTGCTGCTAAAGTCCATCAGAACCAGTGGCAATGCCCGAGACCCACTATGGGTCAGCCAGTACCTACTACCTCAGCTTTAATTAATCTCTCTCTCTCTCTCTCTCTCTCTCTCTATCTATCTATCTATCTATCTATCTATCTATCTATATCTGTCTGTCTGTCTGTCTGTCTGTCTGTCTGTCTGTCTGTCAAAGCTATGGTTTTTCCAGTAGCAATGTATGGAAATGAAAGCTGGACCATAAAGAAGGCTGACCGTTGAAGAATTGACGCTTTTGAATCGTGGTGCTGGAGGAAGCTCTTGAGAGTCCCCTGGACTGCAAGGAGAACAAACCTATCCGTTCTAAAGGAAATCAACCATGAGTGCTCAATGAAAGGACAGATCCTGAAGCTGAGGCTCCAGTACTTTCACGAGAGGAGAAGACTCCCTGGAAAAGACCCTGATGTTGGGAAAGTGTGAAGGCAAGGGGAGAAGGGAATGACAGAGGATGAGATGGTTGGACAGTGTCATCGAAGCTACCAACATAAATTTGAGCAAATTCCAGGAGGCAGTGGAAGACAGGAGGGCCTGGCGTGCTTTGTTCCATGGGGTCACGAAGAGTTGGACACGGCTTAACAACTAAACAACAACAAATGTGTGTGTGTGTGTGTGTGTGTGTGTGTACACACACATGCACACACACACACATATATACATACACACACATATATACACACACAAATACGTACATATATGCATATACATATACATATACATAGAAGACTGAGTGGTGATATAGCACTTTTCAAATATTTGAAAGACTGTCATAAAGAGGAGGGGCAAGATCTGTTCTCAATCATCCCAGAGTGCAAGACACGCAACAATGGGCTCAAGTTAAAGGAAGCCATATTTCAGTTGAATATCAAGAAAAACCTCCTAACTGTTAGCGCAGTACGACAGTGAAACCAGTTACCTCGAGAACTGATGAGTGCTCCAACACTGGAGGCATTCAAGAAAAACTTAGATAATCATCTGGCAGATCTGCTTTGATTGTATTCCTGCATTGAGCAGGGGGTTCGACTTGATGGCCTTGCAGGCCCATTCCAACTTCTTTTCTCAAGTCTTGTTTTCTCAAGGCTAAACATGCCCAGTTCTTTCAGCCTTTCTTCATAAGGCTTGGTAGAATATGTTAAGAATTATGTTGCGGCAGAACTGAAAACTGCCAAGTACTTCTCAGTTTCCATGGATTCAACACCAGACCTGGCTCATGTTGACTAGCTAACAGTCATTATCCAATATGTTGTAGACATCAGCCATCTCACAAGGCTGAAATTCTGGCTGCAGCTGTTCTAGAATTTGTAGAAAAAGAAGGTATTAATTTTGAAGAATGCAGATGGCAGTCCTACAACAATGCAAGCAATATGTCCAGTCACTACAGGAATGCAAGCCAGACATAAGAACAGGAACCCAGCATTAGATTTAATTCCCTGTGCTGCTCATTCACTTAATCTTGTTGAACAGTTTGCTGCCTCTTGCTGTGTTGAAGCTGTTAGTTATTTTGGCTTCATACAAAGGTTATATTCCCTTTTTTGTGCATCTACTCACAGATAGGCAAATCTAATGAAATATTTGGAGGGAAGAAAAGAGCACTAACTCTGAAGTCCCTGTCAGACACTCACTGATCCGCAAGAAATGATGCTACTGAAGCCTTTGTAGATGGATACAACTGCATTCAAAGTGCCCTCAGATATAGTAAATTTGGAGCAAGCACCTGAAGCAAGGCATGAAATTCAGATATTAACAGATAATATAGATTGTCTTAAAACTGCTCTGATGGCCAAGATTTGGAACTTGATTCTTGAATGGTTCAACAGTACACAAAGAGCTATTCAAGGAGTTGAAGTTGACCTGAAGAAAGTGGTGGACCTAATTTATTCTCTAGATAAATTTCTGAAATCACTTTGGGATAGGTAT
The DNA here is from genome assembly GCF_051106095.1 of Pogona vitticeps. Classification (NCBI taxonomy): domain Eukaryota; kingdom Metazoa; phylum Chordata; class Lepidosauria; order Squamata; family Agamidae; genus Pogona; species Pogona vitticeps. The sequence goes on along the minus strand of NC_135787.1, from coordinate 95,127,509 downwards.
GAAGAGTTGGAATTGGATGTGAGGAACCTTTGTGGCAACACAGACTACAAAGCAATTACAGGGAGACCAAGAAAGAGAAACAAATGTTGCAATATGAATCCAACCTCAGTCTCAGAAGAATTTGTCCTTTCCTCATGAGGAAGGTCCCTCAGATGTGGGATCTTCAATGTTATATTGGATCAGTTGTTTCTTGCCTTACAAAAACTCAGGATATCATACCAATTCGTGTATGACAGTTTCAAAGTCATAGTCAACTTATGCTGTTTACCTGATACAGAGATAAGAACTGAAGCTGAGAAAACTATCATTGCTTTCCCCCTTGATTTCAGTAAGGTGTTCATAGATACATTTCTCCAGCTTGCAGGCTTTGCCAAGCTCAGGACCAAGTGGTCTGTGCCTACTGGATGTACAAGCAGAGAGCAGTATTCTAAAGAAAATATAGTTTGAGGAGTTGATTAAAGGTTTTTCAGATGCTAACTGTAGAAAGAAAGGCTTTTTGTAGATATTCTAGTGAGATGCATATAGCTGTAAGCTAGTAAAACTTACTGTACTTACCTTGGATGAACTTAAAACTTTTGCACTGCCAGGTTTAGAGTTTAATTTAGTTGTGTAAAACAGAAACTAAAGAGTACATAGCAGCAAACCTATGTTCTTTGTAATTTGTCTTATCTAAAAATCTATCTGGAGTTTTGATAGCATGTATTGAAATGTATATATGTATTTACTTCAGATATATAATTCATTTAACCTTTCTATATATGTATAAGTTCCAATGACATGCAAAAAAATGGTCTTGAATGTGTAAACTGGGTGATTTGCCGTGTATGGAGGCGTCTCTGAAGCTCTAGTGGCCCGGGCCCCCCAAAGTCTAAATCTGGCTCCGGTGACACCCCTTTCAGTTTGGTGTTCTGTTCAGCTGAGGTTCACTTCCTCCACCTCAGCTCAGCACCTCAGACAACAACTACTATCCAGTTCACCTAAGGTCAGGCCTGATCAATAGGCACCCCCTCCCAATAATTGGCCAATTATCTAGCAGTGTGTAAAAAGCATTTCTTCAGTTTAGTTACTGTTGTCTTTCTTACATATATTACATTTTTTTTCTTTTTCCATTTGTATGTATGCCACCTATTAAATTGCAACATATCAGCTTGGTTGGATTCACTGGCATAAAGTTGACATATAAAAATAGTGAATAAAGTAAATAGTTGTTCTAAATCTTTATTCCAAGCTTGTCTTGCTTTTTTACAAGTCTGGTTTTATCTGTGATTTGTAGACAGAGTTGTCACTGTTAGAAACCAGCTGGCAAATAAACAGAATATATCTTATCACTAGTCTGTGTGTTCTGTGCCACCAAGTCAGAATCAACTTATGGAGACCCTAATAGGGATTTCAAGGTAAGTGCAATATTTAAGGAGTGTTTTTACCAGTTCCACCTCCCCAATCAGTTTCCATGGCTGAGCAGGGGTTTCAACCCTGTTCTCCAGAGTCCTACTCCATCACTCTATCCACTACACCAGTGGTCCCCAACCTTGGGCCTCCAGATGTTCTTAGACTGCAACTCCCAGAAGCCTTCACCACCACCTCTGCTGGCCAAGATTTCTGGGAGTTGAAGTCCAAGAACATCTGGAGGCCCAAGATTGGAGACCACTGCACTACACCACATTTTAAATGCCAGTTTACCCCTTTAATATCTTATTATCATGTCTTATTCCTTTCCCTAGATCAGGGTGTAGAGCATGTGGCATGTGGGCTACAAGGGCCTCAAAACTATTTTTGCAGTTCTTGCTATGTAGCCTGTTTGCCAATACGGAAAACTGGCAGCACTGTTAATGATGTAACTGCTTTTCTCCCCACTCTAAAATCTCAACCCCTCCAGGCAAAACAGTCTTCTGAATTTACTGCTACAGAACCACACCTCCTCCATTGTGTTTTACATCACTATACAGAGTCATGTCACTGAAATATTGAACATCCACCCAAACTTTAGCTGCTATTCTGGTGGCCATGGCAAATTTGGTGGGCTGCCACTGGTTCTGCAGGATCCAAATAAGCCAACTGTGTTTTTCTCTTGAGCCTCCAAAATGCAACAACTATTATCATGTGAAGAAGGGACAAAGAGAACACTAGAAGCTATTTCAGATAGAATTTAGACATGGGAGCAGAGACAGCTGATAATTTTTACCTGGCAGTAACTTAACTAGAAGCAGTGCAGAGGAACGTGATGATCTGAGGTTTAGTTTTGGGAAAGCTGTTTCAAAGTTGTTATCCCCCCCTCTCCTTGCTTCTGAAGTCTGCTGCTTTTCTTAATGTTTTCCTTGCATGTTTTAAATAATTTGATGTATTTAAAATTTACCAGCTGTCCCCTGGTGCTGTCTTTCATCTCAGTCCAAAGGTTTGAATTCAATGCCTGGGAAAGTACAAAATTGCTGAATATTATATTTTTCCATAGGTGTTACTCCATAAGTAACATCCATAGCAAGCATTTCAAAGTGGAAATAATGTATACAAACCTCTCAGTGAGATACAGGGTTTCCAGCCATGTTGCTGTCCATACGAATTTGTCTAAATTTAAAGAATAGGTGGTCATAATAAAGCCTTTCTAAATTTTTATTTTTGTTACAGAAATGTTTTGTTGGAGGGCCACTCTAGAGAAAAAAGTGTAAAGCGGGCAGAGGACTTATTTTCTGAAAACAATTCCTGATCTCCATTCCCAAAGTTTGCTAGCCAGTCACAGTTACAATTATTTATCAATGGTGTGGCCTGAGGCAACACCAAGAAAGTCTGAAACTCGCTCACAAAATGAAAAGAAGAACCTGCTGACAGTTAATCCTCATCCACATCGCCATCTGTCTCCCAGTCACATGATGCCTCTTAACTGAGTCTCTCAGAGATGTCCCCTGCCAGCATACACTCTGCTTAAAGGGGTGATTTTCTACACAGGGCTTCAGTCATTCTTTCAAAAAGCACTTCTTGGTTGAATGCCAGATCTCCTGTAGGAACCTGTGACTCAATAACAGAGTTTCTACTTGTTGTTTTGTTGTTCTAGTTGAATGTCAGTTAATCTCTTTATTTAGCAAAATTTAATTCTGACTATCTTTCATAAAAATGCTGCACTGAGATGAAAAATTCTTTAAAATGGATGGATACCAGCCAGGAAAGAAGGTCTATGTTTATAGCCTTGAAAGAGATATATTGTGATCTCTTCCCCACACACACACCTTTTTTTAAGGTTCTGATATTTTTAACAGTTCTTCAGACTAAGAATGTAATTAGTTCAGAGGATACTTAAGTATAGACTGAGAACATTTCCCAGGGATTAACAATCTGCTGGACATATTAACTCCTGCTCACCATCAATCTCTGGGGGGGGGGGAATCAACGACTACTGCCACTTACACTATTACCGCACGTCAAAAAAAGAAAACACTGCCAGATACCTCTTTCTGTTTAGGATTTCTTGTAAAATCAAAGCAGTAGATACATTTCGAGTATACTAGAATTAATGCTTTGGCCACTATCAGCTTTGAAAGATATATTGCCTGGATCATAATGACAGAATTGAGTCCTGTTTTGCATAACACATGCTATTGGCATGGTGTGTCAGGAAGATTAAACGGTGTTTTGCCATCCTAGCAGTCTGCAGAAACTGGCCTTCTGTGAAGGAAACTGCCATGGAAATAGAGCAATGTATTTACAGTTTTTAATCCTCATGCCATCCCCCTCTTCCCACCCCCTTTAACACAATAAATAATCTTTATGAGTTCATCACAAGGCAGGTTTAAAATGCCTCAGCTGCAGTCCTGAGGAAGCGGCACATAGCCGAATAAGACTCCCAACAGCATCCAAATTGTTCATAGAGCAAATACATATGTGGTAATATGAACCTAACAAAAGGCAAATTCATGCTGACAGCATGGGCAGAGGAGTATGCTTAGCAGCAGAAAGCATCTTGGAGCCCAGTAGGGCCTCTGGCTCTCTCTCTCTCTCACACACATGCACATATATGTAAACACACAGTCATGGACGTATGTTCCTGAAATGTGAAGCCAGCATCGTTTAGTGGCTTAACTGTTTTCTTTTCTACTGCTGGTGTATTTCAGAGGTTAACCATGCTTTCTGCAAAGGTATGTGAAATGTTTTAGAGGCAATTGTTAAAAAGGGGTCTTTTTTGTGTACATGGCCTCAGTCTTTGCCACCTCCTAGCGAGTCTGTCAGGGCACAACTTAAAAGCTTATTCAGACAGCCATGACCCCCTGCCTGCAGCAGATTGCCTAAAAGGTAAGAAAAATATAAAAAAAGAAGTGGAAACTTAAAAGTGGCTTCTCAAAGGCTGCATAGATCTTTTTTGTTGTTGTTTTTGTTAAACCTAAAGTGTTTAAAAGCTTTAATATTGATGGCCTGTCAACTTTGTCCTGATTCTTTTGCTTTCAGTTAAAAGGTTTTTGTTGTTGTAGCTTATGCAGTTGCTCTGTTGCTATGGAAACGTGACATCAAAATGACGTTTCTCTGTTTAAAAGCTTTTAACTAAATTCCTGCCTGTCAGATGTAGGCCCCATTTTGTGCACTCAAGCTTCAAGCTGTTGCAAAGAGGTTTCATGTGTTCTGTTGTCATTCAAATCCTGTAGCTTCATATGCATGCATTGCACTGCAAAATCCTAAACTAAAAACTAAAATCTACATTAAGTGTTCTCTTTTAAAAACCCTTTCAGGTCAGTCAGCAATGGCTGCAGCAGAAATCCCCAGTTATATTGTTTCTGCTCAGACTGAGAAGCACAGAAGGGCTAGGAATTGGACTGATGCAGAAATGAGAGGTTTAATGCTGGTTTGGGAAGAATTTTTTGATGAACTGAAACAAACTAAAAGGAATGCCAAAGTTTATGAGAAAATGGCAAACAAACTCTTTGAAATGACTGGAGAAATTCGCCATGGAGAAGAAATAAAGATAAAAATTACAAACATGACATTCCAATACAGGTAAGCTTCAGTTAATTCCTTTTATTCTGAAAGAGCTTTATTGAAACTGATCAGATTCTTTCCTTTCTGAAAGGATTGTGTAAAGAGAATCCAGAGATGAAAGATTAATGGCTGCTCATGGGGCTCTTAAAAATCATTCCCAGCACTCTCACTAGGTTATCATTCTTCATTTTTCTCCTCCTTGATTTAAAATGTGAGTGTGCTGGTATAACTTTGTGATGATTGTTAATTACTCCTTTTAATGAAACAAGAAGATGCAAAGATAATATTTTTTTTTGTGGATGTTCTTATATTACCTTCCATTTACAACTGAACTCAGTGCAGCACAGATTAATTTCCTCCTAGTTTCCTCAGTGTGAAAACTATATGCATTAAAATAAAGTCATTTTATACAAAATGGCTAAATTTTGTCATTGCAAAGTGAGGGAGCTACACTTCAGAGGACTAAAATAACTGTGTGCCTCATCACTGAGTGACACACATTGCTATAATTGTAACCAGTATTAGCAAATTAACAATTGCAACTCCAGAAAGGAATCTGTGCACACTGTAAAATGCTGTGTTTTCTTTTCTGGTGGAAGCAGCAGACACACTCCAAAATGAGATAATGGGGACAGTAGTTAATATCCATTTGAAAAGGAAAGTTGGCTTAAGAGAATTAAATATTTGCAGTGCCAGGAAAAGAAAAACAGAAAAACATTTGTGTGACATTTGTAGAAAAGCCATTCCTTATGTCTGTGAAATATGAACTATCAAATCTGTTTTACCTGTATGCTCTTTGAAACATGTACTGTAGTATCTAATACAGAGCTAGCTGTTCAAGGTGAGCTAGCATTCATCAGTCTTAAATATGTGGAGCCTCCAATTTTATCACTTTCACTTCTAGAGGTACAGTAATAAGAGAAACTTGCAGCAGGCTTCCATGTTCGTCTGTTTTTGTTCCATTTGCTGTTTAGTATATTATCTCTACACATAATTTAAGTCATAGACTGTTCAGTAAAGTGAAATTTAAGGGAAATCCTGCAAGAACGTTGACATTTTCCTCTCCTAGCATGATCATCGAAGAAGGTAGCTTCTTAAGTTATGGCTTTTTGTATGCTATAGTAGTGAACATCCTCAAAATGACACCTTTGCTTTACCTGTTGCCTTGAGGGAAGACACTAGTACCTTTTACAAATATGCACACTGGAACAGAAAAACAATTCTGTGCTTGAAGTCTGATGATAAGACTTAATTTTTTTTTACTTAAAAGGCCTAGCTTCAGTTCTAAATTGGAATAGCTGTATGAACACAGTGGAGGAAATTTGCACTTCTTATTTCTAACTCAAATGTAGTCTTGCATACTCATCTATACATTTTTAAAATCCAAATCACTACCCACCAAAACAGGAACATAGAATAGCAGGAGATTAAGGCTGCTCCCTGACTTTGAAGTACTGATCCCTGTCTCTACTGGTTGACCCTTGATGAAACTGCTTCAGAATACTGTGGTATACATATATACTGTACTATTCATTCTGCTCATAGCCCTAAATTATGCTAAAAATGTTTAAATATTTTAAGGGTGAATTTTCAGATTTAAATATGCTGCTCTGTCTTCAAATGCTCATCTAGATTTGTTCAGGAAATGCTCTTCTGAGTACCAAACGCATTTCCTGACAGGATAGCTGAGTCAGGGAGTTGGAGCATGGAGCCAATGGCTGGGAGTTGAATCCCCCATCTCTGCCTCTAGGAAGAAGAACTGGCCTATGTCTACTGGATGAAAATATGCATAGAGGTTTTTAAAAATAAAACTAAGAGAACAAGGACAAACTGCACAAAATGCATCACCAGTTGAAGGGACTGGTAAACCATTTCTGAGTACTTTATACCTACAGAATCCTGGCATGGGCACCAAAAATTGGGATTGTCTTGACTACACACAATTCTATTCATTTTACTATTAATTTGAGAAGGAGTTAAATGTTGTCAAGGCTTCTACTTTGATCCAGCACCTACCCCCCCCCATGTAGTACTCTTCACATAGTCTGGACTACAATGCCCAGCATTTTTTCCCATTGATCACGCTGGCTCAGATTGATAGGAGCTGAGGTGGAAAACATTAGTAAATCCTAGGTTGAGGGGAAATGGCATAACAGTTAAAGCTTTATGCAAAACCTTTAATGACCAAAAGTTGGGATTGCATGAAGGAATACAGTACTTTCCTTACTTTTACGTACATCCATCTGTGGCTGAGACTGTTTTACTTCCATTCTAGTTGTTACCAGTTAAAGTTTAGTCAGTGGTTCTTTTTGATTCACATAAATCATACTGACCGCAAAATGGAGTAGATCAGATCAATGGATCTAAAAAGGCCTGTTTGTTGAGAGACACTGATGGGAAATTACACCAGTCTGAGAGATGCCTGTCCTGCCCTTGCCTCCGCCTCAAATCACCTTTCCTCTTTTGGGGAATAAATGTCATTTACGAGCACTATTAAGCATGCATGAAATTGTACAGGAAGTATTGAACAGTATTTCACTTTACATTCAGGGACATGTAAATAACTGAAGAAGCAAGCAGTGATGGAAGAGGACCAGAACAGTGTGTAGAATCATCATGCATCTGTCATTGAATTTTTGAGTTAACTGATTAAGATTTGCATAATTTTTGATAAAATTAATGTGTACTGGATAAAAATCTACATAGGGTTTTTTTTAAAAAAGGAGATATGAACATGATTAGATCCTTCAGTAACCCTAGCTATTTACATTATATGAAATAAAAGTATATCCCTTATAATGGCTCTTTCATTCTCATGTCTCATGGTTAAAACCACTATACCAGAACAAAATCTAATGAGGGAACTGGTAACCTGAATGTTGGGTGGCTGAGCAGGAGGATTTGGTGCTGGTTCCGTTTCATTTGAAAAAAAAAAAGTACTGTGGATTGTTTTATTGTTCAGGATCAACTTCATTCCCTGATTGCAAGGTTCACTGCAACACAGTTCAAGTCCATTGCAAGGTAATTAGTAAAGTACAGTGGTACCTCGACTTAAGAACTTAATCCGTATTGGGACTGTGTTCTTAAGTCAAAACGTTCTTAAGTCAAAGCACCATTTCCCATAGGAATGCACTGAAAACCATTTAATCCGTATCTGCTGTTTTTCGTCCTTAAATCAAGGCACTGTTAAGTCGAAGCATTAGTTCCCATAGGAACTAATGCAAAGCTGGTTAATCCATATCTACCACTAGGGGGGGAATTTTTTTAATTTTTTCTTCTTTTGACCTAAGGTGAACTTAGGTCAAAAAAGGGCAGGAAAGGGTTTTTTTTCATATTTTTTTTAAAAATTGTTCTTAAGTCAAGGCTCTGTTCTCAAGTCGAAGCAACTTTTTGCAAACAAAGCCATTCTTAACTTGAATCGTTCTTATGTAGGGACATCCTCAAGTCGAGGTACCACTGTATTTATCAATATGCTAATTTGATTTTTAAAAAATACTAGTAATTTTCTGAGAATTGTTAAAACCATGAAAACTGTAAATTATGTCATTGTTACATGCCAACAAGTTGCCTCTTACTTTTGAAAATTCTATAAATGAGTGAGCTCCAAAGTACAGTGGTGCCCCGCATAGCGACGTTAATCCATTCTGGATTAATTGTCGCTATGCTGAAGCATCGCTAAACATAACCGAAAAAGCCATAGGAACGCATAAACTTCATTTAATGCGTTCCTATGGCTCCCAAACCCACCATTGAGCGAAGTTCCTCCATAGCGCCGCCATTTTCGCGCCCTTGGTAAGCGAGGGCAGGGCGCAAAAACACTTGCAGTGGCCATTTTAGGCACCCAGCGGCCATTTTGGAACTGCCAATCAGCTGTTTAAAAAAAATCGCAATGCAAAGATCGGTAAGCGAAACGCTTACCTATCATCGCAATGCGATGTTTTACCCATTAAAACTTCGCAATGCGATCGCATTAGCGATCTAAAAATCAGATCGCTATGCGGATTCGTCGTTAAACGGTGCACTCGTTATGTGAGGCACCACTGTATCTTGTCTAAAGATGGGATAATTGGATCCGTCTCTCAGGGGAGGTGAATACGAATATCGCCACTGCAAGTGGCTGGGCTGATAGGACACCCCCCCTCCAGAATCAGGCCATCCACTTAGTACTTGTAGTGTAGTGAGCAGGACCGTCATCATTCATGCTGCACCAACCTGTGGAAGTAGCCCAGCCTGAGCTAATCCTGTCCTTAACTGCCCTCTTTAGCTCCTGTAAACTCAAGGCTGTGGCTTCTTTATGGAGTCAATCCATCTCATATTTGGTCTTTCCCCCCCCCCGCTGCCCTCAACATATCCTAGCATTATTGTCTTTTCCAGTGAATCCTCTCTTCTCAAGATATGTCAAAAGTATGATGGCCTACATTTCACTATTTTTGCCTCCAGAGAAAAGGCTTGATTTACTCTAGGACTCATTTATTCATCCTTCTGATGGTCTGGCATATTTGTAAAGCTCTCCTCCAGCACCAAATCAATTTTTTTCTGTTGGTTTCCTTCACTTTCCAGATTTTGCACCTGTAGATAGTGATCTTGATCTTGGTCTCCAGTGACACACTGTTACACTTGATTATCTTTTTTAAATTCCTTCACTGTAGCACTTTTGAGTCTCAGTCTTCTGATTTCGTGGTTGCATTCTACAGTTGGATTGGTAGTTGAAACAAGGTATACAAAATCTCTAATTTCTTCATTGCCAACATTAAAAGTTGTATAGTTCTTCTTTAGTCAAGATTTTTGTCGTCTTAATGTTCAAGCTGCAGTACTGCTGTAGCACTTTGTTTTTTCACTTTCATCAGAAGTCGTTTCAGATAATTGCTGTTTTCTGTCCCTAAGATGCTGTTATTTGCATATCTTAAATTATGAATGTTTCTTCCCCCAATTTTTACTCTTCCTTCATCTGAATCTAGTCTGTCTTTCTATATACTGTAATATGTTCTGTGTATAGATTGAACAAATAAGAGGGTAAATGTCTGACACCTTTGCCTATAGGAAACCATTTTGTCTGTCCATATTCTGTTCTAATGGTAGTTTCTTGTCCACAGTATAGGTTATGCATCAGGGCAATCAAATGCTGAGGCACACCCCTTTCTTTCAGAACAACCCAAAGTTTCTCATGATCCACACTTTCAAACGTTTCCCTATAGTCAATAAAACATAGATTGATTTTCTGTAATTCTTTAATGCGCTCCAGTAGCCAGGGGATATTTGCAATATGGTCTCAAGTGTCTCTTTCTTTCAGGATTTTGGTTTGAATATCAGGCAATATGGTCTCAAGTGTCTCTTTCTTTCAGGATTTTGGTTTGAATATCAGGCATTCCTCACTCCAGATCAGGTAAAAGTCTTTGTTGCTATGCTTTGAGCATCATTTTGCTTGCATAGGCAGTTACAGCCATGCCCTAAAGTTATTACACTTGTTGGCATTTCCTTTCATGGGGACTGGAATGTATGTTGAATATTACTAGTCTGTGGGCTGTTGTTTTCTGTTCCATATTTGTGAGGATTTTGACAGATTCAGTATCTGTGGCTTGAAATAGTTCTGTCAGTACACCATCTATCTCTAGAGATTTATTTATTCCCTGTGCTTTCAGAGCAGTTTTTATTTCACTTTCTAGAACTGCAGGTTCTTCATCATAGGATTCCTCTTCAAAGGATCTGCCATCCTTTTATCTTCAGTATACCATTTCCAGCTTATCTTTATTTTATCCTGGTTACATAATGTGCTTCCTTGTTGATCATTCAGCAATCCTAATCTGGGCTGAAATTTCCCTTTTATTTCTTGTCAATCTTCTGGGAGAAATACTTTGTTCTGCCTCTTTTGTTGTTCTTTTCAGTTTCTTTGCACCAGCCATATAATAGTTCTCTTTGTCTGCATGACAGTTGCTGAAAAGCTGCATTCGGGATACTGGCTCCGCCTCTGTCACTTTTTATTCTTTCTTCTTGCCTGTCCTTAACAATTTTAAGGGTTTCTTTTGTCATCCATATAGGTTTTTTTCCTTTTTACCACTGGAATAATCTTTCTGCATTCTCTACCGTGTTTAAAAAAAAAAGAGAAAGACTGGGTCTTATATTTATTTTTGCTCTAAAAACGCATTAGGGCTTATTTTCAGGGGATGTTTTAATTTTTTCATGTACAACAATCTACATTTCTTCAAATACAGTCCTGTCATCTTCTGGTTGCTGCACAATGGTGGAGGGTGGGGTTTCACTTAACTGGGGCTTATTTTTGGGGTAGGCTTATATTACGAGCATCCTGAAAAATCATATTAGGGCTTATTTTCAGGTTAGGTCTTATTTTCAGGAAAACAGAGTAATAATATCTCTAGTTTCAATCCACACTTGTTCTAGTTCATGATCATTTGTGCTCAGGTATTACAATCTTTATGTTGACTTTAAATTCATCAGGAATATTGGTTAAATCCTTCTTCGGCTCTACTCTAATGTTTGATGTATCAATGCTCATTATCAGTATCACAATCTGCTCCTGGTCTTGTTTTGGCAGAGAGAATATAGGTTCTCCAAATCCTGTTTCCAATTATATACTCTGTTTGCTTTCTGAATTGCCCATCTGATGATGTCCATGTGAATAGTTGTCTGTCAGGTTACTTGAAGCCTATAATGGAATAAACATATTGTTGGCGTCTCAGAACTCTAGGAGCCATTTTCTGGCTTTGTTTCTAACCCCTAGACGAGAGATGGTCTAGGGGTTAGAAAGAGCCTTTTCTGCTGGTACGCAAGCCATAGGTTACCAGATCGCTACTCCCCCCCCCCCGCACAGCCAAACTTCAGGAGGCGGCTGCAACCGATGCTGGCACTTCAGCAGGCGGATCCGGAACAACAGATGCTGGCAGTGGAGGGGCCTTGAGGAACCTCTATCCCAGGATTCCCCCTTCTGCCGCCATTTCCAGTTCCCGGTCCACTGGTTCCTGGTCCGCACGTCCGGGTCTGCATCCTCCAGGTCCACCGCCACCGCAATAGTGGCAGTGGGACACCATCCACTGTTTTTTTCCCCCCAGTTTGGGCACACAAGCCCAAAAAAGTTCACCACCACTGCCCTAGACCAAATTTTCAAACATTTGGTTGTGCTTTGTTCCCTACTTTTGCATTCCAATAACCTATGATTATAAGCATATCTTGCTTGGGTGTGTGATACCTACATAAAAGCTTTCAACATCGTCTTCTTTCGCATTAGAAGTTGGAGCATAGACTTGAATTATGGTTATGTTGATGTGTTTTCCCAGAAATTTTATTGATATTATTCAGTCACACCTTGCATTATAGCCCCTAACTTCCTGTGCTACATTGTGCCTCAGTATTAGAGGCACTCCATTTCTTCTCAGTTTGTCTTTTCCAGAGTAAAACACTTCGTAGTTGTATGACTGAATATGTCTTGTTCCAGTTCACTTTAGTTTACTGCCAACAAGCACTGCAGTGTTTAAATGTTGTATTTCTTGCTTTAAGGTTTCCAGTTTACCTTGATTCATACTTATCATGTTCCATGTTCCAATTGTATGTACATCAGACTTTTCTTTCACTTCTGTGCATGTCAGCCACTAGGTGTCCTTTTGGCTTTAATCTAATTGCATCATTAACAACAGAGTTATTTGTACTTGTCTTTTGCTTTTCCCCAGTAGCTGATTGAGTGCTTTCCAATGCTGGAGCCTCATCTTCCAGCACTGTCTCTTGTTTCATTTTGGACTGTTTCATCATAGGGTACTCAAGGTAAAAAAAGTTCAGCAGTGGTTTACTATTGCATTCTGCAGACATACTAGCAAAGGTTAGCTTGAGTGAGGTTGCTGTTACCTGTGAAAGATCCTCTGCCATCATCACATTCAGGTACTGCTGCTGCCTGGAAGCTGCCCTCCAGATGTTTTTCCTCCCCCATCACCATTGGAACTATTAATTCTCTTCTGTTGATGCAACCATTGCTCCTGAAGTGGGTGGATGCATGTAAGTCTGGTGCCTCAGCTGATACTGTAACACCCTGTGTTACTCTGCTATGAATCCAAGTTCATAATGGAGTCTATTATTCCTCTTAGCTTCTCTGACATACTCAAATCCCCTCACCGTGTTAAGGTGTGCATCCAGGAAGGAGGTAAACTATATAGTAAAGTGGTAATGTTTCAAAGTAATGTGCTTAGAACAAATTGGGTAATAATTTTAGCTAGGAAACTTCAAGAAAAGGTCAAACCTCCTATTTAGGACCTCATTTGATCTTGGGTTTTTGACCTTCTTGTGTCTGAAGTACTGAAGGTTAGTTATAATCTTTTTAGCATGTATCATAATAGCTTCTAAACTTTTGGAGGAAGCTACGTCATGACCATTTAGACAAAATTGCAAATGTTATTCCTTCCTCCTTTCGCCTTTCCCCCTTCCCCCACCCACCAGCTTTGTTCCCTTTGCATTATTTAACAGTAGGGTACAAATAGACAGGAAAACAGTGAGAGTGTAAAACTTGTTACTAAGTGATTTGGTCAGTCACTGAGTGATTGATTTGTGGGAGGGAGGGAAGTGTTTCATCAAACTACATCTTTGTAAAAGCAAAACAGCTGGTTAGGGGGAGTTAGACTGAAATTAGGGCAAATTTTATGATAGCAGGAAAATAAACAATTGGTTTTAAATACTCTTTTAAAAACCCTTGTTTCCGAAAGAATACAATAAAATCTTCTTCCTTAATTCCATTAAATCTGCAGAGGCTGTGTGTCTATGGAGCAGAATAACAAAAATAAATGTGAAACAACCATTTCTCCATAATGACTAACACATTTGTTTCAGTGTGAACTTTTTGGGATTGAATGGCAATCCATGGAAGTTCACTCTATAATAAGCGTTTTACTCTTTTAAGCAGCGCAACTCTTTACTTTTATTTTAATCATAATCATCTTAGAACTGCAAAATTGAATTAACAAATCTGTAGAACTGGGTTTTCATTTTTAAAAATCACAAGATAATCACTTATTTTCATGGCTTTCCTAGTCTCTGATGTATACTATTGCAAGGAACGCGGCATATATTTCTACTTGAAGATGGATACGAAGTTCTAGTCAGTGAATAAGAAATAGCTGTATGTTTCCTGGCGGGTCTGGGTTGTTAAGTGTATCATTCACCAGAGCATCATTCAGCACCCCCTTCTTTCCGAGTGTATTTCAGGGTGCTGTTGTTAACTGATACATGTCTAAGCCTCTGGGTCCCAAATGGAGACTACCTCCTCTCCTAAACCGCATGGCAACTGGTTGCAAGCATCCTCATAACAGATGATAACAAGTACATTACAGTGTTATCACCTTCTGTACATCTATAGTCACACTTTGAGCTTGTGAGCAAGAGCAGAGTCCAATTTTATGTGGAATAGATAGAAGAGATAAAAAAAGGGTGAAGTTGTGCCTGTTGCCTTAAGGCTGGTTGTTTATCTGAGCTGTTCAGAGGTTCATTTGTGTTAATGGTTCTTAGTTTGACTGCAGCCATGTGCTCTACTTCAAGAACATAGTGCTAGACTAAGAGGAGTGGTACTGCTGAGAGGAAGTGAGCCACTTACTTGGTTGGAATGGAGCTAGCAGCTGCTAAGCCTATAGAATTGATTGAAATTCCATGTATGCAGCTACATCTGTGGTGACTTTTCAGTAAAAAAGATCTTATTCCTCTGTCTCTTCCAAAGGTTCTAAGGCTCTCACAGAATCCCTTCAATGGAAGCCATTGGGACCTGTAGGATGGGGTGAAAGCCTTTAATTTCCAAAAAATGCTGCTGCTGGGATAACTTTACTAGTGGTGGATATTTTAGAAATTAAATACTTATTCCCTGTTCCGTGATCCCAATGGCTTCCAAAAGGGATTCTATGGGAGCTTCAGGACCTTTGGGGCGAGGAATCAGAAATGTATTATTTCCCATTTCTGATGACATAGTCAGCCTTTCACTTATGGAACAAGATTTCAGCTATGGCGTTTTAGAGCTGGAGGGGACCCCAAAGGTCCCTGAGTCCAGCTCCCTGCCTGAAGCAGGAAATCCACAGCTAAAGCAACACTGACAGATGTCCATCCATCCCCAATGAAAAACATCTAATGAAGGAGACTTGACCACCTGCTGAGGCAATCTGTTCCACAGTTGAACAGCTCTTACTGCAGGGGTCTCAAACTCAATTTACCTAAGGGCCGCTGGAGTCAGAGTCTGGTTGACGCTGAGCCGCATCAGATTTTCCAACAAGTGAAGCAAGAGCCCGAAGAAGCTACACAGGAGTTTCCTTAGCCTGGCTGGGGCTCCGAAGAGGAGGAGGAGGAGAGCCGTGTGAGCCCTCGTCGCTGGCCACGACCCCCTCCAGCTCCTTCTTTACTACCACCATGTCATGAGTGCAGCTGAAGACCTGGAACCAGAAGGGTTAACTGAGGCTGAAGAGAATCCTGAGAGATCAGAAACACCTGAACTGCCTCCAGATTCTCCTTCCCCAGCAGACAAGCTTCAGGTCAGGCTTCGGGAAAGACTTAGGACAAAAAGGTCAGAGGATCGCTCAAAGGCTGTCCACAGAAATATCCGTTCAACTAGCCCTGAATATTAACAGGATGGAAAGGTTTCCAGCAGCTCAAGGAGCTGTTTTACTATAAAAGAGCTCCTAGCCAGCCAGAATTTATGTGGAAGCAACGAGTCAAAACCCCTGGCTTGCATCCACGCTTCTTGAACTGTGTTCCTGACTCTGGACTCTGACCCTGGACTACGCTGTGTATTGGACTCTGGACTCTGACCTTGGACTGCATTCTGTGAGTTGGTTTATGGACTTTGGCTTTGCATTCTTGGTATTCCTGACTTTGGACTGGTTTATTGGACTTTGGCTGTTGTAACCCTCAGGAACGTGACAGATTGCTTCCACCCCCACACTTTTCCCAACATGGAGGGAAAAGCAAGCGAAGACTCAGGTCCGCTGAATGCTGTGCTTGCTCAGGTGCAGTTTCTTACCCAGACAGGCGGACAGCTTCAACAGCAACAAATACAATTACCAGGCAATGCTGCTTCTCAGGCTAAGTGTCCTGTGCTTCCTTCCACCACCAGCAGCAGGTCAAAGAAGCGGAAAAGGGAGGGAGCGCTGGCGACTGCCTAGCCGGGGGGGGGGGGAGGAGGAGGGCATGGCATAAATGTTTTTTAATTTTTTTAAAAAAAACCCTTACAGAATTTGCCTTGCTAAAGGAGAAAAGCCCCCACTGGTGCCTGCGGAATTAAACAGAACGGGGAGGGGCCCCCACAGGTGTGTGCACATGCACGCACACAAACACACACACACACACACAGAGGTCTGGCATCCTTCCTCTGAGGGCCCCCCTCAAAAAAGGCACACTCAGCAGTAGCTACCCCCACCACGACAGAGGAGCAAACTTTGCAATGTGCTCCCAGGCAGCCTCCAGAGCCAAGGCAGCTGAAGCAGGACGAAGAGAAGGAGGAGAAGGAGGAAGCACTGCTGGGTGCTGAGGCGACCGCTGACCAGGCTGGTGCTGGGGGTGCCAAGAAAGAAAGAGAGCCAGAGAGCTGCTTCCCTGAAAGAGGCGGTGGCGGCAGCAGCTGCTGTTGGTGGCTTGGAGGCGCTCTTCGAGGATGGGCCGGGAGTGAGCTCTGCTCTCAGGCATCGCTCTGTGGCGGCTCAGGCACTCAGGGAAAAAGGCCAGCAGCCTGCTTCGCTTGCCAGCTCTCCCCCAAGGCAGCGCCTCTTCCACCCTCCAACCTGTCTGCCAGCTGGCAGGCTGCAGTTCCGGATGGAGGGTGCAAGAGCCGCTGTCTTCGGAGAGAGCTGGTGAGCGAGGCGAGGCTTTTTAAAACTCTTGACAGCAGAGGACACATGGGCGCTTCGGGCGGGCAGGCAGGGTGGGGGCCACAAACTATCATCCGGCGGGCCACAAATGGCCCACGGGCCATGTGTTTGAGACACGTTTGAGACACGTAGAAGATATTTCTTTTTATTTAAAAAAAACAGCTGAAAAATCCTTTAAAAATACAGGCCTGTGCCTTCCACTTAAAGAACAGAGAAACAGAGAGGATGCTTTGAATGAGCTGGGGTGGCAAGATTTTGGAGCATTGCTCTACCCCAAAGTATTTGGGTATCACTCTAGATCGAAGCCTGACCTATATAAAATATTGTTTAATATCAAACAGAAAGTTGCTGCCAGAAATAACATACTTGGGAAACTAGCTGGGTTAGACTGGGGTGCACACTACAAACAATAACAACAGCTTTGTCCATGTGCTGCTTGACAGCAAAATATGCTAGTGTCATATGGTATAAATCAGCACATGGCAAACATTCCTTTATGAAAATATTACTTTCAAAACATTGGGGCTATCTGCCAGAAAAAGTAATGAATTTAATGCATTATTTTCCAAGCTCTCTTTTATAAGCATCAAACAACCAGAATAGACAAGAAGGAAAAAGTGCCTTTCTGAGCAAGTTGTCTCATTGAAGTAAACAGACACCTTAATATCCACCAAAAATAGGACCTAAACCTCTTAGGGCTGGAGGGAGGCAAGTGGGAACAGCAAAGCAAAGCCTTGATAGCAAAGATAGGATCTCTCTCCTCCCCCTTAGCCTTTAAGGAATGCATTGACTGCAGCTAACGGAAAATACTCAATGTTGTACTTTCTTAATTTGCTCGTCACTCACTTTTTGTGCAAAAAAAAAAAAGTACTAGGAATGTGCAATGGCTCCTTGACATAGTCCATACCTGAATAAGAGCACAGAGATTGCTTCCTGTCCCACCCTGTATCCTTTTGGAAATAGTATAATCCAGATCCATGCCAGGATTTGTGTGCTTCTGGGTCTCTAGGAGAAAAACTCCTTCCACAAGAAGAGGGAAATGCAAAGAACACATGTATACAAACTCATTCCTAATAGTGTGATGAATGATGTGATGTGCTACCAAGACAATTCCCATCTATGGCAACCTAGCAGGCTTTTGAGATATGTGCAGTATTTAAGGGGTGTTTTTACCAGTGCCACTCTTCAGTCAGTATCCATGGCCAAGCAGGGATTTTAATCCCGGTCTACTGAGTCCTTGTCGGATATTGTATTCTTGAAGGCTTTCATGGCCAGGATCTGATGGTTGTTGTAGGTTTTTCAGGCAGTTTGGCCGTGTTCTGAAGACATGACCAAACAGCCTGAAAAACCTACAACAACCTTGTCTGATACTTCATCCATTACACTACACTGGCTCTCCCTTCTTGTGTAACAAAGTTTTAACAAGAGGAAAAAGAACATGCAAGAAAGCAATGCCCTGGCTATATACTGCACTGAGAGATGTCCCTCACCTTGCACGGCAGTTCCAGAGGGTAGGACCCAAACTCTCCTCTTTCACCCTCATTAACTTCTAACAAATAATTATATATTTTCTTAATTATTTTATCTTATCATTTGTTCTGGGTAAAAACCCTCTATTTTGTCTTTTCTGTACCTGGATTCCACCTGTGCTCTGGACCACCAGTCTATATATAGGGTGAAAGAGGAGAGTGCAAAAAACGGTCTGAAACTCAACATCAAAAAACTAAGATCACCTCCTGGGAAATAGAAGGGGAAGATATGGAGGCAATGACAGATTCTACTTTCTTGGGCTCCATGATCACTGCAGATGGTGACAGCAGCCACGAAATTAAAAGACACCTGCTTCTTGGGAGGAAAGCGATGACAAACCTTGACAGCATCTTAAAAAGCAGAGACATTACCTTGCCAACAAAAGTCCAAATAGTCAAAGCTATGGTTTTTCCTGTAGTGATATATGGAAGTGAGAGGTGGACCATAAAGAAAGCTGACCGCCGAAGAATTGATGCCTTTGAATTGTGGTGCTGGAGGAGGCTCTTGAGAGTGCCCTGGACTGTAAGGAGAACAAACCTATCCATTCTAAAGGAAATCAAACCTGAGTGCTCACTGGAAGGACAGATCCTGAAGCTGAGGCTCCAATACTTTGGCCATCTCATGAGAAGAGAAGACTCCTTGGAAAAGACCTTGATGTTGGGAAAATGTGAAGGCAAGAGCAACCAACATGAATTTGACACAACTCCGGAAGGCAGTGGAAGATAGGAGAGCCTGGCGTGCTCTGGTCCATGGGGTCATGAAGAGTCAGACACAGCTAAATGACTAAACGACGACAAAAATGCAAGATGAGATGGTTAAAGAATGTATGATTAAGTGGGCATAAATATGGCAAAATAATATAAAACTTACAAAATCGGTTAATTTCAAGGAGAACATCTACGAGATGTTTTACAGGTGGCATATGACTCCGGAAAAATTGTCAAAGATTTATACAGATGTATTAAATGTTTGTTGGAAGTGTGAAGCACACGAGGGAAGCTTTTATCATATGTGGTGGACTTGCAGAGTAGCGAAACAATATTGGATAGGAGTGCATACTTCGTTACAAAAAATATTGCTTTGTAAGGTTCCACTAACTCCAGAACTATTTCTATTGAGCATGATACCAGACAACATGGATAAGACAAAGAAGTGCTTAGTTATATATATAGTCACTGCAGCCAGAATTCTTTATGCCAAAAATTGGAAAAGACCAATGATACCGAAACAAGAGGAACTTATTGAGAAGATATGGGAAGTAGCAGAAATGGACATTCTATCAGAAGTGTTGAAAGACTGTCCAATACAAAAGGCAACTGAACGATGGGATTTATGTTATAAATGGTTCGAGTCACCAGATAGCGTTTGAATAACATAGATCTAAATTAGGATGTAAATGTGAGTTAAAATCTGGAGGGCAGCGAATAGTAGAAAAGCAGAATGTCTGAATTTTGATATTGCAATAAGAATAGACTGGATGTCAGTATATTTTGTGTTTCTCCTCGCCCTCCTCTTTTTCTTTCCCTGAAATTTCTCTTTACTTTCTCTATCCCATACCCTATCCCAAATTATTAAATAAATAAATAAAAAATGTAAGTTGAAAGAAACTCAAACAGACACCCCCTCCTTCCCTGTTCATTCTTGCCTGCCTAAGCAAAACCTTAATAAATTGGTTTACACATTCATATAGTGAAGCGAGTTACAGAAATCAAGATGGCTACGGTCAGGCCAATATATATTTTATACTTCTGCCTCCCCACATCTCCCCTGGGAGCTCCTCTCTTCTCTCCCCCAGACGGTGCTGATGAAGTGCCTTCCCTGGACAGGAGCCTTGGTTGGTGCCTCTCTAGATGTTGGCGGACGGTGGTGGAGGACAGATCCCTGGGGCCTGGTCTCCTCCGGACTACCACAAGGCAGGCATTGCAGCGTGCCAGCCGTGGGTCATTGCTGAGCACCGTGAAATGAGCCCACATGGCTAGTGTTGCCAAATACATGTGTCTGAAAAGGAGGACATCAAAAGCCAAAAAGGGGGACAAAGGAGGACGTATTGGGGGGGCTCTGTGCGTGGGCTGGGGTGGGGGGCATGTCACTTTTGGAATTAGGTATTGGGAAGAATAGCTCTTTGATCATGGGGCAATACCATAACCATTCAACCTACTCAGTCTTGAAAGGTTAAGACTGGGAAAGTTACATTTTTTTGGACTACAAAACTCAGAATCCACTGGCCACTGTGTTTTCTTGTTTTTAAAAATGTTTTAAAAATAAAACAAAACAAATCTACATATACACTTACTGGGCTCCTAGGACCAATGGAGACAATCTATTCCTTCCTTTAATGGAGACCCATCCCCCTTGTTTTATTTATTGATTTTTTTATTTTAATAAAAGCATAATAAAGTGAAATGAAAAGTTTAAAAAATTGTGTGACAGATTTGAAACACTTTATAAAAACCAGAAGAAGAAAAAACAGAAGGCATGGATTTCTCTCAGCTTGAGAAATGCAAGGGGTGGAGAAAATGGATTTACACACACACACACACACACACACACACACACACACACACACACACACACACACACACACACACACACACACACACACACACACACACACACACACACACACACACACACACACACACACACAGAGCCATATTCTCCACCCTTTACAATTTCTCAAGCTGAGAGAAATCCGTGTGTGTGTGTGTTCCAGCTCCCACAAGCATTGGGGAAGAACTGTGCATATGCTCCTGGACCTAGAAATGCACTCTGCACATGGCCCAGAGTCAGGGGTCAGGGCAGAAGGGGGGATAAAAGTTCCTTCTGTTCCCCGGCTTTAGGAGTAAGGAAGGACCGGACGGCCCCCATTTCCCTGGCTTTGAATGGCCACCCACTCCAAACCCCAGAACAGCCTTCCCTCCAGCAGGCAAGCAAGTGCACTCACTTCACTCCTGTCGTATCCATCCATCCATCCATCCATCCATCCATCCATCTCGCACCTTCCTGCCTTATTCAGCTCCCAGGCAGAAGCAGCCATCCCCAAGCCGGGGATTGATTGCTCGGGGCTGGAACAGCCCTAAACAATCAAGCCACCTTATCTCCCTCCAATCTCTGGAAGAACCGGAGGATTTACAAGGGCCTCAACCAAGGAAGTAACAGGGAGAGGTTTGGCTGGGGTGGGGTGAGATACAAAAGCCGGACATTTTGGAGTTTTTTAGTCTTGCCTGCCAGACGGAGGACATGCTCCTCAAAAGTAGAACATGTCCTCCTTTTGCCGGACGTGTGGTAACCCTACACATGGCCCCTCTGCCATGTTTGCCCAAACAAGGACCCGCTGCCTGCCCCTGACTGCTGGCCTGGGAAGAACTCTGTGTCCCGGGGCTGCTGCTGGTCTGGGAGGAGGAAACAGATGACTCTGGGGATCGGGGTGGGGGTGCTGTGAAGCCTGCCCTGCTGTTACCGGTTCCAAATCGGACTGGGGATCTTTGGAAACCAGTAACTCCTCAGGCTCCTCTAGGAAGAGGAGTGGCAGTTCTTTTGGCAGCTCTGGAAGCTGTGCTTCCATGCCTGCCTGCAAGGCCACCGGAGAAAGAACAGTGGTGCTGATAAACGTGGTAGTGGTCATCATGCACGTGATGGTGGCCTAGCCTACGTAGCTTCACAGCCTTCTTCCCCTTTGATTGTCCATGAACAAATCCCTTCATTTTCTATTGCTTGCCTAGCTAAACAAATAAATTAAAAACCAATAGACAGACAGACAGACAGAGACAGAGACAGAGACAGAGACAGAGACAGAGACAGACACACAGACACACAGACACACAGACACACACACACACACACACACACACACAATTTAGTTTTAGGGGAAAGGAAAAAATGGATCCAGCCACACAACAAATTCCCCCACCCCCTGTGCCTGAGAGACAAACAAGCCTCCTAAAATAAACTTTTGAAAAGTGAATAATGAATATAAAGGAAAAGGGATTCCAGTCACACACACCAAATTCCCCCACCCACCCACTCACAGTGCCTAAAGATGACACACATAAGCCTCCACCAGCAAAAAAAAAAGCTTTGAAAAACTAAATTTTAAAGCCCTTCCAAAGAAGTAGCCTAAGCTACCTGAAATCCCTTCCCAAATTCCCATTAAACTTGCGATGATTGATGATGATAATGAATGATATAAATGAAAAAGAAAAATGTGTTTGCTTTGCTGCCACAAAAGTGAAACCACCAGAGCACCAGCAAGCCAGCAACTGTTCTCACTCCAGAGATCATGAACAGAAGTGGGGAAAGGCTGGATGGGAAAAGCTTATATGAAGCCTCTGTAAAAGTAGATACAGTGGTGCCTCGCTTAGCGAGCGCACCGTATAACGACGAATCCGTATAGCGATCCCCTTTTTCGGGATCGCTATACGGAGCACCCAATCGCCGCACTCGCATTGCGACGATTGGGCAGTCCGGCGGCCATTTTGGAGCCGCGTTCGGCAGCTCCAAAATGGGCGCCGGATGACCCGAAATGGCCCCGCGCGGTGTTTTCGCGCCCTCGGCAAGCGAGGGGAGGGCGCGAAAACGCCGCGCAGGGCCATTTCGGGTCGTCCGCGGCCGTTTTGAAGCCGCAAAACAGCTGTTTTGCGGCTTCAAAACGGACCCGAAATGGCCCTGCGCTGCGTTTTCGCGCCCTCCCCTCGCTTGCCGAGGGCGCGAAAATGGCTGCCCGGGGCCAGGAAACTTCTCTAAGTGGGAAGTTTAGGGCCGATTTGGAATGCATTAAATGAAGTTTAATGCGTTACAATGGCTTTTTACTTCCCGCTTAGCGAAGATTTCACATAGCGAAGGTTAATCTGGAACGGATTAACCTCGCTATACGGGGCACCACTGTACATCTTTCAGCAGCACTATGGCCAGAGCTTCGAATTGGCACCAGCAAGCTCAGAGAGGCCCCAAAGTGGTTAACAAATATAGATTACAGGGGCTGATCATCTTCCCACTGCTGTTCAACATCTATACAATGTTGGGGGAAGTCATACAGAGATTTGGAGTATGCTGTTATCAGTACACTGATGATACACAACTCTATCACTCCTTTTGGTCTTTGGTAGAGGAAGCTGTTCAGGCCCTGGAACACTGCCTGGCCATGGTTATGGACTGCAAAAGGACTAATATGCTGAAATTCTGACAAGGTAGATGGATTCCCTGTTGTTAGGGGGGGTACCTTGATCAGTTAGGAGGTTTCCTGCTGGTCTAGATGGGTTCACATTCTCCTCATAGGTTCAGGGTCATAATTTGGACCTTGAACCTATGGACCCAGCCCTCTCTATTGAGAATCAGATCTCAGCCATGGCCAGGTCTGCCTTTCTCCAACTCAGGCAGATTGTATACTTTTGCCCCTATCTTGAAATAAAGTCTCTAATAACACTGGTTCATGTACTGGTAATTTCTAAAATCAGGGGTCAGGGAACTTTTTTACCTTTTACCCCACAAAAAAATTATATACGCCGACATTACCCCCTTGATTCGAAAGGAAGGAATTAATTATTTGAATTAAAAATATTATCAAATTTAATTATTTGAATTAAAAATATTATTAATCTACAGAGGCTGTGTACCGAACTAGCAGGATGCACAAAATTTGATAAAGATGTGCACTATTTTTGCTGGAACACATTGCACTCCAGCCATGGTGTGATATAGGGAGTAGTAAGGTGTCCAATGTGCCTAGCAAGTTGCATTAAATTTTTGCTAGCTCGCAGAGGTGGCTGCCAGAGTGGTTCTAGCAATGACATGTTGCTAGAGACAGGCAATGCAGAATTGGGGGGGGTTCCCTACCACTTTAATCATTCTATGTGTGGTGTGCAAAAAGGAACAAACCAGGCTAAAGGTCATGTCACCCACCCTGGTGCCACAGCCCAATATCAAAGGACCAGTGTGCTTTTTTTTTATTATCATCAATGGAAAACTCAGCAGTGGCCAGAGGATTGGAAAAGATCAGTCTACATACCAATCCCAAAGAAGGGAAGTGCCAAAGAATGCTCCAGCTACCATACAATTGCACTCGTTTCACATGCTAGCAAGGTTATGCTCAAAATCCTACAAGGCAGGCTTCAGCAGTACATGGACCAAGAACTCCCAGAAGTACAAACTGGATTTTGAAGGGGCAGAGGAACTAGAGACCAAATTACTAACATGCACTGGATTATGGAGAAAGCCAGAGAGTTCCAGAAAAACATCTACTTCTGCTTCATTGACTACGCAAAAGCCTTTGACTGTGTGGACCACAGCAAACTATGGCAAGTTCTTAAAGAAATGGGAGTGCCTGACCACCTTATCTATCTCCTGAGAAACCTATATGTGGGACAGGAAGCAACAGTTAGAACTGGATATGGAACAACTGATTGGTTCAAAATTGGGAAAGGAGTACAACAAGGCTGTATATTGTCCCCCTGCTTATTTAATTTAAATGCAGAATACATCATGTGAAAGGCCGGACTAGAGGAAGCCCAAGCCGCAATTAAGATTGCCAGAAAAAATATCAACAACCTCCGATATGCAGATGATACCACTCTGATGGCAGAAAGTGAGGAGGAATTAAAGAACCTCTTAATGAGGGTGAAAGAGGACAGTGCAAAAAATGGTCTGAAGCTCAACATCAAAAAAACAAAGATCATGGCCACTGGTCCCATCACCTCCTGGGAAATAGAAGGGGAAGAAATGGAGGCAGTGACAAATTTTACGTTCTTGGGCTCCATGATCACTGCAGATGGTGAAAGCAGCCACAAAATTAAAAGATGCCTGCTTTTTGGAAGGAAAGCAATAATAAACCTAGACAGCACCTTAAAAAGCCACCCTTCCCCCCCGTCTTAATTCAGTTTCTCTTTTGCTTGACTGCCTGTTCATTTTCAGTTTTGAGTCAGTCTCTCTCTCTCTCTCTCTCTCTCACACACACACACACACACACACACACACACACACAGACACACACACACACACGGACGCGCGCACACACTCCCTCCATTTTCTCCCTCCATTTTCTACAATTACATACATTTAAATAAGCCTGATGAAGTCCTCAGTCTCTCGCACCTTTCTTTCTTCCCTCCTTCCCTTGCTTGCTCCTTTCTCTCCTCCTGCTTGTTTGCAGTCTGCTCATTACCCCCAGGATTTTCACTTTTACCCCATTTGGCAATCTACCCCGGTTCCCCGACCTATGTCTAAAATGGACGATAGCAATTTTGTCAGGGTGGCTCAGAAGTGGCATCCAGTGCAAAATGCAGCAGCCATGCTGGTTTCAGAAACATCAAACATCAAACTACAATCATATCTTTCCTGTCCTGGCCCATTTGCATTGGCTGCCAGTATGCTTCTGGGCCAAATTCAAGATGTTAATGCTGACATTCAAAGCCCTGGGATTTGTTACTTGACATAGTGCTTATCCCTCAGATGGACCTCCCATCCCACCTGCACCTTCCAATCCCTGACACTATGGGTGGCCCACCCAGAAATCTACAACTACCATGGTGGCTGCCTCACTGTGGAACTCTCTCCTGGTGGATGTGCAACTTGAATTTTAGAAAGGAAGTAAAAAGATGGCTTTTTACTCAGGCCTGTCAGAAAACACAAGCTTCCGAAGAAACTGCTTTTCCACGGAACAGAGAGGGTCCGGAATGATCAGCTCCTTATCAGGCAAAACCGGGTTCATTAATTTTACCCTAGGGCAGCTGAATCATTCGTTCTCCCAAGTCTGACCCGATTTAACAAAGAACAAAACACTTACAGGAGTTCTAGGAGATCTAACCATCCTAGTACTCTTTAATATGTAGGACCCCAAATTGGTAGCATGAAGTGGCCTGATTAAATACATCAATTTAAAGTAGCCAATTAACTATAGTAGCTTATGGTCTATCTAAGAAGCCAACTTCCAGACATTTAGCATTTTCTTATTTTATTAGAAAAATAGAATTTAGAAAGAAATTATTTTAAATAAGCAAAACAAGACATCTTTACATAACCAATCATTTCCAAACCCCAGCCATCACCAAAAGATATAATTCCTCTACAAAAACTAAAATAACAAACAACTAACTACATTTTCAATAAAACTAGAGATTCTATTAGGTAGAGTTTAATCTTACTGTCCATTCCAAAAATAAAGTTTCTGAGTCTTTCTTCAGACGTTCATCCGTCCGTTCTGGAATTCTCTTCTCTCTCCCATTCGGCTCTTCTTTCTTCTCTCGTCCCGTAACTCTTAAATAAAAAATTATGTCCTTGCTCCGTCTGGGCTAAGATAGTTGCTTAGCGACAAGATAAAGGTCACCTTGGTCTGCACAGAGCTTTTGCAAACTGACCTTGGACATCTCTCTAACTTACACACAGATATCAAATGAATTCCTAGACTAACTTTGTCACTATAAAGTAAATCTATTTAACTTTCATAAGCAAGTTCATCACAAGGCCTTTGAAAATCTTGCCTCTACCTAATTTTAATTACTTTATTATTGATGATAATATGTTTATTATTTTTATACATTTTTGCCATCATCTTTTGTGTTAGTTTCTATTGCTAAATATAGTTGGGTTTAGGGAGGGTGATAATTTATTCCTGAACTTTTTGACCATCTTGACTTTTGTTTGTAAGCCACCCAGAGTAGTGGCTTGCCATTAGATGGGCAGGATAGAAGTCTAATAAAACAAACAAGCAAGCAAACAAATAAGCAAACGAACAAACAATTACTCTGGACTGACCAAAGTTTTGTGTTCTTGATCTACACGAACCTATTCCAGTTTCTTCATTATATGTTACCCAAAAGAAATGCACAGTCTGATTAATCATCATCATCATCATGTGTTGTCAAGTCAATTCTGACAGATGGTGACCCTTTTCAGGCTTCTTGAGGTAGAGAATACTCAGAAGTGGTTTCTCCGTTTCTTCTTCTGGGGATGCCCCGGGACTGGGCAGCTCGCCCAAGGCCACACAAGGCTAACTCTACTCATAGGAGGCACAGTGGGGGAATTGAAGTCCCAACCTCTGGCTCTGCAACCAGATACCTAAGACACTGAGCAATCCAGCCAGTTATTACAATCTGATTATGCGTAGTATAATATGGCTAACAGCAAATCTGTAAATTTACACCTGCTTTGTTATCAAGATGATATTTTTCATAAGTAAAACTGTTTTAGACTGACTTTAATCCAAAGCAAAACAATAAATGTTGAAATAATGCAGTTCAAATATTTTCTTTCTTTCTTTTTGTTATTTTCATATATATTTTATACACTGAAATATTCTTCATGGTAGTTTTTTGATATCACACGAAATGGTTGGATGTCTAAATTTTCTTCTGTGATTTGTTTTTTGCATCACAGGAAATTAAAGTGCATGACTGATAGTGAAACCCTTGCACCTGATTGGCCTTATTTTAAAACCATTGATAGAATACTTTCTAAAGTATCAGAGCACAACGATGTGAAAATGCATGACAGTCAGCAACCAGGCCCTTCAACGTCACAGACAGAGGCCTCACAGTCACCATCTGCCAAGTCTACGCCTCTCTATTTGCCATATAACCAGTTCACATATGAAGGGAGAGAAGAATTTTTTGAGGATGAGCATTCTGAGAGTTCTTCCAGTTTACTTTCATATAAATTAAGGTAACCACTATATTTACTTAGTAATTTTATATTTTTGGCCCTCAGTGCTGCAGGACCAATTAATTCAGGGACTTATTTCATGTTTTTTTTAAAGCTGTGAATGACAGGAATGCAGTTGCAGTCCTGTGAACAGTAGAATCAGTACAATTGTATTTTTATTTTAAAAATTATAAGTAGCAATTCATGAACTTCAGTAACTGTCTCTGCTGACAGTTGTTCTGCCTAGAAAGATTGGAATGAGAAGGAGAGCGGTCAGAGGGAAAATTCCCCTTCTCTGGTGTGGTAAGACAAGAGGCCACCTGGATTCACCCAGAAGGTGTTTCAGGTTTATGTTTTATTGGCCAAAATCCTGTTGCACAAAACCCTGTGTGTCAAGACACACACCATCAGCAGGGGATTTTTTGGCAATTAAAGACTTCCTACCTCTGTCCTGTGGTTTGTCTGATTCATGTATAATTAGTTTTATTGTGTACAAGTTATAGGAGTCCCAGAATGGAAGGGAGAAATCTTTTAACACTGAAAATCTCCCAGAGGAACTTTCATTAAAGTCATTAAAGTTTTCCTGTTACCATGTCAGGGCTCCCATAGCTTGGATGCAATGAAACTGACTACACACAAGACAAAGAAATGAATCAGTGGCTTAGCTACTCAATGGAGATGGAAAAATGATAAAAGAAGACAAGGAAAGGCAGAAGTGCTCAACTATTTTATCTCAGTCTCTTCCCAAAGAAGAGACTATGACTCACCAGACAAATGTGAAGTGCAAGGGGAGGGGACATGTTTGCAGCTGGAGACTGATAAACAAATAATTAAGGAATACCTTATTACCTTGAATGAATTCAAACCTCCAGGGCTGGATGAACTGCATCCAAGAGTATTGAAGAAACTGACTAAATAACTCTCAGAACACTGAGAGTCCATTATTTTCTTGAAATCATGGGACATGGGTGGGGTGCCAGACAACTGTAGGAAGGCTAATGTTATCCCTCCCTTGAGCTTGTTTGGAGGTTCTAGCAAGGGAGCGCAGCTATCGTATACCCTTGACCGAAGAACGGTCCACTCCTTCTATCTGGGGTGGTTGTCCTCTTCCACCGAGCACACAGCTTTGGGAGGGAGAGACATGGAGCGGTGAGGGAGGAAGGGGACACCCGCCTAGCCAGTCAGATCAGCCAAATCAACCCTGGTGATCAGTGGGGACCCCACCTCCCAGAAAACATTACACCCTGAGCAAGCTGGTTTCAGGAAAGGTAAGGCCACAGTAGATAACTGCTTAATACTTTCGCATCTTATTAACAAAATGCTTAAATCATGAAAAATCTAAATTGTATGTAGATTTCCTTGATTTAAAGGCAGCTTTCGATTCAGTAGATAGAGAGTTTCTCTGGGAAAAACATGAAAATATGGGCATAGATAAAAGACTCCTTTCCCTCATTAGAATTTTATACTCAGGCACAACATGTCAAGTTCATGCCTCTTGGAAAGGTGAGTTAATTAATCAATTTCCAACCAACAAGGGAGTGAAGCAAGGCTGCATTCTTGCTCCCTCCCTCTGCAATTCATTTATGAATGACCTAGCCCCCTTTCTCTCCTTCATGGATTGCTGCCTTGTTGTGCGAAGGGGCTTGAGTAATTCAGAGAAGCTATCGGCTATGCCGTGCAGGGACACCCAAGACGGACAGGTCATCGTGGAGAGTTCCGACTAAACACAATCCACCCGGAGTAGGAATTGGCAATGCCACTCCAGTATCTTTGCCAAGAACACCCAATGATCAGAAACAAAAGGCTAAAAGATATGATGCTGGAAGATGGGACCCTCAGGTCAGAAGGCGTCCAACATGTTACTGAGGAAGAGCGGAAGAAAAGTACAAGTAGCTCCAGAGCTAATGAAGTGGTTGGGCCAAAGCCGAAAGGACGCTCAGCTGTGGACGTGCCTGGAAGTGAAAGGAAAGTCTGATGATGCAAAGAAAAATACTGCATAGGAATCTGGAATGTATGAACCTAGGTGAATTGGATGTGGTCAAACAGGAGATGGCAAGAATATACATCGACATCCTGAGTGTCAGTGAACTAAAATGGACGGGAATGTGCGAATTCAGTTCAGACAATTATCATATCTACTATTGTGGGCAAGAATCCCGTAGAAGAAATGGCATTCCCCTCATAGTCAGCAAAAGAGTGGGAAATGCTGTACTGTACTGGGACACAATCTCAAAAATGATAGAATAATTTCAATACTAATCCAAGGCAGACCTTTCAATATCACAGTAATCCAGGTTTATGCACCAACCACCAATGCTAAAGAGGCTGAAATTGACCAACTCTATGAAGACTTACAACACCTTGTAGAATTGACACCAAAGAAGGCTGTTCTTGTCATTGTAGGGGACTGGAATGCTAAAGTAGGGAGTCAAGAGTTAAAGGAACAACAGGGAAGTGTGGCCTCGGAGTTCAAAATGAAGCAAGGCAAAGGCTAATATGGTTTTGTCAAGAGAACAAGCTGGTCATCACAAACACTCTTTTCTAACAACACAAGAGGCGACTCTACACATGGAAATCACCAGATGGGCAATACCGAAATCAGATTGATTATATTCTCTGCAGCCAAAGATGGAGAAGCTCTATACAGTCAGCAAAAACAAGAACTGGAGCTGATTGTGGCTCTGATTATCAGCTTCCTATAGCAAAACTCAAGTTTAAACTGAAGAAAGTGGGAAAAACCACTGGGATAGTCAGATATAATCTAAACCAAATCCCTTATGAATACACAGTGGAAGTGAAGAACAGATTTAAGGAACTCAATTTGGTGGACAGAGTGCCTGAAGAACTATGGATGGAGACCTGTAACATTGTACAGAGGGCAGCAACAAAAACCATCCCAAAGAAAATTAAAATGCAAGAAAACAAAGTGGCTGTCCAACGAGGCCTTACAAGTAGCAGAGAAGAGAAGGGAAACAAAATGCAAGAGAGATAGGGAAAGTTACAGAAAACTGAACGCAGACTTCCAAAGAATAGCAAGGAGAGACAAAAGGGCCTTCTTAAATGAACAATGCAAAGAAATAGAGGAAAATAACAGAACAGGGAAAACCAGAGATCTGTTCAGGAAAATTGGAGATATTAGAGGAACATTTTGTGCAAAGATGGACATGGGTGTTGGCTTTGAGATGCATCCGATGAAGACAAGTCTTCATTACGAGAAAACATGGAGGCCATTGAGGGTGAACGGTGTAATCCCTTGGTGTGTGCCCTTGGTATGGGGTCAATGTCCTACTGTGTAGATGCTGAAAAGGGTTCGGTGTCGAGGCCATGTGGGCTGGAATAAAGCGTGGTCGTGTCAACTGTTGGTCGGCTACAGGCATGCCTAGATCTTTTTTAGGTAAGGTGATTTCTGGCACCACCGTCCTTTTTCAAGGTGGTCGAATTAGGGAGGTAGTGCTGTGGGAGAGTACCAAACTGGTGGTGGGTAGTTCGGTCCCCTGTAATCATCTTGGTAACCATAGCCATGGTACTGATCAAAGTAGTGAGAGATTCAACTTTTGAACTGTGAACGTTTTGAAATAAATTGACAAAAACCATCTGCTGAGGGAGTGGAGCAAACTCAAGGGTTAAGAAGAGCCTGGTACGAGGATCCTTCTTATTTATTTATTTATTTATTTATTTATTTATTTATTTATTTATTTATTTATTTATTTATTTATTTATTTATTTATTTATTTATTTAATTTTATTTTATTTTATTTTATTTTATTTTATTTTATTTTATTTTATTTATATCCCGCCTATCTAGTCGGTTAAGACTACTCTAGGCGGCTTACAGAAAAAATACAACAATCTATATAAAAGCAGTTATATTTAGGGGAAAAACTTTCAACAAGGGAAACAGAGAGTAGGGAGAGGAAAAAAGGGAGGTCAGGAATTAACTGAGGGGAAGGCCTGCCGAAACATCAAAGTTTTTAGTTGCTTTTTAAAAGAACCCAGCAAGGGAGCCGCGCGAATGTCAGGAGGTAAATTATTCCATAGGCGAGGAGCCACCGCTGAGAAGGCCTGATTTCTTGTCTTTTCTTTCTGGGCCTACCTCGGCGTTAGGCTCCTCAGCCTCACCTCCTGACTCGCGCAAGTGACACAGGTAGATCTTGGTGGGAGTAGGCGTTCCGCCAAGTATCGAGGCCCTAAACTGTTTAGGGCTTTATATGTAAGCATCAACACTTTGAAGTCGATGCGGAAACGGATGGGCAGCCAATGCAATGCGGCCAGAGTGGGTGAAATATGTTGGTATTTTTTCACACCACTGAGGAATCTGGCTGCTGCATTCTGCACCACCTGCAATTTCCGCAGCAGCCTCAAAGGCAGCCCCACGTAGAGCGCATTACAGTGGTCTAATCTTGAGATTACGAGCGCATGCACCAAGGTAGTGAACAGTGCAAAGAAATAGAGGAAAAGAATAGAAAGGGAAAAACCAGAGGTCTGTTCAAGAAATTTGGAGATATAAAAGGAACATTTTGTGCAAAGATGGACATGATAAATGGGAGGGACCTCACAGAAGCAGAAGACATCAAGAAGAGGTGGCAAGAATACACAGAGGAACTATACCAGAAAGATCTGGATGTCCCGGACAACCCAGATAGTGTGGCTGCTGAACTTGAGGCAGACATCCTGGAGAGCGAAGTCAAGTGGGCCTCAGAAAGCATGGCTAACAACAAGGTCAGTAGAGGTGATGTCATTCCAGTTGAACTATTTAAAATCTTAAAAGATGACACTGTTAAGGTGCTACACTCAATATTCCAGCAAGTTTGGAAAACTCAGCAGTGGCCAGAGGATTGGAAAAGTTCAGTCTACATCCCAATCCCAAAGAAGAGCAGTGCCAAAGAATGCTCCAACTACCGTACAATTGCACACATTTCACACACTAGCAAGGTTATGTTCAAAATCCTACAAGGTAGGCTTCAGCAGTATGTGGACTGAGAACTCCCAAAAGTACAAGCTGGATTTTGAAGGGACAGAGGAACTAGAGACCAAATTGCTAACATGCGCTGGATTATGAAGAAAGCCAGAGAGTTCCAGAAAAACATCTTCTTCTGCTTCATTGACTACGCAAAAGCCTTTCACTGTGTGGACAGCAACAAACTATGGCAAGTTTTTAAAGAAATGGGAGTGCCTGACTGCCTTATCTATCTCCTGGGAAATCTATATGTACGACAGGAAGCAAAAGTTAGAACTGGATATGGAACAACTGATTGGTTCAAAATTGGGAAAGGAGTACGACAAGGCTGTATATTGTCCTCCGGCTTATTTAACTTATATGCAGAATACATCATGTGAAAAGCCAGACTGGAGGAATCCCAAGCCGGAATTAAGATTGCAGGAAGAAATATTAACAACCTCAGATATGCAGATGATACTACTCTGATGGCAGAAACTTAGGAGGACTTAAAGAACCTCGTAATGAGGGTGAGAGAGTAGAGTGCAAAAAGTGGTCTGATGCTCAACATCAAAAAAACTAAGATCATGGCCACTGGTCCCATCACCTCCTGGGAAATAGAAGGGGAAGATAAAAGTGATGACAAACCTAGACAGCATCTTAAAAAGCAGAGACATTACCTTGCTGACAAAGGTCCACATTGTCAAAGCTATGGTTTTTCCAGGAGCAATGTATGGAAGTGAGAGCTGGATCATAAAGAAGGCTGACTGCCGAAGTATTGATGCTTTTGAATTGTGGTGCCTGAGGAGACTCTTGAGAGTCCCCTGGATTGCAAAGAGATCAAACCTATCCATTTTGAAAGAAATCAACCCTGAGTGCTCACTGGAGGGACAGATCCTGAAGTTGAGGCTCCAATACTTTGGTCATCTCATGAGAAGAGAAGACTCCCTGGAAAAGACCCTGATGTTGGGAAAATGTGAGGGCAAGAGGAGAAGGGCACGACAGAGGATGAGATGGTTGGACAATGTCATCGAAGCAACCAAAATGAATTTGACCCAACTCCGGGAGGCAGTGGAAGACAGAAGGGCCTGGTGTGCTCTTCCATGGGGTCACAAAGAGTTGGACATGATTTAATGACTAAACAACAATGACAAGCCCCCTTTCTAGCCAGTTTGGAGGGTCATGCACCAAAATTGGTACATATCGTGTCCCGTTTTTGTTTTATGCAGATGTTGCTCTTATCATCTTGCGCTCCCTCCCAGGTTTGAAATGTTTAATTAACAGAACTGTGAAATACTTGGACAAAAACAAAATGCAGCTGAATTATACTAAATCCAAAATTTTGGTTTTCTTAAAGTCATGAAAGCAACTTTAATGGAATCTGAATGGACACAAAATCAAACAGGTTAAAGAGTATAAATATCTAGGTATCCTTTTCCATTATAAACATTCCTGGTCTCCCCATCGTAAAATGGTTATAAATGTAGCTAGGTTCACTGGTCAAGCAATACTTCATTTCTATTATAATTTTGACAATTGTTATGTTCTGGTGGCTTTACAGGTTTTTAAATCCAAAATTATCCCACAAATTTTATATGGCATTTCAATCTGTTTAAATGCCATGAATAGGTCAATTGAATTGATACAATCTCAATTCTTACGTAAAGTGCTAGGGCTACCAAGTTGTGTTCCCTACTCAGTGCTTTGTCTAGCGACTGGATTTTACTCTTTGGAAACAATGGCTTGGCTAAGAGCATTTCAGTTTTGGTTAAAACTTTTCTACAACTCTGACCCAGATAGTTTATTATATCAACTATTACTCGACTCTAAATCTCCCTTTGGGTCTACAGCCCTTTTACAAAAACTAAAAAGGATTGGCTTAGATGGTGACTACTTGGGCTCACTAAATCAAGGGCAAGCCTTCCAAATGATCAAAAGAAGAATTTTGAACATTGAATTCCAGGAACTATGGAACGCAGCCAGTAAGACCTGCTTACCACTGTTTTCCCATATTCCCTTTAAGATTGGAAAACTGCTGCATTCCTTTCTCTGCTCAAGTGTCCACAAAAAGGCAGGGCATTTTCCCCAGCCAGATGCAATGTCATGCCTGCAGCCTTAATATATGGTAGGTTCAAAGGAATCCTGTACCTCAAAAGACATTGCTCCTGCGAGCAGAGTGCATTGGAAACTCTTGCCCACATATTTCTGCACTGTCCACTCCACCAGAGTGATTGCTCCGAATTTGTGGCACCAGTCCTGTTAAAATTGGAGGGAAAATCTGATGTGGACAAAGTCCATTTTATGTTATCAGTGGAGGTGCCTGACATTCTGGAAAGAACTGCAGATTTCATCAGCTCAATAGTGAGAAAGCAAAGCCTTGCTTTCAATTAAATGTCTTTGAAGGGTTTGGTCTTCTGCTTTCCTACCTCCTCGTTTTTGTATGTGTGGGGAACAGACTGAAGGGTGATCTGATAACCCTTTTCAAATACTTGAAAGGCTGTCATATAGGGGAGGGGCAGGATCTGTTCTTGATCAGCCCTAAGTACAGGACATACAACAAGGGGCTCAAATTACAGGAAGTCAGATTTTGGTTGAATATCAGGAAAATCTTCCTAAGAGTTTGAGCAGTATGGCAATGGAACCAACTACCTGGAGAGGTGGTGAGTGCTCCAACACATTCAAGAAAAATTTAGACAACCACCTTGATTTGTATTTCTGCAATGAGCAGGGGGCTGGGCTTGATTACCTTATAGGCCTCTTCCAACCACATGATTCTATGAGTCTATGGTCAAGCCATGGGACAGAAGTTGGAAGTCGTAATTGCTAAAAAAAATTCCCCCGCCAGAAACATTATAATCCTTCCACAGGAATAACCTAATACAACAGGATTTGAGCAATTTCTTGTTTTCTTGTTCCTTCACTGTTTCTATTACATTGTAAGCATTTATTTTAAACTGTGACTTGTTTTGAGTAGTTTGACAAAGACTTCCTAGGTACCACCTGTTAGGAAGGCCCAAGGATCTTACTGTAGCTCTTGATGGCAACGCACACAGGCTTCAAGCATGAGGATTAATGGAATGCCTGTACCTGTGAAGAAAGAAAGAGGAGGATAGGATACAGGGAAGGAGCAAATCAGGAATATTACAAACAGGTGGAAGTACAGCAATGGGGAAAGGACAAGCTAGGTGAGGGGATCATAGCCCAAACTGTTCTCATATTCCCAAACTATCTGCCTCCCTGTAAATTTAGAGGCACGTTGGCCTTCTAGATGCTTCCTTTGAATGCCAGGTGAATTTATTGTAAGATCTCACTCAGCTGTGACTTTAACCATACAAACCTGGTAAGCAAAAGGAACCTTGGTAAGGAAAAGGTGCTATTAAGTATAGCACCAGGGGAACAGCTTTTTTTAAAAAAAGCTACAATCCCCACAATAACCCAAGTATCATGCCTCTTTGTGGGCAACAGTTCTGCCAACAGAGACCCCAGAACATATGTGAATAAATTAGTTAGACCTCAGGTGTTCAACATAATAATTTATATTATATCTCAAGGACAGAAGACAGTATCTTGGATGCATTCATTACTTGTGCATAGGGTGGCTACTTACACATCACCAAAGAGAGAGAGAGAGAGAGAGAGGAAATGCATCACCAGAAAAAGGTGTATCATCAGAAGTTGCTTGCAGTAAATTCCCGTGAAAGAAGGATAAATCTTCAGTTCCAGCTTTTAAAGTTTAATACACTGCTGCCATACCAAGATAAGTTGTACAATGCCTGGCTCCATCACAAATGTCAGATTTAATGCTGAAATATTTGAATTTCAGAACTGAAGAGAGACCTGTAAAGAAAAGGAAAATGCAAAGCTGTAGCTTCCAAAAGAAGAAATTAAAATTAATGGAAGCCATGCTGGAGGAACAAAAGAAGCTGAGCAGGGCTATGGAAGAAACATGCAGAGAAGTGCGCAGGATTCTTGACCAACAGAACATCATTCAGGTTCAGAGTCTGCAGCTACAAGAGAGAATGATGAATCTACTGGAAAAAATGATCTCCAAGGCCAATGTTTAAATTCTTTCCCAATGATCCTGCGAATATGTATTTATCTACAATATTTTATGGAAATAGCATATTGCAAACCTAAGGTTGCCACTTCCTTCCAGATAAATTAAAACTGTAATGTAAATATAGTTAAATGAAAAATCTAAACTATATATGATATGAATCTTTTAGAAAACTAAGCTTTTGTTAATGAAATAAAATTGCTGCTTGCTCTGTGAATTTGTTTTCTAGATCCTAGACAACTGAGCAATCAGTTCTATTGGGGGGCTTATGATCAAGGATCATCAAACTATTATTGTGAGATTTATTCTAGAAAGAAAGGTTTCTTTCTCTAGACTGAGAATAAAGTATTAAAAATGTACATCTTTAGAAAAAGCATATTTTTAAATGTTGGTTCAGAAAGAAAGAAAGAAAGAAAGAAAGAAATCAGATTTGGACTAGTGTGCATATAAGACCAAAAAAAAAAAAAAAAAAAAAGAAAGAAAGAAAGAAAGAAAGAAAGAAAATTATGAGTGGACAGAGGGACCAGATACAGACTCATAGATGTAGCCTATGTTGTGTGGATTTTTTTCCCTAAGGGTGTTCGAACAAAATAAACAATACATGTAATGACTCAAGATTTAAGCTTTTATTGGATGTAACAATTGGCTTTGCTCAAGGTTAAATAAAACAAATTACCCTGCTGAAATGCAGAGTAAATAAGTAAAAAAAAGAGGTGTTACCAAACATCCCCATCTGATTCAATCCATTCAGTAAAAAAATATCTTTCAGTCAGCTGAATTAGCTTCAAGACCAGGGCTGGGGTCAAAGAGGGCATTTTTTTCAGGGCAGATTTAGATTCTGCTAGATTGTTTTTATGATTCTGCATGTTAATATCCACAAGGAGCTCCTCAAAGAGCCATCCCAACATGTTGGGGTGATGGGAAAGAATGGAAACCCTAGAATTTCTATCATTTTCCCCTTCCTTTCCAGTAAAGTGTGTTCTAATGCATCCAACTTCAAGTCAGAAGGGGATGGGGTTCAATAGACAAACTCTTAAAGGTTGGGAAAGCAGCAAAATTAAGAAGCTTCCTTATTGTTAAGATAGCCCCACCCAATGGAAAGTAAAGTCCTGCAAAGAGAGTCCAAAAATACAGGTAGCCAGATGGGTCCATAGTGAGAAATGATGAACATGTACTTTTGTATGTTAGTGTTTCTTAATTGCCCATTCAATACCAAGTCACCCTCAAAAACCTTGCATTACAAGAGGGATGGCCTACAACAATGTACTGTTCCTAGAAAAATCAATTTATTTCCCAGCCACTGTAACAACTGCAGCCAACCCTTCCCTGTATATTTTGGACATACAAGTCTCAAGGTCTTATAAAAACTGGTACAAACAAGAGAACAAAGGCTTAATGTAGGAAAATCCCAATAAACACATGTGGGCAAGTGTCAGAATTTTTTAAAAAATTGGATAACAAAATATTAGTTAATAATGGTAAAAGAGATTAAATTAGGTTAGGCAAATAGTTATGATAACCATTGCGATCTGCAGTAAGATGTTGAAATGCATCTCAGTCAGAGCTGTACAATGTCAAGGCCATCTATCACATATTGTTCTCTAGTGGGAGAGCTGTGAAGTATTTCATTAGGATATTAATATAGTCTATGGTGGTGACACAGTATCAGGTAAAAGTAATAGTAACATACAGAGATATTGAATAGATGGTTCAGGAAGTGCTTTCTGAAGCTGGAATCTGGAGTCCCACAGGAGGTGCTGAGGGTACAGTAATAGGTGATGAAGCTGATGGGGCTGGCCTTTGTTGCCTGGGATGGTTGGGTCACATTGGGTACCAAAGTTCCAGAATGTTCTCTGGCTCCAGAGGCAGGCATAATAGGGTGAAGGCTGGTATTGCAGATGCATGCCTGAAACTGGGACTAAAAGTGTGAGGGACACCAAATCAGAGGCCTGAGGCTGTATCCTAAGTAAGTCTCCAGGTAATGCACAGAACCTCTATTTTCCAGCAGTGGATGGAGGTGATCCCACTGCCAGCTGCCTAGAGATAGAAATTGCAGCTTGGGGGAGTCTCAAGTATAAGAATTTGAGCTATTTAAACCCTCAATGAACCAAGGTCCATATGGTTGCAGCATGAAAATGGCAGGGGAGTCAAGGGGGGCGGAAGGTGGCTTAGACTGTCCAGAAACCTTTTCTCCCAATTCAGACACAGAACAGGAAACAGAGAAGACAACTCTCTTCTGAGCTCTTGCATCAGGTAGTCAGCACCACGGTGACTACTCAGAAGGACACAGAAAATGTACAAGCAGTCAGCCTATCGACCTCCACACTTCAGAATATAAATGAAGTGCTTACCTGATTCTCTGAATTCAGTCAGGGAGGGTCCTCAGCACTGGGGCCCTGAAGGACAAGACAAAGGATTCCCTACACATGCAGTATGGATGTCTGCTCTCTGAGGAACCTTGCTTCACCTCACCAAATCTCACTTCTTACACCAAAGAAATGTGGAGAGAAAATATTAAACAACTCAAATTGTGAATTAAAAAGAATTGGTAAAGCATTTTATTAAACTGCAGCTACATGACAACCAGAGGCACAATGTATATGCTCTTGAAGACAAAGGAAGACTCAAGGTCTTATATAAACATATAAGACAAATGCTTAATGTATGAAAATCCCAATAAACATATCTGGGTAGGTGCAAATTGAAAACATCCCTATCCTTTAGGTTCCACCAGTTTGACAGCATTCCTAGCATTTTTCTTCCTGCTGTGAACTTTTTGCCTGTTTGCTAAATGATCAAACACTACCTTCATGAGTCAACCCTTGTTTGGCAATGACAGCTTCATGAAGCAAACATATACACATGTTAATTCCTAAACCAACCCCCAAACTCTGGATGACAGAGTTTGGAAATTAGTATCAAGGCTACAGTCTTCACTTGGGGGCAGGAACTCCTGTACAACTTCTTGATATGTTCCATATAGCAAAGACGCATCATTCATACAAAGGGTACCAATACATGGGAGATTATTGCGGTATCTGTGAATGTGAGAGTTAGGGATGAAGGTCACCTTGTGGGTATGATGCTGTGAACATTTTAGGGTTATGAGGATGCTTTGGCTAACCCACAGTCTCCTCACACTATGCCTGCTGAATGCCCTTTGTTATCCCTCCATAGTGACAGTTTCCATTGTCTTTAAAGTGATTGCCATTTTTTGTCTCATTCTTACTGAACTTGTCAGAAATCATAACTGGATTGCTGCAACCTCCTAGTTTCAGCTGTGCCTGTCCTATGTACTTTATTGTCTTTTTCACATTTCCACACTCCCACCTCTATATGTACACCTAGGGGCCTGTCCACACTGGTCTATAGATATATGGGTTCTTGACTTATTTACAAGTGTTTCTGCTTAGAATGAGCCATCCTTCCCATTTAAGAGCTTTCACACAACTCTTTGGCCTAGCACCAGGGCAAACATTCTTTTTCTCACACTCAGTTTAGTCAGGAGATAGCATCCTCCAGCAACTGCAGATTCTGAGAGAGAGTTTGAGAGAAAAAGTTGGGGGAAATGAGAGAAGGGAAGTAGGAAAGGGGGTGTTTGAGTTATTACAACCTTGCATGCTGCTTTTAGTAAATGTGGCTGGGAGGGATCTTTCTGGGCTGGGCAGACTGTCAATCTATCCAGCACTAAACAATTGTTCCCTCCTGCCTCAGAATTAAAAGAGAGACCCTCCTCTTTGCTCAATGTTCTTTTTCCCTCTGTTACCTGTTGGAAGTCTGTTGTCTGTTGAGGCCTTCTGCTGCAAGCAGCCATATTTTATGGCTTGCTGTTATCTGTCCACTGCAAGTAAATAAAACCTTTTATTCTTTCTCCTACTAATGTCTCAGAGTGAATTATTGAAACGGTTGATGAGAAAAAGGGGTGGACTACTCTGGGGAACATTATTATTATTATTATTATTATTATTATTATTATTATTATTATTATTATTATTATTATTATTATTATTATTATTATTATTATTATTATTATTATTATTACAAACTCTGAAACATTAACAATCTAACATATAACCAACAAGACTAGAAGATAAAATATAAAAACTAACAACCAGGAAAAAAACTGCTAACCTAAACCATCCTTCCTCCCCCTATGGATCAGAAGATTTCATTGTCGTCTGGACCTCAAATGTCCTCAAGAGGAATCCAGTGAGCACTGACTTCGCTATATACTCAATTTCCCCCTAAACCCCTGTCTTTTTCTGGGCCCAAATATATATCAGCTTCCAACTTTGCTTTACAAAATGTCTTGGTTGTTCTCATAGTGCCTCTGAAAGCATGTTTAGTTCTGCAATGTCCAGTAGCTTCTTTAAAAGTTCTTCCATTGTTGGTGTTTCTTCATTCTTCTATTTTTGGGCCCAGAGTACTCTAGCTGCTGTAAATATATACAGTGGATTATATTTTATTTTGTTATCAATAATTTCTGGCATTATATTAAATAGTAATATTTCAGGTTTAAAAATTATTTTTTGTTGAACTTTTTTTTTCCATATTCCAAACCTGTATCCAAAATTGTCTGGCTTTTTCACATGACTACCACATATGATAGTAAGTCCCTGGGTTTTTTTTTTAACACTTCCAACACAGATTGCTGTTACCTTCTGATATTTTTGCCAACCTTACAGGAGTGAAATGCCATCTATGAAACATTTTAAGGATATTTTCTCTAAGCTTCACTGGCTTAATCATTTTATGATTCTCTTTCCACATCTTTATCTATTCATCAATATCAATATTGTACCAAAATGTTGTGCCCATTTTACCATCGTCTCTTTCACCCTCTCATCCTCCAAGTCATATTCCAATAAATATGTATACATTTTTTTCATCTGTATACAGTGGGGTCTCTACTTAAGAACTTAATCCGTATTGGAAGGTGATTCTCAAGTTGAAAAGTTCTTATGTTGAATCTGCATTTCCCATAGGAATGCATTGAAAACCATTTAATCCGTATCTGCTCTTTTCCGTCCATAGAAACTACAGTGGAACCTCTACTTAAGAACTTAATCCGTTTTGGAATGGTGTTCTTAAGTTGAAACGTTCTTAAGTTGAAGCAAGATTTCCCATAGGAATGGACTGAAAACCAATTAATCCGTTCTGGCTGTTTTTTTGTTATGTAGAGGTGCATTCGTACATTGAAGCATTAGTTCCCATAGGAACTAATGCAAAGCTGGTTAATACGTACTCTACCACTAAGGGGAGAATTCTTTTTTTAACCTAAGATGACCTAAGGTTAAAAAAAGAGCAGGAAAGGTTTTTTTTTCCTGTTCTTATCTTGGATTTCTGTTCTCAAGTAGAAGCAAAATTTAGCAAATGGAGCTGTTCTTAAGTTGGATTGTTCTTAAGTAGAGACGTTCTTAAGTAGAGACCCCACTGTAGATCCATAATTCATCCACCTGTATTTTCCCCTCAAAAAACCCCATAATTTTATCATCTTTATATCTCGATTCTAATTTCAGCATTGACCACCAATCTGTAGCTAATCCGTATTTCTCTAGATCCTGTTCATCTTTTATATTCTGGTCTTTAGTTAATAAATCTTTGTATGTGAGTAACACTCCCCTCTGAGTCAGTGCTTTCAAAGAAAATGCTTCTATTGGAGCTACACATATTGGAATTTCTTTGTATGTTTTGTGTTTGAAATTTGTGCCATACTAAACCTAGCACCTTCCTCAGAATATGTTCTGCAAAATGCAATTGTTCTTTGTATTTCCCGTACCACACATATGCATGCCAACTCATTTTTAGATCGTGACCCTCCAGTCTCAGTAATCTTTGATTTTCTAATGTTATCCTTTCTTTTATCTAGACCACGGCACATGACTTGTAATATAATAGCCAATTTGGTAATCCTGAACTCCCTCTTTCTTTTAAATCTTGCAATATTCTAAGTTTTATTCTTGGTTTCTTGGCCTTCCATATAAATTTTGAGGTCAGGCTGTCTAGGTCCTTAAAATATAATTTAATAAAATTGTTAAGTTTAGGAATAGAAATAACGGTTTTGGTAGTATCACCATTTTTATTATGGAAATTCTTCCTATCATGGAGATTTGTAGCTTATTCCATTCTTCCATATCTTTCTGAATTTTCTTCTGTATTGTAAGATAATTTTCTTTCATCAGATTGCTTGGCTTTTTTTTGTAATGATGACTCCTAAATATTTTGCTTTCTGTACCTCCTCGAAATTAGTTTTCTATACCAATTTTTCCACATCTTCTTTCTTTATTTTTTTAATCGTAAATTTGTTTTTTGATAATTTATTTTATAGACCTGCCACAGCTCTGAATTCTTCTATAGTTCTCATCAGTTCTTCCAAGCTATCCAGAGGGTTTTCTGGTATAATTGCTAAATCATCAGCATATGCTTGTAGCTTAAATTCTTTCCCCCTGATTCTAATACCTTTAATTTCAGCATTTCCTCTTATTTGTCTATTTAAGATTTCTAACGTTAGAATAAATAACAGCGGGGAGAGTGGACATCCCTGTCTTGTGCCTTGTTCAATTTGAATATTTTCAGTTACTTGACCATTGATTTTGATCCTTGCTTCTGTTGAGTATATATTGCTTTAATTGTTTGTAAAAAGATTCCTTCTGCTCCCATCTTCTTTAATTGCAGCAACATAAACTCCCAATTAACATTATTGAAGGCCTTTTCGGCATCTAAAAAGATTAACATAATTTGCTTATCTGGGTGCATTTCATAATATTCCAAGATGTTTATTATCGATCTTATATATGATACTAATTTTCTATTGGGGATAAAACCTGTTTGATCTTTGGGTATCTTTGTGATCATTTCTTCAAGTACCTTATTTAGCCTTGTTGCCCAGATGGTTGCGTATATCTTATAGTCAACATTCAAGAGAGAGATTGGTCTGTACAGTGGTGCCTCGCTTAGCGAGGTTAATCCGTTCCGGATTAACCCTCGCTCAGCGAATCCATTGTTAAGTGAAACAAAAAAGCCCATAGGAACGTCTCAAAACTGATTTAATACGTTTCTATGGGCTTAAAACTCACCGTTGTGCGAGTTTCCTCCATTGCAGCAGCCATTTTGGATGCCTCGTTAGCGAGGCAAAACAGCGGTCGCCATTTTGTTTTAGCGGCGGCCATTTTGGAACCGCCGATCAGCTGTTCGCTATGCTTTGATTGCGTCCGCGCGATCATCGCATAGCGAAAAAAGCCCATAGGGGCCATCGCTGAGCGAACGCTCCAGTGATGGCCCGGGACCCTTCGT
This sequence comes from Pogona vitticeps, assembly GCF_051106095.1. Taxonomy (NCBI): domain Eukaryota; kingdom Metazoa; phylum Chordata; class Lepidosauria; order Squamata; family Agamidae; genus Pogona; species Pogona vitticeps. The sequence goes on along the minus strand of NC_135787.1, from coordinate 95,083,273 downwards.
TGTGCGGTTTCATCGCATAGCGAAGCATTCGCTATGCGAGGCACCACTGTAGTTCTTAATTTGTTTTTTCCCCATCCCCTCTTTATGGATTAAGGAGATACGTGCCTCTTTCCATGAATTAAGAATTTCCCTCTGGTTTCAATATCTTCAATTAGTTTCTTAAAGTGTGGGTTTAAAATTTCTTCAAAAGCTTTATAATATTCAGCTGGAAGTCCATCCGGTCCAGGGGCTTTCCCGTTTTTCTGTTTTTTCCATGCTTCACTGATATCACTCATCGTGATTGGTTGATTTAATTTTTCCAATTCTTGTGAGCTAAATCTCCAAACTGAAAGATTGTTCAAAAAGTCCCCTTGTTTCTCCTGTTCATACCCTTTCTTTTTGTAGAGCTCGGTGTAGAATTTTTAATTTCTCTCTCAATCTCCTTTTATGTATTTATTTTCCTTTCTTATCCAAAATTCCATTAATTCTTGTTTTATTCTGTATGCTAACCATCTTCCTGGTTTATTAGTGTTTTCAAAAAAGTTTTGCCTTGCAAATCTAATTTTTTTTCTTCATTTCTTCTTGTTCTAATAGGTTGATTTTATGTTGTAGAATATTTATCTTATTTATTAAGTACTTAGCTGTAGGATTTTTCTTTAATTTCATTTCTTCTTTTTTAAGGGGTGTTATTAAAATTTGGCATTGTTTATTTCTCTTTTTTCTTTTGTATGTTAAATTCTGTATTTAGCAGCACCCCAGATCGTTGTCATCCCCATTTCTTGTGGTTTATTAATTAAAAAAAAGAATTTTAGCTCCTTTTTCATTCTAGTCACGAAGGTCTCCTCCCTCAATAAATGGCTATTTAGTCTCCAAAATCCTCTTCTTATTGTTTGTCCTAATGTCATCAATATGCATATGTATTCGGTAGTATTTCATTTCTTCCACCTGGTGTGTCATTTCCGCTGAGATCCAGCAGTTGTCTATTTTTGACCATGAATTGTGTCTATTTGAATAAAATGTATAATCTCTTATCTGAGGATATCTGGTTCTCCATAGATCAATTTAGATTTAATTCTGCCATTTCCGAAAACACCTTGGGGATTACATTTCTTGATCTTTTCCTTCTGCTTCCATTCATCGTCAATGTATCCTTTTGTTTAGACTGCACAGCAAAGCCATTGAAATCCACAAGCACCAGCAGAACTTCAACAAAAAAGAGGAAAGTTTGAAACTCAACAAAACTTGGCTCACAGCTCTCAAAAATACAGCATGCAAAAGGTCAATGAACTCTACCCAGCCACAAGGACCGGGGAATCACTACACTCAAAAGACCAGCTAATTGCACCCATCAATCACAGTGACAGATAATCTCTCCTTTTTATCACAACAACACACCCACAATGACACACTAATCACCCATCTCCAGAAAAGGACAAGAGCCTATCTCACAGCCATAAATACTCCGCTCCCAAGCCAACTACACCAGAGCACAGAGTGCTGCCCTCTGAAGATGCCGGCCACAGAGACTGGTGAAATGTTAGGAAGAACAACCTTCAGAACACAGCCAAAGAGCCTGAAAAACCCACAACAACCTATCCTTTTGTTTATCGATTATTGCATTAAAATCTCCCATAATACATATTTTCTGTTCTTGCCTTTGTATCAGCTGATTTTTCAAATGGTGATAAAAATTTTGTTGCATTTCATTTGGGGCATATATGTTCACCAGCAGTATTTCCTTTCCTTCCTTAGAAATTTCCACCATTAATATTCTTCCATCAGCTGAAGCATATACCAATTTTGGTTCTAGCTCCTCTTTTATATACATTACTACTCTTTTCTTCATTTATTGATTTGAGGCAATAAAAGTCTTACCTAATTTTGGATTTTCTAACAGCTTTTTATCCGTTTCCTTAATATGGGTCTCTTGGCTTTGAAAGCTTATTAAAATTTTTCCTTCTTTTCTGGGGCGAATTCATCCCCTTGACATTTACTGATAATAATTTGATTTGTTTAGACATCTACACAGGTTTTACTACCTTTTTTATCTCTGCCTTCTTTGCCTCTGGTTCTTCTTGATACATGGAGTTCTTGGTTTTTAGCCTCTTATTTCTTCTTGTTGTTCTTCTGATTCCTCACTGGAAAACTGTAGATCTTGCTCTGTCAGCTTCAGTTTATCTTTCATTTCTTTCATAAAATTTCTAGCCTTCATTTTACTGTTCAGATTGTATCTTCTTGTTTGCCAATTCAGAAACACTCCTTATAGTACTTGCCAGGTGAATGAAATTTTCTATCTATTAATATCTTAGCAAGAAAGGAATATTCTTGTCTTCCCCCCCTCATACTCCAAGGCACCTGTTTCAACACATTAATCTCAGTCCCTTTAATTGTCAGATCCTTTTTTCTGGGGAACTTGAAGCTATTCTGTCTGTGAGTTCCTGAATTTCTGCTGCACAGCTAGAGGAATTTCACCACAATTCAAAACTGCAACAGGCTATGGGCCCAAAGACCAGAGATCAGAGAAACAGATAGATAGCTAACAAATATTTTTGGTGCTTTGTTGTTAATTCAAAGTACTTGCAATTCCCTTCCTGCCCCAGTGTAATACCTCCTAACTGACTGAAGAGAAAGAGTTGCTCAGAAAAAGAAAGAGGAAAAATTGATTTTGATCACAGCAAGGCATTCTTTGGGAAAACTGCAGAGTTAACATCTCTGAATTTCTATCAATGGAAACAGGTTGCAGTTTAATCTCAGATCTTTGAGGGTGCATGGTTATTTACAAAGACCAATATCAGCAGATGCAGAGGCCAAAGATGAATAGGAAGATGAAGATTTTATAGAATAAACAATAATTTCACAAAGTCTCTCAGATAAACAAATGATATATACAGTGGTGCCCTGCTAGATGATGACCTCGCAAAACGACAAATCCGCATGATGATGAGGTTTTGCGATCGCTGTAGCGATTCACAAAACAGTGTTTCCAATGGCCGATTTTCGCTGGACAATGTTTGGGTCCGTGCCTCAGAAACCATTTCTTGCAGGACGATGATCTTGGCACTGATCGGCACTTCCCAAATGGCTTCCCTATGGGTGATCTTCGCAAAACGACAACGATTTTCCCCATTGGAACGCATTAAATGGGTTTCAGTGCATTCCAATGGGGAAACGGTTTTCGCAAGACAATGTTTTCACATGACAGCGATTTCTATGGAATGGATTATCATCATGTGGGGCACCACTGTATTAAAGGCTGTGAATCTACCAAAGAGATTTTAGAGGTACTTGAGAGATCCTATGGTTTTCTCAGCTCTATGTTTTTTTCAGGTCTAAATTTTCAGTTTATTAAGGAACTTCTGCAGCTCCATTTTAACAACAAATAAGATCACAAAAAGGATATTTCTGCTCTATGAACAGTGTTTGACAATTTAAATTTAACTGGCATTGAATTGACCAAGAGACAGAAAATGAGATTTCTCACAGAGTTATTGGTGAATGCTTTGATGCATTGGTGTCCATCTTGTATACCAAACAGCTTTCAAGAGTGTTTGCATTGTCTGGGGGGAAGAGTGCATTGGCCACAAAAGCTCCTGAGACTTCAACTGAAAGGAGCTCTAAGTTCATGCTAAATGGAAAAGGTAATAGAAGGAGTATGCCTCACAGCTAATCAAGCAGATGCTGAAACTATGGAAAGATGGGTCACCTGGCAATGGATTGCCCATTTCCCAGACATTCCCCAGCCAATTGAAGCTGTACTAGTTTATAAAAAAACGAAGAGATAGCAGAAAATTTAGAGCTTTATTCTAACAGAGAGACAAAAAGAAAGATTGGAAAAGAATTTAAACAGAAGGTATGCATGGGCATGGGCCATAACTGTGAACAGAAATCAAATCACTGGATCATTGACTCAGGGTGCATCAGTCATTGTACGTATCAAAAAATTCTTTATAAATCTATATGAAAGATCTAGTGGAAATATTCAAGTTGCTAATGGTGATTCCATGAAAATGGGAAGACAAGGAACTGGCATTTTGGATTGTGAATTGCATGATGAAATAAGTAAGACCACTATGAATGACATATTGTTGGTTCCTGAACTGCAATGCGACATGTAAACTGCATTAGTTTTGGATGATAAAAGTTTTTCTATATGTTTTGAAAATGGACAGTATGCAGTAATGAAATGTGGTGAAATATATTTTCAAACAATTAAATCTAATGGTGTCTATAAACTTAGTATTTTAGATGAACAGCAACAGATCAACACAGTGGAAGCAACATCATGGAACTGTGGCATCTTCACTTCACACAAAGAAATCCAAGAACAATTCTGGTGCTGCAAAACAAAAAACTTTCTATCAAGATAAATCCACATGGTGCAACCAACACAACTAGGTGTGTAAGCTTCATCACAAAAAAGAGTTTTAGGCCCTCATTCCTGCCAAGGACTTAGAGAAGAAACATCTGAATGCTTGATCTGATACACAGTGACTTGTGTGAGCCACTCAACACCTCATCAGTGGGACATAATAGATATCTTAATATTTGTGGATGATTTCTCAAGGTACGGTGTCTCCTACTTGCTGAAGGAGAAGAGTGATACACATGAGATGCTGAAGAAGTACATGGCTATGGTGAGCAACAAAGAAAGTGGTGAGCACTCCAGATGTAAAATGACAGTGAGTTCCTTTCATATCACACAGAAGCTTTCCTAGAGGAAACCACCAGCAACATTCCCTCTAATTTTCCAGAGCACTGTGTGGTGGCTCTGTCTCTTGCATGAAGAGTTCCTGGAAGAAAATGGGTGGTAACACTGGCTCGACTGTGTGCCCCTGATGCAGTAACGCACACCCACACACCCACTCGGCTTAGAGGGAACATTGACCACCAGACAAAAAAGCCAGCAAGTGTGTATTCAATCTGAAACAAGCTGCAAGTAGAGAATTTGAATTCTACAAGGGAAGACTAGTTGCAAAAGAGTTTTTAAAAATGGAGAAGTCTTTGATGAGACTTTTGCTCCTGTTGTCAAGCATAGCACAGTAAGAATGCTCCTGTGTGTGGCAACCCCCGGACAGATGTAAGTCAAGCATCCAGAAATTAAGACTGCATTTTTACATGGAGAGATTGTAGAGGAGCTCTATACAAAGCAGCCACTGGGCTTCCTCAAACAAAAGCATCCTTATTTTGTATGCAAACTAAAGAAAGGGCTGCAAGCAAGTTGCTCAGGCCTAGAATGAGAAACTGAAGAAGATGCTACTGCAACAAGGCCTCAATCAAGATGATGCAGATCAGTGCTTGTAAAGCAGAAGCAGAAATGGGCATTTTAACTGTATCCTTACATGTGTATATTACTTAATTGTAACTACTCAAAGGGAACAGGAGTACTAAGAGATTGTACACCATCTTAACAAAGAGGTAGAATGCAAAGAGTAAGAGGATGCAACATATTATTTGGGCATTAAAATTGAAAGGGTCATATTTGCTCAACCAGAAATAGACAGTCGAGCTTCTGGAGACACCAGGCCTCTAAGATGACCATAGTGTAACAACACATATGCAACCAGATTTCCTGAAAAATAAGAAGGAAAATGAACATCTACCAAGTAACAGTAAATGCAGAACAGTTATCGATAAGTTTTTGTACCTCACAACCATTACCAGATCGGATATAGCTACCGCTGTAGGAATACTAAGCAGAATACTTAGTTTTCCAACACAGAGTGACTGGAAAACTTTTAAAATGTAGTTAGATATTTGAAAGGGACCATGGAATGATGTAAAAGTTGTTTAAACTTCCTTTAATCCTCCGCAAGTGATCAGGGAAAGCACTTGATTGACAGCTGATGAAGTTACAAGGGGTTGTTTGCTGTTCATATGGGAAGAGCATGCCATACCGCACATTGCTCCTTCCCCCAACCTCAACAGTTTCTTTGTATCTTGATTCACTGCACACCCAAAATAGCCAATCTGGACTGGCCCTAAGTCTGCTCCTATAACACTATTAACTATCCATGCACTGTCCCTCAGAACTCAGAAATGAAGGGGAACAATTTCTCACTATGGCTGTAGCTCAGGTTTGCTGGGTGGTGAGTTGCTGTCTAGTAGAGCTCATGCAGGCATGAGCACCAACCAGAACAGAAGAATACATGTTATTGAACTGACAGCCCTACAGTAGAATCAATCTACCTTATCTCACCTTCTACGATGGTAAGGTATTGCTAAGGCTGATATTTTCATTCTCTCCACCCCCCCTCTTTCCCCCTGTACATCAGGACAGTATATCCTTGCAGTGCACAGCTGAATACAGCTAGCCTCTCTCTGTCACTGCACCCACTGTACAAATTCCATGATCAACTAGTACCAGAAGATCTCTGTGTCCATCCTACCCAGGCTTTAGCAACTTCAGTGGCTCCATTATGGATTTGTGTCTTACTTGTGCTTGATTCTATTAATTGATTTTCATAAAGTATTATGCCCTGGACTAGCAATAGGCAACTGGTGGCTTCCAATTGTTTTGATCAGCAGGGCCAGTGATCAAGGAGTACTTGAGCTGTAGCCCAAAACCTCTGGATAGCACTAGAGTGCCTCCTTTTGTCCTGGACACACAGCCTCATGGGGTAATAGTTACTGAGAGAATCATTCTTTAAACTTTGTTTATATAGATATGGTCCATCCTGATAGTTTCCCATATACAGCCCATAAACATGGAGGAGGAGGAGTCTGCCTGTAACTAGTTGTTCAAGCAGCTGTTTTTGCAGAACATAACTCCCCGTCTCCTCACTGTAGGTATATTTGTTGTTGTTGTTGTTTGTACTATTGAGTGGTCATCCTTGTGAATTCTGTCTGTCATGATGATAATGCATACCGGAAGGGCTTAAAGCCATGGCCAACTGCCAGAACTCTCAAGCTTAAACTTGAGGTTCCACATAATCCTCTACAAAAGTGGAGAATGTATTATGTATGGCTGCATGGGTGATTATTCCAATAAGTTCATCTGCCAGCAAGCACCCTGTTCTGTTAGAGCTGGTACAGTATAGCTAAGTGGGTTGGAGAGCTGCTTAGAAGAATAGGGGTCAGATAAGGTCTCTTGGAGCCTATGTGGCTGATGGAGTGAAGAGCCCTGTCAGCTGGGCGAGCTACAAACTCTCAAGATAGTTCCAAAAAGAGGAACTTGTAAACCATTTCTGAATAATTGTGTCACTGAATAAAATTGCTCCTGGCAGCTTTCTTTCACCCATTTATCAAAATTTAACCTGTACCTTCCTAAAAAGAAAGAAAGAAAACTAGCTATATATTCTACCACAAGCAGAAATTCAACTCACAATTTTGTTACATTTTCTTAGTAATGGAATTTTTTCTTCCCCTTTAAGGAAAATTAGCTGCCAAGGCAGGAAAAAAAAATATTAGCACAGTGAAATAATGGGTAGGGATTTTACAGTGTCCTTCAGCTTTCTCTGCTTGTCTCAAGGGGATCCTTCAAAATTCTCAATAGCTGGAGCCTGGCTTACACTAGCTTATCTTCCATGTGGCAAAACCTCCACCAGCCTGCATTAAGAGCTTGCTTCTTCTTCCTTTATTTCCTAGCAATGCCTTACTCTTTGGCACTCCACATTTAATAATCCCAAACAGCTCCCCAGAATTCAGAAGATGAAGTGTGCACGAGATGTGTTCATTAGCACATCCACTTCCAGTGTCAGCCCTGTTGTACTTCTTAGGACAAGTTTTCACCCTAGTCCTGGAGTACAGGAAAGTTGTCTCAAAATGCCACAATGGAAAGCCTTCAGACAAACATATTTAAGTAGTTACTAAAATGGCAGGAAGGGTTTTTGAAGTCTTACTCTTGCACTATTACGGAAATGCAAAATTATACTAGTTTATTCTTGTATTGGAATAAAACATCAGATTAAGGCTCCTAGATCACAAAAATATCCTTGGCCCATGCCTGCAGAGTTTTGCAGAGAATTCTGCACTAGCTGAAAATGTGGAATGGAATAACGAAGATACCAATTTGAAATTTAAAAAACAGATACAGCACTCTCGTAACTGTGGGGTGTAAGTGAAAACGTTTAGGAGTGGAGCCTCTAAACCCTGTGTGACTACAGACTTCCTCCTTCTCCTCTCATCTTCAATCATTTCTCCTAATTCTCTCTCTCTCTATCATACAGACACTCACATACCTTTCCACATTCCACTTTCCAGTCCTTGAAAATAACTGATTCAGGATAAACTTTGTGAAGCAATATTTCAAAAAGTAAGCATATATGTATATAAATTACACTAATTTCCAGTGATGTATTATGCTGCACTTTAAACAGTGCCCTCGGCTGTGGAACACCCTTCGAACAGAAATTCGGCTGGCACCCTCGCTGGGTGTAAAAAACTTGGCTATTTAGGCAAGCCTTCCCTCCAATCAGCTAAGTCTTTCTTCTTCTTCTTCTTCTTCTTCTTTCCTTATCCTACCCCATCTTGGTAATCCTTTCTTAAATTAATTATTTTAACTAATATAGTAATTGTATTTTTATGATTATATATATTTTATATTGATATATTTTATGTTGTAAGCCGCCCCGAGTAGACATGGTCTAGAGGGGCGGGGTATAAATTTAATAAACAAACAAACAAACAAACAAACAAACAAACAGTTTAAAGTGTTCCTGGGCTATCATAGCTCCTACAAAAAAAATAAGACTCCATTGTATATAATCATTCCTTTTAATGGTCTACATATATAAGGTATTGATTTCTTTTCAGTGTCAATAAAATACTACTTGTGATCTCAGTTGTAGCGAACAGCCTTGCCCTCACCTGTCCATCACAGCAGAACAGTGGAGAAGGAGCCAATGAGTGGACGGAAGGCGGAGCCAAGGGGTGAGGGAGCTGGATATAAAGGCTGGTATATGGAGTATGAGGAGAGATTCTGTGAGTGAGAGACAGTGTGAAACTTAAAAGTGAATTTAGAGTGAGTTAAAGTTCTGTAAGAACGTTGAATGGAACAGAGAGTTATTAGAGATTTAAAGTCAAAGTAGAACTGATACAAATACAAGTGATTAGCAACCTGTAATTTACCAATTGAATATTAATCAGATGTTAACTTCCCTGATCAAATAAATGACTTAAGTTTTGAAAGCACACATGTCTGCTGGATTAAGTGGTATTAAAGAAGTATTTATTTATTTATTTATTTATTCAATTTTTTTACCCCGCCCCCCTAGACAACGTCTACTCGGGGCGGCTTACAAAAATTAAGTAATACCTGGTGGCCGCGAAGAAGGAAGAAGAGCGAGAACCTCGTGAAGGCATGGGGAATAGAGGCTTCAGAGGAGATCGCCACATAATTGGTGACCAGAGGCGGGATACAAATTTGATCCAGTAATGACATAGTACAGAAAGGTTCCCAGAGCAGAAGAATATATTTTAGTCAGGAAATTTGAGTGGAAAGAGTGGGTAACTTCCTAGGGCTTTTTCAAGGGGAAAAAGCTTAGTGGGAAGGCTCCTAAGCTCAGATCAGGGGACTAAGATAGGGACAGGCTCTGAAGAAACCATTTCTGGAAGGAGTTTACCTCAAGCAGAAACTGGGACCAGTTGGCTAGCTTGTCCTGAGCTCAAAGGATAGCATTCTGAGGGGACAAAGTGGAGACCAAGGGCAGAGAAGCTGAGGTGACTCAAATCAGCAAAAACTGGGAAGAGTTAAAGCTGATATTTCTGGTTATTTGGTGCCTGAGGCAAGGAGAGAAACTTTGTCTCTTGTGAAAGGCCTGGCTGGGAGCCAGAGGCCTAAACACAGTATCTTATCAGTGGATGATTGCTGGGGAAGCAACTTTATAGCACAGACTCTATCTCACTTTAAAAAAAAGGGAAAGGAAAAAAGTGTATGTTTTAAATTTGGGGCTTGTAAATTGAAGCAGAAGCCTACATAACAAAACATGCCTTCCACATGGGGAAAAAAGGCAGCAGAGATGCCTACTGAGATGGCAGTTGGCTCAGATCAAGAAAGGGAAGAAACTGAGGAAGAAATTACCTCAGAGAAAGAAATGGAGACCTCAAGGGGGGGGACTCTATAGAATTCAGAAAGTGGAAATTGGAGCAAGCACAGGAACAGGAATTCAGGTTGAAACAAATGGAGCTAGAATTTAAGGCTAAATCTGAGGTAAGAGATAGGAATTTAGAACTGGAAAAAGAAAAGATTGCCTTACAGAAGGAGAGGATGTCATTTGACATTAAGAGGTTGGAGCTGGCAGCTCAAGCTAATAATAATAATAATAACAACAACAATGACCAGCCTAATTCTGAGGAGAGACATCTGTCCAAGGGAAACCTTAACGATTCCCTGTATTTAGAAAGGGCGATGATCCTAAATCTTTTATGGTTATGTTTGAGTACGCATGTGAAGATTTTGAAGTGAGGGGATCTGAACACATGATTGTGATGAGGTCTCAGATTAGTGGTGGGTTAGCCAATATGCCATTGGAATTAGTGAAAGATTTTGATGAATTTAAAAAAGTTGGTTTTATCACGTTATGGCATCAATGCTGAGCATTTGAGATGTAAGTTCAGGGCTCTGACAAAAAAACCTGAAGAATCTTACTCTCAATTGGGGGCAAACTTGATCAAATATTTCGACAAGTGGCTCCAACAGGAAGGAGTTGAGACTGTACAAGATTTTAAGAATATCATGGGGCTAGAGCAGTTCTATTCACTTCTACCTGGAGAACTGAGGTACTTAGTGAGAGACAAAAAACCCAAAGATGTTCAGGAGCTGGAGGGGTCACAGATTTTATTTCACACATTCGAAACCAAAACTTTTCTCAGGTAAAAATAGGAAGAGAAACCTGGGAGGACAGCAAAAAGGAGCCCAAGGTTTACTTCAAGGACCAGCAGGCAAAAGGTGGCCATTTTGTAGGCAAGCACACAAAACAGAGCCAGCCAAAATACAGTGGTGCCTCGCATAACGGGCGCCCCATTTAATGACGAATCAATCGCTTTGCGATGATTGGTAAGCCGTTTCGCTTACCAATTTTCGAATAGCGATGTTTTTTCCCCAGCTGATTGGCGGTTCCAAAATGGCCGTCGGGTAAAACAGGGACGGATTCCTCGCTTACCGGGCAGCTAAAATGGCCGCCGTATGGAGGATTTTTGCTTAAAAGGTAAGTTTTAAGCCCATAGGAATGCATTGAAGGGGTTTCAATGCATTCCTATGGGCTTTTTAATATCGCATAGTGATGAATCCGTATATTGACAATTTTTGCTGCACGGATTATCATCGCTATGCGGGGCACCACTGTACAAGCAGTGGGAAGGGAAGGGAGATAAGACCCTTAGCCCAGAACAGAGAAATTCCTGATAATGTTTTGGTTGTGGAGAGAAAGGCCATTTTGTTTCACACTGTGCTAAGGCTGGAGAAGGGGGTCAAAAGGCTAATTTACCCAAGCCTCAGTGTACTGCATGCAGCAAAACAAAGTTACCTCAGAGAGTGGCGAAACAGTAACTCATAATACAAATGCAGCTATGGCAGAGGGTCAGGAAAGACAAGCAGAACAGCTGCCTGTAGCTGAGATTGTACATTGCTATCTTATAGAAACCAACCAGGAACCTTTTAAAAGTTCTGGAGACAGCATTTACATAAATGAGAAAAAAAATGTATGGCTCTGAAAGACTTGTGTTCTCAAGTTACTTTGTGCCATCCAGACATAATCCCTCCAGAGAACATATTGTGAGGTGAAAGCCTGACAGTTAAAGGGATAGGTGCAAAACTAATTAACATGCCAGTGGCGGAGGTACCTATAAGATATCAAGAGTGGAAAGGATTATGGAGAATAGGTGTGGCTGATCGATTGCCTGAGCCTTGTTTAATTGGGATCAATCTCACTGAGCATGTCGAAAGAGTTTTAGTGCAGACTCACTCCCAACAGAAAGAAGAAGGCAAGGCAGAGGCTAAGGGTGAAATTCAAAGTGAGCTGGTGAGGGGAGAGGATTCAGCAACTGAAGTAATAGCTAGTAAGGTTCCCCTAGAAAGTACTGTTAAAAGGAAACAGGAAGTAGAGCCGATGTTGGATCAATGTTTTGAGAAAGCTGGCAAAGGTCAGTTAACCCCCAAGAGTCCAAAAAGGTTCTTCCTTGAAAAAGACCTTTTGGACAGGGAGGCATTTGTGAATCGCAGAGGGGGAGGGGAGACTCACCACAAGCAGCTGGTAGTGCCTCTCAAAAATCAAGGAGGGATAGGGGAGCAGAGGCTCGCTGGTACTGTTGCAGCTCATATGGAAATCACAAACACTGATCAGAGATTAGTACAAAACTTTCACCGGCTTGAAATGGAGGAGCAATTAAAAGAATTTGGCCAGAGGGGTGCAGGAGGTCAGAGGCAAGGGGATTGCAGTGACAAAATTGACGCCAAGCTATGTCCTTTACCTGTCATTTTGAACTCAGTCCATCGAATTGGGTTAGACCGAGTTGAACTGTTGCTCAGAGTTACCCTGAGGGGAAACAAATTCAGTCTGAATATCGTTGACTATGCAGCATGTTATCCTGAAGCAGTTCCCCTGAGAAATATTGAGACTCAGTCCATTGCAGATGCTCTGCTGAGGCAAATGGGTAGCATGAGGTTTGCTTCTGAGCTTGTGAAGTTTTTAGGAACCTATTTCCCTTCCAAGATGATGCAGGTAACCTCCCAAGTGAATGAGGGAGATTACATCAATTGGTTAGAGGGAAAGACAAGCAGGATAGTGCACGAGGGGAAAATAATCAAGCCCTTCTATGGGAAAGAAGACGTTGTCTTGTTAGCATTGAAGGGAGCTGACAAGGAAAGACTTGAGTTACCTTATGGGGAAAGGAGGGGTGAACTCAAATACACCTCAGAGGAGGATCAAATCAGTCCCTAAGTTTCACCAGAACAACAAAGAGAAGCTATAGCCATGCCGATGAAGTACAAGCAGGTTTTCTCCAACAAACCTGAAGTAGCCAAGGGTGTAGTGCACAGGTTTGACACCGGAGATGCACGCCCACAGGTGGTTACACCTTATAGAGGACGAACCTATCTAGTTAAACTTTGGGGACAACAAGCGAAGTTCGGTCAATATAAGAGAAGGAAAAAGACTCTGAGAAAACATGCATGGCCATATTGGGAAGGAAGATGGGTGACCTATCAAAAGCTGAATAGGTTGAGACGTAGCCTAACCCTGCCAGTGGTGCAAAATGCAAAAGGATTGAGAGTTAGGCTCAATCTTTCTAGGCCCTACCTAAAGGATTTATCCAAGAACATCACAAAAGCAGCTCCAGAGGGAGAGGTGAAACTCTGTACAGCAGCTAAAATTACATGGAAGGAAGAGAGATGGAAGACTGCACCGGTGGCTAGCCGCATATGGAGAGGTTCTGAGTGCCGGAGAGGTGTCACCATCGTGGAGAGGTCCAGATTCGAGACAGCAGTCACGCTGAGCCAGGTGGATGACTGCAAGATCCTTCATCCTAGGTCGTTCCTGAGAGGGAAGCTGCAGGTTGACGAGGAACCCCAGCTGTCAGTAATCCGTGAGTATCATGAAGGTGCAGAGGAAGGTGGACTTCATCATATCTGAAGCCGCGCAGGGGGGTAGGACGTTTACTGTATGAGCACTACCACTCCACCATGACTACGGTTTTGGACTTTCGAAGAAGACGAAAATGTGGTGGTGAGAGAGAATTCATATCATAAAGCTTAGACTGAGAAAAATTAAAATGTGGACAAAAGAGACTCATAATGTTGTGGCAGACGCCCTGGCGATGCGTGTCAAAGACTGAAGAAAAAGAAGGAAATAGACTTTGGAAAAATGGCAAAAAGTGATAGAATGTGTAATTACACCTTGTTAAATGTTATATAATGTGTGTTCAAGAAAAAAAATTGTATGCAGTTATTAAAAGTGTTAGGTGATGTTGGGTAAGCACCTGTGTAGATGATTGAAGTTGTGAGGAACGTAATTGTACTAATAACGGGATTACAGAGTTAATGTATAGCAAGCATATAAGTTGTTTGATTATTACTTATGTTCAAAGGTGGTAAGTTTTGATTGTAATGTTGTGTAGTAGATGGTTAACTACTGTAAAGCTCCTCATTGTTCATGAGGGTAAAACTCTATACAGTGGACCCTCTACTTACGGAATTAATCCGTATTGGAACGGTGGCTGCAAGTCAAAAAGTCTGTAGGTCGAATCTCCATTGACCTACAATGCATTGAAAACCGATTAATCCCATAACTGGCAGTTTTTATTCTATTTTTGTTCCATTTGGGTTTTTTTCTGGTCTGTAAGTCGATTCTCTGGCTGCAAGTCGAATCTAAATTTTGCAGCCAGAGAAGTCTGTAACTCGAAAAGTCTGTAAGTCGAGCCGTCTGTAAGTCGAGGGTCCACTGTAGCTTTTACCCCATGAAACAACTTTTTAAGGGTGGAGGTGTGTAGTGAACAGCACTGCCCTCACCTGTCTGTCACAGCTGAACAGTGGAGAAGGAGCCAATGAGAGGACGGAAGGCGGAGCCAAGGGTGGAGGGAGCTGGATATAAAGGCTGGTGGATGGAGTCTGAGAGAGATTCTGGAAGAGGGAGACTGTGAAACTTGAAAGTGAACTAGGAGTGAGTTAGAGATCTGTGAGAACAATGAATGGAATGGAGAGTTAAAAGGAGTTTAAAGTTATAGCAGTTTTGATTCAAATACTAGTGATTATCAAACTGTGATTTACCTATTGAATATTAATCATATATTAACTTCCCTGATCTAATAAATGACTTAAATTTTAAAAGCACACATGTCTCCATGATTAAATGGTATTAAAGCAGAAATACCTGGTGGCAGCGAAGAAAGAAGAAGAGTAAGAACCTCGTGAAGACCTGGGGGGGATAGGGGCTTCAGAGGAGATCGCCACATCAGTCTTTGTTGTTTTTAAGGAGCCAAACACTTTTTAGGGCGCTCAAAATGACAAAAAGGGATACAGTATGTATTACATTGTTCTGAGAGCATATCTTAGTGAAGAAAGTGGCACAACTACAACATGCATTCTTCCCTGATTCCCCAAATCCTGGGTCTCCTGCCTATTTATCTGATCTACAGCTACATGTAGAGTAATTATACTACCAAGCAAAGATGCCTATTATTAATGTATTCACTGTATAATTCAAAATATATCTAAAATAGTTAATAGATATATAAGTGAAATCTTTCTAGACTGACACCACACTAAGCATTAAATTTTCTTATAAAAACTGTCATGACTGTGAGTTATATGATTTAAGTCATGTAACTTGAATGATTTATGTAGTCAAGAGAAATGTAACATGGAGTCAAAATGGTTCTGTGTAAGGAACATTTGAAGGACTTTAGAATGTTTTCCTGAAGGATGTTTTCTGCAGACTGGTCCAGTGAACACTCAATATTCCAGTCTAATTGGAAGAAGAAAAACAACACCTGCATTCTCATGGGAAAGAGGGATGGTGAAAGACTTTACAGCCCCTAAATTCTAATTGGTTAATATCTGAATATACAATGAAAAGGGAGGAGAGTGGAAAGGTAAAAAAATGGAGATTGTGCTATGAGCATAGTTCCTTAAAACCTTAGTTCCTTTTTAGTTCCCGTTTACCTTTTTCCTTATGCTAAGATGAAGGATTAAAATGTAGAGAATAGGACAGAGAAGGGGGGGGCTTAACTCCCTTTGTCTACCCTAAAGAAAGCTTCTTAAATATTTTTATGTAGATGGGAACTTGTTATTCTATTTAACTGCAATACTTTTTGGATATGTACTCAAATGCTATGCTTATGCATCAAACTAAATTCTTATGAAACTTTATTTTTTCAATAAAAAAATTAATCTTAAAATCCGGGAGATTGGTCTCTTGAACAGCAATTTATCTGAATCCAGAAGATGGAAAAGGCCACATGACTGCTACTAGACAGAGTCCAACGCTACTGAGCTTTAGAGAGCCTTAAGGGATCACAAAGCCCAGGTGTCTGTACTTTCTAAATAACAAGTGTAGCGAAATGCCAACATGTGACGTCATTCCTGCCTGTCCATCACAGAAGCTCAAGAGGGAGGAGCCAAGGATAGGGCAGGAGGGGCGGAGTCAGAGAGACAGTTGGGAATGTGGAATGGCTGTTAGGGTTTAGAAGTGAGAAGAAGAGGGTTAGAGAATTGAGCTGAGGGTGTTAGGAGAGGGAATTGAAAAGGTTAAACAATATTGAACAAGTAGGACTGAAGTTATAAGTACTATAAGAGAGATATTGATCAAAAGTATATAGGAGTTTGGAATAAAAGTGATTGCATACATAATCCAATCTGTGTTAATGGCTGGAACAGTTCATACATGATTTACCTTTATGATTTATTTGACAATAAAAGAATATCTGATTCCTAAGTTCAATAACCCTTAGTGTTGGCAGCACATGTGTATAACATAATTGGTATTAAGAGAATACCTGGCGGCAGCATGAAGGAAAAGGCTGTGATCCTTTGTGAGAGCCAGAATAAACAGAGGCAACAAGGTAGATGGCCACACCAAGTAAGTGCAGAAGTGTTCTCTTTAGGTCAAACTTGCTAGAAGGGATTTATGCTATGCTTTATTGGTGTTTGATTGGACTCAGCTCAGTATAAGGAGGTATATAAAGGCCTGGAGGCTCTCTGACCGAAGGAGCAGTGTTCCCTAGTGGGAAGGTGTTCCTGAAAAAAAAATCTTTATTTTTACTGGAACTTGATCTGGTAAGGATGGGATGTGGCATAAAGAGGCTAGATTATAGTGAAAAGGTAATGATGAAATTACTATCACAAAAATTTGCAGTAAGAAAATGAATACTAAAATGTGCAACTTTACAGAAAATTGCAAAAAGTTAGATTTCCGAGGCAGTGTTGCATTTCTTAACATGGCAAAGCCAACAAAGGAGAACTCAAAAGTTTTTTATTTTCACACTACTCCATGAAAATAAAATAAAAACAAAAACACACACTTTTAATGGGGCTCTCTGAAATAGTACACATCTTTTGAGTTCTCCAGAAGTCTTCATTAAATTACTGGTATAACCAAATGGGGAGGGGTAAGAAGAAAGGAAGTCCATGAGTCTAGGCAGTATTGTGGTCATGAGGCCTGGTGTCCTAATCTAATCTAATCTAATTTAAATCCAGTTTGGCACAACAGAAATATGAAAACCCTCAGTAATTGTTTCACATTCTTCTAAAGTATCCGTAAACACATGGACAGGAGAGATCAGAGAGATATTACGGTACTTATTTGGACTTCCGAAAGGGTTTCCCCAAACCCCACATGAAGACCGAGCTCTGCAGTCTGTTGATAATATTCTAACATGATGTTACCTAGAGTGGAAAAAAGGATTATGAAGAGCTCTGAAAGGATATGCCCAAAGTAAGGAACAGGACATTAAAATGGCAAATGAGATTTAACATAAGCAAGTTTAAAGTGCATACTGGGACAAAAAATTAGAATCCAGTGTACGATGAACTGGCAATTTGCAGAAAGAGAAGATGGGACTACCATCTGGCCATGGCTTCCCACTGTCTCGTAATTATTATTCATGAGAACAAGTCCATTATTCTAAATTAGACACAGCAGAAACAGAAAGAACAAAGTGCACATTTATAAGAACACTTGCATTATAAACAGCCATTGTGATACTCTACAACATTCGCAAAATGTAAAATATATCATCACTCTACAGAGCTTTGGGATGGTTTCGGAGTTCGATCTATCTTCTCATTAATCCAGTCCACGTATTTTGTGAGTTTCGTATAAACACCAGGCTTTCCAGCCTTGCTGCAGCCATCTCCCCAGCTGATAATCCCGTACAGGTAAGTTATCCCATCCTTTACACAGGTCAATGGTCCTCCAGAATCTCCCTGTTTCAAAGACAAAGAAAAACAGTCAATTGTCTCTCTTCTGAAAAAGAACAAATAATGTGGACCTTGGCATCCATTACACACTTGAGGAGGTTAACAAAAACTGCCAAAAATTCCAGGGAGCCCAACAAAAAATATTTGAAATATGTTTTTTTTTTGAATTTGAGTGCAAAGTACTCATGTGCTTTGTTCAGGCTTGCCATGGAAAGCAATCCTTCATTTGCCTGGGGATGATTTGAGCAGTGTTGCAAAAAAGTATTGAGATTTTCCTGCCTGGATAAAACTCTACAGCAGCAAGTGTTACCTGATGCCTGCTCAGATTCATTTTGAAGGTAGGGTGGTACCAGTACTCCAGTCTTTTCAGAGGTAAGGGAAGTGAGTGGATTCCGCCTGCAATTTCTATGCTGGCTTTTAAGACATGGCACTGTGCATACGTACATAAAACCAACAAGAGCAAAGTTGTTCGTTTTTGATATTGTACTTCTGTATCTTGTATTTATGCATCTTCAAGTTCTTCTGGAAGATAATTTTTTTGAGGGTAGGATAGTTATACGTGACATGATAAAACTGCCAATGTAGACTTCATTTGCTCATCCTCCTGTGTTTGTATGCTTCTGTGATGGCTCAGAGATTACTTGTTCACTATTCTGCTTCTCTTTCCACTCAAGGCAATGTGCTTGTTTCAGACTGCTGGTTTGACAACTGCATGCAGCTCTGACTGATGTGTCTTCAGAAAACAATGTATGGGGGTTTTACTGAACTTTTCTGTATTGTGCCCACATGAATGTGTTGCTTTAGACGTTTGTGTGAATGTGCTCCTCTGTGAAAAGGTCTCATGTTAACCACTGCAGCAAGCTCTTAGAAGAAAGGCTCACTTTGTTTGAGTCTGGTGCTAACTGTGGCTTGCTTTCAGAAGATGGTCACAGAACACTTTTTCTGTAGAAAGGGATCAACCAGGCAGAAATATCTAAGTGTGGGTTGAAAGAAGCCCAAGGAGAACTTTAGATTGGGTTGAGGAGGAAGAACAGTGATAAAATCAGTCTACAAAGAGATTTTTCCTTACATGCAAGCTGAAGACATGAGGCCTCTGATCCAGGCAGAGTCCACACTAGGGAATGGGGTTGAAGCCACTTGACCTTTCAAGCTACCACTACTGAGGTAAAACAGCTTAAAACTCTGCTGGCCACAAGAAATAACAGTGTTTGGTCATGTGGTCTTCCTTATATACAGTATTTGAATGATTCAAAAGGAGTTTCTGTGAATCCCTTTAATGCCACTAAATGGCAAACCAGTAATTAGTAACCTTTTTGAACACCCACATGTACATTTTAAACTCAAATTAACAGAAATTGCAATATTTTCTTACAATATGGCTGATAAATTAAATTTTGAGTTAAGTCTAAAGAAACTCCTCTATATAAGATCAGAGACTCCTCTATATAAGATCAATTTAAGATATCAAAATGAAAACAAATTAGGATGAAATGCATAGATATAATAAATAGTAGTTAGGAGAAAACATTTTATTATCACATTGTGTTTTGGTGCAGGCTCAGTCTTCCATCATCTTATATAAATCTAATTTAAACAGAAACTCAATAGTATTACCTGGCAGGCATCCGATCTGCCATCAAGGTAGCCAGCACAGAACATATTGTCACTAAGTTCGGCTCCATAAACATCATAGTTACGACACTTGTAATCAGGTATTATAGGAACTGATGCTTCTTGTAGTATGTGAGAATAGCTGGATGCATCTTTTGAAATAAATCACAAAGAAAGCAGTTCACCATAACTATGTCACACAGAGTTACATATTGGCCAAAATCCTATTGGTGTTCATGTCATGTTTGCATAACTTGCTGCGGCTAATTGTGACTAATTGACAAGATGTCAGGGCATATCTTGGCTGTGTGCTGGGTTATTTGCCCAATTACTCCACAAAGACATGCCTTGGAACCTCATCAATTAGCCCTTCAGCTGTGACACGTCATGCAAACATTACACGAACACTAATAGCACATTGAATTGTGTTTTTCAACTGATATAGTGTTGTATTTAAGATTTCAAATATTTATAAAAATCAAGGCTTCAGTGTTTAAGAATGTATTTATGTATTGTCACGCACCCTTAATTCCCCTGTGTTCTTCCATCCAACCCAGGTTCACTTTCAGATGTGACATTTATATTTCAACCCTTTTCTGCTGCCACCAGAGGATTTCTCCTCACCCTATCAAATACAACTCTTCAATCAGTGTGATTCAATTAAACAATGTTTATTAAACTGTTCACAAATAAGTCATGTAAAGTAAATCATGGATGGTCTCATTTTATTCATTCAGTAGATTGTGCTTTGGTAACATTTATATTTGTTTAGTTATAATCATTTCAATCAAGGTATTTATTCATTTCTTTTCTCATTCCCTATCTCTCTATTACTCTTCACTAACACAAGGCTGGTCCTAACTGCCTAACTTCTTCTCTTTAACTTAGGTCCCTACTTCATTCCTAACTGAAGTCCTCTCTAACTCTAACTCCAAAACTAACTCAGACCCTAACTGTCATCCATTCTCTTAAATATCCTTAGTTCTGCCTCTTCTGTACAGCCATTGGCTCCTGAGTCAGGGTTCCATTGTGATGGACAGGAGTGGTTCCTGACCTGTCCGTCACATGTATTTAACTGTACACATATCCAATCAACTTTGAACCATTTCACTGGGTCATCAAGAGGATCACTGATGTAGAAAGGGGCATCACTCAGTGTTATTTTCCAAGTCAGCATATCCTAATTCCAGAGGATTCCCACTGAATTCAAAATGTTCCTTTGAAAAGTGTCCTGGAAGGTGGAGGCAGAGCTTGATCACAGTGAAGCTAGCAGCTCCCGGCTAACAGCTCCTGGGAGAAGTTGGAACCGCCCGGCCTGTCGTCCCTCTAGAAAGGGGGGGGAAACGGAAGGAGAGGCCAAGAGAGGTCACCCCTAAGCAGATGGTGAGCCTAGAAGGTAGAAGATTTGGCAGCAACTGGGTCTTTCTTCCCTCTGAAATTTCACCCAAGCACAGACCAGAGATGGGAGGCCATCTTATGGCAGAAAGCTGTGGGAAAACTCCACCCCCAATTCCCAAAGAAGGAGAACAAAAATATGGCTGAAAATACACAATAACAAAGTAAGTCTTTGATTTATGAACAACCTCATTAAGATGTTAAAGAAACTAAAGTGAAAATACCTGACTGAAAGGAGAGAGGAAGCGGCGAGCCGGCATGCCAGCCTGTGTTTTTTTCCCCCAAAGTGAACTTTTAAACAACAAGTTTACAACTAGCAGACTGGCTCAAGGTCAATGAGATAAGACAGTGAGATGGAAAAAGTTTGTGTTTCTGGAAAAAAATCCCAGTGGAAATATTACTCAACAATCTTTAAGGAATTGAAATCTTGTTAATGCTGTGCAGTCTGGACTCTTCTTACTGTGATGAATTTGGTTATGAAAGCTAGAAAGTGATTTACTGATGGGATATGTGGTTATGAAGTTAGCCTAAAAGAATCCATTTTGGTCTCTGTATGCTTGAAAGTGGAAAATTCCAAAAGGCAGGTTTGCTTCACAGAAACTGGTCAGGCTGACCTGTTACCTTGTTACCTAGTAACGGTGGCCTGGTACAGAGAGAGCAAAGACATAACATTCCAGGAGCTTAGAATGATAACAACTTGAGTTCTCATGAGAAGATGGGGTGGGACAAGTTACTTTTTTCCTTACCCCTGATTGGTTGTTAGCTGTAAAGAAGAAGGCGGGAGTAAGTTGCAGAAGGAGAGAGAAAGTGAACATGGATGACGGTTGAAAGACACAGAAGGGACTTCTATCTGTTTGATGGATTTTAGTAGAGGATTTTCCCTATTGGACTGATGGATCTTGGGTTTTCCAGAAGATTAGTATGTTCTTGATTGGACTATAAACAATGGGATTTACAGTATTATTCTAAGATGTAGATTTTTGCTTAAGTTAGAGGGGAAGCTTGCCTTTCCCAATTTCATTAGTTAGAAAGTTTGTTATGTTTGTTTCTTCTAGAGGAGTTCAGTTTCTTGTCTAACTGGATGAGATGGAAATGTACATAGATGCCTTGTTTTGCATAAACTTTATTCTTTCAGAACTTTATTTTTCTAATAAAACAAAATGTGCTTAAGATCTGGAGTTTGGCTTCTTGAATAGAACAAATGCTACAATTGGTTACAGTGGACCCTCTACTTACTGAATTAATCCGTATTGGAACGGTGGCTGCAAGTCAAAAAGTCTGTAGGTCGAATCTCCATTGACCTACAATGCATTGAAAACCGATTAATCCCATAACTGGCAGTTTTTATTCTATTTTTGTTCCATTTGGGTTTTTTTCTGGTCTGTAAGTCGATTCTCTGGCTGCAAGTCGAATCTAAATTTTGCAGCCAGAGAAGTCTGTAACTCGAAAAGTCTGTAAGTCGAGCCGTCTGTAAGTCGAGGGTCCACTGTATTTGGTTTACCTAAATGGTTATTCTTTACAAGGCCACAGAAAAGTAATGCTACCTTGGGTCCAGAATATTCCTGGGTACTAGGAGAATTAGATTCCCTAGAACTCACGTGTATATCTTGGTTCTCAAAGAAATCGGGTCAGACTTGGTGCATGAGTGAAAGGGCTGCCCTAGGGTAAAATTGTTGGACCCGGTTTTGCCTGTTAAAGGAGTCATTCACTCAGAATCCTCGCTGTCCCGTAGCAGAACAGTTTCTTAGGAAACTGGCTTTGCTCACATGGTGGCAGTGGTGGGTCTTTGAAAATAAAAGCTTGTCTTGGGAGCAGGAGGCAGAAGCTTGTAGGAAGAAAAAACAGGTGACGAATTATCAGTGTGGTGACATAGATTGAAGAACTGGAGAAGCCCTCTAGGAGCAACCGGCAGTGAATCATCAGCTTGTGGGTGAGAAGAATTTAACGGAATAGACTGAGGACTTAAAAAAAATCAGGGCCAGAGTTACTGAAGGACTATAACAATATTTTTTTTGAGCGACTGGTTCCCTGTGTCTGCTGTGTTCGGACTATTTGAATTTGCTGTGGATTTTGATAATATTGCTATAATATCTGGATAAGGATACTATCTGGACAATAACTGGACAAGGAGGGGAGGACATTTCTGGGGGTTTTTGGTTTGTTGATAAAATAGTGGAATAAAAAAAATAATATTATTTACACAAACCATATATACTGGAGAGATGGAAATGACCTCCGAAAGGTTGGGAATTTTGCCAGATAATGAATGGCTGGTTACTATACAAATGACAATAATAACAGGATTCCAGCAGGTAAATGAGCGCATTAACCAGGTGGAAGATCTTATCAAAGGGAAATCAGCAGAGGTAAAACAACAGTTGAATGAAATGGCCCTAACTCCAATACAATTTACACCGAGAGCTATGCCAAGTACTATAGATGAGAGTAAGAGTTACTCTGTGAGCTACTCAGCTATAATAGCCGGAAAAGGTGATGTTAAAAATCAGACTACTGTCCTGCACTCAATTTTATTTTCCCAAAACAGGAAGAAAATAGAGTTACAGAAACAAGAGAAGGGCACTGAGAAAATATGGGAAGTGCTAGAAATGGAGATCTTTCCAGGCAGGCCGATTGCACATATAAGACAGAAGGAAATTGAAAGAGGGGATGTATTTTATAATTGGTCTCGATTTCCTGATAGAGTTGGAATAACTTAGATTTAAATTTAATGTAAAATGATATTTAGAGGGTAACAAATAGTGTGTGTGTATATATAAAGAATACAAAGTTGTTTTTTTGGCATTGAAAAATGAATAGACCAGATGCATGTATACTTAATATGAATAGATTGGATGATTGTATACTCTATGTTCTCCTATCTTCAAAACCCTTTTCCCATCCCTTACACTTCCTTTTACCTTTTGTATTCCCTACCCCATTCCTAGTAGTTTAAAAAATAAAAAAAAATTTTTAAAAAATTGTCCTGCAAGTAAACATCATTCTGTCTTGGCAATGCATCTTTGTTAAATTTGTTAATGAACCTATCTCCTTAATCTGGCCACAACCCCATTTATTAAAATAGATTCATTATCTCATTCTTTTGATGGTTTTTCAGAGGGCTGACCTTCTACATTTTTAGTTAAAATCTTTCACATTTCCATGCTATCCATTCCAGTATGTCAAGGCCTTTTGTGGAAAGTTGTGCCCAGAACAAAGCATTGTGTCTTAGGAGTGGTTCTTTGTGGACCAGACCATTAAATAGTCCCATGTGTGATCATACTGACTTCCTGCGTTTTTTTAAATCACATAGCTATTTTTCTTTGGTGTTCAGTCATCCTCTTTAGCAAGTATCAATTTATCTGTGGTATTGTATGAGCTCTAAATCCAGTTATTTCTAAAATGTCAGTGTCAAGAAGCAGAGAGTGGAGCTCAAAAGTAGAAAAGTCCACTCTTATTTCAGTCCCTGTGCAAAGAAGATGAAGTTCCAGACCAATGGTGTAATCTACCCTACAAAGGGTCCAGAGAATGCCCCTTCCTTCCTCCGAACTCCATATCTCTGGAAATCCCATCCTTTCAACCCTGTTGGTCCCTGGAAATGCCAAGACGAACTGAATATATTATCTCCAGTGACTTAACTGGTGGTATTTCCCACCACAACATGATAAAATGTGAATGCCCTGATGTGGACAAGGTATCCCAGACCCCCACCTAAGCTGTACGGAACCCTGTTCCAGCCAATGCCTGTGCCTATGAGGTGGTCTTGCTGCTCAGTGGCCTCCTTGATGGTCCCTGAAGAAATTCAAGTAGTATAGCTGACATTTGGGTTATGGAAGAATCATAGAAAAGTGAAGTTGGAAGGGGCCTACAAGGCCATCAAGTCCAACTCCCTGCTCAATATAGGAATATAATCAAAGCATATTTGCCAGGTGATTATCCAAGTTTTTCTTGAATGCCTCCATGTGTTGGAGTACTCACCAACTCCTGAGGTAACTGGTTCCATTGTCGTACTGCTCTAACAGTTAGGACGTTTTTCCTGATATTCAACCAAAATCTAGCTTCCTTTAACTTCAGCCCATTGTTGCATGTCCTTCACTCTGGGATGATCAAGGACAGATCTTGCCTGTATGATAGCCTTTCAAATATTTGAGAAGTGCTATCATATCACCCCTCTAGCATTGAGAAAAGAAGACTGAGGGGTGATATGATAGCACTTTTCAAATATTTGCAGGGTGATATGATAGCACTTTTCAAATATTTGCGGGGTGATATGATAGCACTTTTCAAATATTTGAGGGGTGATATGATAACACTTTTCAAACATGCCCAATTCTTTCAGCCTTTTCTCACAAGGCTTGGTTTCCAGCCCCCTGATCATTTTTTTGGACCTCATCTGAACTTGTTCCAATTTGTTAGCATCCTTCTTGAAGTGTGGTGTTCAGAACTGGAAATAATACTCAAGGTGAGGCCTGACCAGCGTTGAATAGAGGGGGACTAGCACCTCGCAGGATTTGGAAACTGTACTTCTATTAATGCAGCCTAAAATAGCATTAGCCTTTTTTTGTAGCCACATCACATTGTTGGCTCACATTTAGCTTGTGATCTACAAAAATTCCAAGATCCTTCTCGCTTGTAGTTTTGCTGAATCTTAAATAACTGCCCCTTGCAATTGTTATGTAGGTGATTTGTAAGCAAGTTATCAAATGGTCTCCTATCATGGGAGGGTAACCACATTACAATTTAGCTAGTCTGACTGGGAGAGAGCAATGGAATGATATCAGAGAGGCAGAGGGTCATCTTGCCTTCACAAAATTTATTTCCCCACCCATGTAATTAATTGTGCATAGTTATCTCAGATTTGTCACCTGTTCTACCAAAATAATATTTCATATAATCACAATTCTATTCTATACTGTTTTTGCATTATATTGCATTTTTTTCCTAAAAGGGTAACATGAAAGTTCGGACATAAATTTGGTCTTTTTCCCCTAATAAATGTAATTTTTGCAAACCATGATCGTGTTGCCTTTCTGTGCACTGCTTGTCCATTTGTAATCAAAGAACATTACAACATTTGAAGAAATGAAAAAGTCATCGGATCATGGCAACCAAATGCACATATTATATGTTTTCACATTAACTCACATAAAGGTGAGTTAAAAGTGTTTAATTCTCTGTAAACAATATCCTGTATGGTTTTGTGGGTTTTTTGGGCTCTTTGGCCATGTTCTGAAGGTTGTTCTTCCTGACGTTTCGCCAGTCTCTGTGGCCGGCATCTTCAGAGGACAGCACTCTGTGCTCTGGTAATATCCTGTATCTTAGAATATGAGTCATTTTGATCAATCAGCAAACTGGGAGCAAAATCTGTGGTGCACAATGGCAGAATTAATTTTGGCAAAAGTGGAAGAGCACTTCAACAAAACAGATTCATACAGAAAAATTAAGTTAATGTGAAGCCCCCTCCCCTTCCACAACAGGAGTCCAACTGGGCATGGAAGTGACTGCTGACAAATCAGCTGCAGAAGGAAGCTGTATGATGGATGGAGTTCATTATGACCACTCTAATGTCCATTAAGAATGTTGGTTATGTCTCTAATCAGCATTGCTGCCACACATAACATCAATCATCATGTAACTTACTTTCATATAAATGACCCCATCCTGCAATTTGGCATTTGAAATTATCTGGAAATGACATTCCATTTTCTGGCAGGCAGATTGGCCGGACAAACTGGGACTTCACTGCACAGTGCTGTTTAGTCTTTTTCAGCTTCACTAAAGCTTAGAGGGTAGATAGGAAGAGAGAGAGAGATAGTGAGAAATACAAAATGACAGAAACAGCTATGTATTAAGAGATAAACCTCAGGTGTGCTATATATTTTGTGCTAAGAATGTAATGAATACTCACACATCTTCTCACTTGCAACAAAAAGGGAGTCTTTTTTGTCTTAAATACATATAAACAAATTCTATGAATTTTTCTGAAATAAAGTCTTGAAAGGCAAAAACACCACAGGTTTCATAATATTTATTTATTTATTTATTTATTTATTTATTTATTTATTTATTTATTTATTTATTTATTTATTTGTTTGTTTGTTTGTTTGTTTGTTTGTTTGTTTGTTTGTTTGTTTATTTATTTGATTTTTACCCCGCCCCTCTAGACCATGTCTACTCGTCTACTAATATTATCTAGCAGACAGAAATGTAATATTTTGTTCACATCTGCAAGAATTAAATAAGTGTGGATACACATTGACTAAAATCCTGTTTTGTAACGTATGCCTGTGTAAGACTGTTGATATCATTAGCAGGAGTGAATTTTTTTGACATTAAAGAATTCCTACTTCTGTCCTGAGCCTCTCATGGCTCCTAGGTAATCTCTTCCATTGTCAAGAAGCTCTGGGACAGCAGAAGGAAGTCTTTAATTACCAAACAATGCTGCCACCAACAGTGTCAATTTTTGTTAATTAAAGATATCCTCCTTCTGTCCCATGGCTCCCCTAGTTTTCATATGATGAAAGGGACTACACAGCAGTCTTGGAATTGAAGTGGGAATTGTTTAATTTTCCAAAAAGTACTTATGTTGATGACATCATAACCTTATACACATATAAGTTACTGTACAGGATTTCAGCTCCAGTGTACTATGTGTTTATTTGGCATTGCTCTGATACCTCAATTCAAGAATCTGTTTTGCTCTGTTAATAATAATAATGTACCATCAAGTCACTTCTGATTTCTGGTGATCCTTTTCAGGGATTTCCAGGTTAAAAATACTCAGAAATTGTTTACCATTCCCTTCTTCTGGGTGCATCCTGGGATAGGTAGCCCAAGGCCAAACAGACTGGCACTACTCACAGGAGGCACAATAGGGAATCAAACTCCCAACCTCTGGCTCCACAGGCAGATACCAAAACCAGTGAGCTACCCAGACAGCTTATTTTGCTCTAGAAGACTGAAAATCTGCCGAGAAAAAGATCAGAGGGGTGGAATGCCACCAAAGTATAGGAGGCCTACTATTTATGTCCCTGTTTGGCGGATGATGTGCAAATGTCTGCTATGTTATCATCCAGACAATGAATGGAGAAAGTAATATTAACTCTGCAGCGTGGCAGACTAGGCCAGAGTCCTGGTCCTAAGTGCCCTTCTAAAGTATGCAACTTGTGAAGACAACTAACGTGAGTAAGAATGCCAGAATAATGGTGAATACGTTTCAGGGCATAAGTAACAACAACAATACCTGAAGATATACTCTGGCTTCATATATAGAGTATATATCACATCTTCCCCACCTCAACTGTCCAAAAAAAGAAAAAGCATCAAAGAAAACTGGGATCTTTTAGAAGACAGGAACAATAATTATGTGCCATCAAGTTGACCCTTTCTAGGGTTTTCTAAGTATAGAACGTTGAGGTTTTTGGAACTTTCCATATTGTCTGTAGTTTGAGTGACTAGGAGGAAGGCTTTTTGGACTAGGGTGATTGTCTATCTATCCAGCACTAGAAAGTGCTTTGAAGTAATTACAAGTAGTATTTTGAGTAAAAAACAATAAGTAGTCTTGAACTCCTCCCTGCAATTTATTTGGCCCCTTTGGTGGCAGTATCTAAAAAGTCATTAAAAACTTGGTTATTTAGGCAAGCATCCAAAGACCTGTGAACTCAGCTGAGCCTAACTAGCTTATCTGATCAAGTCCACCATCTTAAATGTCTTAAATATTTTAAATGTTTTGAATGTTTTATCCCAATGTATTTTATGCTTTGAGCTATTATTCATATTTTATTGTTTTTATCTTTTGTTATGACAAATTGTATTTTAAATATGTTATATTTATACTCAGAGTGGCCTTGTCCAGGTGGGCAGTATAAATGAATGTTGTGTGGCAACCAAGGCTGACCCAACACATCTTGCTGCCAAAGGGAAAATATCTCCCTCCAACTAAAGGTGCACAGTACTCCACACCAATAAAGTTATTCTGGCTTATGTCATTGAACATCTCATCAGCACATCGCCCCATCTTTGGTAGTAAAAATACAATAATAAAAAAACTAAATTATATCATTTTCTGCTCAGTCAAGAAAGCCAGAATCTGCTACTGAAACTTCTGCCTTACTCAGCATTTCCCATCCCGGGAGTCATGACCACCAAGTGGGCCATGAAGTGTTTTCTGTGGGGTCGTGGGTTGCCTTAATGTGTTGTAACCCTTGTTAAATAATTTTTTCCTTGACCTTCTGGAGTGTGATATTGCAGTTGCCATCTATGTGCATGAATGAGAAACAGGCACTGGGGGGTTGGGGGGGGGGGAAGAAAGAAGCCTCTGCTTTCTGAGGAGGGATGACATTACCCGATTAAAAATGCCTTTTAATGGAAATGTTATGGTGGGGTTGTAGGTAACTTGGCAAATTGTATCTGTCAGGAAGTGGCTTTTATTCATGTTACTTTTCATTTTTATTTATTTTTTTTACACCAATGTCTAGAACAGAGGTCCCCAATCCCTGGTCTGTGGCCTTGGCAGGACCGGGCCGTGGAGACAGATCTCTGACACCCCCCCGCACACCCACATGCATGCACAGCCCTCCCGCCCTCCCGCATGGGTGCCCTGCCCACCCGCAAGAGCACCACGCCCAAACATGCATGCAGGCAAGCGTGCCACACCCACCTGTGACTGTGCCCTGCCTACCCGCACATGCATGTGAGTGCACCACACACCTACGAGTGGGAGGGATACCCCCACACACATGGACCCTGCCCCCCAGCCAGTCTGCGTTTTGGAAAAGATTGGGGACCACTGTTCTAGAAGGCTGAGTGACCAGCAGCCTTTAGGTCTGGTGAGTTGGGGGCAATTCAGTCAACATTGCCAGAGGAGGATTTTAAAACTGACCGTGCAATCCTCATTTGAGGCATGGCATAGACATCTAGTTGTCCTTTTTGGCAGTTTTTTCTGCACCATCCATAGGGAAGAGGTGCCAGCCTGAAAAAGGCCTATACATCAGGTTAGCATGCATCACTGATTTTTTTTAATGGTCTAACAGAAGTATCATCTACAGACCAAATGGCTTTCACTCCCTTTTTTGTTAGCTGTCTGTAGGAATTTACCTTTCCACATAGTGTGCGACAATGTATTTTATCCCAAATAAATGGAAAATGGAAAAACTGCATATGCAGAATAGAATAAGAAATAAGAAAAGTTCTCACCAATATCATTTTCTGTAGGGTTGTATACTGTGTAGTCAGGAAACATGATGTACTTCTCTACATCAAATTCTTGAGTAACATCTGTTGTTTTATTAAAAAAATGCTGTCCCAAAACAACTCGAATAGTTGACTTCAGTGGGCTGAAGAGAAGAGAAAACAGTGATTGTACAATAACGATTTTGTGACCTTGAATGCCATGCAAGTGCATTTGTGGGTAGAAGATATTTTGGATTGTTGGTTAGTGAAATACAGTATAAGGTTTCCTATTATTTTTCATCTACCACATGGAGGCCTTCCTCTGCAGCAGGGGAAGATAAGCATGCACCATCTTCCAGCTCATTCAGCTGTTTCTCATAGGGCTTGATTTCCAAACCCTTTACCATTTCACTTGCCCTCCTCTGGACGTGTGCCAGGTTTGCAATATCCTTATTAAACCGTGGTGCCCAGAACTGGACATGGAATTCCAGGTGAGGTTCCAGAATAGAGAGAACTATCACTTTTCCTTGATCTGGACATTATATTTCTGCTGATGCAGACCATGTAGAGAAACCCCATAGAGCGAGTGCATGGGTGGCATGACTACAAAGTGAAACACACCGAGATGTTATCAGAAAATCACACCTTTTGGTAACAGCTTTTCTGGTAAATAACTAAGCATACATTTCAAAGCATCTTTGAAAACTAAGACCAGAAGGGATTGTGAAGAGCTCCAGAAGGATCTCTCCAAACTGGGAGAATGGGTGACAAAATGGCAAATGTACTTCAATATAAGAAACTGTAAAGTAGTGCACATTGGGGCAAAAAATCAAAACTTTATTTATTAGCTAATGTGTTCTGAGCTGTCCGTGATGGATCAGGAAAGAGATCTTGGTGTGCTGGTGGACAGTGTGACAAACCCAGACCTACTGGGATATGCCACAGTTTCACTAAGCTGCCACCAACCATTCCCTGTAAGAAGTCACACAGACCAGGAATGGATTTTCAACAAATAAAGGAATAAGGTTTATTTAAATAACACACAGGGAAAATAAAATGATCAAGTGAATAAGATACAGTAACGTGGCTTAGTCTCAATCATACATACACCAGTTTGGTTCACACAGAACACCTTTAAATAAAGCACAGACCCTGAACCTATCAGTTCTGGCTAACCATACAGACACCTGAACCTATCAGGTTGGTACTGACTGACACACAGTAGTACCCTGTCTGACACACAGACTCCCACTCAAGCTTCTTCTCTCAGCTCTTCTCCAGCTTCTCCTCACGCTCCACATATATATACAGTACAGCCCCTCCTCCTGATGTCCCGCCTTCCACTCCCCATAGGATGGAACTTTCCCTCCAACCCATGACAGACAGGTAACATCAGTGCTGTATGTAACAGACAGTATGATGAAAGTGTCAACACAGTGTGCAGTGGCAGTGAAGAAGGCCAATTCCATGCTTGTTGTTGTTTAGTCGTTAAGTCGTGTCTGACTCTTCGTGACTCCATCGACCAGAGCACGCCAGGCCCTCCTGTCTTCTGTGGCTTCCCAGACTTGGGTCAAATTCATGTTGGTAGCTTCGGTGACATTGTCCAGCCATCTCGTCCTCTGTCGTCCCCTTCTCCTCTTGCCCTCACACTTTCCCAACATCAGGGTCTTTTCCAGGGAGTCTCCTCTTCTCATGAGATGGCCAAAGTATTGGAGCTTCAGCTTCAGGATCTGTCCTTCCAGTGAGCACTCAGGCTTGATTTCCTTTAGAATTGATAGGTTTGTTCTCTTTGCAGTCCAGGGAACTCTCAAGAGTTACCTCCAGCACCACAACTCAAAAGCATCAATTCTTCAGTGGTCAGCTTTCTTTATGGTCCAGCTCTCACTTCCATACAACACTACTGGAAAAACCATAGCTTTGACTATGCAAACCTTAGTCCATAATGATTCCATGCTAGGTATCATTAAAAGGGGGGTTGAAAAAAACAACAACCAGCATTATAATGCCCTTGTACAAAATGCTGGTAAGGCTGCACCTGGTTGCAGCACCTCAAAAAAGACACAATGGAACTAGAAAATGTGCAGAAGAGAGTGACTAAAATGATGACTGGGCTGGGGCACCTCCATTATGAGGAAAAGCTATGGTGTTCGGGGCTCTTTAGTCTAGAGAAAAGATGCCTGAGGGGAACAAATTCTATTTGAAGGGAAGGCTGGTGGCAGTGAATAGAGGAATATGGAATTTTGCTCTGGGATAGAAAGGGGACACTGGGTCACCTTCTCCTCAGCTATAAATATGGCCCAGATTCCCAAACCAAAAAATTCCTGACAGGTCAATATGGTGTTCACTTTTTCCCCACTGCCACATCAAAGTGGATTTCCTCCCCATAGGTAGATAACTTTTCAAAGCATGCAAACTGAGACCCAAAATACATGAGATGGGGAGCTGTTACATACAGCACTGATGTTACCTGTCTGTCATGGGTTTGGAGGGAAAGTTCCATCCTATGGGGAGTGGAAGGCGGGACATCAGGAGGAGGGGCTGTACTGTATAAATATGTGATGCCTGTGTGGTGAAGGGTGATGCTGAGACAGACACTGTGAGACACTGGGTGGTGACGAAGCAGCAGCTGGGGAAGAAGAAGCTGTTGTGGGAGTCTGGGTGTCTGACAGGGTACTACTGTGTGTCAGAGTACCAGCCTGAAAGGTTCAGGGGTCTGTTGGTTAGCCAGAACTGATGGGTTCAGGGTCTGTGCTTTAAGTTAAAGGTTCTAGGTGAACCAAACTGTATGCTTGTGTGTGTGAGAATAAGCCACGTTACTTTATTTTATTCACCTGATTGTTTTATTTACCCTGTTTGTATTTAAAATAAACCTTATTCTTTTATTGTTTAAAAATCCATCCCTGGTCTGTGTGACTTATTATAGGGAATGGTTGGTGGCAGCTTAGTAACTGTGTGATAGATCCCAGTAGGTCTGGGTTTGTCACATTGATTGGTGTCCAGCGTGTGGGATACGACTGGTCCAGTTGTCCAGCGGTCCAGCAAAGCCTTGGCAGGTGTGCCCAGAGCAAGGGGGGTCTAGTCAGGGACAGTTTGAGGCGCGTAGGTAATCTTCTAGGTGTACCTCACGGGGAGGTGCGCTAGTAGAAGAACGTGCCAACTGGGGAGACTTAGATTAAGGTGCTCTGAGGCAGCCTAGTTTTGGCGGGAAAACGCTGAGGAAAAACTGCGTAGCAACAGCGAGCTAGCTTGCCAGCTGAGAGGCCCAGCAGAGGGGGGTAGGCTCTGACTCGATACTGTTGCAAGTTTGGTGCTGAAGAACAGCAGCAATCTCTAGGGAGAGCTGGTTCTGAGGCAAGAAGGAAAAAAGTGGTCGTTTTATTTTGAGGCTTGACTTTTTAAAGCAGCCTGTTCTGAGGGGGGATTATGCCCTTGACTCGAAGCCAAATGGCCGAAATGAGTGAAGTGAAAGACCCCCAGATTGACCAAGGTTCTGAGGATGAATTTGGCTCAGTGCAAGGTGACAGCACAGGAGAGCAGAACCCAGAACTTAGAAAAATACTCATAGTCCAACAGCATGAACTGAGGATGAGGCAATTTGAAATGGAGGAAAGGGAAAGAGAAGAAAGATTAGAGAGACAGAGAATTGAATTGGAATTGCAGAGAGAGAAAATGGCGTTTGAATTAAAAAAATTGGAACTGATGAATCAGAACAATAATAATAATAGGGATTCTGAGGGAGGCCAACTGTCTAAAGCTGACCTGAAGAAATTCCCTGTGTACCACAAGGGAGATTGTCCTGAGGTGTTCTTTTCCTTAGTGGAAAGAGCGTTTGTGGACTTCTCAGTGAGGGAAACTGAGAAGATGACCATCATGCGATCTTTAATCAGTGGTAGCCTGGCTGAGGTCTATGCCGAGATGCCTGAGGAACTGATGAAAGATTTTGCAGAGTTTAAAAAACTGGTGTTTGCCAGACATGGGATAAATGCAGAGCAGCTGAGACAAAGATTCAGGTCCCTTACCAAGAAGCCAGAACAGACTTTTACCCAAGTGGGGGCCCAATTGGTGAGGCTGCTTGAGAAATGGCTATCGCAGGAGGGGACAGAGACCTATGAACAGCTTAAAGACTTGATAGCCCTGGAACAGTTCTATTCAGTTCTGCATGGGGAATTGAAATTCCAGGTGAGGGAAAGGAAACCGAAATCTGTGGCAGCAGCCGCAGAAATCGCGGATTTTATCTCCCAAATAAGAAAGCCCTTGGGTGAGGGGAAATCTGTAGGTAAACCCAAAGAAACCTACAGCAAGTACTCTCAGGGACCAGGGAAAAGCCAGCAAGGGGGAGGGGCCCATGGTGAAGGGAAGCCCTCAGGCATGAAACCAAGCCCTCAGAATTTGGAGGGAAAACCGAAACAAGAGGAGAGAGAATCCAAATACACTAGAAAATGCTATTTCTGTCAGGGAAAGGGTCATCTAATCTCAGAGTGTGAGAAATTAAAGCAGCTAAAGGGAATGGTGCCTCAGAATTCTAGTGGGACCAAGCCAAAAGCTGTGTTCTGTGTCCAGAAAGAGCAAGGCTCAGTGTCACAGAGGGAGCCTGTTGCCATGGCTACTCAGTCTGGGACAGCTGCCTCTGCTGATCAGGCTGAGGAAAATGGTCCTCTTCTGGAGGTAAAGCGCTGCTTGCTGATAAAAACAGATTCTCAGTTGTTTGAGACAGCAGGGGTGGACGTAGGAATACTTGACCGGCAGTATAGGGGGCTGCGGGACACTTGTTCCCAGGTAACCCTGTGCCATCCAGATATCATCCCTAGGGAGTTTATAATCCCAAATGAGAGCATGAAGGTGGCAGGGATTGAGGGGCAGATAATCTCTCTGCCAGTAGCAGAGGTACCTGTCAACTTTCAAGGCTGGAGGGGAGATTGGCGGATAGCGATTTCATCGACTCTGCCAGCAGCCGTGCTCGTGGGAAATGACCTGGCTGAACATGTGAAACGGGTGCTAGTGATTACACGTTCACAAGCCACCACAGGGACAGTTCAGGGGGGTAATGATGAGCCAGAGACTGAAGCAGAGGGGAGTTCAGAAGCTGTGGTGGAAACCTTAACCACAGACAGCAGATTTGGACAGGAGCAAAAGGCAGACGCCACTCTCCAAAAGTGTTTTGAACAGGTGACTGACGCCCAGCTAACACCTGAAACCCCAGTGAGATTTCTGGAGAAAAAGGGGATTTTATATAGAGAAACCCTGAGGAATATCTCAAAAGGGGGAGATGGGATCAGAAGTCAGCTGGTGGTACCTGAAAAGTATCGCCCCATGATCTTACAAAGGGGTCACTCTGACATGTTTGCTGCACACTTAGGGGTGAAAGGGCCCCTTGATTTGATCAAACAAAATTGGGAGCAGATCACCCAGGATGACCCACAAGACGTTGTGACATACATAGACACCTTGATGAATGACCTAAGGAGAAATCTAGAGCTGGCAGCAGAAAACCTGCAAGCTCAGAAGGTCAGACAGAAAACTTGGTATGACCACAAAGCTAGAGAGAGGCACTTTGACCCAGGGGAGGAGGTGCTTTGGCTTAGGCCCTGCAGAGAGAATAAACTGCAGCTCAAATGGGCAGGACCATATAGGGTCATTTCCAAGATGTCAGACCTGAACTACCTAATAGAGCAGGAGGAGAACCAAGCAGGGAGGGTGCTTCATGTGAATGCCCTAAAACCCTACTACAGAGGGGAACAGAGGGTTTTATTCGCGATAAAAGCAGCTGAGAGTGAGGAAGCTGAATTACCCTTCTGGGAGGGTAGAGGGGAAGTAAAATACAACCCAGAGGAGGTAAAGATCAGTCCTGCACTCACCCAAGACCAGCAGCAAGAACTAAAAATGCTGCTTAGTAAATATCAACAGGTGTTTTCCAACAAGCCGGGGATAGTGAAGGGAGTGATGCATCGGATCCACACAGGGGATGCACCCCCGCAGGCAGTATCCCCATACCGAGTAACGGGACCCTATAGGGACAAGGTGCGAAAGGAGCTGGACGAGATGCTTAGGGAGAACATAATCGTCCCCTCTTCCAGTCCTTGGTCCTCTCCGATAGTCCTTGTGGACAAGCCTGATGGGAGCATTAGGTTTTGTGTCGATTACAGGAAATTAAACCGTGTAACCACTCCTGATGCCTACCCAATGCCCAGGCTAGACAACCTGATTGAAACCATAGGGGGTTGTCGGTTCATCTCATCATTGGACCTGGTAAAGGGATATTGGCAATTAAGAATTGATCCCAGGGATCAAGAAAAGACTGCCTTTTGCAGCCCTTTTGGTCTCTATGAGTTTCAAGTCCTGAGCTTTGGTCTCAGAAATGCACCAGCCACATTCCAAAGGCTGATGGACCAGACCTTGGCAGGGCTCAGTGACTTTACAGTGGCCTACATTGACGACATAGGGATCTTCAGTAATACCTGGGAAGATCACCTGATACACCTGGAGTTAGTGCTGCAGAGGTTAAGTGCAGCAGGGCTAACAGTAAAGGCCAGCAAGTGTCAGCTGGGTAGCCCAGAAATAAAATACTTGGGTCACATGGTAGGGGGAGGAATGATAAAACCCCTGGAGGCCAAAATAGAAGCTGTTCGTGATTGGCCTAGACCCAACACCAAGAAAAAAGTCAAATCATTTCTTGGGTTGGTGGGCTACTACAGAAAGTTCATCCCGAGGTTTAGCGAGATTGCGGCTCCGCTGACCGATCTGACGAGGAAGAAGGCTGATGACCGCATCCCGTGGACCAGCGACTGTGAGGCGGCGTTCCAGAGGTTGAAGGAGGCGCTAATCAACTATCCAGTGCTGCGTGCTCCAGACTTCGACCGGGAGTTCATCATCTACACCGATGCGTCTAACAGCGGGGTAGGAGCAGTTCTGTGCCAGGAGGATGAGAATGGTGACCAGCATCCAGTGTCCTACCTGAGTAGGAAACTTCAAAAAGGTGAGAGACATTTGGCAACCGTGGAGAAGGAGTGTTTGGCCATAGTCTACGCGATCCAGAAGGCCAAGCCTTACATCTGGGGAAGACATTTTGTTCTGTGTACTGACCATTCACCATTGCAATGGTTAAAGACAATGAAAACCCACAATAGCAAACTTATGAGGTGGGCTTTGAACTTACAGGACTATGACTTTGAAGTGAAGGTGGTCAGAGGGTCAGTGAACTGTGTTGCTGACGCCTTATCAAAAAGACCTGAAGAATGAAGACGGCGAAAGAACATGGACTATGTGTATATAATGATGACAAAAGTTAAATGTACCTGGTTTTGAATTTGGTTTGTATGAATAAAGGTAAATTGATGTAATGTAGATGGTAAATGTTTAAATGCCTATTTGCTATGGTTTAACTTAGAATGTAAGTATGAGTAAGTAAGTATGGTATGTATAACTGTTGTTGTGTGTTTTATCCAGGTTGTTTTTTGGTGAAAAGCACGTTAGCTTTCCCCCTACAAAACAACTTATAAAGAGGGGAGGTGTTACATACAGCACTGATGTTACCTGTCTGTCATGGGTTTGGAGGGAAAGTTCCATCCTATGGGGAGTGGAAGGCGGGACATCAGGAGGAGGGGCTGTACTGTATAAATATGTGATGCCTGTGTGGTGAAGGGTGATGCTGAGACAGACACTGTGAGACACTGGGTGGTGACGAAGCAGCAGCTGGGGAAGAAGAAGCTGTTGTGGGAGTCTGGGTGTCTGACAGGGTACTACTGTGTGTCAGAGTACCAGCCTGAAAGGTTCAGGGGTCTGTTGGTTAGCCAGAACTGATGGGTTCAGGGTCTGTGCTTTAAGTTAAAGGTTCTAGGTGAACCAAACTGTATGCTTGTGTGTGTGAGAATAAGCCACGTTACTTTATTTTATTCACCTGATTGTTTTATTTACCCTGTTTGTATTTAAAATAAACCTTATTCTTTTATTGTTTAAAAATCCATCCCTGGTCTGTGTGACTTATTATAGGGAATGGTTGGTGGCAGCTTAGTAACTGTGTGATAGATCCCAGTAGGTCTGGGTTTGTCACATTGATTTCTCTAATCTTTCCTCCATTTCTCCTCAGCTATAAATATGGCCCAGATTCCCAAACCAAAAAATTCCTGACAGGTCAATATGGTGTTCACTTTTTCCCCACTGCCACATCAAAGTGGATTTCCTCCCCATAGGTAGATAACTTTTCAAAGCATGCAAACTGAGACCCAAAATACATGAGATGGGGAGCTTTACAAACAGAAGCAGAATTAACCTGAGCAGTAAAGAACCTCTGAACCTCTGATGTTGTTCCTGAGTTTTGCAAATTGGAAATTAATATGCTTTTGTTTGGTAATTGGTTGCTGGGCAGAAAATAAGAGGGTTTCTCTTTCAGGTTTATTGTGGGAACATGGGAGCTTGGGAGTATGCATCTGTGTTGGGGAAACAATTTATCACCTCCTAATGTTTCTATTTGCAGCATGTCTCATCTCATGTATTTTGCTCAAATAGAAGTCAAATTGTATATTAAGTTATTACTTGGAGTATAAATGGAATAATCTTTCCAGTGCACACCTAGAGTGATTCTTAGAGTGGGAACATGGACATTGGAATGCCTTCAAAATATTTTCAGTGATGAAGAGAAAATTAGATCAACAGTGAACTACTCAAGCGGGGATATGAACTGGCTTTTTCCAGTTGTTTCTCTCTAATGTGAAAAGCATGGTGTTTCTTCTTTTCCTGGTGGGATTTAGACTTTAGTTGGAAGATACCAAAATAGCAAAAAAAATATTTGGTGGCACATCTGCTGCCATTTTGCAGAAATCAAAGTGGTGAACAATGTGGCCCTTTAAGTTCTGGAGAGACATGGCTCAGTGTTCTCTGGTATAAACTAAAAATCACAAATGAGAGGTATCACGTGTCCTAGGTGGGTGGGTACACACTGGCTTTTTTAAAAAATGAAAGAATAATCATTACGATCATAGCATATATACTTAGATTAGATATAATTAAATCATAGGACCTGAAGGAGGAA
This sequence comes from Pogona vitticeps, assembly GCF_051106095.1. NCBI lineage: Eukaryota > Metazoa > Chordata > Lepidosauria > Squamata > Agamidae > Pogona > Pogona vitticeps. The sequence continues at coordinate 95,044,247 of NC_135787.1, read as the reverse complement.
TTACATTTTTTAGAAATTGGTTGTCTTGAATGTTCAGGGCCTTCACTAGGTGTCCTTAGGTTCATTTGTCATAATCATGCCTCTGGGAAATCAATGCAGACAATGACCCAGCATTATCTTACAGGTTTCCTTGGTTTGATATAGGGTGTGATTCTGTCACACTGGTCCCATTCTTATTTTTATTCTAAATAAATTTTTCTGAAATGGAGCCAACTCTCTCCTGATATGAATTTCTCTGGCTAACTGTGTGATTAACTCTTATACATAAGGTGAGAGTACAGTAATTAGCTTTCTTCTTTGGCTGGTTATCCTTCCATTGGATACGCACACAACCCTTCCCAAGGCAGGGAAGGCAAAAGAGGAGTACACTCTGGGTTTTCCATTGAAGCCCTGAGTAGGAAGTCTCCAGCCAGCTCTTCAGCCACAAACCTGATGGCACCCTCCTCTTCATGTGCCCATAGTTCGTAATGTCGTCTGATCCATGGAAGACTGTGGGAAGGCCACCCTCAGTCCTGTGTTAGGTTCTGCTTCCTAAAGGTGCTTTAGGAGAGTTGGAGCACTCATCATTAGATAAGCGCAAGCTCAGCATTCCCTCTTTTTGGAAGGGAGGAGGCTTGTCTCAGAGTCCTCTATGGAAGTGCAGCTCCACGTGCCGCGTCAATGTAGAAGCAGCAGAAGGGGACATGGCTTGGCAGAAAGAATCAGAGGAATCAATAGATAGCAGGGATGACAAAATGTGTCTGGCTGGAATGGCTTTGCACGTCTGTGAGTCTGGCTTCACCCACCTGTTGGTTACAGCCATTATTTAACATTTTCCATAGATCAGCAGCCTTCCATATGAAAAGGTTGCTCCAGCACTGGGGTAGATTTTCTAAGTATTTGGACTCCTTGGATCATTTAAAAATGGGCTTACTGGAAAAACACAATTTGAGAGCACATGCAATAGATTTTATATGATATCAAATGCTGGCCTCACCTGTTAGCGAAACAATGTGCAGATGTCACTATCCAACAAGAACGAATAAGGCTTCCAGCACAGAAACTCTCTCCAATGTATATGGAGGCCAGCCACGGATGAGATCCTGGCAAGGAAGAAGATCCCCCTACAATCCGAGGTCTTAGGAAGTTTCGCTTCTTATGTCTTCTCCCACATGAATACTTGACAACAGCAAAATCTTCAAATATTTCTGGTGGTGGTGGTGGTGGTGGCCTCCTCCCTCTGCTTGCTAGGTGAAGGAAAGATACATTTAATCTGTGACTTGCTTCATTGTTGTTGAACTTTTGCTCTATTTAATTTAAATTGAATAGAATACCGCTGCAAGCTAATAAATTCCACCCCACTCTGTCACCTTTAGTGTGGCTGAGAATAGGCCATACTGTGTTAAGCACAAATAACTAGTTTTAGGCCACTTCTTGCCCTTTGTTTAACCTGACAGCACTCCAGCAACATCAGAATGTGTGAACCAAATGGGGATAGTGAGATCAATTTCAGGTGAAAAGAGCTTGTTGTTGTTGTTTAGTCATTAAGACCTGTCTGACTCTTCGTGACCCCATGGACCAGAGCACGCCAGACCCTCCTGTCTTCCATGGCTTCCCGGAGTTGGGTCAAATTCATGTTAGTAGCTTTGATGATGATGTCCAACCATCTCATCCTCGGTCGTCCCCTTCTCCTCTTGCTTTTACAATTTCCCAACATCAGGGTCTTTTCCAGGGAGTCTCTTCTCATGAGATGGCCAAAGTATTGGAGCCTCAGTTTCAGGATCTGTCCTTCCAGTGAGCACTCAGGGTTTGTTTGTTTGTTTGTTTGTTTGTTTATTTACTTATTTATTTATTTATTTATTTATTTATTTATTTATTTATTTATTTATTTATTTATTTATTTATTTATTTATTTATTTATTTATTTATACCCCACCTATCTGGTCATTTGTGACCACTCTAGGCAGCTTACAACAAACATTATAAAACAATTAAACATATGACATACAACAAAACATAGTTTGCATAAATAAAAAAGCAAAGCAAAGCATGCTGCTTATATACCGCCCCATAGTGCTTCAAGCACTCTCTGGGTGGTTTACAAGTTAATTATGCAGGCTACACATTGCCCCCCCCCAGCAAGCTGGGTACTCATTTTACCGACCTCGGAAGGATAGAAGGCTGAGTCAACCTTCAGCCAACTACCTGGGATTGAACCCCAGGTCGTGAGCACAGTTTTGGCTGCAAGACAGCGGTTTAACCACTGCGCCACGAGCGGTTAATTTTTCCCAAAGATGGCAAGAAACAGGGTATGTTGTAGACGAAAAGGAAAAAAGAATAATTAGGATTTAGCTGGAAAGGGGGATGGGTTGATTTCAGAATGGATAGGTTTGTTCTCCATGCAGTCCCGGGGACTCTCCAGCCCAACAATTCAAAAGCATCAGTTCTTCAGTGGTCAGCCTTCTTTCTTTCTTTCTTTCTTTCTTTCTTTCTTTCTTTCTTTCTTTCTTTCTTTCTTTCTTTCTTTCTTTCTTTCTTTCTTTCTTTCTTTCTTTCTTTCTTTATTTATTTATTTATCTATCTATCTATCTATTTATTTATTTAATTTCTATCCCGCTCATCTAGTATATTTATACCACTTTATGGTCCAGCTCTCACTTCCATACATCACTACTGGAAAAACCATACTTTGACTATGCGGACCTTCATCGGCAAGGTGATGTCTCTGCTTAGATGCTATCTATGTTTGTCATCGCTTTTCTCCCAAGAAGCAGGCGTCTTTGAACTTCGTGGTTGCTGTCACCATCTGCAGTGATCATGGAGCCCAAGAAAGTAAAATCTGTCACTGCCTCCATATCTTTCCCTTCTATTTGCCACGAGGTGATGGGACCAGTGGCCCTAATCTTAGTTTTTTTGATGTAGAGCTTCAGACCATTTTTTGCACTCTCCTCTTTCACCCTCATTACGAGGTTCTTCAATTCCTCCTCACTTTCTGCCATCAGAGTGGTATCATCTGCATCTCTGAGGTTGTTGATAGTTCTTCCAAGAATCTTAATTCCGGCTTGGGATACATCCAGTCCTGCCTTTCCCATGATATATTCTGCATATAAGTTATATAAGCAGGGACACAATATACAGCCTTGTCATACTCCTTTCCCAATTTTGAACCAATCAGTTGTTCCATATCTAGTTCTAACTGTTGCTTCCTGTCCTACATATAGCTTTCTGAAGAGATGGATAAGGTGGTCAGGCACGCCCATTTCTTTTAGGACTTGCCATAGTTTGTTGTGGTCCAATGAAGCAGCAGTAGATGTTTTTCTGGAACTCTCTGGCTTTCTCCATAATCCAGCACATGTTAGCAATTTGGTTTCTAGTTCCTCTGCCCCTTTGAAATCTAGCTTGTACTTCTGGGTGTTCTCGGTCCACATACTGCTGAAGCCTACCTTGGAGGATTTTGAGCATAACCTTGCTAGCATGTGAAATGAGTGCAACTGTACGGTAGTTGGAGCATTCTTTGGCACTGCCCTTCTTTGGGATTGGGATGTAGACTGATCTTTTCCAATCCTCTGGCTACTGCTGAGTTTTCCAAACTTGCTGGAATATTGAGTCATCTTAAATAGTTCAACTGAAATGCCATCACCTCCACTGGCCTTGTTGTTAGCTGTGCTTTCTAAGGCCCACTTGACTTCACTCTCGAGGATGTCTGGCTCAAGGTCAGCAACCAGGCTATCTGGGTTGTCAAGGACATCCAGATCTTTCTGGTACAATTCCTCTGTGTATTCTTGCCACCTCTTCCTGATGTCTTCTGCTTCTGTGAGGTTTCTACCATTTTTGTCCTTTGTCCTGTCCCTCTTTGTACAAAATGTTCCAATTTTCTTGAACAGATCCCTGGTTTTTCCTTTTCTATTATTTCTTTGCACTGTTCATTTAAGAAGGCCCTCTTATCTCTCCTTGCTATTCTTTGGAAGTCTGCATTCAGTTTTCTGTAACTTTCCCTATCTCCCTTGCATTTTGTTTCCCTTCTCTTCTCTGTTATTTGTAAGGTCTTGTTGGTCAGCCACTTTGCTTTCTTGCATTTCCTTTTCTTTGGGATGGTGTTTGTTGCTGCTTCTTGCACAATGTTATGAGCCTCCATCCATAGTTCTTCAGGCACTCTGTCCACCAAATTGAGTTCCTCAAATCTGTTCTTCACTTCCACTGTGTATTTTCATAAGGGATTTGGTCTAGATTACATCTGCCTAGCCCAGATATAACTTTCCTACTTTCTTCACCTTAAGCTTGAATTTTGCTATAAGAAGCTGATGATCAGAGCCAGAATCAGCTCCAGGTCTTGTTCTTGCTGACTGTATAGAGCTTCTTCATCTTTGGCTGCAGAAAACATAATCAATCTGATTTCGGTATTGCTTGTCTGGTGATTTCCATGTATAAAGTTGCCTCTTGTGTTGTTGGAAAAGAGTGTTTGTGATGACCAGCTTGTTCTCTTGATGAAACCCTTTTAGCCTTTGCCTTGCTTCATTTTGAACTCCAGGGCGTAACTTCCCTGTTGTTCCTTTTATCTCTTGACTCCCTACTTTATTTATTTATTTATTTATTTATTTATTTATTTATTTATTTATTTATTTATTTATTTGATTTTTTACCCCGCCCCTCTAGACCATGTCTACTCGGGGCGGCTTACAAAATAAAACAAAACAGTATAAAAATATATAAAATCATAAAAATTACAGCTACAATTTCAATTTAAAACAATTAATTTAAAGAGAGGATTACCAAGATGGAATAGCAAAGAGAAAGACTTAATTGACTGGAGGGAAGGCCTGCTTGAATAACCAAGTTTTTAACTGGCTTTTAAAAACACCCAGCGAGGGTGCCGGCTGAATTTCTGTTGGAAGGGCGTTCCATAGTTGAGGAGCCACCGCCGAGAAGGCCCGGTTTCTTGTTTTTTCCTTCCGGGCCTCTCTCGGTGTCAGACCCCTCAGCCGCCCCTGCTGGCTATGTCGGGTGATTCGGGTAGATCTGGGTGGGAGAAGACGGTCTGCCAAATATTGAGGTCCCAAACCGTTTAGGGCTTTATAAGTGATCATTAGCACTTTGAAGTCAACGCAGAAACGGATGGGTAACCAGTGCAAAGCAGCCAGGGTGGGGGAGATATGCTGGTGTTTTCTCACCCCACTAAGGAGCCTGGCTGCTGCATTCTGGACCATCTGAAGTTTCCGCGTCAGCCTCAAAGGCAGCCCCACGTAGAGTGCATTACAATGGTCTAATCTCGAGATTACGAGCGCATGGACTAGAGTAGTGAGGGGCCCCCAATCAAGATATGGTCGCAGCTTGGCAATCTGCCATAGATGAAAATAGGCGGAGCGGACCACGGACGCCACCTGGGTTTCCATGGAAAGCGCCGGGTCCAGATGTATTCCCAAGCTGCGGACCTCACTCTTTGCGGCAAGGGTCGTCCCTCCAAAGGAGAGGGAGTCACCTATGCCTCTGACGGAAGGGCCGCCCACCCTCAAGACCTCCGTCTTGTCCGGGTTCAGCCTCAATCCATTTGACTGCATCCATTCCAGTACAGTGTCCAGGCAGCGCTGCAGGGACCGGACGGCATCCACTGAAGTTGGTGTAAAGGAGATGTAGAGCTGTGTGTCATCAGTGTACTGATGACACGATGCCCCACACCCCCTGATAACCCCGCCCAGTGGCCTCATATAGATATTAAATAGCATTGGGGAGATGATCAACCCCTGTGGAACCCCACAATTGAGATTCCACGGGGCCGAGACCCTCTCCCCAAGCTGTACTCTCTGGGGGCGGTCCTCCAGGAAGGAGCGGAGCCAGGCAAGTGCCAGGCCACCGACTCCCAACTCGGAGAGCCTCCCCAGGAGGATACCGTGGTCGACGGTATCAAATGCAACTGAGATGTCGAGGAGGACCAACAAGGACATGTTGCCCCCATCGGCCTCCCTCAACAGGTCATCCAACAGTGCAACCAGTGCCGTCTCTGTACCATAGCGCGGCCTGAAGCCCGACTGAAATGGGTCCAGAGCAATGGTTTCGTCCAAGAGCGCCTGGAGCTGATCTGCCACCACCCTCTCAAACACTTTGCTGAGGAAGGAAACATTGGCGACGGGCCTATAATTGCCAATTTCGTCTGCCGCCAAATTTGGTTTCTTCCTAATGGGCCTAATGAGTGTCTCCTTGAGGACGAGGGGGACCTTGCCCTCCTGGAGAGACCCATTAATTATTGCAGTGGCCCATTCAGTTGTTACCGGCCTGGCTGCTTTGATTAGCCAGGCCGGGCAAGGGTCGAGAGAAGAGGTGGTGGCCCGACAGCGATCAAGCACCTTGCCTACCAAATCTGGTGTTACAGGCTGAAAGGAGTCAAGAACTGCCGGGCAAGGCAGAGCGCTGGACATCTCTGCTCGATCCATTGTATTTAAAAAAGGAGAAAGGTCACGGCGGATGGCCTCCACTTTGGATTTAAAAAAATGCTGCAAATTGGTCAGGTGAGATGCTAGTGGGAGGCCCTTCACCCTGACCAATTCCGGATAGATCGCGAACTATACGGAAAAGTTCCGCCTGCTGGTTGGAAGCTTCGCTTATCCGGTCAGCGAGGTAAGATCTTCTAGCAGCCTTTACCTTGGCTAGGTAACGGTTAGTTGCAATCCTGACAGCTATCTTACTATAGTCCGTCGGTTTCTTTCTCCAAGCACACTCTAGCCGTCTCCTTATTCGCTTCATCACTCATAGATCCTGACTATACCAGGGTCCTGGCCGAGCTCTGCTCCTGAGAGGGCGTTTGGGTGCGATCGTGTCAACAGCCCTAGTAGCGGCGGAGAACCAACCATCGACCAGAGCTTCGACAGGAGCGCCAGACAGTTCTGCTGGAATCCCTGTCATGGTATCCTGAAAACCAATTGGATCCAGTAACCTTCGAGGGCAGACCATCAAAATAGATCCATACTTTAGCATTCCAGTCCCCTATAATGACAAGAACAGCCTTCCTTGGTGTCAGTTCTACAAGGTGTTGTAAGTCTTCATAGAGTTGGTCAATTTCAGCCTCTTTAGCATTGGTGGTTTGTGCATAAACCTGGATTACTGTGATATTGAAAGGTCTGCCTTGGATTAGTATTGAAATTATTCTATCATTTTTGAGATTGTGTCCCAGTACATCTTTTCCCACTCTTTTGCTGAATATGAGGGCAATGCCATTTCTTCTACGGGATTCTTGCCCACAATAGTAGATATGATAATCGTCTGAACTGAATTCGTACATTCCCATCCATTTTAGTTCACTGACACTCAAGATGTTGATGTTTATTCTTTCCATCTCCTGTTTGACCACATCCAATTCACCTAGGTTCATAGATCTTACATTCCAGGTTCCTATGCAGTATTTTTCTTTGCAGCATCAGACTTTCCTTTCACTTCCAGGCATGTCCACAGCTGAGCGTCCTTTCGGCTTTGGCCCAACCACTTCATTAGCTCTGGAGCTACTTGTACTTTCTTCCGCTCTTCCTCAGTAACATGTTGGACGCCTTCTGACCTGAGGGTCCCATCTTCCAGCATCATATCGTTTAGCCTTTTGTTTCTGATCATTGGGTGTTCTTGGCAAAGATACTGGAGTGGCACTGCCAATTCCTACTCCGGGTGGATTGTGTTTAGTCGGAACTCTCCACTATGACCTGTCCATCTTGGGTGTCCCTGCACAGAATAGCCGATAGCTTCTCTGAATTACTCAAGCCCCTTCAGCACGACAAGGCAGCAATCCATGAAGGAGAGAAAGGGGGCTAGGTCATTCATAAATGAATTGCAGAGGGAGGGAGCAAGAATGCAGCCTTGCTTCACTCCCTTGTTGGTTGGAAATTGATTAATTAACTCACCTTTCCAAGAGGCATGAACTTGACATGTTGTGCCTGAGTATAAAATTCTAATGAGGGAAAGGAGTCTTTTATCTATGCCCATATTTTCATGTTTTTCCCAGAGAAACTATCTACTGAATTGAAAGCTGCCTTTAAATCAAGGAAATCTACATACAATTTAGATTTTTCATGTTTAAGCATTTTGTTAATAAGATGCGAATGTATTAAGCAGTTATCTACTGTGGCCTTACCTTTCCTGAAACCAGCTTGCTCAGGGTGTAATGTTTTCTGGGAGGTGGGGTCCCCACTGATCACCAGGGTTGATTTGGCTGATCTGACTGGCTAGGCGGGTGTCCCCTTCCTCCCTCACTACTCCATGTCTGTCCCTCCCAAAGCTGTGTGCTCGGTGGAAGAGGACAACCATCCCAGATAGAAGGAGTGGACCATTCTTCGCTCAAGGGTTTACGATAGCTGCACTACTTCTTCTTGTCCTCTGCTCTTCCTCAGTAGCATGTTGGATGCCTTCTGACCTGAGGGGCTCATCTTCCAGCGTCATATCTTTTAGCCTTTTGTTTCTGTTCATGGGGTTTTCTTGGCAAAGATACTGGAGTGGCATTGCCAGTTCCTGCTCCAGGTGGATCACGTTTAGTCAGAACTCTCCACTATGACCTGTCTGTTTTAGGTGTCCCTGCATGGCATGGACCATAGCTTCTCTGAATTACTCAAGCCCCTTCATCATGACAATGCAACAATCTGTGAAGGGGTTACCACACCGGTAACTGGGCCCCCACACTCAAATATTTGAAAAGAGCTAGGCTGATGCTATTGCTGATGCCTTTGAGCCTAGCACGTTCTTCCTATATAACCCTTCCTTCTCAGGTGCTTTTACAATTTTTAGTTAATGGAGTTACTGTATATCCATTGGAGCCATACTGGTAACTGGGCCCCCACACTCAAATAATTGTATCAAATGCATCTTGTTAAGGGGTTTCCCTTATGTATAAGAGCCCTGTAGTCTTAGAAACAGAACAACCTCTGTTAATCTTATGAAACTCACTTATCTCTTTGAAAGGAATCTAACAGCTATGTTTTTTCAAAGGCTTTCCTCCTTCTTTATACCTGTATAATAACAATAACATTACAAAGCATGAAATCTGGCCTGTCTTTGCCCTGCAAATTGACCATCCAAAGGCCGTGTGCAGGAATCCCTGAGTGGTAGCAAAGGCTGGATGACTGGAAGGCAGAAGAGAACAGGAGAACATACATGGCCATATTACTTGCACTGCCAATGGTCACTACCCTGTGTGGTCCAAATGAATGTTTGTGCAGATCTCCTACCAGGAGACCTAGCAGTGGATGCAGTTAACCAATGCTGGCATTGAATCTCAAGGCCAACAGAGAATTACTCTTGTATGATAGTGAGGGACCTGTCAGGAGCAGAGATCTGCTTCATGAGCAGAACAAAGCAACTCACAGATATCAGAACACCAGTGGACACCTTAAGGGCTTCCTTGGCAAGAAGAGATTGAATCTTGGTATTGGACAGTGCTGGCTGGTGGACTTCCAGGGAGATGCACAGGCATTAGGAGAAGCTGCAGCGTGAAACAGAGGGCCATCAAAAAGCCTGAGCTATGCTCTGGGATGTGGTTGTGAAACTGCAGGACCTCAGAATGGAGCCCCACCCATGTCTTCAATCTAGATGACACCTCTTTACTCCCCAAACCCTCAGCCAGTGGAGACACCCCCCTCTAGAGAAGAGGAGGTTATTTGGGACCAGCAGCACAGATGAGAGAACCAAATTGGACAGAGGGGTAGGGCAGTTCCTGATGGCCAGCAAGGAAAGTGGCTAGGGATGGATATGGAGGTGGGGGTCAAACAAATTCACCATATAGGCAGTGGCTGCTTTATGTGTCAGTGCAATAGGGTCATGAGGTCTGCTGCAGAATGAAGGATTGTTGTTTGTGGACCCAAAGCATCATTGAGGATGCTGGGTACAGAAGATGGGATACTGGGAATGGAAGGAGAAAATGGACTGGTGGGGTCCCTGGATTTGTAGGTGGTAGACAAAGAAAGGTGCCATATCAGGCTGGACTGGAAGGTTGCTGTCTTTTGGCAAGAGCAAGTGTACTGGGAGCCTGCAAACATGAGCCTGGGAAAGACCAAGTTGATGGGGGGGGTAATGTTATTATATGGGATGTTTCTAAACTCCCCCCCCCTTTTTATTTTTGCTTTATGTGTGCTCCTAGTCTTTTTGTGACTGAGTGAACATGCTTTGAACATCCTGGTAAGTCCTATCATGCCAAATTCTGTATTTTCGTTCTTGTTCTTTTGCAGCTTTATGAATACCTTCCATTAAAAATCTCCTCCTCTTTCCTAGAGAGCTGCGTCTCATTCATGGATCCCTAAGCTGTGTTCTGAAACCAACAGGGAATATGTTCCCTCTGACATTGGAGGCACCCTCTTCTGTTGCAGGTCCAGTTCTACAGCAGCTGCTCCAGCATGGCCACTGAGGACATAGAATCGTGAAGTTGGAAGGGGCCTATAAACCTATTGAGTCCAACCCCCTGCTCCATGCAGGAATACAAATCAAAGGATAACTGCCAGGCGGTTGTCACATTTTTTTCTTGAATGGCTCCAATGTTGGAGCACTCAGCACCTCTCGAGGTAATTGGTTCCATTGCCATACTGCTCTAACAATTAGTTTTTCCTGATATTCAATTGAAATCTGGCTTCTGTAACTTGAGCCCATTATTGCATGTCCTGCAATTACATAGGTATGACTGAGAACAGATCCAGCCCCTCCGCTGTATGACGGTCTTGCAAGTATTTGAAAAGAACGATCAGAACTCCCCTCAGTCTTCTTTTCTCAAGGCTAAACATGGTGAGTTCCTTCAGCCTTTCTTCATAAGGCTTGGTTTCCAGCCCCCTGGTCATCCTTGTTGGCCTCCTCTGAACTTGCTTCAGTTTGTCAGCATCCTTCTAAAATTACAGTACTCAAGATGAGGCATATACTTCCTACTACTAACCAGTGCTGAATAGAAGGGAACTAGTACCTCACAGGATTTGGAGACTATATTTCTGTTAATGCAGCCTGAAATTGCATTTACTTTTTTTTGTAGCCACATCGCACTGTTGGCTCATATTCACCTTGTGCTCTACAATGACTCCAAGATCCTTCTCACTTGTAGTATTGTTGAGCAGCCAGATATCCCCCATCTTGTAACTGTATTTGTTTTCTTTTTCCTAGGTGCAGTATAGTATTTTGCATTTATCCCAGTTGAATATCATTCTGCTGTTTTCAACCCAGTGCTCAAGCCTATCTAGATCATTTTGTTTATTTCTGTCTTCCAGGATGTTAGCTATTCCACCCAATTTTGTATCATCCACAATTATGATTTGCATTCCCTGTATCCCTTGATCCAGATCATTAACCAAAATACTGAACAGCTCTTGGACCATCACTGAGCCCTGGGGTTACCTCAGTTGTGACCTCCTCCCAGTTTGAGAAGGAGCCGTTAATCATCACCCTCTGGGTACGATTCTGTAACCGGGTATGCACTTGATCATTGTTCTCTCCAGCCTACAGCTAGTTAGCTTGCTAATCAGAATATCCATGGACCTCTGGAGACCAAGTGATTAAAATATGAAGGCATAAAGTTTCCACTAGACATACAAGGATTTCTGGTCAAAGTTCAAGTGTCCAAAGCAGACGTTTGCTATTCAGGGACATTCACACACCATGAGGGTCCTCCTTTTTTCTATTTCTAGTTCTATTCCACATTTTACCTTTTATAAAAATATTGTTGTTAGCCTTCTTTTGCTGGCCACAACCTAGGCCCATCTGGGGTCATATAGATCTTTTACCTTGCACGGTCCACATCTGGGACATATAGACTCTCAGCATGGCCCGGACGTCTGCTGTTTCCCAATATAGGGATCTAGCACAGCTTGGCCATCATGAACATCTTCACAATTCCCAAATGGGACAGTACTACCCAGACACTGGGTATATGATATGAGAACCTGGTGTGGTGTTTGCCAATTTTACGCTTCAGGTTGTGCAGGAGAATACTGTGCATGAATGGAGGGAAATGTACTGGGGGGGGGGGAGAGGACTGCTGGTGTACTGCATTTTCCATCATCCCTTATAGCATGAGTCTGGTGTGACCCATATCATAAACGTGTGTAACACAATGCATGGATATTTACACAATGCAATTGTTTAACAGAATAGAGGCCAATAGATTTTGTTGGATGGAAGCTGGAAGCATGTCAGCTTTGAGAGTTTTTACATAACATGGTGTTTACAATGTCTGTTGTGTAATGTCACTTCACACTTGCTAACTTTATTTTTGTCTTTATTAATGGTAATAGTATCATTCAGATTTAACACCAAAGATAAAAATGTTACTTAACTGCATACTGTAATATTGCAGTATTCCCAAAACAGTGTGCTGTCTTTGATGAAATAACACCAAGGCTTCTCATCATCATCTGGATTTCTAAAGTAATAAGAGTGAGATAAATCCTTGCTTGTAAAATTACACAAACACTGGCCTTTGATACAAATTCTAGCCTTGTTTCTTCTCTTTCTCTTCATCACAGAGGCCCCTGAACTCAGGGCTTCAAGGATCTCCTGGAAGAGGGCAAAGCCTGGAGATAGGTATTTGATCCAGAGAGTTTCAAAGTAGAGCTCTTGGAAGAAACCAAATCCTTAGAGAAGTGGTTCTCAGCCTTGGGTAATCCAAGCATTTTTTTTTTTTACTGTAATGCCCAGAAGCCTTCACCACCAGCCATGCTGGCAGAATTTCTGGGAGTTGCAGTCCAAGAATACCTGGGTTACCCAAGGTTGGAAACCACTGACTTGGAGCAACAGCTGTACACAACTCATTTTTACATACTTCCTGATGTTCAGGGGGTCACAACCATCCCACAAAATATCAAACTATCAGATTAGTTGCCAGAAACATCAGGACAATTAACAAACTTCTTATTTAACATGAATTGTTGCTAATATCCAGAGTGCATGAAATATAATTGATCACCCTCCTGGAAGAAATAAATAGGACCTATAAAAACTGGGTTTATCAACAGCAATTGCTCTTATTTCTTATTTAGCTTCAAAACATGCACTGGAAAGTTTGGTAATTATCCTGATTTTTTTTATCTCGTGACAGTTGTTAATTTATGCACCATACATGAATTGAAATACATTTGGTACATTTTGATCTGGGACTGTGTATACTTTACGTGTAGTTTAGCATAATTTTTGTGAGATGGAAGGCAATGACTGAAATCCTGTTGCTTTGGCACAGATGTGGAAGATAACTGTGTAACATTAATTCATATCTGTTTTTGTTACAGGCTGTCAAGTCACCTCCAACTTACAGTGACCCTATGAAAGAGAAATTCTCAGGGTGGTGTAGTGGATAGAGTGATGGACTGGGACTTTGCAGAGCAGGGTTCGAATCCCCACTTGGCCATGGAAACTCACTGGGGGAGGAAAACTGATAAAACCACTCCTTAAAATATCTCTTACCTTGAAAGCCCTATTAGGATTGCTATAGGTTTATTCCAGAAAAAAACATCTGCTTCATTGACTATGCAAAAGCCTTTGACTGTGTGGACCACAACAAACTATGGCAAGTTCCTAAAGAAATGGGAGTGCCTGATCACCTGATCTATCTCTTCAGAAAGCTATATGTAGGACAGGAAGCAACAGTTAGAACTGGATATGGAACAACTGATTGGGAAAGGAGTACAACAAGGCTGTATATTGTCTCTCTGCTTATTTAACTTATATGCAGACTACATCATGCGAAAGACTGGACTGGAGGAATCCCAAAACAGAATTAAGATTGCTGGAAGAAATATCAACACCTCAGATATGCAGAAAGTGCATATCTGATGGTAGAAAGTGAGGAGGAATTAAAGAACCTTGTAATGAGGGTGAAAGAGGAAAGCACAAAAAATGGTCTGAAGCTCAACATCCAAAAAACTAAGATCATGGCCACTGGCCCCATCACCTCCTGGCAAATAGAAGGGGAGGATAACAGAGGTAATGACAGATTTTACTTTCTTGGGCTCCATGATCACTGCAGATGGTGACAACAGCCACGAAATTAAAAGATGCCTGCTTTTTGGGAGGAAAGCAATGACAAATCTAGACAGCATCTTAAAAGCAGAGACAATGTCTTGCTGACAAAGGGCTGCATAGTCAAAGCTATGGTTTTTCCAGGAGCAATGTATGGAAGTGAGAGCTGGACCATAAAGAAGGCTGACCGCTGAAAAATTGATGCCTTTGAATTGTGGTGCTGGAGGAGACTCTTGAGAGTGCCCTGGACTGCAAAGAGAACAAAGCTATCAGTTCTGAAGGAAATCAACCCTGAGTGCTCACTGGAAGGACAGATCCTGAAGCTGAGGCTCCTGTACTTTGGCCATCTCATGAGAAGAGAATGCACCCTGGAAAAGACCCTGATGTTGGGAAAGTGTGAAGGCAAGAGGAGAAGGGGACGAGATGGATGGACAGTGTCATCGAAGCTACCAACATGAATTTGACCCAACTCTGGGAGGCAGTGGAAGACAGGAGGGCCTGGCGTGCTCTGATCCATGGCGTCACAAAGAGTCGGACATGACTTAACGACTAAATAACAATAATAGGTTCCAACTTGGTGACACGTGAATGAGAGTTCTCCAAAATGTCTTGTCTTCAACTGCCCTTCTCAGCTCTTGTAAACTCAATCCTGTAGGTTCCTTCAGGGAGTCAGTCCAATAACAAGATTTTTTCATACTGTTGGGGGTAAACATGTACCTTCGGTATTACAAGTTTTCAAGGCCAGGACTATATCACAAATGCTTTATGGTTCTCAACTGTTCGCCTATGCTAATTTACGACCTCTGGAGATTGTTCAGACCAAGTTTGTGAGAGCCATCCTTGGAGTCCCACCTTGTACTTCCAATGTGGCTCTCCGCTTAGAGGTCGGGTTAAAATCCATTAAAGCACAGGCTAAAGTCCTTATGCTGATATACTGGATTAAACTGATTTTTTCATTAGAAGGCTTGGCCCCACTGATCCTACTAGATTCTTTTCAGTCGGAGTGGAAGAAGCACATAACAGAAGAGATATTGAAAATTGGCTTTTCCCCCAGTATACTTATAGCAATGGGTCTTACAGATGCCATTAAAGCGGTGAAGTTAAGGGTATGGGACATTGAATTACAGGACCATGTTGGCCAGTTAGGGAAATATAACTTCCTTAAGAAATCTGCCTTTATCACCTCCTCATACTTAGCCAGCACTATGTCATCTAAAGCCATAAGGGCTTTTACGCTAGCTAGGCTTAACGTACTACCTTCTAAGCTTCTGGAGGGAAGATTTCGAGGTTTGCCTGCATCAGATTGTCTCTGCCCCTGTAATAGTGATAAAGTTGAAACAGTTGGTCATGTTCTTCTTTTTTGTACCTGTTATCGGGATCTTCGCATGGAGCTTTTATCATCTATTATCTGTAAATCTCCTGGGAGATCAGAGGAGGATTATGTGCAGTGGCTACTCTCTGACAGTACCCCTTATATTACTAGACAAGTGGCCAAATTCTGTGCTGCAGCAATGGTTATTCGTAAACAGATGTTTGGGTAGGTGATTTTAGATCGACAATATAATATTTTAATACAACACTATCTGTGGTTTTATCTATATCAAGGATATATTATGTTATTAATTGGAAATAAGGGTTTGTTTTATCATGTTTTAATGGAATTTTATTACCCTGCTCGACTTTCCTAAACAATAATTGTATGTATCTATTTTATACTGTTCTGGTTTTACTGGTCTTTGACCGTAATAAAGTATACCTACCTACCTACCATCTCATACTTGGTCTTCCCCTTTTCTTGCTGCCTTCCATGTTTCCCAGCATCATTGCCTTTCCAGAGAATCCTGCATTCTCATGATATGGCCAAAGTAGGACAGCCTCAGTTTCCAGTTTATTGCCTCCAGAGTTAGTTCAGGCTTGATTTGATCTAGGATCCAATTGTTTATCTTCCTGACAGTCTAAGGTACAGTGGTGCCTCGCATAGCGATCACTCCGTTGAGCAACGAAATCGCTTAGCGATGGAGTTTTTGCGATCACAAAAGCAATCGCTTTGCGATGGTCCCTATAGGGTTTTTTCGCTTTGTGATGATCATGGGGAAGCGATCAGGGCAAAGCAACCCTTTTTTAACAGCTGATCGGCGGTTTCAAAATGGCCTCTGGGAAAACAAAATGGCCACCCGCTGTTTTTCCTCGCTTAAGAGGCAGCGAAAATGGCAGTGCTATGGAGGATTTTTGCTTAAAGGTGATGTTTTAGGAATGCATTAATCGCATTTTAATGCGTTTCTATGGGCTTCTTAATTTCGCTTAGTGATGTTTTCGCTTAGCAACATTTTTTTTCCGGAATGGATTAACGTCGCTAAGCGAGGCACCACTGTATCTGCAAAGCTCTTCTCCAGCATCATATTTCAAAGAGATTTTTTTTCCTGTCAGCTTTCTTAACTGTCCAGCTTTCACACACATACATGGAGATCACACATAAAATTCTGCCCATAGCTGATGGCCTAATCTTGCCAAGGTATTCTGTTAAGCCATGCTGAATCAGGCCCTACAAGAGGCACGTGCCAGATCCAATTGTACCTGCTACCTGGGAAAGAATTAACCTAATGCACCTCCTGGAAGGCTTTGGCAGAAGCCATCTTGTGTGCAAACCGCACACACCCCTGCTCCTCTTAATCAAATTCAAAAGCAGCTTCTACCAAAGTGAAACATTTCTGGCCAAGCAATTGATGAGGCTTCCTGAAAGAGACAACTTGAACTTCTAATCTTGAGAAAGGGAGAGTGACCCTGGGAGAGAGTGATGATTTCAGCTAGAAATGGGCATGAACTGCCAATTTAGCAGCTTGTGCCAGTTTGTTTAGCAGATGTTTGGCACTTCAAAACCCCACCTCCTCTGGTGGATACTCAGAGGCAGTGGCCTGGCTTCCTTGCCTCACCTCCTCTGGGTGCTGCCTTTGATTGGCACCTGCCAGAGGAAGTGAGGCTTTGAAGTGCCAAACACCTGTTCAGCTGTTAGACAGACTGGCACAAAATGCCAAATCAGCAAACCAGACCTTACCTTTCACTGTTCTGAGTTCATTAAAACTAGCTTTCCTAGTGTCCAGTGGATACATGTGGCTATGCTCTGTTTTTGTTTCCTTTGAGATTAAAACATCAATCCCAGGGAAAATTCTGGAGCAGATTAAAGAACAGTCACTGTGCAAAGCACCTTGAAAACAATGCATTAATAACGAGAAGCCAATACGGAGTTGTTAAGAACAAATCATGCCAAACTAATCCAGTTTTATTCTTTGATCATGTAACCTCGCTGGTAGACAATGGGAGTGCTGTAGATATAATATATCTTGATTTCAGCAAAGCCTTTGACAAAATGCCCCATGATATTCTGAGTGGCAAACTAACTAGCTGTAGGCTGGATAGAACAACTGTCAGGTGCATACACAGTTACAGAATTGTACTCAGAGGGTGATGACTAATGGCTCCTTCTCGAACTGGGAGGAGGTTACTACTGAGGTAACCCCAGGGCTCAGTGATGGTCCAAGAGCTATTCAATATTTTTATTAATGACCTGGATCAAGGGATACAGGAAATACAAATCAAATTTGTGGATGATACAAACCTGGGTGGAATAGCTAACACCCTGGAAGATAATAATAAAATTCAAAATGATCTAGATAGGCTTGAGCACTGGGCTAAAAACAGAATGGGATTTAACAGTGAGAAGTTCAAAGTAATGTACCTTGGAAAAAGAAACCAAATACACAGTTACAAGATGGGGGATACCTGGCTCAGCAATGCTATGAGCAAGAAGGATCTTAGAATTGTCATAGATCACAAGGTGAATATAAGCCAACAGTGTGATGTGGCTACAAAAAAGGCAAATGCATTACGATGCATTAACAGAAATATAGTCTCCAAATCCTGTGAGGAACTAGTTCCCTTCTATTCAGCTCTAGTTAGGCCTCATCTTGTGTACTGTGTCCAATTCCGGGAAACATACTTTAACAAGGATGCCAACAAACTGAAACAAGTTCAGAGAAGGGCAACAAGGAAGATCAGGGGGTTGGAAACCAAACTCTATGTGGAAAGACTGAAAGAACTAGGCCTTGAGAAAAGAAGACCAAGGGGAGATCTGATAGCACTTTTGAAAAAAATTTGCAAGATTGTTGTACAGAGGAGGGGCACACAACAATGGGCCCAAGTTACAGAAGCCAGACTTCAGTTGAATATCAGGAAAAAACCTAACTGTTCGAGCAGTACAACAATCAAACCAATTATGTTGGGAGGTGATAAGCACTCCAACGCTGGAAGCATTCAAGTGAAGATTGTACAACCACCTGTCAGATCTGCTTTTGATTTGAATTCCTGCATTGAGCTGGGTGTTGGACTCAGTGGCCTTATAGGCACTTTCCAACTCAATTATTCTATGATTCTAGTTTCAACGATAACACAGTACAGACTCTTCAGGCAGGCTTTCCTTTAAATAACTGGTAGACCAGGGGAATTTTTTTAAAGGGTTATCATATTCTGTTGTTTTACTTGGGTTTTTAATATTGCTCTTAATTATAAGCTTTAATATATTGCCTAATTCTTTTTGATATTTTAATAATTTATTATTTTAATTTTTAACTTAGTTCCATTTAATACTGTAAGCTGCCTTGGATCCTTTAGGTGGCAATAAATAAATAAATATAAAGACTTTAAATAAATAAATATAAATAAGTAGCCCAGTAAACAATAGACTGATGTTTTGTGATTATTAGAAAACTACAGGCTTGAATTTACAAGAGCTGAACAGGGCAGTTTAGGACAGGACATTTTGGAGATCAATCATTCAGGGAGTCACCATAAGTCAGAAGCAACTTGATGGCACATCACAACAACAACAACAGGGCTAATGGTTTGTGATTCATGGACTCATAGAATCATAGAATGAGGAAGGTGCCTATAAGGCCACTGAGTCCAAGCCCTGACTCAATGCAGGAATCCAAATCAAAATTGTCTGAGTTTCTCTTGAATGACTCCAGTGTTAGTGCTCACCGCCTTCCAAGGTACTTGGTTTCATTGTTGTACTGCTGTAACAACTGAGACGTTTTTCCTAATATTCAACTGAAATCTTGCTTCCTGAACTTGAGCTCATTACTACATGTCCTGCACACTGGAATGGCTGAGGACAGATCATGTCGTATGGTTGTTGTGGGTTTTTCGGGCTCTTTGGCCGTGTTCTGAAGGTTGTTCTTCCTAATGTTTCGCCCGTCTCTGTGGCCAGCATCTTCAGAAGACAGCACTCTGTCCTCTGAAGATGCCGGCCACAGAGACTGGCGAAACGTTAGGAAGAACAACCTTCAGAACACAGCCAAAGAGCCCGAAAAACCCACAACAACCATTAGATCCCGGCTGTGAAAGCCTTCGCGAATACACAGATCATGTCCCTCCTCTGTATGACAACTTTTCAAGTATTAGAAGAGTGCTATCATATCTCCCCTCAGTTTTCTTTTTTCAAGGCTAAACATGCTCAGTTATTTCAGTTTTTCCTCATAGGACTTGGTTTTTAGACCCCTGATCATCCTTGTTGTCCTCCCCTTAACGTGCTCCAGTTTGTCGGTATCCTTCTTAAACTGTGGTGTCCACGGCTGGATATAGTACTCAAGATGAGAGTTTGTTGATCTTTTGCATGCTGTATTTTTGAGAGCTGGGAGCCAAGTTTTGTTGAGTTTCAGACTTTCCTCTTTTTTGTTGAAGTTCTGCTGGTGCTTGTGGATTTCAATGGCTTCCCTATGCAGTCTGACGTAATAATTGCTGGCGTTGTCCAGTATTTCAGCTACTTTAAGTAGCTGAACATGCTCTAAAACAAGCTGGACATGAAATTTTATTTCAAAATACTGAAATACTGGTATTTACTGGTACGTAATGACTGCTGTTGCTGTCCAGTATTTCAGCTACTTTAAGTAGCAGAACATGCCCTAAATGAAGCTATACTGAAAGCTCTCAAAAATACAGCATGCAAAAGGTCAACAAACTCTACCCAGCCACAAGGACCGGGGATCACTACACACAAAAGACAGCTAATGACACCCATCAATCACAGTGACAGATAATCTCTCCTCTTTATCACAACAATACACCCACAAGAAGACACACTAATCACCAATCTCCTAAAAAGGACAAAAGCCTATCTCACAGCCATAAATACTCAACTCCCAAGCAAACTACACCAGAGCACAGAATGCTGTCTTCTGAAGATGCCGGCCACGGAGACTGGTGAAATGTTAGGAAGAGCAACTTTCAGAACATGGCCAAAGAGCCCAAAAAACCCACAACAACCACAAGGAACTATTATTTAATGGATTTTGGAGGCTATGTAAATTTGCATTTGTCTTTTTTGCAGCCATATTGCACTGTTGGCTTATATCCAATTTTTTTTTATCTACAGCAACTACTAGATCATATCTAGTATTACTTGGCTGAGTATCCCCAATCTCTGTATTTGGTGTCTTTCTCCTAGGTGTTGAAAGTTGCACTTATTCCTGCTAAATGTCAGCCCAATGCTCAAAACTATCAAGATCTTTTTGAATTTTGTTCTTGTCTTCCAAGGTATTAGCTATTCCCCTCATTTTTGTGTGATCCACAAATTTTATAAGCATTCCCTGCACACCCTCATTGATGTCATTAATAAACATGTTGAAGAGTACTGGCCCAGGACTGAATTCTGTGGTACCCCACTTGTTTCCTTCTCCCAGTTTGAGAGAGAGTCATTGATAAGCACTCTCTAAGTATGATTCTGTAACCAACTGTGTATCCACCTGTGTATCCAGCCTATACCTGGTTAGCTTGCTAATAGAGTATCATGGGCCACTTAATCAAATGTTTAGAAGATGGAGGGGCTATTGGTTATAAAATGCCCACCACCACCAAGGAGAGGTCTGTGGCTAGAATTCAACTGAAGAATTACACTGGTTACCAGTTTGCATTTTAACAGGAAATGCTGCTAGTTTGGACAGTGGCATACACATTTGCTGTCAAGCACCAAGTTATGCAATTGATGTGCAGCACTGAAGGCCTATGCCAACTTCCTAAGTCATGGCAATTCACCGCTGAGATTTGCTCCAGTGGACTTACACTGGCAAGTGCAAGTAGTAGGATTCTGGTTACGTTTTGTTTCTATCTACCATATTTTTCCATTTATAAGATTCTCCCCCCCAACTTTTCTAATGCCCAAATTAAGAAATCTTAACTTAGCTTTGAATATCCAGCCTCTGGGCTCAGAACACTTAAATTTCCCTGATGAATCTGAGCACTGCCTACAGGCTCCACCTCTAACTAGGTCTGTTCCAATTGGTTTGTTCACCATCAGCTGACATCAGCTCCATAAGGCTCATGAGTGGAGGAAGCCAAGTCTCCTTACTGTAGGAAGCTAAGCCTCCTGATTAGAGGCAGCCTGTTTTTGCAGAGGCAAGGTATGGGCCATTTTCGTCTCTCCTCGGCTTACTTTCATGTATAAGACGACCTTCAATTTTTAGTCTAAAGATTTTTGATAAAAGTGTCACCTTATAGATGGAAAAATATGGTATATTTTTAATCAACTATAAGCCATTTTTCAATTATGATTGAAGACTGATATTGAATAAGAATAAATATATGCCAGGCTTTAGAATTTTAAAGGAAATTCATTTTTGAAGTGTGATAATTTTGAAGTGTGAAAGGAAATTCATTTTTGAAGTGTGATAAAATGTAAATGACTAGCACTCTTTCAACAGAAAACCTGGGAAAATAGTACTTACTTGTAAAATTCAAATTGTAGCAATGTCATTTTCACATCAGTCACTAAGCACACACATTCCACCCAACCATATCACTGTGGCAAAGATTGCTTTCTGGCTTCTATGCATCCAGCATTACGATATTTTCCATGTATAAGACTATACTTTTGTTTAAAATCTTTAGACTAAAATTGAGGGTCGTCTTATACACGGAAGTAAGCTGAGGAGAGAACAAAAACAAGTGGAGGGGAAAGCAGGGATCAAAGTGATCCTGCAGGGCTTTGACCACTGCTTTCCTCTCCACTTGCTAAGCCTTAGCAAAAGGAAAGCAGGGGTCAAAGTGCTGCAGGATTGCTTTGATCCCTGCTTTCCCCTCTGCTTGCTAAGTCCCATGGGGTTTACCAAAAAGAGGGAGGAAAGGATCAAAGCAATCCCATGGCTGTATAAGGGGGAAAGGGATAAAAATCCTATTGTGCAGTCACAGAATTGCTTTGATCCCTTTTCACCTCCTTTTGCTAAGCCCCGTGGGGCTTAGAACAAAGGTAGAAAGCACGGATCAAAGCGATCCTGCATCACTTTGATCCCTTTCCACCTACATTTGCTAAGCCCCATTTAGATTTCTTAATTTTTGGTTAGAAAAGTGAGGGGTGTCTTATACATGGTGGCGTCTTATACACGGAAAAATATGGTAAATAGAAAGCTGGACTAGATACAAATGGAATGAAAATAGGTGGGGAACATCAATAATTTAAGATATGCTGATGAAGCCATGTTACTGGCAGAAAGCAGGAATGACTTTAAGCAACAACTGAGGAAGGAGAAAGAAGAAAGTGCAAAAGTGAGACTATAGAAGAAATACAAAAGAACATTTAACTTCAGTGCTAATAATGGTACAATAATCAAACCATTTTGATACTGCAGCCAAGAAATCAGAAGAAAACTTTGGAGGGCAGCTATGAGGGAATCAGAAAAGATTAACAAGTTTAAAAGTGTGCCACTGGAAACCCAGTCTGGTATCTTCCATACAATCAGTATTTCCAGTTACTATGTATGCATGTCAAAGTTAGGTATTGAAACAAACTGACAGGGGAAAAAATCATTCATTCAAAATATGTTCCAGGACCAAAAAGACAAACAAGTAGCTCCTAGATAAAAATTAGGCCTGAACTTTCTCTAGAGTAAAAAAAAAAAATCATGAAACTGAAGCTCTTGTACTTTGGGCACATCATGAGATAACCAGACTCACTGGAAAAGATGATGCTAGGAAGAGTTGAAGGCAGCAGGAAAAAAAGGAAGACCAGATATGAAGGAAGCCACAGGCTTGTGTTTGCAATAGCTGAGCATGGCTGTTAATGACAGGACATTTTGCAAGTCACTCATTCATAAGGTCACCGTATATCATAGGTAACTGGATGACATTCAGCAACATTTACTCCCTCCCAGCCAATATTCTGGGCATTTTCTTACCGGCAGTATGAATATGACCCCAGTCCCTGTTGCTCAGGATTTTCAATGACATTAGCACTAAGATCTTGGTAAAGTAAATCTGAATTCCAAGGCAGACAGTTATTTCCAGAAAGCGTCTTCTTCACAATGCCTCTGTAATTTATTCCATTACCTGAATAGCACATCTGGCTAGGAACTAGATAGAAATAACAAAGAGTTAAATTAGTGCCAAAGAAACAGCAGGCAGAAATTCATTATCCATTTTCCAAGGGATGTCTTCACAAAACTGGGCCATAACAAAAAGCCAGCACGTTAATCTTTACACTCAACAAACAGGTCTAAGTTAGTGATGGGGAAAGCTCACTTCTGAAGCTGAGCTACTTCCTGAAAAACTGAGGCAAACCTCAGCTTCATTCTGAGGCAACCTCATGTTTCTTCTACCTCACACCTTCATGAGATTTAACTCTTTCCACACCAATTCTGTTTCCCTACCCCCAGTTTCTCCCAGATATATTATCCCTTACCTTCCATCCTGTTTTAGTGAATTTTACCCAAAGGAAGCAGGCCAAAGGCAGAGAGACCTGTCTTTACATTGCAGTAGCCCCTGGAAAACTACATTGTCCAGAAGCTGTTGAAAGCCTGATGTACATTGTGCCTGGTGTCAGAGAAGGCAGGTACCTCCTCCCGTACTCCTTGCACTTGGACTAGAACGGTACAAGGGATGCATGGCTGATAGAAGTGGGGTTGGAGGCTGCCTAAATTAGAGGAATAAAATCGGAGGCAAAGAAGAACTCAGGTTTCATCATTCATGCCATGTGCAGGCTAAATAGCTCCCTTTGAAACTGATATGTCTGTGCCTGGAAATGTAAGCTTGGTGACACTGCTAGTGTAAATATAAGATACTGTTTGGATTATACTCTCTCTGCCAACATATATTATGCCAATATATATTATGCCAACATATATTATGCCAATATATATGGGTACCCAAGGCCAAGATAATGATATCTTTCCAACCTGTGGTCTATTATTATTATTTTATAAATATAGTTTGCTCATTTAGGAAACGTTAAGAATCAAGTACTTTCTATTTGATCTTGTAGATTTTCCTCACTTTGTTGTAGTTGAACACAAATGGCCTTTTGAAATATTCTACTCCATCTGGAAATGATTCCCTTGAAATGTGGTGCTGGAGGAGAGCTTTGTGGATACCCTGAACTGTCACAAAGATTAATAAGTGGGTCACAAATGGCAGTAGAATTACTTTGTTTTTTTTTCTTCAAAAGTATTTTTATCTTTTGTGTGGCCACTGTAAGCAGCACTCTCTGTGTCATCAACTTGGACATCACTTTGTTTTCCTCACAATGCCTTCTTCCTAGTGTCAGTCTAGGACCTTATGGTAGTGGTGGTGCTAACAGTTGGAAGGCACGGGAGAAAAAGTAGAAAAACCATTCTACAAAGTGGCCTTCTATTTCTAGGGGGAGTATGAAAAAGATACATTTATCCAGAAAAAAAAATGTCTTTTGAGAAATTTGGGATCACCCCTTGCCATTCTTTTGGCTCCAGCTCCAGCCCTTTCAAATGTTATACTTTTGAGGGCTCAATGTAGGCACATTTCCTCTACTGCCGATGCTTATAAAACAGCTCCTTCCCCTAAAGTAGTAGGTACTGTATGAGGGAAGGGAACATGCAGCTAGTGTTGTGTTACAGTTTACCCTCCAACTTCTCCAAAGTTTCAGTTCTCAGAATCACAGAATAATGAAATTGGAAGGGGCCTTATAAGGCCATCAAATCCAACCCTCTGCTCCATCCAGTAATCCAAATCAAAGTATACCTGACAGCTGGCTGTCTAAATATCTCTTGAATACCTCCAATGATTAAATGAAGCTCCCAATTTTCTACCTCACTTCTCATTTAGAATTTCTTCCAGTTATATTTCTGAGCTTTCCATAACATTTTAAAGTAACCAGTGATGCTGCATTTGTTTTTTCTTTGCATTCTACATCTCATCTTCAAGCTACACTTCCCTGGCTGCCCTGACTTCCTCAATCCTGTGTAAAAATTGGCAAATGGCATGTCCACCTTGGCTTTCCGTGAAGCTGGGATACGAGTGTGATGAGATAGGTTTTTGAGTTAAAATCTTTTAAGGCATATGGGTTTTGTAATTAAGAAATGAGCCAGAGAGGTTCCATCTTGTTTCTTTGTATAAAGTATCTTTGCTATGCTGACAAGTTGTTTTCTAGGCGAGCAGAGAGAATGTTATTCTGAAAGCCTGAGAAAGGACTCGGTGTGATTAGATAGATGGGAATTGTTGTGACTCTTTGATAAACCACCGTAACCCAAATAACATCTGGTGTGGATGGGAAAGAAGTCACGTGATGCAACAGGACTGTTTGCCTAGTAACGAACTCTGATTGGATGACATCGTGGGAAGGTGCAATAAGCCCTTGCCAGTTACTCTTGAAAAAGGAACTTTTTCACTATGGACATTGTCTCTCAAGACCAATCCTTCAGTCATTCGTGACACATGGGACTAACCTTTACTATACTGGATGATCCTTGGACTTATGGGATTTTTCCCTAAGGACTATGCTTGGACTAATTTCTATGGACTGTTACCTATGGAATATTCTTTATGGACTTCTTTTCTTGGAATACTCCATATGGACTATGCTCTTGTAATTTTGTAAGGACTATGGTATATTTACTGGATTTTTCTTTTCTAAGGACTATGGGACATATAATGGATTTTTACTTTTGTTAAGGGATTTTTATTCTACAGTATCACTGAGGACTATAGCCTTTTTATAACCTACTTGGTTTATTTTGTTTTTACTAATGATTTCCTGGACTGGAACTGTTTTTATTCTTTTTAATGGCTTTTTGTGTTTTTGTAAGGTTTTTGAACTCTTTTCTATTTTTCATGTTTTCTTTGCCTCACTACATCTTTGTATCTAAACAGCACAATGCTAGTTTATTTGTTTTGGTTTGATTTGGCTTTGATACCTAGTAACATGCTTATTCTTTAATAAAATAAAGATTATAAAACTCAATTGGTTTTCTGAACAGTACACTTGTCATAGGGTCATCTGAGAGTGCTGCCTCGGCCTAGCTTACTTAGAGTCCTGTCAGTGGAGCAAGTTAAGTCTAAGGACTACAAAGCCCACTTGACCTTTCCATAATAATATCTGAGAGTACAAGGGTGTTCTTATGTGGGCAGACCTGTGAGAAGGAGTGTTGTATCATGGCTAGCTGAATTTGGACTCATTCAGCCCATTTTAGCATGTGCAAATTCCTGATTGCTCTCTGTCCAGGCTTACACGTGTTTTTGGACCCGTGTTTGCTGACAACGAGTGCCAGCTGCCACAGAGATTACTGTACAATGAAAGGCAAAGCATGCATACACACTCTTCAGCAAATATTCTGAACCTTACCCAAGAATTTGTTTCCATAACTTCTTTTTGACAATTCTTTTCAAAAAGAATTTCTTTTCTATTAAATTTATTGAAGGTGATCAAAATTTTCAGGAGAGAAATTTTGTGTATAACACTACTCTTCTCTTGCGAAATCCAATTAAAAATTAATTCTCTCCTTTTTGAACATGCAACAGTGTACGATTCCTGTTGGCTGTTGCTACCTAGTGGCAGTTGGGAGAACTGCAATTCCTCTTTACCTCATCAGTACAGTTTGCCTCAGCTGTACAAAATCTTGAAACTTTGATGGGGCTTTTCTCTGCTTTATTACCCAAAACAGTGGTGCCACTATTACTATAAAACTGGGGGCAGGGATTTATGATGGACAGAAAATCTGACTGCAAAAGCATTGAAGACACAGGGTTAAATGTAACAGGCCGAGTGATGTAGGGGGCAAGTGGTTACTTAGCTAGACTACTGTATTTTTCGCTCCATAAGACGCACCGGACGTTAAGACACACTTAATTTTTAAATACTGAAAATTAAAATAAAAATATATAAACAGAGCAAGTCCCACACTGGGACTGCCAAAAAAAATCACCAAAAAGCAAAGCAACATAGAAACATGCCCCCCAGCCCAAATCTACCCTCCAAAACCCACCCAGAACATTTTTTAAAAAGTAAAAAGAAGCAACTAATTTTTAAATACCAAAAAATGAAGTAAAAATAAATAAACAGAGCAAGTCTCATGCTGGGACTGCAAAAAAATCACTAAAACACAAAGCAACATAGAAACATACCCCCAGCCCAAATCTACCCTCCAAAACCCACCCAGAACATTTTTTAAAAAGTAAAAAGCAGCACCTTACTGGTCAAAAGCCTCCTGGAGGTCCTCAGAAGCCAGCGATGGTGGTGGTGGTGGGCTCCCCACAGGGCCTGCTGAGGCCTCCGGAGGCCTGGGAAGCCAGCGATGGTGCCTGGGGGAGGCCCCCACGGGGCCTGCTGAGGCCTCCGGAGGCCTGGGAAGCCAGTGATGGTGCCTGGGGGAGGCCCCCACAGGGCCTGCTGAGGCCTCCGAAGGCCTGGGAAACCAGCGATGGTGGCATGGAGGGGACAGTATTCGCTCCATAAGACGGATGCACTTCCCCCCCAATTTTTTTGGGAGAAAAAGTACGTCTTATGGTGCAAAAAATACGGTAACTACCTATGCAATTCTGTTGCTCTTTTGTCCACCATAATGTGGAAAACGCCCAAATCTAGGGACTGGTGGTTGAGACATAGGTGATGACTATATTACTGAACAAGCTGAGCTGCAGAAAATAGATAACAAAAGCTCAAAATTCAACTCTGAAATTCAGGCCTTTTACATATAAAAATATAAAGGAACCAGGAATTGTTCATCTAATTCAATACAGTACCAGGAAAAAAACAATCCATGACTCCTTAAGATTAATCACAGAAGAGAGAGAGAAGGAACTACAGCCCCAGTGAATGAAAAATTATGATCTGATGTAGTGAAAGAGAAAATATGTTTAACACAATTTGTTTAAGCTGTCTGTAAAGCACTGTATACTCACCAATATTGCAATATTTTCCTACGAAAGGCTGTTTGCACGCACAGACGGTTCTGTTAGTGGAGAGAATCCTCCTGCAAGAACTGTCATGGAGGCAGGGATTGACAGTACACTCTACAAGGAAAAATAAAAATTCACACAATGTAATACCCGGCTATGCCAAGAACCCTGTGTACAAGTGGCCCTATGAAACCTTACTGTTTTCATTGCAAGTCAGAAGCTCAGCGAGCATGGAGCTAGCTGAGTTTCCTTGGGGATGGAGTTTAGCAACTGAGGTGCCACTACAGAGAAAGCCCTGTCTTACATACTGGCCAATCTAGTTTTTAGAGAAACTAGAACTAAACAAAACATAGGGTATCACAATATACCCATACTGCCTACATGGATATAATGTCATTTCAGCCCTTAGTAGGTGCCATTTCTTGGGATTCTAGAGCATAAGTGAACATGGGAAGTCCTCAACACAATTCATTAAACCTACTGTCAAGGTTCGGCAGGAGAGGCACCAGGACCTAGTCCAGGGCGAGACTACAGCAACAAGGTAGAACCAACCCCACAGCCCAGAGACCAACCAGCTGGGGTTTTGAGTCCAAAGAGTAGCCGGATAGAAGGATGATGCAAATTGTGGTCAGACTAGGAGGAACTGTATCAAGGAAGCAGGGTCTATGGATGCAGGAGAGGTAAGGCAGGAACAACCAGGCAGGGCAGGGATCACCAGGCAAAGCAGGAACAAGGAGGCTGGCAGGCAAGGCAGGAGCATGGCAGCTCTTCAGAGACAGAACCTTTCCAGTCCATCAGATAATGCCGTGTCCCTCAAATGTGTTTGGAGTCCAGCATTCTGGCAACCTCAAATTCTTCATGGTCCTGAACCTTCATAGGTGGAGGCGGGGGGGTCTGATGTCCAAGGAACGCATTGGCCGTAAATGATTTCAGCAGGGACATGTGGAACATGGTGTAGATCCAGAGGTGTGCTGGAAGACCCAACTCATAAGTGACTCAGTTGATTTACTGGGTGACATGTAAAGCCCCTTGAAATTTATAATCCAACTTAGCAGATGGGTGTGGAGCATAGCAATGTTTCATGGATAACCAAATACTGTCCCCAAAACAGAACTGGGGTGCTTCTCAGCATTGCTGGTCTGTCCTTTATAGGCAGCCTTGGCAGGGTCCAAGTGCTGCTGGAGTTCCACCTGCATGGTGTGTAGAAACTGGAAGCGGTCAGCAGGGAACTTCCAGGGAAGTAGCTGGTGTGCTCAGGTGGTCTTGTGGATGCTGCCCATTATTTGAAAATAAAGGGCTTAGTCCTGTAGAGGAGTGGTCCATGTTGTTGTAAGCAAATTCCACCAAGGGCAGAAGGTCCACACAGTCATCTTGGTGGAAGTTCAGGAAGCAATGGAGATACTGTTACAGGACCTGGTTCACTCACTCCATATGCCCATCTGTTTCTGGGTGATGTGCTGAGGACAACCGCCTTTCCACACCAAGGTTTAGGAATGCAGTCCAGAAATGGGTGGTAAACTGGGCACCGCAATTAGTGACGATGGCATCAGGGAGGCCATGGAGCCGGAAAATATGTGTGAGAACAAGATGAGCAGTCTGGGTTGCACTGGGCAGTTTAGGCACAGGGGCAAAATGTGTCATCTTCATAAACATATCCACCATGACCAGAATTACTGTGTGACCCTGTGATGGAAGGAGGTCCACAATAAAATCAAGAGACACCATGGACCATGGGCGAGGGGTGGGTGGGCAGAGGCTGTAGCAACCCTTTGGGGAGGTGATGGCTAGATAGCTTAGTTCAGGCACAGTATCACAGGACTGTATATATGTATGGATGTCTGACTGTCATGTCATCCACGAGTAAGTCCGAGCCACCAAATGTGTGGTCTTAGCAAATCCGCAATGACCTGCAGTGCATTGCTGCAGTACTTGAAGCCAGAGGTCTCATTCCGGAATATAGAGGCGGATGCTGAAAAACAGACAGCCATCTCCCCAAGTCCACAGGCAAGGGCCCCATGTTGGGTGCAAGAGACTGGGCATAAGGGTCAGTCTTCAGGGACTGCCCAACGTGCTGCAGGAAGGCCTGAGTCACTGATCCTCGTAGGAAGCTGTGGGGCAGGAACATAGGAGTCGGCTCAGGAGTGTCTCCTTCACGGTCATCTTGGGGTGAAAGGGCATCAGCCTTTCCATTCTGTGACCCAGGGCAGTAAGTAATCTGGAGATGAACTGTGCCCACTGAGCATGACACGACTGTAGACACTTCATAGCTAGAAGTGCTCCAGATTCCTGTGATCAGTGAGCACCTGCACTGGGTGTTTAACACCCTCGGCACTACTGGACGCATCAGTTTCCAGAACAAATGGCAGCTCAGGATCCAGATGGACCAGGATGGGGCCTGAAGTGAAGATGGTCTTGAGTCCTTCAAATGCTTTCAGAGCCTGAGGGGGTCCATGAAAATTTAGCCCCCTTCCTCAGGAGAGCTGTGAGTGGGGCAATGCAGTGAGAGAAGCCTTGAATAAGCCGGCAATAGAGGTTAGCAAAGCCCAAAAAATCACTGAAGAGCCTTTACCCCTTTTGGGAATTCCCAGTCCATGATGGCTTGGACCTTGTGACAGTCCCTTTGTAACCTTTCTGGGGAAACAATATAGCCCAGAAATTCCATAGAGGTCTGGTGGAAAAGGCACTTTTCCAGCCAGGTGATGCTTCCAGAGGCAAAGGAGAATTATCCAGACATGTGAAATATGTTTCTCCAGGGTGTCTGAAAAAAACAAAATTTCATCCAAATAGACAACCACAAAACAGTCCAGGAGATCTTGGAAGATGTCATTGATAAAGTGCTGGAAAATCGCTGGGACATTGCACAAACCAAATGGCATGACCAAATATTCAAAATGGCCATAACGAGTGTGAAATGGTGTCTTCCACTTATCACCCTCCTGGATTCTCACCAGATTATATGCCCCATGAAGATCTAACTTAGAAAAGAGGTGAGCTCCCTGATGCTGCTTGAACAATTCCGGGATTAGATGTAGAGGGTATTGGTTCTTGATTGTTACCTGGTTCAGTTGTCACTAACCAGTCCAAGGGCACAATCCCCCATCTTTCTTTTTGACAAAGATAATAGGTGTCCCTGCAG
Source organism: Pogona vitticeps (assembly GCF_051106095.1). NCBI lineage: Eukaryota > Metazoa > Chordata > Lepidosauria > Squamata > Agamidae > Pogona > Pogona vitticeps. Next base: position 95,012,995 of record NC_135787.1, on the reverse strand, counting down.
GCAAGGTGAATGGGTGAATAAACCTTCTGGCTAGGTTCTCTTTCAGGTTTTTGCGGAGAGCCCCCAGTTCAGGAGCAGACAGGGCATAGATCCATCCAAAAGGAATCTCCATGCAGGGGTGGAGATCAATAGGACAATCATAAGGCTGGTGTGGGGGCAATGTCTCAGCCCTCCCTTTTTTTTCAAAAACATCAGCCAGATCCTGGTGCAGTGCAGGGATGGTAACTTCCAGCTTCTGGGGGCAGTCTTCTGTTGAGGATTCAGCTACTGCACCCGCCCCAACCTTGACCATAGTATCCTGGAAACAGTTTTCCTGACAATGGGCAGATGGGAAATGGACCCAAGAAATCTCAAGGTCGTATTTTGTTAACCAGGTAATCCCCAGGATTACTGAGAAGTGAAGTGCACTGATCAAATCAAATCAAGTCAGTTTGTGGTGAGTAGAGCTCACGAGCATTCCCAAAGGTTCTGTTTCTTGTATCACTGGACCTGATGCAAGGAGAGTACTGTCCAATCCTTCCACTGGTACAGGGACCAGCTTCAGCTGGCAGGAGATCTGAAACTTTCTTGCAACTTGATGTCCATGAAGTTAGATGATGCCCCAGAGTCTATCACAGCCAGCCCTTCATGGATAGCTCCCTGTAGGCTACCCCTTACAACCGTCGGGAGGAGCCATTTCCTGCTTGTTGAATCTTGGTGGGACAGGTGGAAGTGTAGTGGCCTTGGGTACCACAATAACGGCAAAGCTCTTGGTCGCTACAGCATTGCTTCTCAGCAAAGGTTAAGTGGTGATGAGAACCATCCACCTGCACTGGCTCTTGGGGTGGGCAGGCCCAACCCCAGCATGATGGCAGCTGTTCTTAAACAGAGAGTGGCAGCGCTCATGTTCCCGCTCTACCAACTGAGTGTCTATGTTAACACAGAGGGTAATGAATTAGTTCAAAGTGGTAGGCACAGTGACACGGGCTAGCTCATCCTTAAGAGCAGCATTCACTCCAGTCTGGAAATGGAACCGCTCTGCCACTTCATTCCAGGCAGCATAAGCTGCAAAGCAGCAAAACTCAGCTGCATAGTCAGCCACTGATCTGCAGCCCTGCCTTAGTGACTGCAGAGCCAAATCCACTGACTGCTGCCAGTTAGCATCTCCAAATATCTGCTCAAGAGCCTGCAAAAACACAGTCAGACCTCCCAATGAGGCATGATCCAGTTCAAGCAGACACCCAAACTAATGCTGGGCCTGACAGTAAACTGACCATCAGTGCCACCTTGCTTTGTTTACTGGGGTAGGCATCCAGACACATACAAAAAAGAAGCAGGTACTGGTTAATGAACCCCCTTAACTCCTTGCATTCCCCAAAAAACAGGCTGGCAAAGGGGGTGCTGGAGCCCTGACAGGTGGTGAAGATGCTGGCACATTCTGGAGTGCAGCAACCTGGGAAGGCAGGGCCAGGACTTCTGCTTGTAGAGCCCATATAACATGGCTTACATCTGTGGACATGATGACTAGGTTGGGGTGCAAGCGGCATCAGCAAACTGTCAGGGTTCAGCAGGAGAGGCACCAGGACCCAGTCCAGGGCAAGACTACAGGAACAAGATACGTAGAAACCCTCCCCCCCACAGCCCAAACAGAGACCAACCAGCTGGGGGATTGAGTCCATACAGTAGCCAGGTAGAAGGATAATGCAAAACATGGTCAGACAGTCCAGGAAGAACTGTATCAAGGCAGCAGGGATTAGAGATGCAGGAACAAGGAGGTTTGTTTATTTATTTATTTATTTATTTATTTATTTATTTATTTATTTATTTATTTATTTATTATCTATTTATCTATTTATTTTATATCCCGCCTATCTGGTCAAGCGAGGACCACTCTAGGCGGCTAACAACCTTAAAAATAATACAGTAAACAATGTAAATAAACAGTTCTAAATCATAAGAACACTACATTACGATGCCAAAACACAAAACATAGAACCAGTAAAGAAGGAAAGAAAGAGGTCATGAGTTATGTGATAGAAAGGCCTGCCGAAACATCCAAGTTTTTAATTGCTTCTTAAAAGTACCCAGGGAGGGAGCCCCGCGAATCTCAGGAGGTAAGTTGTTCCAGAGGCGAGGAGCCACCGCCGAGAAGGCCCTGTTTCTTGTCTTTTCCTTGCGGGCCTCCCTCATTAGGCCCTCAGCCGCACCTCGTGGCTCGCACAAGTGACATGGGTAGATCTTGGTGGGAGTAGGCGTTCCGCCAAGTATTGAGGCCCTAAACTGTTTAGGGCTTTATAGGTAAGCATCAACACTTTGAAGTCGATACGGAATCGGATGGGCAGCCAATGCAATGCGGCCAGAGTGGGTGAAATACGGTGGTATTTTTTCACACCACTAAGTAATCTGGCCACCGCATTCTGCACCACCTGTAATTTCCGCAGCAGCCTCAAAGGTAGCCCCACGTAGAGCGCATTGCAGTGGTCTAATCTCGAGATTACGAGCGCATGCACCAAGGTAATGAGTGACCCCACATCAAAGTAGGACTGCAACTGGGCTATCCGCCTGAGGTGAAAAAAGGCGGTGCGGACCACCGACAGCACCTGGGATTCCATGGTGAGCGCCAGGTCCAGATGGATCCCCAAGCTGCGGACCCCATCCCTGGTGGGAAGAGTCACCCCCCCAAAAGTGAGGGAGTTTCCCAAACCCCCAACTGTGGGGGCGCCCACCCTCAGCACCTCCGTCTTGTCCGGGTTCAGCCTCAGCCCGTTCTCCTGCATCCATTGCAGTACAGTCCCCAGGCAGCGCTGAAGGGACAGGACGGCATCTCCTGCGGTAGGTGGAAAAGAGATGTAGAGCTGAGTGTCATCAGCGTACTGGTGACACCAGGCTCCACACCCCCTGATGACCCCACCCAGCGGCCTCATATAGATGTTAAACAGCATTGGGGAGATAATCGACCCCTGTGGAACTCCACAATTGAGACTCCACAGAGCCGATACACTCTCTGGGGGCGGTCCTCCAAGAAGGAACGGAGCCAGGCCAATGCCAAGCCACCTATTCCCAACTCGGAGAGCCTCCCCAGGAGGATACCGTGGTCAATGGTATCGAAGGCCGCTGAGATATTGAGGAGGACCAGCAGAGACACTTTGCCCCTGTCGGCCTCCTTCAGTAGGTCATCACACAGGGCAACCAATGCTGTCTCTGTCCCGTGGCGCAGCCTGAAGCCCGACTGAAATGGATCCAGAGCATCTGTTTCATCCAGGAGCGCCTGAAGCTGATCGGCAACCACCCCCTCGACCACCTTGCTTAGGAAAGAAACATTGGCGACGGGCCTATAGTTCCCAATTTCGTCCGCTGCCAAGCTGGGTTTCTTCCTAATGGGCCTAATGAATGTGTCCTTCAGGGCAGATGGAAATCTGCCCTCAAGGAAAGACCCATTAATTATAGCCGTGGCCCATTCCGTTGTTGAAGGCCTGGCTAATTTGATTAGCCAGGCTGGGCAAGGGTCCAAGGAGGAGGTGGTGGCACGACAGCGATCAAGCACCCTGGCCACAGAGTCAGGCGTGACAGGCTGAAAGGAGTCAAGAATCACCGGGCAAGGCAGAGCGCTGGACATCGCTGCTCGACTCACTGTATTTAAAAAAGGAGAGAGGTCCCGGCGGATGGCCTCCCCTTTTGATTTAAAAAATGCTGCAAATTGGTCCGGCGAAAAACTAGGGGGAGGCCCATCACCCAGACCAACTCTGGATAGGTCGCGTACTATATGGAATAACTCCGCCTGCTGGTTGGACGCTTCGCTTATCTGGTTAGCGAAGTATGATCGACTGGCAGCCTTTACCTTAGCCAGGTAAAGGTTAGTAGCGAGCTTAACAGCTATCCAATTAAAATCCATCGGGTCCTTTCTCCATTTGCACTCTAGCCGTCTCCTGACCCGCTTCAACGCCCGGAGATCCTGGTTAAACCAGGGCACCGGGCGGTCTCTGCGGCGGAGAGGGCATTTTGGAGCGATCATGTCTACAGCCCATGAGAACCAACCGTCAACCAGAGTGTCGACATGAGTGCCAGCCAGTTCAGCCGTGACACCTCTCATGGCTTCCTGGAATACAACCGGATCCAGTAGCCTTCGAGGGCGGACCATGACAGTAGGTCCATGCTCCCTGCGAGGGGGGAGGGCCATTTTGAGGGTGCATTTTATTAGGTGATGGTCCGACCATGACAAGGGAACCAACTCGAGGTCAGTCACCATCGGACCACGCTCGCTCACATTAGTGGAAAAAAACAGGTCAAGTGTGTGGCCGCCCACATGGGTGGGGCCATTGACATGTTGGGACATGTTCAAGAAGGCCATGGTCTCCAAGAACTCAAGAGCTGGCCTGGAAGTCTCTGCCCCCGCATGCACGTTGAAATCCCCCAAAACCAATAGCTTCGGGGAATCCAACAGTGCCGCAGAGACAAAGTCCACCAGCTCCGGTAGGGAAATGGCTGGGTCATGGGGAGCACGGTAGCCCAGCAAGATCCCAATACCATCCCTGGCCCCAATCAACACGTGGAGAGCCTCAAGACCCGGTTTTACCATTGAGGAGCACCTAGCAACCTCCAGGTTGGATTTATAGACAATGGCAACTCCCCCCCCGACCCTCCAGTCTACCCTGGTGTTGGACAGCATAACCGGGCGGACAGATGATTGCTAGGGCCCCCCCCTCTCCGCCAATCAGTGTTTCGGTTATCCATGCCAGGTCTGCATCCTGTTCCAAGATAAGATTGTAAATTACTTGGGCCTTATTGGATACAGACCTGGCATTCAACAACACCAGGCGCAGGCATCTCAGCAAAGACTTTCATTGCTAAGGCAAAAGTCTGTGAGGAAGGCCTGTTCTTATATAGCCCAGTCCTCAGATTCCCCAGGTGGCCCTCCTGAGGAGCTGGGCAACAGCTGCAGGGAAAGGGCCCAGTCCTGCAATCCTTACAGCAATTCTCATCAGATGGGGTCGATCCTGCCTGCACTAAGGTTGCTGGGTTCCAGCAAGGCCCCAGTCCTGACACCTACGGGGTTTTGTTACTTGAACGTTCTTTTTTTTTTTTTTTTTTTTTTGTGATTAGCTCAGTGGCTAAGTACAGTATTACTTCTATACCTCTCTGTGCTTTATTGCATGGAGTCTAGCCTTGCACCATTATACAAATCATCTCATCAAAGGTTTTCTTTATGTTTTATAACAAACACACAAAACTTTATAGTAGATAGTGGCAGTAGAATAAACCATGGGATTTAGAATTTGTATAGCAATACCTGTGTACTGTTCCTGTTGGCATTCGATTTGACTGTTCACACAGGTACATTGTTCCACTCTTCCTAGGAAGATCCTTGCCCAGCTTTCTCCAGTCTCAAAATATTCATAGAGTGTTCCATCAAAACATTTTGCTGTTAAAATAAAAAGACATAAGATTGTCTTTTTCCCTCATTCTGTTATAAAACAAACTAATGCTGGCTGGGAAGGTTTTTATAAAGAGTATTAGGCCTGGTCACATTTAGTCCAGGCTTCTATTTACTGTTAATTTGTTTTCATTTTTACTCAGATAACCATATCATCTGTTCTTAACTCAGAGTATTTGTCATACTTAAAGGGTTTTAGTTCCTGTCCCAATACCTAGATCTGTGCAATGCTGTTAGCATTGTAAGTCTGTGAGGGAAAGAGCCTGGCAGTGGCCTATCAAAGCCATTTCTGACTCACTTCGATTCATGCAAGAAGGGAAAGCACTGTAAATGTACATTGACATGAAATACTCAGTAGAAACAGCACTTACCCACTTCACAGTTTTTGCCCATGAATTCTTCAGGACAAATGCAATGGTAGGAACATTGACTGCATTCAGTAAAACACGTACCTCCATTTCTGCAAGGCTGACTTCTGCAATTATCTGAAAAATACATAGAACAAATAATTCTGTCCTTCGTGATCAAATTCCAACAGTGCCTTTTGATAATGACCCGATGACCAAGACTACATTTCCATGAGACCTGCTGGAGGTTAACAGAATTCTGGACATAGATTAGAGGCTTTTCTCTTTCTTGAGAATGTTAGTGCAGTTGAAGTATCTGGATTTGGATATGAGATTCAGGATCTTCTAAGACTTATACTGAAGAACTGGAAAGGTTCAGAAACACGAGCTTGGTTTAAAAATTCCCCAGATTATTCCCCTTCACTGACTTAGATCAAGAACTCTTTCCCTTCCACGACCCAACCCCCAGACCCACAAGACCTCCTCCTCTTGAAACCACCACCACCACCAGGTCAAATTGTCATGTTCTGCTTCTGTGGCTATTACTATTTTGACAAAGGAATTTGGGGCTTGGTTTATTTAAGTGAAAATGATGGGCTTTGGAGACATCAGGAAGCGGATTGAATTTGAATTTGGCTAGGTCGTGAGCTGAGTGAGAAAAAATTGCTTTTTAGATTCCTAGTAAGTCCAGCATAACGAAGGAAAAGACAAACATCACTGTCATGATTCTCCCATGTCCCCTGTTTACTATTGTCAAACAAAGGCTCATGTCGCGTTCTCTCTTCGCTGCCCACCAGTGGATTACTTCAATTCACAGTATAAATGACGTACAGTATGTCTGAACACTTGTCGTGTGAACAAAACAGAACTTATTTATTGAAGTGAAACAGAATGAATAATAACAGAACTCCTTAAAGTATTCAGTGTATATAAACATTTCATCATCAGTTACCTCAGTACATAGTTTTCTCAGCTTACAATCTCATTACCACCCTCTGCTTATCTCCCTAACCAGCCCTATCTGACTCCTCTGTCTCCAGCCAAGCATCATGTAGCTGGTGATTCCGCCTCTACAGCCCTCTTGTTGTTGTTGATTAGTCATTAAGTTATGTCGGACTCTTCGTGACCCCATGGACCAGAGCACACCATGCCCTCCCGTCTTCCACTGCCTCCCGGAGTTGGGTCAAATTCATGTTCAGTGACACTGTCCATCCATCTCGTCCTCTGTTGTCCCCTTCTCCTCTTGCCTTCACACTTTCCCAACATCAGTGTCTTTTCCGGGGTGCATTCTCTTCTCATGAGATGGCCAAAGTATTGGAGCCTCAGCTTCAGGATCTGTCCTTCCAGTGAGCACTCAGGGTTGATTTCTTTCAAAATGGATAGGTTTGCTCTCTTTACAGTCCAGGCAACTCTCAAGAGTCTCCTGCAGCATCACAATTCAAGAGTGTCAGTTCTCCGGCGGTCAGTTTTCTTTATGGTCTAGCTCTCATTTCCATACAACACTACTGGAAAAAACATAGCTTTGACTATGCGGACCTTTGTCAGCAAGGTAAAGTCTCTGCTTTTTAAGATGTCGTCTAGGTTTGTCATTGGTTTCCTCCCAAGAAGCAGGCGTCTTTTAATTTCGGGGCTGCTGTCACCATCTGCAGTGATCACGGAGCCCAAGGAACTAAAATCTCTCCCTGCCTCCATATCTTCCTCTTCTATTTCCCAGGAGGTGATGGGACCAGTGACCATGATCTTAGTTTTTTTGATGTCTAGCTTCAGACCATTTTTGCACTCTCCTCTTTCACCCTCATTACAAGGTTCTTTAATTTCTCCTCACTTTCTGCCATCAGAGTGGTATCATCTGAATATCTGAGGTTGTTGATATTTCTCCCGGCAATCTTAATTCTGGTTTGGGATTCCTCCAGTGGAGCCTTTCGCATGATGTAATCTGCATATAAATTAAATAAGCAGGGAGACTATATACAACCTTGTCATACTCCTTTCCCAATTTTGAACTAATCAGTTGTTCCATATCCAGTTCTAACTGTTGTTTCCTGTCCTTCATATAGCTTCATATAGCTTTCTCAGGAGATAGATAAGGTGATCAGGCACTCCCATTTCTTTAAGAACTTGCCATAGTTTGTTGTGGTCGACACAGTCAAAGGCTTTTGTGTAGTCAATGAAGCAGAAGTAGATATTTTTCTGGAACTCTCTGGCTTTCTCCATAATCTAGTGCATATTAGCAATTTGGTCTCTAGTTCCTCTGCCCCTTTGAAATCCAGCTTGTACTTCTGGGAGTTCTCGGTCCACATACTGCTGAAGCCTACCTTGTAGGATTTTGAGAATAACCTTGCTAGCATGTGAAATGAGTGCAATTGTATGGTAGCTGGAGTGTTCTTTAACAGTGTCATCCTTTAAGATTTTAAATAGTTCAACTGGAATGCCATCACCTCCACCAGCCTTGTTAGCCATGCTTTCTAAGGCCCACTTGACTTCACTCTCCAGGATGTCTGGCTCAAGGTCAGCAACCACACTATCTGGGTTGTCCGGGATATCCAAATCTTTCTGGTATAGTTCCTCTGTGTATTCTTGCCACCTCTTCTTGATGCCTTCTGCTTCTGTGAGGTCTCTCCCATTTTTGACCTTCATCATGTCCATCTTTGCACAAAATGTTCCTTTAATATCTCCAATTTTTCTGAACAGATCTCTGGTTTTTCCTTTTCTATTTTTTCCTCTATTTCTTTGCATTGTTCATTTAAGAAGGCCCTCTTGTCTCTCCTTGCTATTCTTTGGAAGTCTGCATTCAATTTTCTTTCACTTTCCTTATCTCCCAGGCATTTTGTTTCCCTTCTCTTCTCTGCTATTTGTAAAGCCTTGTTGGACAGCCACTTTGCTTTCTTGCATTTCCTTTTCTTTGGGATGGTTTTTGTTGCTGCCTCCTGTACAATGTTACAGGCCTCTATCCATAGTTCTTCAGGCACTCTGTCCACCAAATCTAGTTCCTTAAATCTATTCTTCACTTCCGCTGTGCATTCATAAGGGATTTGGTTCAGATTATACCTGAGTGGCCCAGTGGTTTTTCCTACTCTCTTCAGTTTAAGCTTGAATTTTGCAATGAGAAGCTGATGATCAGAGCCACAATCAGCTCCAAGTCTTGTTTTTGCTGACTGTATAGAGCTTCTCCATCTTTGGCTGCAGAAAACATAATCAATCTGATTTCAGTATTGCCCATCTGGTGATGTCCATGTGTAGAGTCACCTCTTGTGTTGTTGGAAAAGAGTGTTTGTGATGACCAGCTTGTTCCCTTGACAAAACTCTATTAGCCTTTGCCCTGCTTCGTTCTGAACTCCAAGGTCAAACTTCCCTGTTGTTCCATTTATCTCTTGACTCCCTACTTTAGCATTCCAGTCCCCTAGAATGAGAAGAACATCTTTCTTTGGTGTCAGTTCTAGAAGGTGTTGTAAGCCTTCATAGAATTGGTCAGTTTCAGTCTCTTCAGCATTGGTGGTTGGTGCATAAACTAGGATTACTGTGATGTTGAAAGGTGTGCCTTGGATTCGAGTTGAAATCATTCTATTATTTTTGAGATTGTATCGCAGTACAGCTTTCCCCATTCTTTTGTTGACTATGAGGGCTACTTTATTTCTTCTATGGGATTCTTGCCCACAATAGTAGATATGATAATCATCTGAACTGAATTCACCCATTCCCGTCCATATTAGTTCACTGACACTCAGGATGTCAATGTTTATTCTTACCATCTCCTGTTTGACCACCTCCCGCTTCCCAAGGTTGAAAGATCTTACATTCCAAATTCCTATGCAATATTTTTCTTTGCAGCATCAAACTTTCCTTTCATTTCCAGGCATGTCCGCAACTGAGCATCCTTTCAGCTTTGGCACAACCACTTCATTAGCACTGGAGCTACTTGTACTTGTCCTCCTCGCTTCCTCAGTAGCATGTTGGACGCCTTCCGACCTGAGGGGCTCATCTTCCAGTGTTATATCTTTTAGTCTTTTGTTTCTGTTCATGGGGTATTCTTGGCAAAGATACTGGAGTGGCTTGCCAATTCCTGCTCTAGGTGGATCGCATTTAGTCAGAACTCTCCACTATGACCTGTCCGTGTTGGGTGTCCCTGCATGGCATAGCCCACTGTAGCGTTCAGCCCTGCCCTCACCTGTCCATCACAGCTGAGCAGTGGAACAGCAGCCAATGAGGGGACGGAAGGTGGTGCTAAAGGGGGAGGAGCTGGGATATAAATAAGGGTGTATGGGGTATGAGAGGGGAGATTCGAGATATGTGAGATGAGTGTGAGAGACTTAGTGAGTCTGTGGGCCTGTGAGCCAAAAAGTCAGTGACAGAAGAGTCTGTGTGTCAGTGAGAGAAAGATATTGATTAACATCTTGTGATTTACTTATTTTATTTTATTGATCAAATAAACAAGTTTTAGTTTTGAAGCAACACTTGTCTCCTTAAATAATTGATACTGAACTGAAGTATTGGTGGCAGCAACTGAGTGGAAGAGTGAGCACCTCCTGGAGGCCTGAGATAGTAGAGGCTTCAGTGTGCCCGCTACATAAACTGGTGTCCAGCGTGTGGGATACGTGCTTGATCCAGTAACGCTTTGGAGTAGATAGGTTCCCAGAGCAGAATATTTTAGTCAGGGAATCTGAGTGGAAGAGTGGGTAACTTCCTAGAGCCACCTCAGTGGGAGAAGGCTTAGTGGGAAGGCTCGGAAACTCAGATTGGGAAACTAAGATAGGGACAGGCTCTGTGGAAACCATTTCTGGATTGAGTTTACCCCAAGCAGAATCTGTGACTGGGTGGCTAGCTTGTCCTGAGCTCAAGGGATAGAGTTCTGAGGGGACAAAGCGAAGGCCAAGGGCAGATAAGCTGAGGGGGCTCAAGTCAGCTGAAACTCGGAAAGACTGAAGCTGTCATTTAGGGTTATTTGGTGCCTGAGGCAGGGAGTGAAACTCTGTCTTTAGTGAAAGGCCTAGCTGGAAGACAGAGGCCTAGACACTGTAGCTAGCTTACCAGTGGATGAGTGCTGGGGAGCAACGGTATAACACAGACTCTCACTGAAAGGAAAAAAAGTGTGCTTTTTAAATTGAGGCTTGAAAACTGATTAAGAAGCCTAACATGACTTCCACGCGTGGAAATAAGTTGGAAAGTGTGCCTGCTGAGAGGGCAGTGAGCTCAGATCAAGAGAATGTAGAATCTGGGGGAGAAATTACTTCAGAAAAAGTAATGGAGACCTCAAGGGGGGAGGACTCTATAGAATTCAGAGAATGGGATCAAGAAGCAGATCCAATGTTACAACAATGCTTTAAGATGGTGAGCAATTATCCAGTAACTCCTGAGAACCCCGAGAGATACTTTGAAGAAAAAGGCCTTTTATATAGAAAGATCTTAAGAAACTCCAGGAGGGGAAAACTGCGAATAGTTCCTTCTAAATATAGACAGAAAATAATGGAAAAATGTCACACAGACACCTTATCTGGACATTTAGGTATTACAGGGACTAAGCAGAAAATATCCCAGAATTACTACTGGCCAAAAATGGGAAAGTAAATAAAAGAATTTTGTCAGAGCTGTAACACATGTCAAAGGAAAAGAAATAGTGATGAAAAATCCAATAGGGATGATTGTAATAATTATATGAAAGATATTAATAATATTTTTTATCGACTGAGGCGTGAATACATTGAACAACTGAAACAGAGTTCTGTGTATGGACATATGGAGCTAGTTCTTAAGGACATATTTGACATAGGGGCTGGGGCTGAGGGAAAAGTTTTACAGCCCAAAGCTGAAGCGGAAAAGGAAAATGATTCTGAAAGAAAGATAAGGCCCAAAGACGTTCAGAAACCAGGGGAGGCCGCTGATTTTATTTCCCATATTAGAAAACCAATCTTTTCTGAGGGAAAAGTTGTGAGGGAAACGTGGGAGGACACAAATAAAAATCCCAGAGGGCAGTTTAAGAACTAACAGAAGGTTGGGGGCCATTTTGGAGGGAAACCCTCAGAGTCTAACCAGATCAGAATTTGGAGGGAAAAGGAATTAAGACCTCTGGTAATGATCAAATGAACTATAGAACTTGGTTTCGTTGTGGAGAAAAGGGACACATTTCAACCCAGTGTGGTAAAAACAGAGAAATTGTGCCACAAAAGGGAAATTTGACTAGGCCGAAAGCTATATACTGTTTACAGCAAGACCAAGTTACTCCTCAGAGGGAGGAGTTAGGCACCATGGCAACCCAGGCTGAGCGCTTTACACAAGCTGAAAACAGAGAACAAGATCTTCCTGTGGCAGAAATTAGGCATTGTTACCTGATTAAAATGAACCAAGATCTTTTTAAACATACTGTTGATAGTATTTTTATTAATAACAATAAATATATGGCTCTGAAGGACTCATGTTCTCAAGTAATCTTATGTCATCCCAATATGACATATGGCCGCCTAGAGTAGTCCACCACGACTAGATAGGCGGGATATAAATTAATTAAATAAATAAATAAATAAATAAATAAATAAATAAATAAATAAATAAATAAATAAATAAATAAATAATAATAATAATAATAATAATAATAATAATAATAATAATAATAATAAATAATAATAATAATAATAATAATAATAATAATAATAATAATAATAATAATAATAATAATAATAATAATAATAATAATAATACTAATAATAATAATAATAATAATAATGTCCCTCAGGAATACATTTTAAAAGGTGAAAGCATGACTGTTAAGGGCATTGGGGAAGCAGCTGTTGTTCTGCCAGTCGCTGAAATACCCATCAGATATCAAGGGTGGGAAGGAAAATGGAGGACTGGTGTAACTTTGCAATTGCCAGCGGCGGTTTTGATTGGGAATGATATCACTGAGCATGTCAAAAGTGTTTTAGTACTGACTCATGCCCAAAAGGAAATTGAAAGGACAGCTGAGGAGAAAGCCGAAACTCCTGGGGAGATAATGACAGACAATAGTGACTCAGCTGAGTTAATACAGCTTAGTAATCCCCAAAGCAATACATTTACTCAGGAACAAAAGGCAGACTCCACGCTGAAACGCTGCTTTGAAAACCTTAATGAAGAACCATTAACCCCTGAAAGACCTGAAAGGTTCCTTATAGAGAAGGACCGATTATATAGAGAGTTCTTAGTGAATCCCAGGAAGGGAGAGGAAAATCTTCAGAAGCAGTTAGTGGTTCCTTTAACATATCGTCAGAAAATAATAGAAAGGGGACACTCAGATGTATTTTCAGCTCGTTTAGGCATCACCAAAACTAAACAAAAAATAGCACAGAATTTTTACTGGCCTGAGATGGGAAGGCAGATAAAAGATTTCTGTCAAAAGTGTGAGGTGTGTCAAAGGCAGGGGAATAGCAATGATAAGACTAAAGCAAAACTATGCCCTTTACCAATTATTTCTACCCCATTCCAACGCATTGGTTGTGACATTGTAGGTCCATTGCCCACGGTTAACCTGAGGGGAGAGGACCCTACAGCTGAATCAGTACTAAAGGAGAGACCACTAGAAAACTCCTTTGGAAGGGAACAAAGTACAGATCCCGCGTTGGATCAATGTTTTAAGCCAGTTGGCGAAGTTCAGTTAATCCCTGAGAGTCCAGCAAGGTTATTCCCAGGAAAAGACCGTGTGGACAGGGAGGCCTGTGTGAATCCCAGTGGGGGAAAAGACACTCACCTAAAGCAAATGATTGTTCCTCTCAAAGATCAAGTGGGGACAGAGTAGCAGGGACACACTGGTACCTTTGCAGCTAATATAGATTTGGCAAACACTGACCAGAGATTAGGACAAAACCTTTACTGCCTTGAAGTGGAGGAGCAGTTAAAAGAAGTTGGCCAGAGGTGTAAAGGAGGTCAGAGGCAAGGGGATAGCAGTGGCAAACCTGACGCCAAGCTGTGTCCTTTACCTGTTGTTTTGAACCCAGACCATAGCATTGGGTTTGACATAGTTGAGCCATTGACCAGAGTTACCCTGAGGAGAAACAAATTCAGTCTGTATAGCGTTGACTGTGTGGCAGGTTATCCTGAAGCAGTTCCCCTGAGAAATATTGAGGCTCAGAACATGGTAGATGCTCTGCTGAGGCAAATGGGTAGCAGCAAGTTTACTTCTGAGCTCTTCAAGTTTCTAGGAACCTATTTCCCTTCCGAGATGCTGCAAATAACCTCCCAAGTGAATGAGGGAGACTACATCAACCCGGTGGAGGGAAAGACAAGTAGGATAGCGGACCAAGGGAAATTAATCAAGCCCTTCTATGGGAAAGAAGCCTTTGTCTTGCTGGCATTGAATGAAGCAGACATGGGAAACCCCAAGTTAACTTATGGGGAAGGGAGGGGCGAACTCAAATACATCCCAGAAGAAGCCCAAATCAGTACCTCAATTTCCCCATAAAACCAAAAAGGAGTTAGAGCTGTGCTTCAGAGGGTCAAGCATAATTTTTCCAACAAGCCTAAAGTAGCCAGGGGTGTAGTGCACAGGTTTGACACCGGGGATGCACACCCACATGCGGTTACACCTGATAGAGGTCAAACCTATCTAGCCAAACTTTGGGGCTGGAAAGCAAGGTTTGTCCAAAATAAGAGAAGGGAAAAGACCCTGCGAAAACATACATGGCCATATTGGGAAGGCAGAGGGGTGACCTATCGAAAGATAAATAGGGTGAGACCCAACCAAACCCAGCCATGGGTGCTGACAGCAAGGGAATTGAAAGAAAGGCTAGTTCTGGCTGGGCGCTGCTTAAAGGGTATAATCAAGAGCATCATGTTGGCAGCTCCAGAGGTGAGACTCTGTAGAGCAGCCAGAATGACATGGCGGAAGGAGAGATGGAAGACCGCGCCGGTGGCAGACCATGTCCAGAGGGGGCTCAAGTGCCAGAGAGGCGTCACCATCGTGGAGAGGTCCGGATTCGAGTCGAGGGTCACGCCGAGCCAGGCGGATGACTGCAAGGTCCTTCATCATAGGCCGTTCCCGAGAGAGAGGCTGCAGGTTGGTGAGGGACCCCAGCTGTTTGCAAGTCGTGAGTACCATAAAGGTGCAGATGGAGGTTGACTTCACCACATCTCAAGGTGCACTGGAGGGTAGGACATTTCCTTTATGGACACTACTATTCCACCATAACTACAGTTTTGGACTTTTGAAGAGGACTTTGATTTTGAGGTACACGTGATTAAAGGGACTAAAAATGGTGCTGCAGATGCCCTCTCAAGAAGACCCGAAGATTAAATAAGAATGAAAAGGACTCTAGTGTAATGGTAAAATCAATAAAATGTTTATGTACACATTGTTGAATATTTTATGCTATGTTCAAAGGAAAGTTACATGTAAGTATTTTTAAATGTTGTGGTAAGTTGGATTGTATTGTTGGGTTGCTGTTATATTATATAGCTCCTCATTGTTCATGAGGGTAAAGCACTATAGCTTTTCCCCCATGAAACAACTTGTTAAGGGGGGGAGATATGTAGCGTTCAGCCCTGCCCTCACCTGTCCGTCACAGCTGAGCAGTGGAACAGCAGCCAATGAGGGGATGGAAGGTGGTGCTAAAGGGGTGACAGAGGTGCAGCGTTACCAGACTACGCCAGGGGGCGCTATGGTGAAATGAACTGCTCAGAGATGAAACCAAACAGACACTGTTGTAGTGTAGGTAGAATTATTTACATTAAAGTTCATATATACAGGTACAAATACAACTTCTCTTGTCTTTACACAGTCCTGGTCTTTCACAGTAGTTCTTCAGTTTGCAATAGTAAATTACAGGTTCAGTATCCAAAGATTGTTACCAATATAAATAGTCCAGCATCCACGAAGTCTTCTCCTCTCACCACAGAGATAGTCTTCTTCCAGGACCTTCCTCTTGCAATGTAGCAAATCTTCATCCAGCGATGCAGCATAAATTTCTTTCACAATCAATGAAACTTATCAACCAAATAAACAGCTCTCAACTACACAACCACCAACTACCCAACAACTTGTGTCTGCTAGCTTGGCTAGCTTTATTCTTGGTTGCTCCAATCAATTTGGTTGTCCCACAGCTGTCTCAATTAACCCAGCTGTATTACTTTGGTACATGTTGTTCACTAAATTCTGATCCTGTTGTGACTTATCTACTGAATTGCAATGAACAATTCCTAAAGGTTGATTTGAGACCTGTCAAGGGGGAGGAGTTGGGATATAAATAAGGGTGTATGGGGTATGAGAGGGGAGATTCGAGATATGTGAGATGAGTGTGAGAGACTTAGTGAGTCTGTGGGCCTGTGAGCCAAAAAGTCAGTGACAGAAGAGTCTGTGTATCAGTGAGAGAAAGATATTGATTAACATCTTGTGATTTACTTATTTTATTTTATTGATCAAATAAACAAGTTTTAGTTTTGAAGCAACCTGTCTCCTTAAATAATTGATACTGAACTGAAGTATTGGTGGCAGCAACTGAGTGGAAGAGTGAGCACCTCCTGGAGGCCTGAGATAGTAGAGGCTTCAGTGTGCCTGCTACACCCACTACAAGGCAGCAATTCATGAAGGAGCCAGCTCTCTCATAGGTTCATGCAAATCAACTCATGAATATGAGTGACATGAGTGACATGGGCGGCCTCTTTAGGTCACTGCCCTGGATGGGGTTTATTCTATTTAAATTTGCTCAAGCACTTGAGGAAGCTCTTCCAGGCCCAGTTGTTGCAAATGCGCCTGAATGATGGGAACATTTCAAGAATGCTGTTTATAAAGCCGTCTTGTCCACATTTAGCAAGAAGATCAAAAAGATGGCAGGCTGGTTTGAAGCCCATTTGGAAGAGTTGATGCCAGCCATCGTGGATAAGAGGAGAGCTCTAGCAGCACACAAAGCCTGTCTTAGTGAGTACAACTTGCAGGCTCTTCGACTTGCTCGTAGCAAAGCACAACAGACTGCCAGGAGATGTTCTAATGATTATTGGCTTCAGCTCTGCTCTCAGATACACACAGCAGCAAACACAGGTAACATCAAGGTAATGTATGATGGTATCAAGCAAGCTTTAGGTCCAATAGAGAAGAAATATGCTCCTTTGAAGACTGCTACAGGCATGATCATCCAGGACCGAGCACAGCAGATGGACCGCTGGGTGCATTACTGTGGCATTCAGCTCTGCTCTCACCTGTCCGTCACAACTGGGCAGGGGAACCTCAGCCAATGAGAGGACCGAGGGTGGTGCAGAAGTGGGAGGAGCTGGGTTATATAAGGTGTGTGTGATGTGTGAGAAGAGATCAAATCCGTTTGAGAGATGAGTGATTAGAGAGATTGATAGAGAGTGAGAAAGAGCTTGTCAGTGAGGGAAAAGTCTGTGTGAGCTAGTGTCTGAGAAACAGTGATTGACTAATTAATTTAATACCTGTGATTTATCCTTTTATTTTGTACAAATCAATAAACAGTTTATTTGTTTGAAAGAAACACTTGTCCTTTTCAGTTTTAAGGATAGGTTGGTGGCAGCAGTTTTTGGTGAAAGGTAGTGAGCACTCTTGGAGGCCTGAGTTATCAGAGGCTTGAAAGTGGCTTGCTAGAATTACTATAGCACTACTCTGAGCTATATTCCAGAGAGAATGTAGTAACCAAAGAAGCATTAAATAACATTGAGTGCCTGCCTGTCCTGGAAGAGTTGGACAGTGAACCAACCTTAGCAGAAATAAAATCGGCCTTGGATTCCTTCACCTCCAGGAAGGCACCTGGGAAGGATAACATCCCTGCTGAAGTGCTGTTAAGAGACCATTACCACTGAGCTTTGAAATCTTTTGTCTTTGCGGGAGGGAAGGCGGAGTACCACATGACATGAAGGATGTAAACATTGTCACATTGTACAAGAACAAAGGCGACAGAGGCGACTGCAATAAGTACCGTGACATCTCTCTTCTCAGCATTGTAGGGACATCTCTTGCCCATGTTGTGCTGAAGAGGCTCCAGGTGTTTGCAGAGAGAGTCTATCCAAAATCACAAGTGAGGATTTCGAGCTAACAGATCCAACACTGACATGGTATTTTCCCCTCAAACCGTTGCAGAAGAAATGCAGGGAACAATGACAGCCACTCTTTGTGGCCTTCATAGATCTTACAAAGGCCTTTGATTTGGTTAGCATGGACAGCCTTTTTAAAATATTTCCGAAGATTAGGTGTCCACCTCGACTCCTTAACATCATCAGGTCCATTCATGAGGAAATGAAGGACACTGCAGTTTTTGATGGCTCAACATTAGATCCTTTTAACATCTGAAGCGGAGTGAAACAGGGCTGTGTTCTCGCGCCAACTCTGTTTGGGATTCTTTTTTCTGTCATGCTGAAGCACGCTTTCGGAACTGCAACAGAAGGTATCTATCTCTGGACTAGATCAGATGGAAAACTCTTTAATCTCTCTATTTTGAGAGTAAAGACCAAAGTCTAGCTGAAATGAATGCGAGATGCCCTCTTTGCCAATGATTCAGCTGTTGTTGCCCATTCTGGTGAAGAGCTCCAACAACTTATGAATTTATTCGCGAAGGCTTTCACGCCCAAGATCTAATGGTTGTTGTGGGTTTTTCGGGCTCTTTGGCCGTGTTCTGAAGATTGTTCTTCCTAACATTTCACCGTCTCTGTGGCCGGCATCTTCAGAGGACAGCACTTATGAATTATTTTAGTAAGGTCTGCCAAAATTTTGGATTAACAACAAACCTAAAGAGAACACAAGTCATGGGCCAGGGCGTGGACTCACCTCTGTCTATTACCATCTCTACACAAGAATTGGAGGTTGTTCATGACTTTGTGTACCTTGGTTCAACAATCTCTGACACTCTCTCCCTAGATGTTGAGCTGGATAAAGGCATTGGCAAAGCAGCTACCATGTTCTCTAGACTCACAAAGAGAGTATGGCTCAATAAGAAGCTGATAGCATATACCGAACCTGGGCAAAGTGTGGCCCTCCAGATGTTGCTGAACTGCAAATCCCAACACTTCTCATTACTGGCTGTGTGGGCTAGGATTGCTGGGAGTTGCAGTTCAACAACATCTGGAGGGCCACATTTTGCCCAGGTCTGGCATATACCAAGATCCAGGTCTACAGAGCCTGTGTCTTGAGCACACTCCTGTACTACAGTGAAACCTGGACCCTTTGTGCACGGCAGGAGAGGAAGCTGCACACATTCCGTATGCATTGTCTCTGACACATTTTTGGTATCACCTGGCAGGACAAAGTTCCAAATAGAGTAGTTCTAGAACAAGCTGGAATTTTTAGCATGTATACATTACTGAAATAGTGATGTCTACATTGGCTTGGGAATGTTGTGAGAATGGCTGATGGTCGGATTCCAAAAGATCTCCTGTATGGACAATTACTGCAGGGAAATCACCCCAGAGGGAGACCACAGCTGCGATACAAGGACATCTGCAAGCGGGATCTGAAGGCCTTAGGAAAGGACCTCAACAGATGGGAAACCTTGACATCTGAGCATTCAGCCTGGAGGCAGGTGGTGCAGCATGACCTCTCCCACTTTGAAGAGACACTTTTCAACAGGTTGAGAGAAAGAAGCAGTCCCAAAACCAGCAAAATCAGGGAGCTGGATAGGGGACAGATTGCATTTGTTTTCAGTGTGGAAGGGATTGTCACTCCCGTATTCTCAGCCACACTAGACGTTGTTCCAAGACATCTATTCAGAGCACGTTACCATGGTCTCTCGAGACTGAAGGATGCCTACATACAGTCTTTTCTTCAAAAAGCTCAGTGTACCATCTTTTCCTGAGAGTCATGAAGAAAAATATGTTTTTTGAAGCACAATAACAGGCAGAGAACTTGCAAGTTTTGTATGTTGAATTCGAGCATTTTAGCAGTTATACAACCCTGGTGACTTGGAGAGCTGCACTTTGCCCAGACCTGCAAGCCAAGCTACTAAGCACAATAGTTCCAGCATTCATGTTTTCAGTATAACAATTGAGAAGATCATGTGCTATGTGCATAGGGTAAGTGGCCATGTTAGTATGCAAACATTTCTTTCTCTCACTGAAACACCCAGCTTTTCTTAACTCTCTTTAGTGTTTCCTGTTCCCCTCTGAGAAGTGAAAACCTGCAAGAAATTTCTGAAATTTATAACTCAGGGCTCTAAAGTCTCTTGGTGTGAGGGATGGAGCTTGTAGAGAAGTGCCACAATTCCTTTCCGGTGTTCTCTTCTACAGTGTGAGAGGGATGGGATTGCCAGTGACAGAACAGTAATAAATATAATCTGCCTGCTTGAAAGGGGCCAAGTTTGTGTACTTTGAGCAGAGGCAAACAATTAAAAACAATAAAATCAGTAAAATCAACAAATGTTGTCTTTGCAATGGAAGGCAAAGGTCTTCCTCTTAAAGCAAGCTTTTTACAATAAATTTTGATAATAGAAAAGTGGAATGCTGTTCACTTATTTTGCTTTTATGCTATGATGTTTGTTGTTATTTCATGTGTTTTGAACTGTTTTTAATTTCCTAGCCTTTTAAATATTATTATATGTTTAATTTTTTATGTTCAAATACATTGTAGTTTTATTTGTATGTGTTTTTGATAATTTAAAAAAAGTAAATTAATTTATTAATATATAACACATGGTACAAAGCAAAATAAAACACAATATAACAATCAACATTTACCCAAAATTTTTTAAAAACTTAGTTTTTAATCATTTTTTAGGCACCTTGGGACCCATACCAGGAAAAAAGTAGCATGCAAACAATCAAATACTAAAAATAAGATAACAAAACATCAGCAACCATTAAATGTGTTAAAAAATCACAATATAAGTTTCTGTTTGCTGGTTCCTTTTTATGCATTCATTCAAAATACATTCAGAAGATCTGTTATTAGAAGTGCCCCCTCAAGTGGCAAAAAAGTGCTATTTCTGAAAATACATTAAAAGGAGAAACATAGGCATCATTCTCTACAATGTAAATAACAGCTTCCATTGCATCTCTAATTTTGGAGTCATGTGTAACTAAGAAAATCCCATGATAAGGGAGAAAACAATGTAAGCTCAGAAAAGATCCATTTACCTGAACACGGGTTTTAGCCCTAACTGACCATCATGAATAACATGTTTCTCAAGATAGAGCTGTTTGCTGGTTGTAGTTCATGGGTGAGGGAATTACCTCTCTCCCTTTGGATATCTGGTTTGTCTCTCAGTCCAAAATAATAATGCTAGAATCTGTTTCTATGAGGAATATTGAGGAAATTAAAAGCATGCCTTCAGGGAAGTAGCTGAAGGTGGAGTGACAGAGAAATGTGAGCAAAATCAGCTGATTTTCAGCAGCAGTTGTCAGGGCAAAGTATTTCCATGGACAAGCCTAATACAGAGAGGAAAAAGGTAGATGCCTCACGTCTAACTTCAAAGGGCTAGAGTTGCTATCCTGGGAGGAAGATAACTTTGCTCCAGCTCTCATATTGCCAAAAGGCAGCACAATTGCCTCTCTTATTGCACACCTCTTTCTCATCTTAGCTCTTTATATGCCTTGGCAATAAGCGAGCTGACTCATAATGGCCACAATCCAGCAAACTGATTAAGTCACAAATTGCTTTTAAGATTTCACAGATCATCTGCTGGATCATGGAAATGTGCCTCATGTTTTGGAAGCCACTTGGCAAATAATTTAACAAGCTAGCAGGCAAGAGACACATCCAAAGTACTTCCAGACACCATTTTTATTGAACAGCTGCACTAGCTCATTCATGGAGGTGGGGCAAGGAGATGACAGCATCTTCCATTAGCAACCTTCTCATGTTTTCCCACAGCTTCTTCTACCCTTTTCCTTCACAGAAAAAAATTATGTTAAGGAAAAAAATTGAAAAAGCTGCATGATAACTTTCACTTGTGCATGATAGGGCAGGAACCCTCCATCTTGAAGCAGCCTCACTTTGTTCTGTGCATTTTAAACCACTTTTGGTACCTCTGAAATGATGAACTTCATGCTCAGCTTCTCTTGACTCATGACCAACATTTCTCCTTCCCTCCTACAAAAAAACAACAAACAAACAAAAAGGGTGGTTTTATTAAACATTTCACGAAGGCAAGTTTTGTTATTTAGTGAAGACCAAGAAGGCTCATTGTTGTTACTGAACAAATCATAGTGGCTGCTTACGGCAGTTCCTTATTGTCTGTCCATCTGTCTCATGGTATTGTATTCTGTCATTTTGGCTGCATAAGGATTTTGTTTGGAAAACAAACATAGAACTAGCTGTAGAAGCAGTAGGTTTTGACCCAAGGAAGTTCACATTGAAATAAATCTGTTAGTCTTCAAAAAGTCATAATAGTTTGCATTTTTCTCTTACTCCCCTTCCCCCTTTTTCCCTGCAGTTTTGCCAGCATGGGAAGGAAACTGTATTTGCCTTCCAGGAGCTGAATGGAACTTTCAGTTCAGGGCCACGTTGTTGGAATAGAGCATTCTCACATATAGTAACTGATGAGCACTCAAACAGATGGCTGTAGGCAGATAGAAAGCCCAGGCATTTTGTCTTCGTTTTCTTCTGCATATTAAAGGATTACAGTGTTTCCTTCTTCAACTTCTCTTTGAAGTGGATAATTCACTATTTTAGCTAGAGGGAATGGCAGATCAGTGATCCATTTCCTCTTGCACTAACATTAAGTGGACCTCCATCTCATCCTCTGTCGTCCCCTTCGCCTTTGTCGGCAAGGTGATGTCTCTGCTTTTAAGATGCTGTCTAGGTTTGTCATCACTTTCCTCCCAAGAAGCAGGCATCTTTTAATTTCATGGCTGCTGTCACCATCTGCAGTGATCATCGAGCCCAAGAAAGTAAAATCTGTCACTGCCTCCATATCTTCCCCTTCAATTTCCCAGGAGGTGATGGGACCAGTGGCCATGATCTTAGTTTTTTTTGTTGTTGTTGTTGAGCTTCAGACCATTTTTGCACTCTCCTCTTTCACCCTCATTACAAGGTTCTTTAATTCTTCCTCACTTTCTGCCCTCAGAGTGGTATCATCTGCATATTGGAGGCTATTGATATTTCTTCCGGCAATCTTAATTCCGGCTTGGGATTCATCCAGTCTAGCCTTTCGCATGATGTACAGTAATCTGCATATAAGTTAAATAAGCCGGGGGACAATATACAGCCTTGTTGTACTCCTTTCCCAATTTTGAACCAATCAGTTGTTCCATATCCAGTTCTAACTGTTGCTTCCTGTCCTTCATATAGCTTTCTCAGGAGATAGATAAGGTGATCAGGCACTCCCATTTCTTTAAGAACCTGCCATAGTTTGTTGTGGTCGACACAGTCCAAAGCTTTTGCATAGTCAATGAAGCAGAAGTAGATTTTTTTTTTTCTGGAAGTCTCTGGCTTTCTCCATAATCCAGCGCATGTTAACAATTTGGTCTCTAGTTCCTCTGCCCCTTCGGAACCCAGCTTGTACTTCTGGGAGTTCTCAGTCCACATACTGTTGAAGCCTACCTTGGAGGATTTTGAGCATAACCTTGCTAGCGTGTGAAATGAGTGCAATTATATGGTAGTTGGAGCATTCTTTGGCACTGCCCTTATTTGGGATTGGGATGTAGACTGATATTTTCCAACCCTCTGGTCACTGCTGAGGTTTCCAAACTTGCCGGCATATTGAGTGTAGCACCTTAACAGCATCATCTTTTAAGATTTTAAATAGTTCAACTGGAATGCCGCCACCTCCACTGGCCTTGTTGTTAGTCATGGTTTCTAAGGCCCACTTGACTTCACTCTCCAGGATATCTGGCTCAAGGTCAGCAACCACATTATCTGGGTTGTCCAGGACATCCAAATCTTTCTGACATAATTCCTCTGTGTATTCTTGCCACCTCTTGATGACTTCTGCTTCTGTAAGGTCCCTCCCATTTTTGTCTTTTATCATGTCCATCTTTGCACAAAATGTTCCTTTAACATCTCCAATTTTCTTGAACAGATCTCTGGTTTTTCCCTTCCTATTTTTCCCCTCTATATCTTTGCACTATTTAAAAGTAGTTTAAAACACATTAAAATGTGTATAAAATTGTAACAGTGTCCAGCACAGGAAAGTAACCATCGCTGAATTTGTTGTTAACAGCTTGCCTGAAAAAAGGAGGTTTCTGCCCCAGGACAGAAGGACAAGAGGCTGGGGGGAGGGGAGGGGGGGACGGACAACCTAGCCTCCTAGGGGCAGGCATTCCACAACCTGGCAGCAGCCAGAGAGGCCTTCTCTCCTATTTCCAACATATCTGCCTGTGAAAGCACTGAGACTGAGAAAGGCCTCCCCTGGAGACCTTAGGAGAGAAGAGGCTCATACTAAGAGACAACAAGGTCCTTCAGAAAGCCCGGACCCTGGCTTTATATGTTGTAAGCAGCACTCTGAATTGGGCCTGGAACTGGACTTGCAGCTAGTGAAGCTGCTATAACAAGGGAGTAATATGCTCCCTATAACTAGCCTAAAATATCAGCAAAATGTCCTCAACCCGTGCTGAAATCAGACTTGTTAACCTAGAAGAAAGATTTCTAGCAGTTTTAAATAGAAGGAATGAATCTTTGGGTACTGTTTGCCCTTCAGCTTCACTTGTAGCTGTGCCTATTCACTGACACTTTTTCTGGGTTTGGCCAAAGCTGTTGCTGGCAGGTATAACATACTGTTTGGGATCTAGTATTTTTACTATGAAGTCCCCTGAAACTCAAACGGGGCGGGACATGCTTGTGAAAATGTTATTAAAAGCAAATTTAGAGTCACACTTACCATGCCATTAGCAGCAACTAGAGCGACAATCATGGAGCAAAGGTAGACTTCCATCTTCCTCCCCACTCCTTTTGGGGATGGCACCCCCATGCTTGTAACTGTCCTGGATCAACTGGCCTTCCACTGCTTGAAAGCCTTAAGCAGGAAGCTGAATTAATATTGGCCTTAAGAAATACCCTTAATTTTAGAATATGTTTAACTTTTTAAAGTAATCAATGTGTTGGCCAATGTTAATTATTAACATGTTCGTGTATTGAAGGAAATGCTGGTTTCAGAGATTTGGGGGAGGAAAAAAAAGCCAAATACACTTACAATACCAATCTGGGAAGGATCCCTATGGAAAATACTGTGGCTTATTTATAAGTAAAGATGTATATGGCTGAACTGTTTGTTGCTAACAGTACGCCTACAAATAAATATGCAGGTACTGTAGCCATTAAAGATTTTGGTCAGTTCCAGTTTGGGTTGATAAATATTTGCTCAGTTTCCATTCCTCTCTCCACATCCTCCCCTTCCTGAAAATAAACAGCCATCTCACTTTCTACTATGCTGAAATATGAGAACTGTTTTCTAAGGAATCCATTTTGGTATTTAGATCTAAGAATATTGAATAGGATTCATTAAAAATATGGGAGCAATCTGGCTCACATTATCATCATTCCTATGGAGAGAAGAAAAAATGATAACAGGGTGGATTTCTACTATTTATGTGTTGTAAAGATAATTACGAAATTTTCCCCATTTAAATTTCTTAGTGAATTTGGAGAGTCTGAATGAGCTTGTGTGCCATGTATATGGGTTGCATCAATTATAAAACTCAGTTCCCTGTGACAGAAATGAAGTTTGACAAATTTCAGAAAAAAATTGGTGCAGGATGTTTCTGCGGGGTGTCAAAGAACAGTAGATCTGAAAGCCAGTATTTCATGTGCTCATTCTTCCCAATGCGCTGACTGGTGAGTATACCTTTCAACTGTCTATTCAAATGAAGGAAGAGCGATTCACTAGTCCAATACCCTCCAGATATCAGAGTGCCCTGAGACTCTCCACTGCCCTCAGACCTTTAGATTCCTCATTATTGGCTATGGTGGGAATTATGGTCCAAATGTGTGCAGGGCTTCTTTTATACCTTCTTTATCAGTCTCTGCATATACAACATGCTGCACTGTTTTCTGTGTGTTCTGAATTCTGATTTAGAAAGAACCTTAAGAGCCCAGGAGTTTGGCAGCAGCACCCTGGGTAGGAACCTTCCAGCAGAATGTCAACAGGCAAATTACCCTCCTTTCTGGCAGCCTGGGAAAGGGAGCAAAGTACAAAGTAATGTCACTGTGTTTCACCCCCCACCCCACCCCCTTCTTTGATTGCAGAAGCCCACTGCATCTGGTAGCTTATCTGGAGTACTTTCAATATAAAGCAAATGTAGAGTATGGACAATCATCTCCATAAGGTCAGTGCTTGTCAGGAACGAATATTCAGCTGACCTGGGAGCTGTAATGTGAACTGGCATGTATGAGGGACAAAATCAAGGATTTTATTTCATTTGAAACTGGGAGACAGTATGGGTTAATGTGAAAATCAGCAACTGTCAGTTATGATGGTAGCACTGGAAACTCATCATAACTCACAGTAAAATCCTGTGTAGGCATTCAGCTAGACTGAGAGACAACAGAGATGCTGTCATAGTTCTTCTATATTGCATTTGTTTGCTGGCTGCTTTGGGTTAATTTGCAGAATGTCTAATCTGGTGGTAGACTTGATAATATTGGAAAAACACACTTTGGAGAATATATTTGCTTCTTCTGTCCAATAACGATGAACTATTTCATGTTGTTCCTTTTGTAAAAATTACATCTTCAAGAAATAATGTGTTAATAGCTTATATTAGCAGATACAAAAGCATGTTTTACAATACAGTCTAATTTCTTAGTATTGTTGTGAAAGATAATTTGTTCTTTGTTAAGTTAAACTGAATTCCTGTTCTACATGCACCAAGAGATTAAGTCTGAACCATAATTTCACAAATAATTTATTATATCAAACAGAACAAAACTGGTATTTTTTTAAAAATGGAATTACTGAAACTATCATAATTTTTGGAGAAACAAATAGCAGTTTGAAGAGTGAACTGCAGTTTAAAACTGTGTTTATTTCCAAATTTTGTATAACCTAAGAATAAGCATTCAAATTGAGTTTCAACAGTTAAAATATCTGAAGTGCAATAATTCTGTCATTGACTACATTAGTACATAATGATAATCTAGAACAATTGGCAAGGAGTGGCATGCTGATTCTTCAACTAATTCGCTTCACTTTTGTGAAAGCTGAGGTTGAGCAATTTGTTTCATCATTAGGAGCACCTTAGTGCTGAATGTGTGTGATTGTCACAGCAACAGCTTTTCTTATATTTCATAGTTTACAATGTAGCTTGCTTTATTTTGTGATCTGAAACTGCCTGAATTGCTCCTCTCGTTTCATCACAAATGACAAACTGTCTGTAAGGCATGATTTGGCCTCCAGGTCAAAACAAACCAGAAATGGAATGCTTTGCATGACATCCAGACCTGGGTTGCCTTTTATTGTTCTCAAACAAGACCACCCGTCTTTTTACCCCTGGATTATGAGCTTGAATTGTTTGCATGCAATAAACCAGGAGCTCAGCTTTGCAACATGCAACTGTTTCTATTTCTGTTTTGTTTTACTTAGTTGCATGAGAGGAAAGTGAAGCAATCAAAAGCTTTTTGTTTGTTCACAATAAACCATAACAAGTCAGCAATTTTTGTTTTTGTTTTTTAAAATGTGTGCAAAGACACAAAAATGGTCCCTTTCTTCTGTTTGTGCGTGATGACATAATTCTTTTGGGCTCACCAGATTCACTGATAAAAGGATTTCTATTGTTATTTGCTTTTGGGGAAAATTCTCATTGGTACCAAAGCAATAAAGCAAGCAAGCAAGCAAACAAACCAAAACCACATAGGCCAGATTAGATGATGATCATTAACACATCATTTGAATCAGAGCTCTCTTAGGAGGAAAAGACTTTACTCTGATATGAGGTTACTTCAATCCACATTTTTAAAAAACCAGCTGGCTCTTGCTTTGCAATTGGTCTGCTGAGAGACAGCGTGGCTTCATTTGCATGTCAGAAGTGTCAGGCACATAGCTCTGTAAAATGTGCATGCCTGGTGGGATAAGAAGCTGCTGGCTAGTTCAGTGGTTTAGGTATCTGGCTGCAGACCAAGAGGTTGGGTGTTTGATTTCCCATGGTGCCTCCACAACAGGGGTTAGAGTTGATAATCCATAGGGCCTCTTCCATCTCTGCAGTTCTCTGCATATGATTAACTATGTAAGGGGAGGAAATAAACATTTATTTTAACAAGTGATACAGTAGCGAGAAAAAGGAAGTACACCCTCTTTTGAATTCTATGATTTTATGTATCAGGACATAATAAAAATCATCTGGTCCTTAGCAGGTCTGAAAATTATGCAAATACACCCTCAGATAAACAACGAATGGCATATTACATGTGTCATGATTTACAGTATTTAACAAAAATAAAGCCAAAATGGGGAAACTTCAAATTTTGCTGAACTACTTACTTACAGAGCTCCTGGGATCAGGGACCCTGGCAGGCCTTCTCTTTCATACACGCTTGAGGTAGCCAAAGGTAGTGAGGACTCAAAGAAATGGATAAAACAGCTCGTGGCCATGGTTTTTTAAAACAACCAAGGCCTTTTTATTTATTTATTTATTATTATTATTATTTTGCATTCTGGCTGCAGCAGTAACATAGATTAGGGGAACAGATGAAGGAGAACAAGAATGGAATTTCATCTGATACAAAAAAAAGCTGTCGGATCAGAAGCATCAAGTATAATTCAACAGTCTGATACTTTAAAGTGACAGGCAATATTAACTTTAGCATTACTGTATTCAAAGGGCTTACAAACGACAAGAATGGTCTTACACTATCTGCTAATGCATGTTCTTTCCCCCCCCCCAAAATGTCCAGGTTTGTCTTCTAAAAATATTTGATTGTAATTTAAAAGGCCAGAAAAAGCAGGCTTTCTAATGAATTAGACTAATTGTAAAATGTTTGCAGCCATGTTGGTCCATTAAAATACAAATTAGAAACATCAACAAGCTCTTAGATTTATTAAAACCTACCCAAATATTACAAAATACTCAGAAAGCTTTGTAGGATTCCTCTTCAGGCTGTTAAACAAAAGTAGAAAAAAGGCGGTTGTGGTTAAAAGTATTACTATAGGCCATGGTATAACTTCAAAAATGGAAGAAGTGTCATTTTCAGAATTAAGGAGAAACTTATCTCTTAGGGTGTGCTGTGTGTATGAGAAAAGTCTGCATTACAGGTCTCTGTTAGGGCCCCCAAAACTATACTTGGGCCCTGGCAGCTTGAAAAAAACTGCTTTAGAAGGGGCAAGTGATGTTTGCTCTGTTGTTGTAGCCAGAAAGGTTTTATGTAGTATGTTCATATCCAGATCTCCAATCATGCAAAAATGATACTGGCAAATGAAGTCTTTCTCAGTTTTCTAAAAAAATTAATTGTCCCCATGGATTATCTCATGTGCTACCAAATGTTCCTTACCAGGGAAAATTTTTAAGTTCATGTTTATAATCTAGGGGAATTAAGCTGCATCTCTTATACCTTCATGTGTCATGTGCACCAATCCTTACAGCATTCTGGATGGAGCAAATGTTTGGACTCATGCAGAGGAAATCTTCAGACAAATGTTGCCTTACATCGGTTCTCTTCATCTTTATTCTTTTCATTGTTAACATCAATAAGAAATGGAAGGTCCGATGTTCTGTAAACTCCTGTTCGCAACCTTCCCTGGCAAGATTTCAGCTCTGAGATGCATTCTTCAAAACTTAGATTCCCCTCTGATTCAGGGCAAGACCATTCCAAATCATCTTCTGTTGCTGCTCTATCCACATCAATTATGGGATTTATAGGGAGCTCATTTCTGACAGTTTTCTTCTTAACTCCGTCAGGGTTAAAGTCGCTGTTATTATTTTTAGAGCTTTGTTCATAACGGTTTCCACCATTTACTTGAACATTGGTTTTCTGTCTCTGGATTGCACCTAGAAGGGAAAGGAAAAGCCAGAGGCAAGGGGAAATAACCTTGTGTCAGTTTCCACAAATGCAACTCTACAATCAGGTTCAATTAGCTTGTGGGACAAACAGTGATTTAATATATATAATTAATTCTTTAGTACTATCATTGCTGTTTTAATTATTGTGAAGATTTCCATTCCTTTTTGTTTGTTTTGTTGCTGGCTGTTATCTACATATAGGTAAGTTAGCTTATGGCCTGATAGAATTAATGGATTGGTTGATAGGTGAGTGGTAGTTAAAGCAATTATGTCAGTTTGGTGGAAGGGTAAGAATAAGTCTCCACAGAACTCTGCTGTGATTGGCTGATTACCCCTCCCATACTGAAGAGGAAAGAGAATATAAAATCTAATTCTTAAGAAAAACTCTGGTTTATGAATGCAGGATATTTTGCTTCTGTAACTATGATTTGAAATGGCCTGATATTGATGCTTAATGTTGTGCACGCATTGCCAAGCAGGAAAAAGGATGCCAAGCTTTACATAGCAAAGGGCAGCCTGAATGTTGACAACACCAATGGCGGCAGTCAAGATGGTCTGCAGCAATGGTCCCCAACCTTGGACCTCCAGATGTTCTTGGACTACAACTCCCAGAAGCCTTCACCACCACCTCTGCTGGCCAGGATTTCTGGGAGTTGAAGTTGAAGAACATCTGGAGGCCCAAGGTTAGAGACCACTGGTCTATAGGATACCCTCTTAGTGCTCACTACCAGTCATAAAGTGACACCAAGCAAGGAAATATCTTTGTTAAGCCTATGCACTTTAGTTAAGATACAGGATTTTAACTTTGTTAGGATTTAGAATAGGATTTATAGTAGGATATGGAAAAGAGGGGATATAAGTTGTGATGAATGGAAACTGTGATGAATAAAGTGTGACTGAGTGAGATGAATAAAGAGAAAGAGTGGGAATTTGCGAAGCTGGTAAAAATATAGAATTTATCTTAAGTATATATAAAGCCTGCATGAAATCGCTCCAACTTTTTTCTATTGTGGTTTAGCTTTTATTGTTGCAGAGCCAGAGGTTGGGAGTTCGATTCCCTACTGTGCCTCCTTAACCGGGGCTGGACCCAGTGATCCATAGGATCCTTGCCAGCTGTGCAGTTCTAAGATGACAATGATGATAATTGTTGTTGTTTAAAGGGTTCTATTTTGGAAGCTGGTGGTGGCAAAATCACTGAAGGGTTAGAGTCCTTTCACCCTTTTTGTGTGCATTCACAGAAGACCACGATGAAGAACAAGCACTTAAGGCTTGAGATCATGGCTAAGAGGTCATATAGCTGATTTTGCCCTGCATTGTACATATTTTGAATGTTCACTTGGATATTTATTTATTTATTTATTTATTTATTTATTTATTTATTTATTTATTTATTTATTTATTTATTTATTTGATTTCTACCCCGCCTCTCTAGACAGAGTCTACTCGGGGCGGCTTACAAAGAAGAATAAAACATTATAAAATACAATCAGATAAAATCGTCAAAGTATATATAAATCAATCACATAATTAAATCAGCAAAATAGAAGATCAAGATGGAAGAAAAGCTAAAGAAATAAGAAAAATAAGAAAATAAGGTGTTGTCTGGAGGGAAGGCCTGCCTGAAGAGCCAGGTCTTTAAATGACTCTTAAAAACACCCAGCGAGGGTGCCAAGGTAATTTCCGGCGGCAAGGTGTTCCGTAGTTGAGGGGCCACTGCCAAGGTTTCTTGTTCTTTCTTTCTGGGCCTCTCTCGGCGTTAGGCCCCTCAGCCATCTTTTCTGGCTAAAATGAGTGACACGGGTATATCTAGGTGGGAAAAGGCGCTCTACCATGTATCAAGGTCTAAACTGTTTAAGGCTTTATAAGTCATCATTAACACTTAGAAGTCGACGCGGAAACGAATGGGAAGCCAATGCAAGACGGCCAGAGTGGGAGAGGTGTGCTGGTATTTTCTTGTCCCAGTGAGAAGTCTGGCTGCCGCATTTTGCACCATTTGAAGTTTCCGCAACAACCCCAAAGGTAGTCCCACGTAGAGTGCATTAAAGTGGTCTAATCTCGAAATTACAAGCGCATGGACCAGAGTGGTGAGCACCCCAACATCAACATAGGGACACAGCTGAGCAATCCACCGCAGATGGAAATAGGCGGAGCGGACCACTGACGCCACCTGGGTTTCCATGTTGAGCGCTGGGTCCAGATGTACTCCCAAGCTGCGAACCTCACTCTTCACAGTGAGAGTCACCCCCCCCAAAAGAGAGGGAGTTTCCCAAACCACAGATGGAGGGGCCACCCACCCTCAGGACCTCCGTCTTGCCCAGGTTCAGCCTCAGCCCATTCTCCTGCATCCACTGCAGTACAGCCTCCAGACAGCGCTCAAGGGACGGGACGGCATCCACTGAGGAAGGTGAAAAAGAGATATAGAGCTGGGTGTCATCAGCGTACTGATGGCACAAAGCCCCACACCCCCCGATGACCCCTCCTAGCGACCTCATATAGATGTTGAACAGCATTGGAGAGTTGATGGAACCCTGCGGAACCCCACAGTTGAGGCTCCACAGGGCCAAAACACTCTCTCCAAGCTGGACTTGCTGAGGACGGTCCTCCAAGAAGGATCGGAGCCAGGCAAATGCCTGTCCACCGATTCCCAACTCCGAGAGCCTCCCCAGGAGGATACCGTGGTCAACGGTATCAAAGGCCACTGAAATGTCGAGGAGGACCAAAAAGGACATATTGCCTCTGTCAGCCTCTCTCAACAGGTCATCCAACAGTGCGTCCAGTGCCGTTTCCGTGCCGTGCCGTGGCCTGAAGCCTGACTGAAATGGGTCCAGGACATTGGTTTCATCCAAAAGAGCCTGCAGCTGATCGGACACCACCCTCTCCACCACTTTGCTTAGGAAAGAAACATTGGCGATGGGCTTATAGTTGCCAATGTCATCCACTGCCAAATTTTGTTTCTTCCTAATGGGCCTAATGAGTGTCTCCTTGAGGGCAGGAGGAACCTTGCCCTCAAGGACAGACCCATTGATTATCGCAGTGGCCCATTCGGTTGTTATAGGCCTGGCTGTTTTGATTAGCCAGACTGGGCAAAGGTCAAGGAGGAGGTGGTGGCCCAACAGTGATCAAGCGCTTTGTCCACCAAATCTGGCATCACGGGCTGAAAGAATTCGAATCTCACCGGGCAAGGCGGAGTGCTGGACATCTCTGCTCAATCCACTGTATTTAAAAAAGGAGAGAGATCCCGGCAGATGGCCTCTACTTTAGATTTTAAAAATGCTGCAAATTGGTCAGGTGAGATATTAGTGGGAGGCCCATCACCTAGACCAATTTCGGATAGATCGCGAACTATATGGAAAAGTTCCGCCTGCTGATTTGAAGCTTCGCTTATCGTCTAGCAGCCTTCACCTTAGCCAGGTAATGGTTAGTTGCGATCCTGACAGCTTTCTCATTATAATCCGTCGGTTTTTCTCTCCAAGTACACTCTAGTCATCTCCTATTTCGCTTCATAGCTCGTAGTTCCTGATTATACCAGGCCCCTGGCCGAGCTCTGCAACGGAGAGGGTGTTTAAGAGTGATCGTGTCTATGGCCCTAGTTGCAGCGGCAATCCAGCCATCAACCAGAGCTTTGACAGGAGTGCCAGACAGATCAGCTGGAATCCCTCTCATGGTATCCTGGAATTGTAATGGATCCAGTAACTTTCGAGGGCGGACCATCAAAATAAGCCCCTGCTCCCTGCAGGGAGGGAGTGCCACTGAGAGGTTACATTTTATTAGGTGATGATCTGACTATGACAAGGGGACTGACACCAGGCTAAATGCAAGGCTTGTAGAAAGACAGCATGTCAAGGAGCAGTGCTGTATTCTAATTGCTCAAGCTGCATTCTCTCTCTCCCTTTTATTCTATGTGCAGTTTGTTTTGGTTTTTAACACTGGAGAACATCTAGATCCTGCTTCTTCTTCTAGAAATGTAAATTAATCTTTGTCCTGTAGAGAATCCTACTAGTTCTGCTGCTTCTGGCACATAACAAACATTCGCTGTAGGAGTAGATAGGACACATGTGCTGAATTATACAAAACAAATATATGAGTTCCATTTCCACATCTTTTCTGTTCATTTTTTGTCTGCCTAAGACCTTTTTTTCTGTCTTTTGGACTGATGATCAGAAAATAAGGCTGTACACTTAGCATAAACTAACCACATCAATATATTTGTGATTATGAGAGTTCATCACAAAATGTTCAATGATAGAAAATAAATTACCATCTTAACGCTACAGTGATCAAGAAGAAAGTTCTAAGAAGAAAATTCCAGTCCAAAATAGATAGAACAATCTGGTTCTTTTTTAGCAGATCCTAATAGCCACAAGTTTATTCCAACCTCTGAAATACTTTGGATTCCAGAATAGCTATTCCAAGCTCTGAAAATAAGAACAGAACTATGGGCTAGGCTTCCCTACATACATATGATGAGGCAACTTATGTAAAGGCAAGACATACTTCTAGGTTTTATTAATTGTGAGATTTTAGGTCAGAACACATATATGCATTGGGCACACTGCACTAGTTGACAAGATTAGCAGGGAAGTTACTGATGTGTAACATGGTAGAAGTTACTGTACTTGTATGAGTGACATTCAGCATGGCCTATGGGTATTTTCAGTTCAGCCATTTTCAAAAAGGTGGCTGTGTTATTTTGTTTCAGATATGAACAAACAAACAAAATAAGGAAACAAAACAAAGTATGTCATGGGACCTTTAGGACTAACAAATTTATTTTTAGTGTGAGCTTTCACGAATGACATTCCACTTTAGACAGTCTGAAGAAGTGGATTGCAATTAAAGGTGGGCACAAATATTAAAACACATCAGGAAATTCATCAAAAAGGTGTGTGTTTTTTTGGTGTTTTTTTTTTTTTTTTTTGGTTAGCTGACTTGTTAGCCCACCAGGGAGCCTCTGCATACTTCCTTGCCTCTCAGCTGAGCGAGGATGACCTGTGCAGAGGAGCCCTGGTGGGCTGACAAGATGGCTAACAAACAAATATAATTTTTTAAAGTCACCTGGCCTGTTAGCTGGCCAGGCAGCCTCTGTGCATGTCCCCACTATTAGCTGAGAAGTGGAGATGTGTGCAGGGACCCCCCGCCTCTGGGAGCTAGAGTGTTCTGAAGATGGCAGCAGCAGTGGCAGGAGGAGGAAAAGGTAGGAAGGCAATGGAGCTATTGGAAGGGGTTGGGGGGGCAGACTGTGGGACTGGGGGGAAGTCCAACTTTTTTTTTAAAGATAGCCACTGGACTGTCAAAAAAAAAAATCCCAAATGATCCAACAACTTGATTCATGGTTCATTCGGAAATAATTCCTAAATTTGTGGTTCATGCCCATCTGTAATAATAATCAATGAAAGTTCATGTTATTTAGTTCAGCTGTGTAAGTGACTGTTCTGACACATCATCTGGTAGGTAATGCATGTCAGTGATGTCATTAAACCCATGATGTAGTGGAAGTCTTTGCACATGTGCAAAGCATACTGCGACCTGAGTGTGGTATGGAACACAGTGGATCTAATGACAGGTTCTGGAAAGCAGAAGCAACCTTGTTGACCAATAAAGAAGATCCAGACAGAATAAGAGGTCTTGTGATGCAGAAAGCCTGCACAGAATTTTGTGCCTTTCCCCTCCTTTTTCTGACTGGTCAGATAAAGATGTCTTCCTCATATAGATTTCAGATTTTGCACTTTGTTTATTGATTAACACCAATAAACAGCCCTTCTGTTCTACGTCTGGCTGTCTAGGAGAAGGATGATGAGGACTGATTTCAAATGTCCAGTAGCTACCCAGTCTAGTCTTGGTTGACATTTTCTTTTTAAAATGTACTATCTTAAAATCTTTCCAGGTATCTGCCAAATTAGTGCCTTATTTTCTCCTAATGGGAAGCTGTAGACATTAAACAGGGCACATGTAGTCTAAAATTCAAAGTTTTTTTGTTCACAGCAGAGGATCAAAACTTTTCCTGTTTCTCTCTTCACAAGAGAGACTACTTCCTGCTGAAATTCAACACCAGCATTGTGACACTTGAGCAGCCTTTGATTATCTACTGTTTCTCCCCTTCTCTACCACAACTGAGACTGAATAGGGATGCAGAATTCTAGGATACTAGTCTGGTTTCCCTTTTTTGCCCCCAGTACTTATTGAAATACCATGCCTGAAAAAAGGAGTCTTGACTGAGAAACCTTGGACACAATTTGTGCCACCTTTCTTTTTCCTTACACATGTGTAAGAGTTGGTGCTGGGTGACAGATCTGAATAGGTTTTGAATTTGCCTTAACTGAAAATGAAATATTCCATTAGATTTTAGAATACAGTAGTCTCTAAGTAGCAGAAGATATGTCCCATACTAAATCTTCAAAAATTAAATGTCTAAGCCTGCTTTGCTTTTCCCAGGAGCCTGTACTCTTGGGGGGAAAGGGCACATGTTTTCTGCTTTGTGCTTTGCAGTCTCAGTACATTTCAGGGAAAGGGAGAGAGAGAAAGTTGATAATTCTCCTTTGGCAAAACCGGGTGGGGGAGAAACTAAGATTTGTCTTTCCATAGTTTTTGTTTGACCTTACTCAAGCATTATAGTCTCTTTTCCGAGGCTATGTCTGAGTGAAGAAGAGTCTGTGCATGCAATGTCATGGGGACGTGGTGGCACTGCAGGTTAAACTGCAAAGCCTCTGGGTTGCAAGGTCAAAAGATCAGCAGTTCAAATAGATGCAACGGAGTGAGCTCCCGTCGCTTGTTCCAGCTCCTGCCAACCTAGCAGTTTGAAAGCATGTAAAAATGCGAGTAGATAAACAGGTACCACCTTGGTGGGAAAGCAATGGCATTCCGTCTCTAGTCATGCTGGCCACGTGACTATGAAAACTGTCTATGGACAAACGGTGGATCTATGGCTTGGAAACGGGGATGAGCACCACGCCCTAGAGTCAGACATGATTGGACATTTGTCAAGGGGAACCTTTACATTTACATGCAATGAACATCTTTCCAGTCTATCCTGAAACTCTGCTGAATAGACAATTACTACTGCAACATCTTAATCTATATTCTGTGACTCCTATATGACATACTGTTTCTGTTTAAAGAAGAGGGATGGGTTATCCTCTATAACCTGCTACGACAAAAAAATGCAGAAAATTATGTCAATGGAGTTTTATTTCTCAAGAAACACTGCTATCAATGTGGGGTGTGCTGCAGATTCAAAGAGAGAACCCAATATTGGTGGAGAGTAGTTACCCTTTTCTACCAATGTCAGAAAAGTTGAGCATCTTTCCCTAAATTAAAACAATCGAGACAGCAGCCACCATGATAGCCCACCATTTACTGGCTTATATCTTAATCCCATTGGCACCACACAGCTCTACTGTAACTTCCAGTCTTTACTAGAGGAAGCACCCACTGGACGTCTCTGGCAGCAAATGTCCATGACCCAAACAGAGAGCATGTCACCTCCTGCTATGGCATGATGCAATCCCCCCTCCATCTCAGGTCAAGGATGATGAGTATTCTCTTGTCACAATTAAGTTCTGTTCCATCTGCTATTCCTTGCATCTTCCCCCGAAGTTAAGTCTCCCTGCTTGAACAAAGATTAACTGATAGTGGTAAAGCAGGTATTCCTCTGTACACATTTGGTATGAGATGCAACCTGTTTCCCCATGTATAGTCAAAAGAGCATCTTGTTAAAAAAGGGGTCTAAAGATGAGCAGTGACAACTTGCACTTATCCGAATAATGAACAAGCAAAGAACAACACTGATAGAGAAAACTGTTACCTATCCCCTGTGGTCAATACTGAATTACAAGCTGGCTCCTGCATCCTGTACCAACTGAAGGTTTTGAACTGCCTTGTGAGGCATCTTGTTCATTACTTAATAATCTGTACTTGCTGAGTATGCGCCGTTAACCAGCTACAAATCCACCTAACATTTAGCACATATTTTCTCACCTTTTCAAGGAGAACATCACTGGAGGCTTTATGGAAAGCCTTCCTGAAATCAAGCTATAATACATGTGCATCATTCCCTTGAACTGTCAGTTCAATGATTTTGTTTAAAAGAGAGGGAGAGAGAGAGAGAAAGAGGCAAACGATAGTCTGGAAATAGTTTTTTTTTTTTTTAATAATATCCATGCTAGTTCTTTGCAATTAGTATTTTCCCCGTAAATATGACAGATTATGGCTGAACCATTTTGAGAAATTTTTCAGATATTGCTGTCTATGTGACCAATTGACAATTGCTTGGATCTGCTTTTGAAGAGAAGGGCAACATTTGCCTACCTCTACTCTCACACTACACCACCAGTTCCCCATGTTATTTCAAAATTAGAGTGTGACCAGATGGTTGGAAAGGCATGCATTCAATCACACCAGAAGGAGACTCTTTGCAGGGTGTAATATCCCTTAAAATGAACCTTCTGTCTGTTGGAGAACTGGTCTCCAGCCAGCCCCCAAAAGTTGTAGTCCTACAGCTGAATGAAAAAGGTCCTGCTTGAGATCTGATCCCCATATGATTACACCCTTAGACAGAGGGTCTATGATTACCCCAGGATGCAGTTTGACAGGCCCCAAAGATCTGACCGCCTAGGTGTTCCTGCAATACCTTTTTGGCTATCTTGGACTGTAAATCTTTTCCTTTATCATTTGATCTATTTTTATTTAGGCAAAGGAGGCAAAATAAGGCTTTAGATGATCCCTTTAGTCATCTTGTCCTTGCAGACCTATTTGTAAAGATTTTCTTGGGGTCTGGGGTCTAGACTAATTAAAGCTGGGAAGAGTGAAAACGTAGCAGTCCCTTTGAATGCCAGCCCGAGGGTCTTTTCACCTTGGATTTTATTGGTAGAAGGCCGTCACCATGTCGTTCTTGATTATAAGCACTCTGCACATGCTTCAGAACAAAGTACTGTGGTAGTATGGGCCAAGAAGGGTGAGAACTAGGACTTAGATGAACCAATGTAGTTCTGCATTCACACCACAATTGGAGCATTTCTAAAGAATGAACTTTATTAAAGACACAACACGTAAAACATTGTCCGAGGAGCCAAACAGTAAAGTTACACAGACTGCTTAGGCAAGGTACAAGCTTAGTAAAAGACAATCAACAGAAGTAGCTATTCTATCCCGACTAATCCCTAACTGCTTAGCTTGAGCTAAGTGGCACTTACTTAGGTCTTATGTATTGAGTCTTGTAGAGATCAAATCTCTCTGGTCAGGAATACAGGAGACCACTAACTCCTTTTGTTAGGCTCTTGCCTTCTATTGACATTTTTCAGCCCCTTTATTACTGATCTCCTGGCCCAAAGGCACTTCAAAAGAGGCTTTGCTCAAGGCAATTAACTGGGCTGCCTCTAAAGGTAGAGGGGAGCAGTTTTCCTGTTGTATTTTGCATCATAAGAGATTCAAGCCAGTTTACAGATCACTATTTCTACCAAATGTTGTTTGCACAGATCCTTGGTAATAATGGATTCTCAAAACAATTTGAAGTGTGTGTTTGGCTTTTGCTGGAAACTATCTTGAAAGGTTTGAGTCTGATAAGATCTCTGATGCTTAATTTTATGTCCCTGGAATCTTGGCCTTGAAGGTGTTCTTTCTTTTGTTCTGAACATAATCCTCCCCAGAAGATTATGCATTTTTCTATTTTTTTTTTAGTATTTTTGGACTGTTGTTGAAAAATATACTTCTTGCCTTTTTAACATTCTTTGCAAGGCAAGGTTATTGCGATGGGATGCCCTGGAACGATGGCTGATTATCTTATCCTCATGGCTCAAAATTGTTCCATGTTCTGCCATGCCTTGTACCTCCTTAGTTTATTATACTTTATGCTTTCCAGTAGCGTATCCTGTTTTTGTTTTGGAAATCTTCATCTTCCTGATGAGTTGATGCACGGGTAGGCATGCCTCTTTTTTCCAAGGGTCTGCCACCTTGCACTTCCAGCAGGTATACCAGTGGTCCCCAATGTTTTTGACAGCAGGGGCCAGTTTAGCTGAAGCCCATTCTCCCAAGGACCGGGGTGGGGTACTCGTTATGCAGTAGGTTGTCTGAGGGTAGCTTTTAACCAAACTCATTACATATATTGTGCCAGGAAAGATGAGCAGCGAGCAGGAGGTGAGCGGTAATTGAAGCTCCGCCTCCTGTTAGATCAGCAGCAGCTTAGAACCTAATAGGAGCGCAGGCTCCTATTACATTCTAATGCCACAGGCACAGCTGATCTAACAACAGCAGGAGGGCAGCAGGGAATGAAGTTCCACCTCCTGTCACATTAGAATCCAATAGGAGTGCACTGACAGGAGGAGGAGTTTTGCTTGCCACTCACCTCATCTGTCCCGGTGACCTAGTCCTTTCACGGACCGGAACTGGTACTGGGACTGGTCTGCAACCTGGGGGTTGATTTAGTACATCCTTGAATGGAGAAAATCAACATAGCACAGATCATGCTTTTCACCACTGCAGTTCTCTTGCCAGTCATATTGCTTCTTTTTTTCTCTCTTTTTCTTTTTTTGTATATGGTGATGTGGGCTTTCTGGATTTCATCTTGAGCTTCTTTATTACATTTCTATGTAAAACTCTCTGTTTACTACTTTCTGGTTACACTTTGCAATAGTTAAGTTCAGAAGTTATAAGAGCATGTAGCACAATGTTTAGAAAACATTTAATGGAAAGGTATAGTGACACATCACCCAAAATTGTTGGAACATACTTCCGGCCCTCAGGAGAAAACTTGGCAGCTGGAAACCTAAGCATTTTCCTTGTGACCTCAGCCAAGGTATCCATTTACATCATTAGAATGTCTATTGCAAAAAATGTGTTTTTGTCTGGACTGAATCCCTTACTGACCCCAGGCTTGTACCAGTTGTTTCAGATAGGAGAATCAGAGGTGAACATCTATGTACTGATGAATGTACTTTGAATGACCCCCATTCATTAGATGAACAGCAGCCTAAGAGACAGCATGGACTCCTGAGACATCCCACAAGTAAGCTCTCAAACAGAGGAATAACAGTGTCTCAGTATTACCTTCTATAACTTTCCAAAAAGATCAATCAGTGTGTTTTACTCTCAACCCCTAATCTTGCAAGAAGAATGCAATGGCCAGTAAAATCAAAGGCTGCTCAGAGGTCCAGGAAAAGCAATGTGATCTCATTCACCTTGTCCTTGCTTAAGTGCAGTTTCTATATCTGGGAAACCAAACCTCTGACACCAGATTGGAATATATCAATTTAATCTGTTTCTATGGAAAAAAAATATTATCTTAAGTCATTGTGATCCTGCTTTAGGCCAAGGTTTGGAACTAAAATTGGTTTGGTTGCCATGGAAGAAACCTGTATCAACAAAGACACTAATCTAGCTAAGAACAGAAGACAAGATACCGTCAGTCAATTCTTCAGATTGAGGGTACCTTAAAAAATAAGGAGAGTGTCTTAAAAATAGTGGCCTTAACATAGCCACTTTCTGCACAAATTGTATCCTTGTATCCTTCAGCGAGGGCACATGTTCACCTTTATAAAAAGCCATAGTCTCAGTTCTCACATTGTTAGAAGTAGCCAGTAAGGGT
Source organism: Pogona vitticeps (assembly GCF_051106095.1). Taxonomy (NCBI): domain Eukaryota; kingdom Metazoa; phylum Chordata; class Lepidosauria; order Squamata; family Agamidae; genus Pogona; species Pogona vitticeps. The sequence goes on along the minus strand of NC_135787.1, from coordinate 94,971,837 downwards.
AGAGATCCAACTTTTCTAACTTTTTGAACATATTTTATTTTATAGAACAGGTTTCTGTAAAGCAGAAGACAGATTTGGATTTTGCTGTTAGGCCTCTGAGTGATTTGCAGAAGACTGGCAAAGATTTCTAACTCCCAGTTGATGAACAACTGAAATTTTGATGTCTACATAAAGCTTTTAGAATCCCTTACAGTATATGTAGTAAATCATATGTTGATTCATATTCATGTATGCAATGTATAGACTATGGGGTGTACAGTGGATCCTCGACTTACAGATGGTTCGACTTACAGACTTTTCGAGTTACAGACTTCTCTGGCTGCAAAATTTAGATTTGACTTGCAGCTGGAGAATCAACCTACAGACCAGAAAAAAACCAAAACGGAACAAAAACGGATGGTTACGGATTAATCGGTTTTCAATGCATTGTAGGTCAATGGAGCCTCGACCTACAGACTTTTCGACCTGCAGCCACCGTTCCAATACGGATTAATTCTGTAAGTAGAGGGTCCACTGTAATAGAAAACTGGATCAGTGCAAATTCCATGTTTGGCTCTTGTAGGTGAACCTTGGGGTTCTGGTGAAAAAGAAAGCATATCTGGCAAGCCTGAAGTCCACCCTCTATTGTTACGAAAGACAGAAGAACAAAATAGTTACTGTGATGCAGGAAGAAAGAAGTTAAAACTTTTTCTTAAAAAACTTTTAGCAGCAGCTGAAAAGGGGGACAAAATTGCAGAGGTTGGGCTGTTAATACTGGGAGGGTGTGAAGAGATAACAAAGTTTGCTTTGCTTGTAATAGTGCAAATGCCTTAAATCCAGAACTCAGCTGCATCATTCAAATGAAAGGGGAAGTTGTAATAGGCAGAGGAGTGCCATGTTTATTTACTGTGTGTATAAACGGATGACTCAGATGCAGTTGGTACTACAGAATGGAAGAATGAGATTAGTTTATGCACATAAAATACTTTTCAGATGAGAAAAATAAAATAAGAAGTTAAACAATTAAGAACAGAGTTTATTTACTTAGGAATAAGTTCAGATACAAAATGTATGTGTAAACTACATTAAGGTAGCTATAGAATAAAAGCAGAAGATAGAAACAGCAAAAGCTGGAGTGCAAAGGTTATACAGAAAGATGCAACATGCATTAAATACAGGTGAATTCAAAAATTTAAGTGCTGATGTTCATATATGGACTTCAGTTTAAAATGGACAGTCTGACTTGAAAACTCCCATTAACAAATCTCTCTCTCTCTTAGTTTCTCTATTCTCTCTCACACATGTACACAAACCACACACACATTATTATAGATACATACAAACATACATACCTAGGCTGCAAGATTACACTTCACATAGTACTAGGAACATAATCAATTGAAGATCATTTAAGGTTTAATCTCAATAATTTTCATGGTAAAATGTTTTAAAAGGCAAATTCTTTCCCTAGGATTTCAGAGTAGCAGGACAGAATAGTTTGGCTATTGTTAGCATGTAACAGACACGTGCAAATCCCAAAATAAGTATGGATAAGCAATTAGGAAAAATAACAATCAGACTGCATGTATTTGTATCATACAAGTTATTGACACATTTCTGGAATAAGGAAAAATGAGGCCATCCCTTTGGGGCCATATATGGAAGGCAAAGTGCAGAAGCCTTGAAGTGCACAGTACTCATTAGGAAACCCAGGAAGGGGGGTTTCTTTGCCTCCCCCATCCCACCATCTTCCTGCTATCCACACGAGAGTTACAGGCTTTCTGTGGAGTCTGGCAGAGAATCTAGCTGAACAAGCTGATTGTTGTATGCTATTCAGAGTGCACAGAGGATCACTTCTTCATGGGGGTGGGGGGGTCTGCCCCAAAGATACATGATAATATGTGCAGATTTTTTTCCACAAGCTTTGGAGATTTCCACACCGCTCCATCAGGCAAGATATTTCCGAGGGGCATGATTAGGATGGAATGGGAGGGGAATGTCTTCCCTTTAGCTACTAGGCAACACTAGCCAACTTGCATTCAATTTTATTAGCTCCTGCTTCATCAAAAATCAATAAGCAGTTTCAATAATAAAATATATGATACTATATAAAACTCTATGACTGTCTAGTGAGGAATCGAATGGACAAATTTGAGTAAAATCCCTGGGGACACATCTGGTAAAACTAGATATTGCTGTTTTGGAAAAGAGGGAAGTCACTCTAGTACATCTTAATGCATTTCAGTCTGCATCTCTTCCCTTTCTCCATCTTAACACTTTGATACTTCAGGTCTCAATATTAAATCGGTCTCTACCCCTCTGTTTGTAGCATTTGCCTTTATGATGTGATGTGGAGACATGTCCCAAACAAAGGTATTTCCTTGTCCATAGAAGTTACTTTGTAATCCCTATGTGGTATAGTAGGACTCTCATATCTGCAGGATCAGTATCTGCGGTTTCACTATTCACAGTCTGAAAATATAAAAATACAGTGAGACTCTCATATCCATGGGATCAGTATCCATGGTTTCACTTATCCATGGTCTAAAAATATTAAAAATATTAATAGAAAAAGATCCAGAAAAAACTATTTCACATGTACTACCAGAGCCAGCCACTAGAGGGAGTCAGAGATCATGCTATGAATATTTGCTAGGGAAGAATATACAGTATAGCATAGTCTATGGTAATGCATGTGAATTTTTTTAAAAAAAGCTATATCATGCTTTATACTCGCTCTCGCTCTCTAGTGTTTGCTATTATTCATGGTTTTCAGGATATACAGTGACACTTGGAACCTATCCACAGTGGATATGGGGGGGTATCTACTGTATTTGCATGTATGTTCAGATGTGAAGGCCATACAGAACTGTCATTACATGCTTTGGAGGAGGAACACAACTGTGCCTTTCAGAAGCGCTGTGAGAACCTAGTGGTCACCTTGTCCAAACTTGATTATGGTATATGCTGAGGCAATAATGACAAATACTGCCCACACTTAAAAAATGTTTCCTTGAGGTTTCCTTGGAAACACTCCTTTTTACTTGGCCTTTTCAAATGAAAGAATATTTATTTTCAACATATAAAAAGTAATAAACCTTCTGTTCTAACAATGACAGCACACAAAGGAAAAGGAAAACTCATGCTGTAATTCTTGCACTTGTGCATCAAAATAAGACCATAAGAATGCAGATTTATAAGTGACTGGTGCATCTTCCTGGTCTTGTGCTTAATTACTGTCTGCAGTATGAACAGGCTGGAGCCAGAGTGGGATACAGACAAGACTATGTAGGCCAGAATATTTGCTAAACCAGGTGATTTTTGGGTGGCAAATTTCAAAATAATGCCCACTGCCCTACAACATGGCCCATTTCCACCCTGACTTGTGTTCTGGGAGCTGTAGTGCAGGAAAAAAATAATTCTTCCCATTTCCAGAACACAGATGGACATCTTTTAGTGGGCTTGGGGACCAATTTTCCATCCTAGTAGTCACTACAGGCTGCACCAAGCCCAGGAAGGGAGGGGGAGGAGCTGAACAAAATTTGAAGTGCCTCGGCAACCACTTTCAGGTTCAACTTTTGGATTTTTGAGTGCCTGAGCCAACTTGGGAGCGACAGCCTATCCTCTGTAAAGGAAGCAGGAAAAGTCTGCTTTGTCTCTGAAAAATAAATTTGGCTAGGGGAACAGGGTGAACTAAGAAAGGGTGCACAAAAGCCTTTGCGAGCCAACTACAGCTCACTGGCCACACTGGGCCTACCCCTGCTATAGGAACAGATCTCAGTTATTCTTCTGTATCTTATAAAATTTGCAATATGAATAGAGGCAATAAATATTGAAACAAATGCAATGAGGAATCACTACATATGAAAGGCAATTAAAATTTGGAAATACCTGATTTGTATTTCTCATGGGTAGGTTTTTCCTGATTATCTGTTAGTAAAACTGGAGGTGGATGCTTGGCTTCTTCAAGAGTGCTTTTGTCTGAAGAGGGCGGTGTGGGTGCCAGTAACGTACTGTTTGGGCTATTAATGTCCCCTTCGGCCATAAGAGTCAACTCTGCTATATTCTCATCCTCAATAGTTTGCACAAATTCACTTTCCAGTTCTTTTGACTGCCTCTTCCTTACATTGGTCTCTTGCAAAGGTAGAACTGGAGACAATGGGCTGCTCGATGGACCACTGGAAGTCTTCTGGCTGACAAAAGTGGCCGGAGCAGCTGTTTTCTGTTTATTTTTTGAAAGATTAATTTTCACAGCTGAGCCTTCACTGTTGTTTTGGATGAAATCCATTTTGCCACTAGGTTGTGTACACTTGACATCAGGATGCGCAAGTCTCTTGCTGCAGCTTTTAGATCCTTCAGGCGTAGAGGAAAACAGGTCTGTCCCAGAAGGCGGTAAATGAAGAAAATCTGGCAACACAAGGTCTTCTTTCCTCAGCAGTCCCCGCTGGTCATCTGCTCTGTTACTTTGTACTTTGGATATGAGGTCAAAAAATTCTGTTGCAAAAAACCCAAAATAACCTTATTTAGTTAAGGTTTCAAATTCAATGACACCACATTATTATTTACTAATGTTTGTCAGAAGCATACATTTTACTTCCCGTTATTTATTAACAACATTGAAAAAAGAGCAACAAGATTTCATACATTTATCAGAAACTCCTTCTACTGTATTGTAAATGATATAAATAAATACAAGTAACCTTAAGTTTCATATGCTAGAATTTCACTTTTCTCTTGTACAATCCACACAGAAGTAAGCCTATAATGTAGGTCAATGTATATATTTTGACCATCACACAACTAAACAATTTCTCCAAATTTCAACCATTTGCCATGCACAGTCTTCCAGTGATACAACAAAATGATTTGCTCTGGTTTTCAAAGACTGGCCTTGTGAGAGAAGAATATACACTTACTTCTTCTGGGGTGATATTGGAATTCAATTTGATAAAGAGATTACCCCCAAGTACACAAATGTAAATTTAGTTTCATTTTATTTTATTTTTATTTTGCCTTTTTTTAAAAAAAAACATTATTCTGGGTGTTCAGGTGAAACATCCTTGGTTCTGCACAACCACTCTTTTAGTCATGTGACACTGGGATTTTCATTGGAGCTATAAACTATCTTGCACTTTATCCAACATGTCATTATCCCAGTTAATGTGAGTTAAAAGACAACAGTAATCTTGGAACCCCAGATGTTTAAATGGCTGTATATATTTGAGTTTTCTTGACATACCAGCTTTTAATTCTACATTTGTCATTTGTAGTACCTTGTAGGAAAGACAGCATTTCCCTTACTTGGAATTATATAAGGCAAGAATGAGACAGCCTTCTGCCACAGGTAACTTGGGGGAGGGGGGAAACCCGTTTAGTAGAAACATGTCAATTGACTTCCATGTCCTTCTCCTTTCCTTTTGAATATTGTCAAGCACATATTAGCTAACTGAGGAGTGAGATACACAGAACTGGTGGACTAGCAGCCCCCAAGCTGCTTTGCACTCCCCCACAGTCCTCCTTTTGTGAAATGCAGGTGAACTACAGCACCAAAAGTTATGGCATAAATGACTCCTGCTCAACTGGGGTCAGTTGTACAGTCTTCCAAATGCACAGAACTGCTAAAGTATTAGCATATTAAAAATAGATCCCTTTGATATGTCTCACTCTGTGGTCTTGAACTACAGTGATGACAGCCCCCTCTAAACTCACAAGTGGTTTGGTTATTCCTGTTGTGCTGAATGAAGATATCCCTTACGTAGGGAGAGAGGAAGAGAGACAGTGAGAATCACCAGTGGCTTGTCCCAGAAAAATCTGTATGATTAGTGTGCAGGTCCTGTCAGCACACAGAATTATCATGATGGTACTGCTAAATTGCCTGACGTTCCTTCAATTTGGGTTATTTAATAGAAAGAGTTATTTACTAGCAATATACTGTATGCATGTAAGCACCAATAATGTATTGTCATGAAATTTTGAAACAATAGACATTTTTGGAGGTCACTAATTCATACAGATGCCATAATAAATAAATAAATAAATAAATAAATAAATAAATAAATAAATAAATAAATAAATAAAAGTCAGAAGTGACATAACAATGCATAACAACAAGCCGCGTAACAGAGGACGAAATGTTGCCTGCTTTGAGCTGGGTTCATTAACAGAACGGTACTATGGCAGTCTGGCTATGTATTGTGTGTGCTTCTTAGTTTTGTTATTGAGAGTGCAAGGCATTCCATGTAACTGAAACATATCTTTCTATATTATGAGTATACTGAGCTGCAACTCTAGACACACTGCCTAGACACAATAAAACCAGGCACTATATACAGTCATGTGAAAAAGAAAGTACACCTTCTTTGAATTCTATAGTTTTATGTATCAGGACATAATAAAAATCATCTGGTCCTTAGCAGGCCTGAAAATTAGGTAAACAGATGAAGAACACATGACATATAACACTGTGTCATGATTTCTTTTACAAAAATAAAGCCAAGATGGAGAAGCCATATGTAAAAAAACTAAGTACCTCTTATGATTCAAGAGCTTGTAGAACCTCCTCTAGCAGCACTAACGTCAAGTAATCATTTTCTATATGACTTTATTAGTCTCTCACTTCATTGTAGAGAAATTTTGACCCCCTCTTATTTACAATGCTGCTTCAGTTTATTGACGTTTGTGGGCATTTGTTTATGCACAGCTCTCTGCAGGTCGTGCCACAACATTACAATTGGGTAGAAGTCTGGACTTTGACTGGGTCATGCCAAGGGCGTACTCAGTTTTTCACACATGGCTTCTTCATTTTGGCTTTGTTTTTGTTAAATAACTCATGAGACAGTGTAAAATGTCACCGTGGCGGAGTCTTGTTGTTCATCTGAGGTGCACTTAACTTTCAGATCTGCTAAGGACCAGATAATTTTTATTATGTCCTGATGTGTAAAACCAGAGAATTCAAAAAGGGTGTATTTTCTTTTTCAGATAAGGGTGACTTTTTCAGTTCCAGAAGCTGCTGTAGAATCCTCCAATCTCCTCCTAGAGGAGTTTTATACCTTCCTTGCCTGTCTAACGAAAGTTAGGCACTCTTCTCAGTAGTGATGGAGGTGCATTTATAGTGAAATCATATGCAATTTTATTTATAGGTTAAATAAACTATAAATTGTTGAATCAGTAGTTAATAAGCTATTCATGACTGAAAATAGTCCAAGCAAATACCCATTTCTAATTAAGAAAATAATTACCTGGCCCCATATGCCAAATCATATATTTGTTCCCATAATACAGAAGAAAATACCCACTTCCAGAAGGTGATCTGGAAAGTCTAAGACAAACACATACACACATGCAAAACACACACCACTCGAAAACAAGTAAACAAACCAGCTAACATACCACATATAGATATGTACTTTAACATAACCAAAGCACGGGTAAAACACCCCTCCACTCTGTACCATCTCTTCTTGCTTCACAAGATATTACCCCATTCCCAGCCCTTCAGACACTCATCATCACCTTCAGCCTACCTTTTTATTTTCTTCTACATGGCTGAACACACCAGCTGCCCATGACTTCTATTTTCTGATCACATATATGAAGATGTCCGAGGACAGCACACCGCTCTGAAGCAAACCATCCTCTGAGCTATCTTTTTTCAAAGAAGTGTTTAGAAATTATGAAGTCTGGGAGGTCCACGGATGATGTCACTCAGAAAGGGAGGCAGACATACACTGCCCCTGGATGGTTGGTGAATAGAGGAGGGGCTGCCTCACCAAATTTTGGGATAAGACACTCCATCACAGTCCACAGGATGTCCCTGCAACTATTTCTATGAAAGTCATTACCAATCTTAGCACTTTAGATGTTTCTGGATTACAACTTCCAGAAGTCCAAGCCAGCACAGCAAATCGGCAGAGTGTCTGAAGTGATAGCCCAGTAATGTCAGAAGTTCCACAGTGGAGATGTCCGGATTTACAAAGAACCAACAGTTCTTTAACCACTTTCAAATGTACTGTATTTCTTTACCAGATAACTATAAAATATTTGTCTGAAGGTACAGTCTTAACAAAAGGCTGTTTTGTTAATACTATCTCATTGTCCCAGAAAGACTTAAGGTAACTATTATGACCAGAACTCTCATAAAGATCTGAGGAGCAGAAGTGAGGCAGAAGGGCAACATAATTTACCTAGTTGTAATACTAAGATACTTTCAGGGGTTTGCCTGATGTAAACCCACAGATGTGCTTTGAACAGATTTATTTAGGTCAAATGATCTTGTCACTGCCTGTGGTTACTATGGATTTTAGTCACTTATTTTGATTTGCTTCTAACAGAGGTATTTTTAAAGCTATTACAGATCTGCTTTTCTCTGGGACACTTTTGGTGGATCCTCTCTAGTGTAGATATTCACAAGCTGAAAATATGTATCTCCCCTCCTCATGTGCACATATTTTGCTTTGGGGATATCTCTCATTTCTTTGATGTTGGTTGCAAGGGGAGAGGCTAGAGAGAGAAAAGATGAGGAGAGAAAGAAACTTAAAACATTTAAGCTAATGTGGGTTCTTAATAGTTCCTGCCAACCCAATAGTTGTGTTCATTAAGCAGGGCTAGTTGGGAAATTAAAATGGCTCCTCATATAGAAATGCGAAATTAGAAGTGGGCTCTGACCACCTTTTCCTAGGATGAAACACCATTCTGAGGCAAAAAATGCCTTATGTGGGGCTTCCGAGAAATATACTCACAATGGGTTTCTACTCATTTGATTACTGAGTAGTTATTCTCCTCCATCTTGCAAAACAGAAATTTCGATAAAGACATATTATCAGGGTGCTGGATTACAAGGACTCATCTTGTAAAGGAGAGTAAGGCCTTAGGGAGCTGAGCAGCCTTTTGTTAAGGCTACACCTTTAGACAAATATTCTACAGTGATCTGCTAAAGAAACTGGAAACTCCCCCCAAAATAGCTGTTATCCTCAAACTAGATGTTTCCTATGAAACACAGAAACGACATACACACATCATACATAACAGAATGGAAATATGCAATATCTTTGACTTTATATTTCACCAGCAAACAGCTACAGTGGTGCCTCGTATAGCGATCGCTCCATTTAGCGGTGAAATCGCTTTGCGATGGACTTTTTGCCATCGCAAGAGCGATCGCTTTGCGATGGCCCCTATGGGGAAAATTCGCTTTGTGATTATTGCGGGGGAGCACTCCCCCATGATCATCACAAAGGCCCGCCCATCAGCTGTTCCAAAAGGCGAGCCCTTGGGCTGCTCTCGGAGAAGCGCTTCGCTATGAGCAGCCCAAAGGCTCACTTTTTGGAACAGCTGACGGGCGGCCTTTGGGCTGCTCGCGGCGAAGCACTTCTCCGGGAGCAGCCCAAGGGCCCACCCGTCAGCTGTTCCAAAAGGCGAGCCCTTGGGCTGCTCCCGGAGAAGCGCTTCGCTGCAAGCAGTCCAAAGGCCCACTTTTTGGAACAGCTGACAGGCGGGCTTCTGGGCTGCTCGCGGCGAAGCGCTTCTCCGGGAGCAGCCCAAAGGCCCGCCTGTCAGCTGTTCCCTCCCCCTCGCCCAGACCCCCCAGCGAGCTTCCGAAGCCACCGCTGCTCAGCTGGGGGAAAATGCCAGCTAGGGCTTGGGAAGGACCGCGGGGGACCCCTTCCCCACGGTCCTCGCAAAGCCCTAGCCGGATTTTCCCCCCAGCTGAGCGCCGGTAGCTTCCGAAGCCGCCGCCGCTGCTCAGCTGGGCGAAAATGCAGGCGGTGGCTTAGGAAGGACCGCTGGGGAGGGTTCCCTCCCCCGCAGTCCTCCCAAAGGCCCCATTTTCACACAGCTGATCGACGGTTCCAAAATGGCCGCCCGCTATGTTGCCTCGCTTTAGAGGCACCGAAAATGGCCGCCCCTATGGAGGATCTTCGCATAACGGTGAGTCCCCCCCCATAGGAACGCATTAAACAGGGTTTAATGTGTTCCTATGGGGTTTTTTGCCCTGTATAGCGATGAATCCGGCTAGCAACGATTTATCCGGAATGGATTATCGTCGCTATGTGGGGCACCACTGGGAGACCAGCAAGATTGTTTGGGGTGGCACATGGTTGATTCATACACACTCTTAACATCCAACACCGCACAGATCCTTCTGAATATTAACCAGATGCTACAATAAATGTTACAGAACAGCAGTGGTGCCGCCAGTGTGCTCCATATGAGCAGAGCCATGCTTTTTGGAATGTGTGGCCTGGGCTAGCGGTCTCTGAGCCTGCTTCCTCAGTCACAGGACATCTTCACTCCCACTTTTGGCCATGTACTGTAGAAGGAGCACCGGTGAGACTGCCAGTCAACTCAGCCTAACAACAAACAAGCATTGCCACAGGGTGTTGTCTCAGGTGGACAGTAAAAACAAAAGCAAGTAAGAACAAAGAAGTAGCTGAGAGTGTGTGGCTGCTGCTGTTGCAAAGCATGCAGTGCCTGAAGTGGACATCTCATTCTGCCTAGTGGTCAGATGGAAACAGCCTTCAGAAGTTTACACCTGGATCCACAGACTACATAAAGACTCGGCATGTGATGAATATGCAAGGAAAGATCTATATAAGATACTGCAGAAGTCACAGCAGTGAGGCATGGAGGGTGAACTCCTTTGCCCTTTTCTCGCAAGAGATTTCTGATGAAGGGAGTTTGCGTAAAAAAAAAGCAAAAGTAGGAGCTACCTGGTTCTTCCTCAAACCGGTCTCCCTCTTCTAAACGTCATCTCAACACTGTGCTAAGAATAACAACCTTCAGAATAACACATTTTCACAGGTAAGTAAATAACCACCACACACACACAGAGAGAGAGAGAGAGAGAGAGAGCACTTGTGAGAAGGGAGCAAAAGCACTGGAGAACTAGTGCTGGCATCCTTAACTTTTTTTAAAAGAAACTCAGACAATGGAGCCGGCTACACTTCAAAGAAAATGCCAATCATGGCCAACATTTTTTACTTTTCCAGAGTAAGTTAGGTCCCTGCATGCAGAGTTGGAGGTTGGGAGTTTATTTCTCTGCTGTGCATCCAAGAAGAGCCAGGCTGTGTGGCCTTGGACTAACTGCAGTCCCAGGATGCCCCCAGAAGAAGGGAATGGTAAACCACTTCTGAGAACTCTGTACCTAGAAGACCCTGCAAAGGGTCACCATAAGTCAGAATTGACCTGATGGCATACAAGTATTATAAGAATGTCTCTGAGAAGCCCTGTTGTCCTACTTAACATTTTTGGGAGAAAAAAAGTTTTAGAAAGAGAAAAGGAAGCCCATCCATGCAGCTGCATCCCACCTAGTAAGCTTACAATGAGAGACATCACAGTGGGATGGTGCGGGTTTCTCTGCACGTACCATGTTACAGAGCTGCTTAGTGGGTCTACTGAGTTATTTGAATGGATGCATGTTCATGAGGAGTGGCTACAATTGAATCTGCTGCCACCTATGTGGGCTTCGTCTGAAAACAAGTTTGAAGATCAGATACAGATTAATAATTGTGATAACAAGTCTTGGGTTGCATTGTTGAAACACCATGAAAGCATGTTGCCATGGCTTAGGTTTTATAGCATAGGTGAGCAAAGGAGAGCCCATGGGCTGCATGAAACCCCCCAAAGGCTCATCTTCACATACCAGCACTTCTGTCCCAGCTGCCCCCAGTCCATTTTTTCTTAAACACTTTTTTTGGCTCAGACAGTTGCCTTGTGTATTTTAGGGGGGGCAGGTGGGGAGGCAATTTTGCCACTTTCTACCCTGTACCAGCTGTTTTGGAGCAACAATTGCTTTTTTCAAAACTGAATTTTGCCCAGTTTCGTTCAGGAGCAACAAGAAAAGTGAGCTTGCTCCCTGTAACCACTGGAGAGCTTTTCAGTAAAAAATGAGAAAAATATTTCTGTTTGTGTATGTGTGTGGTGTGTACAACATTGGGAGCAGCCCTCCAGAGTCCAGGGACAGACATGTGCAGCCCCTAGGTCTCTGGATATTGTCCATAATTGATTTATAGTATCTTTCTGGATTTCTGTAAGGGTGGATTTATATAACCCTAAAGATTGTGCAAGGAGCTGTGCTGCCAACCAGCAGATAAACACAGAAGAAAAATATTCTGTATATCAGTACCATTGTAAAGAGGTTTATATACACCAAAGAAATTGGGGAGAAATGTGAATAAATAAAATCAACTCCCCTCTCCCGCCTTTAGCTTTTGTTTGGGTTTTTAATTTCTTTCACATACATTCCAAATACTTTCATCTACCAGTACAAGCAATTCCAAAGTGGATTAGATTTATTTAGTAGGAACATCAACATATTCCTGAAATGTGTAATTCAGCTCTGTTTTCTGCAATAATAAAATAAATTAATGCAACTGTTTACATAAAGGCTATGTTCATCTCAAAAACTAATACTACTGCATATACTAAAAAAAGTGACATACCCTCTGCTTCGTCCAAATTAATTTTGTGACACTTTTTTCCCCCAGTCTGTGCAATATAGTCTTCTCTTTTTGCTAGACGGACATCCCTAGAGTTTTTTCCACTTTCTCCTCTTATTTTAATAGAATTAGACTTTCCTAGAGCTCTTCCCTCTCCCTGTATTAGAAGGAAAGTTAAATGGCTACTTACATTTACATAATATTACAAATTATTTTAATAACATTTGATTTGTGAACCAAGCTGAAATTAACAATTATCTTTAATGAATACAAGAAGGAATTACATGTACAAACCAGAAAGTTGTATCTACATACCAACAATTAAAAAAACCCACAAACTATATATCTATATATATGCAGTTGAATGCAACTTTTCCCCAGTACTATTTCCCATAAGACAGATATATAGATAGATGCTTTTTCTGGCCAATGACGAATATCCAAAATACAAACAAATCATAAATACATGAAATGTGTTATGATCACTCTATAAACATAAAAATAAAATGACTAAAAACCTCCTAGTGGTATAGTTAGTACTGGATGTGTTTCCTGCTTAGAAGATCACTGCTGTTCACTAAAACTAAATAACTATAAATTTGGAGGGTCACCTGTCTAGTAAAGTTCCTACATATAAAGGAGTTAAACAAGTTTGTATATTAGTCCCATTATTATTTAGTTTTTACATTAACTCATTGGTTCCGGCTCTCAGTAAAACAGATTTCCACCCTCTGAGGACAACCATCAGTGTTGTCATACATACATATATGATGCAGCATTACTGTCGCAGATATCTATTGGCTTAAAGACAGCACTGTGTGTCCTGGTATATTATAATTGAGAGGAAAGCCTCCAAATAAACTATAAGAAAACTAAGGTTATGCTGTTTCCAAAAAGATCAAAACTCTATAAATGGTCCATAAATGGCTGTAAGATTAAGCAAACAAGGGCATTTAAGCATCTTGATGCTGCCCTTCAAATGGACTTGTAAGGCACATGCAGAATATGTAGTCCAATCAACAAAGAGATCTGCTTCTGCAATACTTTATTATTATTATTATTATTATTATTATTATTATTATTATTATTATTATTATTATTATTATTATTATTATTATTATTATTAGTAGTAGTAGTAGTAGTAGTAGTAGTAGTAGTAGTAGTAGTAGTAGTAGTAGTATTTTGCATCGGGGGCATTATATTTCAGCTACATTAAAACTGCTCCAGGCCAAATCTCTCAGTCATCTTTTCTATTGTGCATAACTGGACCCTTACTCATTTTTACTCCCTTGGAAATACTGTGTTTCCCCAAAAATAAGACAGGGTCTTACATTAAGTTTTGCTCCAAAAAACGCATTAGGCCTTCTTTTCAGGGGATGTTTTTTTTTTTTCATGTACAACAATCTACATTTATTCAAATACAATCATGTCATCTTCTGGTTGCTGCACAATGATGGAGGGTGGGGTTTCACTTAACTGGGGCTTATTTTTGGGGTAGGGCTTATTTTATGAGCATCCTGAAAAATCATACTAGGCCTTATTTTGAGGTTAGGTCTTTTTTTCAGGGAAACAGGGTAGTTCAAACAACCTATTCTTCAAGTACCCTGCTGGGTCTCAAATACTTCTCTGCGACTGAAGGTGGGCACCTGAAGGTTGAAACTAGGGTTTGGCTAGTTATTTTTAGATTGACTATTTGATTGATTGATTTAGCTGAACCCCTCTAATATTACAGGAAAATCATCAGTTTTACTCTCATAAAAGCTGTAGTATAACTTTCAACACAATACTGGGCAGGTGAGGTGAGGGTTATGTACCCAACTTCCCTTCTAGTCATTTTCCAGCCCTCTGGAGAAAAAAAAAAGGCTGTGAACAATTTGGAAAATGTCTCGGGAAATACCTTTCTTCCTTTGTGATGCTCCAGGAGCATCACAGATTGTTAGTTTTCATGGGGTGGGGGAAAGGGAGGGAATTGCATGTAATTGTATTTGAGATGTAGTTTGGCCTTTTGAAACAAATGTCCAGGTTATATCACACAATACACATTACAAGCAAAAACATAACTCATGGGGATGCACTGGTGAAAACAAGAAAATGAAGAGCCCACATAGGGAGACAAACTAACATAGACTATTAAAAAATACTCAATGAAGGCAATTAAACGCGTAGGTTATTCATTTCAATCACAATTTCCAATTTTGCATCACAGCTAGAGAAGAATTGGAGTAACAAGTGATTTCAAGACAACTTACTATGGATGCTTGATTTCCTGCATTAGAAGTTCCTGTTGGACTATGCTTTAATGATGTCCCCTTGCCCTGGTCTGTAAATGACAAAGTTGATGTTGACAATATTAATAATTATATTAAAAATACAATGGTCTTTCCCCCTGTAATACATATGCCAAAAGTCTCACAGGACTTTGTTCTTTGCTGTCAACAAGACTATTGTACAATAACTGAGCTACTGTAAACTATAGAGTAGATATAATCTGGTGGAAGGGCATGCAAATAATCTCAGTTTTCACTTGGATCAGATGTTGGCTTTTCTCCAAATGCAAACTTCTGCAAGCATTTCTTAACCTAATTTATCAATGGGAGACTGGAAGCTAGTAGTTTTCAGTTGTATGCTGCCACATGGGGGGTATGGTAGAAAACTGGTTGCCAAGAAATTAATAGTGGTGTAGGATAATATGCCTGCATCCTGAGAGTTTTCTTAACACCCACTATACTTTCATCAAAAGCTTCCATTGTGTTGTGCTAGGAAATTTATGTAAAATGATTACAGAATTACTGGCTGTTATTGGTGAGTGGCTATCTGTTTCCTTGGGATGGCTAGATGAGAGCTTATGTTTTAGGACAGATAATTTTCCTCAACTTCACAGTTTTTATACATGTTGGACCCATCACCCCAAATAAAATATGCATTACAAAATATTTGGTGTGTCTAGAAAATAAATGTGAGATTGAACAAATATCATTTTTGATAGACCTTATCAAAATTTGTGATTAGGGATCAATGGTCCCTTGTTTCATAACCAATGATTCAATTAAGATGTTAATAACCCTAATTCAACAATTCTGCAGAATCATAGTAGAGCTGGAAGGGATCTAAAGACTTATCAAGTCTAATATTCTGCTGAGGCAGAAAATCCACACCTAAGACATCCAAAAGAGACAACAATCTTTCTAAATTGGTCATTCCATTGCTGAACAGCAATTACTGTCAGGAAGCTCCTCCTAATGTTTAGTTGACATTTGCTTTCTTGTACTTGAATACACCATTATACGCCCTCCGGAGTGGCAGGACACAGGTTTGCTCTATCTTCCACAGATACTTTGCCCTTCAAGTTCGTACTCGAAGATGGTAACCAGATTACCTCCCAGTTATCTCTTCTCCAGGCCAAACACGATCTGACAACTAGCTACAAATGAAATTAACAATAGTATTGCCTAGGCCACATTTAATCAATTTGTCCACAGGAATTCTGTGGGGAACCTTTGTCAAAAGACTTGTGAATCAAGACAACACTATATCCACACTATTCCTTTTAATTACCAACTCTGAGATTAGTTTGATAAGACCTGCCTTTGAAAAACCCATGCCGTGGTGTTCCTCCCCAAGTGCTCAAAAGCTGCATATTTAATAAGCTGATAAATTAATATGTTAGAAAATGTCTTTGTATCATTGTCCAGTTGACCCATTGATATCTCTCTGGATTCCCCTTTTCCCCATTTTTGCAGATGGGGATGACATCTGCCCATTCCCACTCTTTAGGCACCTCATCTGTTCTCCAAGAATTCTGAAAGAATACAAGCAGAGAGACCCAGATATACATCTGCCAGTTCCTTTAGTACTCTGGGATGCAGCTCACTTCATGTTCCCATTTCATCTCCTTTCCTATCTTAGGCAGCACCCCCTCATCTATTCCTTTATTCTTTTTGCACTATTACAGCATTTTCCTTCCAGGAAATGATGGAGGCAAAGTAGGTATTTAACACTGGTATCATCACTCTTTGTCAACTAGTATTGCTCCTTCTTTTCCATGCTTCCTTGTTCTTCTGGCTGATTTTTGCATAGCTGAAAAAAAAATCCTTTTTGTTATTTCTAATGTCATGAATCTGACCTCCTTCTGCATTTCAGCCTTCCTAACCTTCTCTCTACAGCCTCGTAGTGCAGTGGTTAAGCTGTAGTATTGCAGCCAAAACGCTGCTCATGGTCAGTGTTGATACTAAAGCAGGGGTCTCCAACCGCCGGTCCGTGACCCAGCAGCGGTCCACGGCCTGGGGACCACTGTACTAAAGGATTTGACAAGGTTCACTCAGCCTTCCATCCTTCTTAGGTCAGTAAAATGGGTACCCAGCTTGCTGGGGGTGGGCAGGGAATGTGTAGCCTGTATAATTTAAAAATTATAAACTGCCCAGAGAGTGCTTTGAGCACTATGGGGTGGTATATAAGCAGCATACTTTTTATTTGCTTCTACAAATACTGTGTACTCATTTGTATTTTTCCTTGGTGATTTCCTTCTACTTCCATTTTCTGTTTATGCCTATTTATGCCCCCTTTAACTCCCAATCTTTTTTTTCCACAGGAATTGACTGAGACTTCAGGACCTCACCTTTAAAAAATTCCTATCCAGAGTAAATTCTCCTTTCAGTATTTCTGACTTCTGATCTCATCCAGCATTTTTAAAAACCTTCTGAAATCTGCTTTTTTAATAGTTCTGAATGAACCGTATATTAGTCCTAGCCTTCCTTTTCTTCAATATAACAAAGAAGAAGAATAGGCAGTAGCCCCTCCCAGAAACAGCTGTGGCATCATCCAGGAGGGTTTGCCCTACTACTGTAGATTAAGCCAACAGTTTAGCAACTTTGGGGAGGGACATTCCCCCACAAAAAATAAAGCAGATATTGTTTTTCTACAGGAAACACATAAACAAAAAGGAGCAAATTAACTAAAACTATATAGGGCTGGATTTTATGAAAAATTGTGTGAGAATTCAAGGTCAAGAGGTGTGACAACTGTTATTTCTAAGAAGTGTGAATTTAAGTTGAATAAACTAAAGAAAGATGATAAAAGAATATTTTTGATGTTACAAGGACAAACGAGAGGAGAAAATTGTATTTTAGTTAACACACATGCACCAAATGACAATCACGTTAATTTTTTGTGGAGGTATTCAAGGAACTGGAAAGTACAAGGAAAGGATATGTAATAATAGCAGGAGATTTTAATATAGTAATGGATAAAGATAAATTAAACACTACTAAGGGTGAAAGAAAGAATAATATTACAATATTAAGTAAACTGATAAGAAAAAGAGATATGAAAGATGTATTCTTGAAGGCTTTAATGGCTGGGATCAGATGGTTGTTTGTAGGAAAAACAACACAGTGAAACAGCCCGAAAAAACTAGAACAACCAGATATGAAAGATGTTTGGAGAGAACTGAAAGGAGATTAAAAGAAGTTTACTTTTTATTCTTTAGTGTGTAAAAGTTATTCTAGTATAGATGATCAGGCTAGTGATTTGATGGTAGGGAGACAAACAGCAGATTTGACTAGGACAGTACTAAACATAATACAAAATACTGATAAACAAAAAGTGAAAGCAGAAGCAGAAAGCATAAGTTATGGCACTGGATATATTCAAAGTGTCTGATTGTGTGGAATGGCCAATATTAAAAATGCTGATATATCAGGATACGAGAATCATTTTAAAAATGTGGTAAATCAACTCTACTCGGAAAACACTTCTACAGTACAGTGGTGCCTCGCTTAACGAGCGCACCGTACAACGACGAAATCGCATAGCGATCCCTTTTTTGGGATCGCTAATGCGATCGCTCAATGTCGTTTAGATAGGGCGAAACTCGCTTTGCAAAGATCGGCAAGCGTTTCGCTTACTGATCTTCGCAAAACGAAGCCCCGACGATCAGCTGTTAGATGGACAAAATGGCCGCCGGAAGCCCCGAAATGGCCGCGTGCAGCGTTTTCGCGCCCTCCCCTCGCTTAACGAGGACGCGAAAATGGCTGCCGGTCATAGGAAGCATCGCTGAACGGTGAGTTTTCGGCCCATTTGGGTTTTTTTGATCCGTTCAGCGATGTTTCGCTATAGCGAAGGTTAATCCAGAACGGATTATTTATTTATTTATTTATTTATTTATTTATTTATTTATTTATTTATTTATTTATTTTATTTCTATCCCGCCTATCTGATCATATTAGACCACTCTAGGCGGCTTACAGTAAAAACAACAATGTAATTTTAAGACTTTACAGCAGAAACGTAAATAAATAAAAAAAATAAAGAACAGAATAAGAAAAAAAAGATCATCAAGGGTTTTCTGTTGGGAAGGCCCGCCTATACATCAATGTTTTTAGTTGTTTCTTAAAAATGCCCAGCGAGGGAGCCGCGCGAATCTCAGGGGGCAAGTTGTTCCAAAGGCGAGGAGCCACCGCCGAGAAGGCCCGGTTTCTGGTCTTTTCCTTTCGGGCCTCTCTTGGCGTTAGGCTCCTCAACCTTATCTCCTGGCTCGCGCGAGTGACACGGGTAGATCTAGGTGGGAGAAGGCGTTCCGCCAAGTATCGAGGTCCTAAACCGTTTAGGGCTTTGTAAGTAAGCGTTAACACTTTGAAATCAATGCGGAATCGGATGGGCAGCCAATGCAATGTGGCCAGAGTGGGGGAGATATGTTGGTATCTTCTCAGCCCACTGAGTAGTCTGGCCGCCGCATTCTGCACCACCTGTAGTTTCCGCAGCAATCTCAAAGGTAGCCCCACGTAGAGGCACCACTGTACTAATAAAGACCTAGGTTGAGCTCTTAAACAGGGATCCTTTCCACGATATTATTTGCAGTAGTTTCAGAGATATTAGCGAACACTATTAGGCAGGATAAATTAATAAAACGTATAGGTAGTGAAGACAAGATTAAGATTAGTTTTGTGGATGACACATCATTGACATTCATTATTAAAAATCATTATTAACAGCAATTAACAATTGAGGGTTATGGACCTTGATAAACTACATCTGAAAGAATTTGAAGAGGTGATAGGTCTACAGATAAATTGGCAGAAATCAGAAATGATATTGTTTAATTATGCTAAAGATGAGGAAGAAATAATTAGAAGGAAATTTGAGATAAAATATGTAAAGGTATGAAGTATTTAGGCATAAATAATACAAAAAGTATTATTTTTTAAAAAAGTATATGTTGATACATTGAAGCACGAAGTTAAAGATAAACTAAATAGGTTAAGAAGAACAGAATTATCATGGCTTGGTAAGATAGCAATATGTAAAAGGAAAAATTACCTACTTTTAAAAAAATTTAGGATAGTACCAATAAAGTTGTTAGAAGATCTGAAAGACTGGCAAATATAATTAATAAATTTTGTAATGGTGATTAAAAAAACAAGGATTAATTAAAATGTACTGGTATAAACAACAAAAACTAGGAGGATGAGGTTTATATTCACATTATTTAAAAAAAAACATTTGAAACATGTAAAATGGTGAACTTGATCAAGTAGGCTAAGTAAGTGCAGATGAATCCGCAGGAACAATATGCTAGTGATTCACCTAGTGTTAGGATGTTTACGTTATCTCTAATATTATTGTCAACGGCCTACCCGATGGGAAAAGGTGAGGTATTAACCCTCCCATCTTATCCAAGCAGGTCTCTGTTATATATGCAGTAGTTAAAATGGAACAAAAAGGACTGGTATATCCACTGAAGCTGTCTAGCAAGGAGAGACGATAGTCCCAGGTTGTTAAAAAATGTATCAGTATTTTTATTCAAAGATAAGAGTCCAATGTGTTTCGGCTAATACACTTTCAGCCTTCTTCAGGGGCTATAATGTAATAGATAAAACAGAAAAAGCACATATGTGAGCTTCTTACTTACAAGGGACAACATATACACATTATTTTAAAATTTAAAACATTTTATACAAGCATTAATACAATAATGTGATTGTTACAGTTTGTAACAGGTAAGCTTTTTCTGTTTTATCTGTTACATTATAACCCCTGAAGAAGGCTGAAGCATATTAGCCGAAACGTGTTCGGATCTTATCTTTGAATAAAAATACCAATACCTTTTTTTACATCCTGGAACTATCGTCTCTTCTGGCTAGACAGCTCTGGCATATATGCCAAACTAGAATGCTCACCTAGGACCATTGGGACATCCTGTGTATTCTTGGTAGCGAATACTATTAGAAAGATGAATAGTTTTCAGTTGTCTGAAGTCCCTTTTCCTGAAACAGTTAATTTTTCTACAAGCCCTATGCCCACAACACTTAGTCTAACAGTACCTAATTCCTGCATATCATGCCAATGTTGCCAAGACATACCCTCACCCCTCATCCTGTTCTTCAGCCATCAAAATACTGATCCTCAACACAACTCTATAAAATGCTTTCAAATGTCAAATAAATAAACTCATTTTACAGAGCACCAACCTCCATACAAAATGTCATTTATCAATCCTGATTGAATTTTGAATTTACTTTCAATTATTGTATTTCTAGAAAGAAAAGATATATTAGGCTCATCAAAACTAATACATATTTACCATCACTTACCTCTTCCTTTTTTTGGCTGCTTTTCCTCTAGAATAACCCGCTGTCCATCTAGATTAGAGATAGGAACACCAAGGTCTAAAGGTTCATGTTCACCATTCTGTAGCCAAGTTGGGATACAACAGAAAATATGTACTGGAAAAAGCTTGGAAATAGCACACTTTTACTAGAGCAACTGAGGAAAGTGGAATTAATTATTTCTTTTATTAAATTTTTACCCCACCCACCTAGTGGCCAAGTCACTATTCTGGGCAGCATTACAAACAAAGGCAAATGTCAACATAAAATACAACAATGAGGATAAATAAAAACAATAATTAAAAAAAAAACACCTCTCCCTGAACTCAAATATTTATAGATGAACCCAAAAGATGGTGGCAGAAACAGTGTTAGTCAGGCAACAGCCATTGGGTCATCAGTAATCAAGTAATTGAAATTAAGAATGGGCAAGATTTTCTCTATCTCACCAAGATTCAATTTCAGCCTGTTAGCCCTTGTCCCGTTCATAACCACAGCCAGGCAACACACCTGGGTCTCATTAGCTTCCTCTGCAGAAGATGAAAAGGAGCACAGAGTTATGTGTCATCAACATACTGATGACAACGCACTCCAAATCTCCAAATGACCGTCCCCAGCAACCTCATATAGATGTTAAACAGCAATGGGGAGAAGATCAACCCCTATGGGACACCACATTGTGGAACCCATGGGGATGAAACAGCACCCCCAGGTTGAACCATCTGACACCAGTTGTCAAGAAAGGACCAAAGCCAGCACAATGCTGTGCCTCTAATCCCCAATCTTGACTGCTAGTTCAGAATGATACCATGCTAATCAAAGGTTGCTGAGAGATCCAGGAGACCAACAGGGTCACACTTCCCCAGTTGGCCTCCTGCACAAGGTCATCTAGCAGGGCAACCAAAACTGTCTCAGTCCCATGGACAGGCCTGAACCCTGATTGAAATGGATGTAGACTACTGGTGTCCTCCAAGAACTCCTGTAGCTGGTTGGCCACAATCCGCTTGATCAGTTTCTCCATTAACTGTATGTTATTGACAGGTCAACGGTCAGCAGAATGGGCTGCATCATTGTCTCCTTCAAGCAGGTGGGTATATAGCCCTCCTGCAAGGAGGAATTTATGATCTATGTAGCCCACTCAACTGTCACCTCTCTGGCTGATTTTAAAACCAAGAGGGACATGGGTCTGAATGAGACATTGTGGCCTTGGAGTGTGCACATGCCTTGTTCATGTCATCTGGCATCATAGGATGAAATTGATCCAGTACAACTGGACAAGACAGGGTGCTGAACATCTCAGTATGACTTATTGCTGTGCTAACAGAGTCAAGGTCTCTATGGATGGCCTCAAATCTTAGGCTGAGAACTGCTCGCATGTAGAAGCATCAAGTCATGGAAAACCCTAAACACTTCCGCCTGATGATTAACTGTATCACCAATATGCCTGAATGGCATTACAGTATCTGCTGGACAGTTTTTTTTTACCACAGCCAACATCCGAGAGAGCTTTTCTTCAGATGCTTTCAAACATTTGGCTTAAATACGTTTGTTAGTTCTCTGCTATATATGTCACTATTTATATCCGACAAAAAAATTATATTATATCTCAAAGGATAGGTATGAAATAATTTCAATTCAAAGTGTTGTTGTTGTTTTTTTTTTTACTTATAAAGCCCTATACTTATTGGGTCCAGGCTATTTGAACGATCGTGTCATCTCATATGAGCCTTCTTGGCTTTTAAGATCTTTTGGGAACTTTCAGTTTCCACCACCTTTCCAAGCTTGTTTGGTGAGGACACAAGAGAGGGCCCTCTCAGTGGCTGCTCCCAGGCTTTGTAACATGCTACTCCAAGAAGCAGATTGGCTCCCTTCCTCTTGACCTTCTGTCATCATGCAAAAACCTTCCTTTTCAGGCAGACTTTTAAGCAAAAAGTGGAGGTCTAGGGAATGCTATTTTAATAAATGTAGATATCTTTAAATATTTTGAACGGTTTTAAAAATTGTTTTTAATCTTATTTTTAACCTTGATTAAAATAAAATATCAATATAGTTTTTAATATAGTTTTTGTATAGTACTTTAAACCCATTACTACTGTATGATTTTAGTTGTTGTGAATCACCTTGGATTCCCTATAGGGGAAAGGCAGCAAACAAACAAACAGAGAAACAAACAAACAAACAAATTTGTGAAGTTACCAGAAGAATGCCAAAGACCGAATTGTCTTGTTTTAAAGCAGCAGATTTTTAAGGATTATATAGACACAAGAGAATCTTCTTTTTAGTGTTACATTTTTATTGAAAATAAAATGCAGCTCAGAGTTAAAATGATAATCATGTACTGTCAAGTCAATTTTGAGTTTTGGCAACCCAGTTAAGGATTTTCCAAGCAGAGAATGTTCAGAGGTGGTATACCATTCCCCTCTTCTGGGAGTCCCCAGGGACTGTGCCATAAAGGGGCCACAAGGGCTGGCTCTACTTATAGGATGCATAGCGGGGAAGTGAACTCCCAATCTCTGGATCTGCAGCCAGATACCTAAACCACTGAACTATCCTGCCAGCTTACTATGGACAAATTTCAGTGCTGGGTTATGGGCTAGAGTAGTTTCTGAAATCCCTGGAACCTAAGTTAGTTTCAAATTAAGTTTGTTCCCACATTTTGGGAATCTTGACATTGGATTTAGCTCTGTGATTTTGGCCCCGGAGCACATGTGAATTCAAAACTTAATCTATAATCACTAAAAAGTATTTCATATTCAGAGATTAAATTCAGAAAGATATTTTAGAATGCTGGTTTGCAACCATCAGTGATTATTAATATGATTTGAAAAGATTTGACTTTGGTGGGGCTTCAACCTTATTTTACTCAATGCTACCTAGCTTGCTTTCCTGGAATCCAAACCTGTGCATAGACCCTCTTGCTTAGAACAGGTCCCTGTCTAACAAATCTCATTGACTGGAATAGGAATGCAATGCCCCCTCCAATGCTGAAGATTTACATTCTTTCTTTGTTTTTCCAGGTTTTTTGATCTCAGCTTCCAATGTATGCATGAGAAACGACATAAAGTAGGAAGTAAGAACTTATTTTGTTGTCTTCTTTGTAGCAACTCCCACTCCTGAGGTAGAAAGGCTGCTGTTTAAATCAGCTAGTCCTTCAGGAGTGAGATACGCTCCACAGAAATAATCAAAAGGTGATTTGGCTGTATGCGCTTCTTGATTTCTCATGACACTCATACATGAGATTTAAAACGAATGTGGACTGTTTGGAAAGACAAATATACCTTTGGAACCATTATAATCTTTAATGCAAGGAAGTAAACCTAACAAAGTTGTTTCAGTGCCATGTGCAGAGGGCAAAGGCACAAGAGTTACCTTCTCCAGTCTCTGATTTTGTTAGACTGTTTCTCACCTCTTGCCAAAATCTACACTGTAGCATCTTTTAAAAACATTGCAAGACCTCTTGTATTTAATTTTACCAGGGCAAAACTTGCTGAGAGCCACTGGGCAGAGTATTTGAATCCTTACACATCTCGCACACCTCAAAAACAAAACCAAACCTATCAGGTTCACCATGTTGGGAGAGACTTGATAATACTCTGTTTCCCCGAAAATAAGACCTAACCTGAAAATAAGACCTGGTATAATTTTTTCAGGATGCCCATAATATGAGCCCTACCCCAAAAATAAGCCCCAGTTAAGTGAAACCCCACCCTCCACCATTGTGGAGCAACCATAAGAAGATGACAGGACTGTATTTGAATAAACGTAGGTTGTTGTACATGAAAAAAGTAAAACATCTCCTGAAAATAAGCCCTAATGAGTTTTTTTGGAACAAAAATTAATATAAGACCCTGTCTTATTTTCAGGGAAACACGAGATATAACATACAGTGGGGTCTTGACTTGAGAACTTAATCCGTATTGGAAGGCAGTTCTCAAGTCAAAAAGTTATCAGGTCAAATCTGCATTTCCCATAGGAATGCATTGAAAACCATTTGATCCATATCTGCTCTTTTCCGTCCATAGAAACTAATGGGAAGCTGCTATTCTGCCTTCGACCACTAGAGGGGGATATTTTGTTTCTTTTTTTCTTGGGTCAGGGAAATACGGTCCAGGCAGGACAGTACCAGGCAGTCTGAAGACTGTCTCCCAATCCACTCTCTAAACGCTGGGAGGAGTGAGGAAGCAGACAGGCACCCTTTTCACTGGCCAACAGTTAACTGAAAGTTCAAATTTTGCACTTTCCCTGCTTCCCACGTGGGTTTTTTTCAGTTCTTAACTCAAATCTAAGTATGTAAGTCAAGTCAATATTTTCCTATGAGAGTGGTTCTTAAGTCAAAATGTTCTTAACTCAAGCCGTTCTTAAGTCAAGACCCCACTGTATATGCTAGGATGGTTTCTGCATTTTTCCATGTGCACAGAAATCTGTTCACACTTCTCTCAGTTTGTTTTGAATTACTACTCTGTGTCCTTACTTGTGTAGGAGTAGATAGACTACTGCCCTTCACATATTGTGTACTACAAGTCTTAAAGGTTCTAGCCAGCATGGCCAATGGTCAGAAATTCTGAAAAATGAAGTTTAAAATACATGGGGAGCACCAAGTTGTCTAACTCTGCTCATTTCTTTAGAATGCAGTAATTACTGATGGAATTAAACATATGCATGCAAAGCCTTGAAAGCAACTACCTGAAAGAACTAAAGTGAGTCCAAAATAAAGTTATTAAAAAATCTTTGTATTGTGACATTGTAGTAAGTATATAGTGTAAAAAATTCAGAATAAAGTAACACTTTTATGTATTAATCTTACTTCAATACCATCTTTGCAAAGACACCTAACCGTAGCCATATAATTACCATATAATTAAAATTTAATTTGTTTTAATGAATTACTTACTAGTCTTGCCACAAGATTATTAAGATTTAAACCATATTTTGCAACCACTGGCCGTAGGACTTCTGTTACCGGTTTGGTAGGCTTAGCCTTTAAGCCAACAGATCTATTGATAGGAATGAGATCCAACCTAAAATATATGAAGAATTTCAATGTATTTGGAACATATGAAATTAAGGCGCTGTAAACAGTATATTTTGTGTGTTTACTCATCATACGAGTAGAAGAGCATTTTAACTTTCCCTTTCCTTTCCTCAAGTGAAAAACAGCTCTTCTGAAGAGGAGAAATGATCTGTAGAGAATATTTATTGTCTCCACAGGAATAGCTGATCCACAGGTATTGTCCCAATGCACTATCAAGAATAACATTTGGGGAAGGAGATTAAAACCAGAAGAACTGCAGCTGCCTATGAATTATTTCCCTTTTATTTTTTGGCAGTGAAAAAGGAAATTGATTATTTCAAGGACAAGGAAGATTAAAACTATAATGGTAAACACAGAGGTAGCCATGTTGGGCCACGTGAATGAAACCGCATCCACAGTGCATAGGCAGGCAATACCATTCCATAGTACTAGGTAAGCTCTCAAGTTCTCCCAACTCTTCAGTTGGGAATAAAGAAACATGGAAATCTAGACATTTGACCTTTTCAGGCATGGGGACTATTTTCTTTCCTCCTCAGCAGCCACTGCTACGTGCAATCTGATACCTATATACCTATGAATGACATGTTAAGCCTGCATTCTTCATCTTGTGACCGAGTTTAACTGGAGATCCAAAACAACTGCAGATGGTTAAAATATCTAGTCAAATTTTTGGACTTCTATCCTTCTGCCATCTACATACATTTTAAACTTCTAAATTTAAGAGTTATAGAGAATTTGAGAGCTTGCACTGTACTATGGAATATTTGGTCCAAATAAAGTATTGCCTGCCAAGCTTTGATGGAAACCCAAAGAATTTTAGGAGTGGACCAAACTGGTTTCTTACCTGATAGATTCACATTAGATTATTTTCATGATTCCAGCTCATTAAGCAGAGAAATATAGTAATTCAGGTGGGAGGAAATTGTTCCCAGCTTTCCTTGATTTGAAAGGTGTATTTTATTCTATTCCCAGGAAACTATTGTGGGATAAACTGGGTAAGATCTATTTGGATAAGAAATTCTGGTTTCTTATATAAAAGTTATATGTTCATACTAGCTATCAGGTCTGTTATGGTCCACAGGGCAAATTGTTAAAGGAGATAATGAGTTACAGAAGGATTAAACAAGGATGCATTCTGTCTCCTTATCTTTTTGACTTGTTTATAAACTATCTGACCCCTACCTTGAGGATGGCCAAGCGTTAATTTCTAAAATTTGATTCTCAACAAATCCTTCTATTACTACATGCAGTTGATGCAGTTTTATCTGTAATCCAACTGGCCCTAAAGTGTCTACCGATGCTTTTTGCAGCCTACTGTGATGCCAATTTGCTGTCCATTAATTTTTCAATATCTAAAGTTATGGTTTTCTCCAAGGTTTGGAAGAATTTCCACTGGACACTACAGACTAATGTTCTAGAACAAGTTAAAGGGTTTTGATATCTGGGGTTAAATTTCAAAATTACCGTATTTTTTTGCTCCATAAGACGCACTTTTTCCCTCCCAAAATGTGGGGCAGGAAGTCCGTGCGTCTAATGGAACAAAGGCACAATTTCGTCACTGCTTGCCCCGTGAGGGGGAGCGTCGCAAGGGTCCGGGTGAGCCTTCCAGGACCCTTGCAAGGCTCCCCCAACCCCCACGGGACCAGCGCCGGTGAAATCGCCAGCTTCCAGGTGGGGGGAGCGTCGCAAGGGTCCAAGGGAGCCTCCCAGGACCCTTGCCAGGCTCCCCCCCCACGGGGCCAGCCCTGGCGAAATCGCCAGGTCCTGGGAGTGTTTGGAAGCTTGGGGAGCCTCCAAACACTCCCAGCAGCTGGAGATTTTACCCCCCCTGGCCCCATGGGGGGGTGGGAGGGAGCGTGGCAAGGGTCCAAGGGAGCCTCCCAGGACCCTTGCCAGGCTCCCCCCACCCCCCCACAGGGCCAGCCCTGGCGAAATCGCCAGGTTCTGGGAGTGTTTGGAAGCTTGGGGAGCCTCCAAACACTCCCAGAACATGGCGATTTTACCCCCTCTGGCCCCGTGGGGGGGTGGGAGGGAGCGTGGCAAGGGTCCGAGGGAGCCTCCCAGGATCCTTGGCACACTCCTCCCACCCCTGCATGGGGCCAGCACTGGCAAAATCACCAGTTTTTGGGAGTCTTGAGGCTTGGGAAGCCTCTGAAGAGTCCCAGAAGGTGGTGATTTTGCCCCCTCTGACCCCTGAGGGGGGCAGGGTGAGTCTCTAAAGGGTCCTGGAACACACCCTAGGACCCTTTAGAGACTCACCCTGCCCCCCCCACTGGGCCAGAGGGGGGGTAACACCAGCTTCTCAGACTCTTTTGAGGCTTGGGAAGCTTCAGCAGAGTCCCAGAAACTGGTGATGTCGCCCCCTCTGACCCCCGGGGGGCAGGGTGAGCCTCCAAAGGGTCCTAGGATGTGTTACATAAGATGGACCTCTCCATAAGGCTCACCAATTTTTAGGAGAAGAAAAAAAATTATTTTTTTCCTGTTTTCTTCTCCTAAAAATTTGGTTTGTCTTGTGGAAAGGTGCGTCTTATGGAGCGAAAAATACGGTAATTCTAGATGGACTGCTCATTGTAAATATGCACTTAATCTGACTAACTGTAGTACATCAGCTGTTGTTCACTTTTCTTACATCAGCAGTGGACATCGTACTCACTGCCATTCATGTATTTAAAGCTAAGCATATGGCTCAGCTCCTCTATGGCATTCCCATCAGGATCAGTGCATGCTATCTGGCTACAGAAAAACTCCAAGTCACCTTTCTGCATCATATTTTATGTGTTCCTAACTATGTAGAGGTGACTCAATTCTGCTGCTTGGACAACAGCAATCATTTACAGTGTTGTTCCAAAGACTATATGATCTTGAGAGACAAATGCTGTTTCACCTAGCAGAACCTGTTCCTGTTACAAATGGTGTGTTGTCAGAATATGCATCAACTGCACCTTACTTAAAACCTATAGGATATGCCAGGCTCATACACCATTTATGTTTGCTAGATTTAATGTTCTGCCTTCAGCATTTACTCCAGGGTAGATTTGGGGGAATTCCCCATCAGGCAAGATTCTGCCTATGCATATCTCCTGAATTCTTGTCCCATGTCCTTCTACTGTTAAGTCTTATGAACAAATAAATGATTTAATTTATCCCTTCTTGCAAAAATATCAAGGCTATCATGATACAGTCATGAGAAAAAGAAAGTACACCTTTTTTTGAACTCTATGGGTTTAAGTATCAGGACATAATATAAATCATCTGGTCCTTGGCAGGTCTAAAAATTAGGTAAATACAACCTCAGATGAACAATAACACATGACATATTATACCGTGTCATGATTCGTTTTTACAAAAATAAAGCCAAGATGGAGAAGCCATGTATAAAAAACTAAGGATATCTTATGATTCAATAGCTTGTAAAACCATTTTAGCAGCACTAATTTTAAGCAATCATTTTCTGTATGACTTTACCAATCTCTCACATCGTTGTGGAGAAATTTTGGCCCACTCTTCTTTACAACATTGCTGCAGTTCTTTGACATTTGTTTATGGACAGTTTTCTGAAGATCTCACCACAGCATTTCAATCAGGTTGAGGTCTCATCTTTGAATGAGCCATTGCAACGCCTTGATTCTTTTCTTTTTTCAGCCATTCTGTTGTAGATTAACCTTAACCCTAACCCTATTGCATGACTCAATTTCAGCCAAGCTTTAGCTGTAGGACAGATGGCCTCACATGTAGAGAATGTCCACTCTAGAATACTTTGGTATTCAGAGGAGTTCATGGTCAACTCAGTGACTGCAAGGTGCCCAGGTCCTGTGGCTACAAACTGCCAAAATCATCACCCCTCCACCACCATACTTGACAGCTGGTATGAGGTGTTTGTGTTGATATCCTGAGTTTGGTTTTTGCCAAATATAGCACTGTGCATTATGGCCAAACAGCTCCACTTTGGTCTTGTCTGTCCAAAGGACATTGTTCCAGAACTCTTGTGGTTTGTCTGGATGCAACTCTGCAAACGTAAGCTGTGCTGCCATGTTCTTTTTAGAGAGAAGAGCCTTTCTCCCAGCAACCTTGTTCAGTCTTTTTCTAATTGTACTGTCATGAACTTGAACATTTCACCTCCTAAGTGAAGCCTGTAGAGTCTGAGCTGTAACTGTAGGTTTTTTTGCAATTTCTCTGAGCACTGCATAGTGAATTTGGGGTGAATCTGCTTGGGCGTCCACTCCTAGGAAGACTGGCAACTGCTTTGACTGTTTTTCACTTGTATAGAATGATGGACTTTTAATTGTTTGGAAATGACCTTATAATCCTTCCCAGCTGATGGGCAGCAACAATTCCTTCTCTGTGATCATTGCTGATG
This sequence comes from Pogona vitticeps, assembly GCF_051106095.1. Classification (NCBI taxonomy): domain Eukaryota; kingdom Metazoa; phylum Chordata; class Lepidosauria; order Squamata; family Agamidae; genus Pogona; species Pogona vitticeps. The sequence goes on along the minus strand of NC_135787.1, from coordinate 94,941,429 downwards.
TGTTTCCTCCTTGGCATTGTGTTAACACACACCTTAATGCTCCAGACCACCAAACTGCCAAACTTTGGCTTTTATAGAGTTGGTGACACTTGCTGATGACTCCAGGGCATTTGGTTAGCAGCACCCGCTGTTACTTAGCCCCTTAGTCCCTATGAAAATAGTAAGGGTGTACTTCGTTTTTCACACATTGCTTCTCCATTTCAGCTTTATTTTTGTTAAATAAATTATGACATGGTATATAATATGTCATGTGCTGTTGTGCAGCCAAGGTTGTATTTACCTAATTTTCAGACCTGCTAAGGACTAGATTTTTATTATGTTCTAAGATGTAAAACCATTGAATGCAAAGACGGTGAACTTTCCTTTTTAAATGAACTGTAAGAGGGTGGTTATGTTTTGTTTGTTGGACTGGAATTCTTATTTTACTGCTCCGGTTGCTAAACACCCCCTCCCCCCGCTGTAGTGCAAAAAAGGGCTTCCTTACTGGAAGATGCTGGATGGCCTTTCTCTGTATTTTTACCTTTCTGTATTCTTCTTTGTATTATGTGTAAATTTGTTGATGTATGTATAAATTTGAATGGGCATAAGATCATAATAAACTTACTTTTAAAAGCCTCCCTATAGCTATAATCATGACAAGTATCTCAACATTATTGGACATACAGTGGACAAAATGCTGTTGGTGTAACTTTGTACCAGTGTAACTGGATCAGGTGACAAACATTTAATTTGCACTAATTCAAAGTTTTCTAGCCCCAGGTTTTAGGGTCCAAGGCTCCCTAAGGCTCCCCTTTGCTCTGGGGAAGCCTTTAGAAGCCTCAGGCCTAGGGACTGGGGAAGGAAGACTTAACAATAAAAAAACTGCTACCAGAGATTGTGGCAATCTGGTATTCATTTCATTACTTTTAAAGCCTTTCTCCTTCTCTTGAGTCTCCTAAAACCTTCCCCAGAGCAAAATGGAATCCTAGGGAGCCTTGGAACCTAAAACAGTGCAAGGGGGAAGGAATATGAAGCTGTTAATTAATGCAATTTTTTTCAGAACCCAATCTAGGTTATGCCAGCATAAAGTTATGCAACAGTATTTTGCCCAGTATATTTATTTTCTGGAATTTCCCATGACTAATTCAAATGGCCTAAAGAGGTAAATAAGGAAAAAAAAAACAATAATTAACCCTCCCACTCACTCTGGTTACAATAAAATCAAGCTGCAGTTTACTAAGACTAGATGTATAGGCATCAACCTGAGCCTTTGAAAGCAACTGTGAAAATGCTGCACTGCTGCAGAATATAAGTACTTTGGGGCTCAGATAAGGTTCTAATGTGATGAAAATTTTATAACCTGAACTTTACTGTGGAAAATACCTCCTCAGGAGTACTTGATAATCTAACAGTGTTGAGTGCACAATGAATCTAATGTGTTCAGCAGACAAGAAACATCAATCAATCAATCAATCAATCAATCAATCAATCAATCAATCAATCAATCAATCCATCCATCCATCCATCCATCCATCCATCCATCCATCCATCCATCCATCCATCCATCCATCCATCCAGGCTTGGTTATTTAGAGGGAAATTGTTAAGACTGCTTAATCAAATTGTTCATTCAACTAATGTACAGGATATTTTGTCTTAATGAGTCAAATTCATTAAATGGATCTACTCTAGGTGGAAGTAACAACTGGATTAAACCCTGGGTTTAACCAGACATGACAGAATGCATGCAACTAACAATTGTATGATTTGCTTTTTAAAACAAAATAGTGTGATGTAATCCCTGCCCTTCAACTTGTCCTCACAAAAGGAAGAGGATGCAGTGCTTATTTCCTTCCCTGCCTGCCTGCTGAGAAGCAAGCATCTTCATTAAGGACTCTAGCTGCTCAAAAAGAGAGAAGGATGGGATGATGATGCAGCACACCAAGAAAGAATAACCAGGGGTGCTAAACAGGAGAAGGACTACAGCGGTAGTCCTGTATACAGGAAGTGGAAGGAAGCAGCTCTCAGGAGTAGCAGAGAGAGCTGCTCCCCGCCTCATTGAGGCTAATGGCAGAGCCAACTCTGGCCGTAGTCATCATGGGAGAATGAGAGTTGGAATCCAAAATAGTTGAAGAGTGCAAGTTTGGGAAAGACTGATCAGTAAGCAGACTGAAAAACTGAAGCTTAAAACTAAAGTGCACTGGAATATATTTCATGGAACAGAGAACAACATTATCTGAAAACGTGGGGTGGGGTGGGGTGGGGCACAGGAAAGCCATAGCTGAATTTTAAGAAAAAGCAAAGGAATTGATTGAAAACTCTTAGGAAGATGGACAATGATACTGAAGGCTGTTTCAGGTGTAGTTCCATGGTTTGGCACTAGAAACAGACCTTTGCTTGCAGAACCTTTCCTTCATTTGTTACTTCTATGTCCCCTCACATTTCTGCTTTAGTGATAAACCATTGTTTGTTCTATCTGAATGTGTTCTTCTCCCCTCCTTTCTCCTGCTTTAATTTCTAGCAACCTATATTAAAATCTTAGTGAAAATGACGCTTTGGAAATCAGCAGGTGAGGGGAAAAAAGTAAATGGGGGAGAGAAGAATATACAGCAGCTTAGTTCAAATGTTCATAAACTATGATATGATATTACTGTCAAACTAACAAATATAATTATTTATTTAACTTTATTTATTTATTTATTTATTTAGGGAAGGATTGTTTTCACTGGTGAGGACTAAAGGCAAATCTAACATTTCTAAAATAAAGGTACATATTTCACTCCAAACTGTAGCTATAAATCATACTTGAACTACAGTTTCAAGATGCTTTCAAACTTGCTTGCCATTTACTTTAATGGTAAGTTGGTAGGTGGCTCATATACTATATATGACTGTGCTTTCAATTTTTAGGGTGCCTGTCCACCCCTCCTGCTCTGATAATGAGATTTCTATGGCAAATGTAGCTTTTCCTTATTGCCTTTTCCACAGAAGTGAACGGAAACCTTTTTGCACAACTCTGTATGTGCATTAGAATTGCTGTATCTTTAAAGAATTATTGTCTGGGCTGAATGCCTTCTGTTTTACTACAGAGAGGATTAAAAATATTTTTTTAAAAGAATGACAGCTTTTTAAACTACAGGATAGTTTGTTCTTACCTAAACAAAGTTCTCTTTTCTAAACGGAGAGCTCGAGAATCCAAAATGCTGCTGTCCTGATGCAGTACAAGCGGCTACAAACACAGAAAGTACAAAATTATATGCTAATGTGGAACTCTATCTCTGTGAAAAAAGAACATGGCTATGCATAATTATTGAACAACTTTAAATACTACTCATAAAGTAATTGGTAAATGTGCAGAGTTTTCGATTTGATCAATGAAGGAATTCACTGGCACACAGCTTCTGTGCATCTGTGTATGAAGGTTCCATTCTTAACTCTAAGAATCTCTACGTTGGAAAGACACCAGAGTTCCTCACAGATTTAATGTGATCTCACTTCCAGTTCAGGCCACATAGATATTTTTCTAATATATCATTTTTGGTACATATTATAGTCCAACAAATGATGTTCCTACTTGTTTCTAGCTTGCTTTCAGGGATGACTTATTTTCCACTTTCAAACTGACCACCTTATTCTTGCATGGTACATGGGCTGTCTCTACCTCCCTCTCCCTGTCCCAACAGAGGGCAGTTCTCAATATAAGACAGTAGCTTCCTCCTCCTTTTCCAGTATAATACATACCACTCTGCCCATGCCTGCAGAAGTAGCTTCAAAGGGCAGACAGCAAGTACCTGTGAGCCACAATCTGAACTTAATATCTTAGTTGAACCTCAAATTTTTGGGGACAGGCTGTTGCTGTTCCTGATAGTGATTAACTCTGGTAATTAATGTGATTAACCAATTAATGTTGCAGCTGTATTTTTTGATATGTTGAGCATTTGTCTATAGTCCACACCATTTACAGTATTTATTGCTAATTTGCATAAAGACCATGAGGCTCATTTATATAAGTTGCTCAGCACTTCTGTATTTCCCAGTTGAAATGTGCCTACAGCACTGAAACTCAGAGGTTCAAATTCAGAACAATGATGAAATACCCAGATTTAGACAAGAAAAAGGAATAATAATGGTAACAGAAAGACGTGTTTGTGTGTGATGGATTTTAGGATTGCATTCTAATTTTCTGCAAATGCATATAGAGTACTTATTATTTACAGCGGGGGTTTTAAACTCAATTTACCCGGGGGCCGCTAGAGGCAGAGTCTGGGTGAGGCTGGGCCGCATCAGATTTTCCGCCAAGCAGAGCAAGAGCCCGAGGAAGCCGCCCAGGAGTTTCCTTAGCCGACAGACAGGTGGGCTGGCTGGCAGGCTGCAGTTCTGGATGGAGGGTGCAAGAGGTGCTGTCTTGGGAGAGAGCCGGCGAGCGAGGCAAGGCTTTTTTTTTTTTTTACTCTTGACAGCAGAGGATGTGTGGGCACTTTGGGGGGGCAGGCAAGGCGAGGGCCACAAACGATCAACCGGGGGGGGCGCAAATGGCCCCCGGGCTGCATGTTTGAGACCCCTGATTTACAGGAACATTAAAAGTGTGAGCATGGGGACAAAAAAATCAGGAAAATAAAAAAAGGAATTTGCTGATGTATTTTTCTTGGCTCTGTCATTTTTCTTGGATCTGGGAAGTGAACGGATGCACACCTTGACCCTTGTCAGTAGGCAGGGAGAGAAAGAACCTCATGCTTCTTATAACATCAGGATAAAGGGGAGACCAACCTGGCTACTTCCTAGGTTCAATGAAGGAGCAAGCATGGGAATGCTTTTTCCAACCCATTCATTTCATATTGTACCTATTAGACTACAAGCCTGGTTTGAGAACCTTCTATTCTTTAATGGCTGAAATCTTGCTTAGCTAAGTAAGGTACAACTAGAGTAGGCCAATTGAATCAGTGGGGATTTGGTGAGACAAAACCTCTCCATAGGTTCCACTGATTCAATGGGACTACACTAAGTTCGGACTAAATACACTAAGCCACAAGATCTCAGCCATTATTTGAAAAGCAATTAGAAAATGTTAAATAATAAGTAATTGAAACAGTTATATAAGGGTAAGTACCTTATCTCCACCAACTAAAAACAGATCCACTGCAGCTATGTTAATGCCTTGTTTCTCACAGAATTCAGATAACATCTCTTTGATTGAAAATCCAGCTTTGACCATCATTGTATACACTGAGCCATCTGGAAGATTCACATGGCAGCATTTAGAAGGTTTCTCTTTCTCAGTTATGTGTCCAGATGCCCTATGGGAGTCAAACTGTCAAAGGACAAGAGAGAGTCTTTATGTAAAAATGAACAATGAAAATCAAACACAGGAAGTAGAGAAGGTATCCTGCAAATAATAATCTAAGTCAAACTACCACTGTATGTTGAATTTTTGGGGGAGAGTTTAAAGATACCACACAAGGGGAAAACCTGTATTTTGTTATAGGAATCTGTTGCCCTATACTTCATTTATGTCCGGTGGATTGTTTCAGCAATTCTCTTTGCTTTAATAGTGGTTAGCATGTAGATATATCCCCCCCCCCATATTCCACTCTCTACTACCTTTTTATTACTCACTTCAGCTGTGTGCAGGAGAGAATTCTAAACGGAAAAGGCTCTCTGCCACTCAACAGAATCCTAGGTCCACATCTTCTCTATGTTTTGTCCATGACCTCTAGCAAGTTTAAGTGGATAAGGCTTGTAACAGCTCAAATTCTGTTATCTGCTAAGTATGTGTGTACAGTGGTGCCTCGCTTAACGACGATAATCCGTTCCAGGAAAATCTCTGTTAAGCAAAAAAATTTGTAAATTGAAATTAAAAAGCCCATTGAAACGCATTGAAAACCATTCAATGCGATCCAATGGGCTAAAAATTCACCATCCAGCGAAAATCCTCCACACGGCAGCCATTTTCAATGCCTGTATAGCGAGGAATCCGTCCCTAAGCACAGCAGGGAGCCATTTTAAGCACCCAGTGGCCATTTTGAAAACCCGATGATGAGCTGTTTTGATTGTCCTAAAGCGAAAATCGGTTCCCGAAGCAGGGAACCAATCATCACTAAGCGAAATTCCCCCATTGAGACTATCGTTTTGCAATCACAATTGGGATCGCAAAAACATCATCGTAAAGCGGATTCGTAATGCGTGGCAATCCTTAAACGGGGCACGACTGTATTGTTTGTTTGCGTTTACATGTCAGTTGGTATTTGTGAATAGCAGAATCTGTTGGGACAACAAAAAACAAGTACACAAGCAAGCAGATACAGTCAAAGATTAGTGGAGCTGAAAGATAGCTTGCAGATTACACAGTACACCCCTTCTCAATGCAGAATCCGCAACACAAAGTCTAGCTATAATATCCTTAACAGATGCTCATCCAGCCTCACTTTAAATACTTCTGTGGAAGGAAGACCTCCTACTACCTGGTGCAATTTGTTCCAGTGCCATTTGACTTTGGAATTTCTTCTAATTTCTGGAGGAAATCTGCTTCCCTACAAGTTGCACCCTTTGGTTGTAATTAAAGATGGGGACCATTCACCATTTTGGTGAGTCATCCCACTTCATGAGTCATCAAAAGTTGATGACTCATGAAGCATGAAGTTGCCCCCACGAAGCGACGAAGAACAAAGTTATTTGTGGGGGAGTTATTATATTCATTGTCCATTACCTCAGTAGAGTTCTCCAGTGAGGATGAGGAAGAGTCCAAAGACGGATGAGATGAATGACCTAAGGGATCCTGGGCCCTCAAGGAACCAGGAGTCTGAGCCCATAGATCCTGGATCCTCAAGGACCCAAAAATCTGAACCTATGGATGATGGGGTGTTAGGAGCTGAGTCCAAGAGGAGATGGGATGTTACCCTAGCCCTTGAGTGTAAAGAAGGCTGCAGAAACAAGCCAGGCTTGAAGCCCCAAGGTAGAGAGCTCAGCTGCTGTGGATGATTTCTTGTGAGCAGGTGGTGTCCTCATGAGTGGGCTCTTAAAGTGCCAGTTTCAAGAAGTTTGGAATGTTCCTGATTACTCTGATCCAACACAATCTGCTTCTGACCTTGGTACAGAACAACAACTCTCCTGGTTATCCTGGTAGGCAACTTCTGAAGAGGAATGAATGGGAGGAGTAATTCTGTCAATTGTCATAGAATTCTGATCGCTTTCAACACCATTGGTAGTTCTTCTGGATCTATGGTCCCCAACCTTGGGTTCCCAGATGTTCTTCGACTAAAACTCCCAGAAGACTTCACCACTAGCTGTGCTGGCCAGGATTTCTGGGAGATGTAGTCCAAGAACATCTGGGGACTCATCTGGGAAGCAGTGTTCTAGATCATATCTCTATGATGGGAATCATCTGGAGATTTGGAATAACTTGCAAACAACATGAAGATGACAGGCAGCTCTACCTCTATTTTTCATCAACTGATCCCAAATGCCTTTTGTGTTCATTCAACTGCCCTTGTGATAGCACAGCCATCTGACTCTGAATGATTCATACCTCTCCCAAAATGCCTGGAAAGCAGTCCAGAAGTACTCTTAGACGTGTGCTATCTACTGAGGCAAAATTGGCATCAGTTGCCAAGACTGCTTTCTGCCAGCTTAATGTGTATCTAGTGAAGGGTTATCTAGTCTATAATGACAGAAAGTCAGATCCTGGTTAGATTAGTGCAATGTATTTTACATGGGGTTATCTCTAAAGAGGGTTCAGAATTTGCAACTGGTACAGACTTAGTCAGCTAGAGAGCTTGTTACACCTATATTGTATTAGTTACATTATCTTACAATACTCTGCACTGGCTGTGTACTTGATTTTGGAGCAAATGCACTGTGCCAGTTTGGGCTTTAAAGCTCCATATGATTTGGGACCAAGTTACTAAGGACAGTATGAGTCTGTCAACGTGTTACCATCACTATTGACAGTCCTATTGTCTACCCCGCAATCAAAAGCTATTAGGCTGGAGGCTGCTAACAACGGAGTGTTCTCAAGAGTGACTATTTATTAACTGCATTTAATACATTGAAACTTTTAGCTGCTGTTACTGATGTATGTGCATGTTTAATTGTAATTGTACTTTCATGTGTTTTGCAATCTTGCAAGTCACTGCATGAGAGCAGTGTGCCCTGAAATGTTAATAACATTTACATATTAATATATTTTAAATAATAAACAATAAATACATTTTCTTCTGATCTCTTCAATATTTATAACACTTGCTATTGATAGTTTATTTACATTAAGTAGCACATAACAAACAACTAAGACATCCTATCTTCTGACAAAGAATCTGGCCTCTGGTTACCAAGCTGTGTTCTTCTATTGTGTTCTTTGATTTAAGCATGGGGCATATAGTTAAGGTTGTTCAAAAGTTGTTACAGAATTATGTTTATGTCCAAAAGCTCGCAGTCTTAAGTTCAAAAATGAAAGGCTTACCATTTCAAGACTTGCTGCAGATGACAATGAGTCTTGAGATTCATGTCTGTAGGACAATCCATTGGTCTGAGTCGAATCTGTAGGGAGATGTTATATCATAACTTGTGCAATGAATTTCAAATAGAATAACAGAATCTTATTAGAAAATCTTTAAAATGTATCAGAATTTTCATCTTGATGCTGAACAGATAGAATGCATCTCTAAAATTCATTCAAAGAGTTGCAAATCATGCTTTAGCATCTATGAAACAAAATGCTCTGTCCCATTACACAGAAAATATAGAATTTTAAAAATAACTGCTTAGATCCTCAAAATGAAGGAACCATGAACAAGAAAAAAAACTATCCAGTTGCTAATTGCCATACATAAATGTATCTTGCCAACATGGTTAGATGGAAGAGTCCAGACACTCTTCTCTCCCTTGTCCTTTTCTCTTTTTTGAAGAGTGATGCCTGAAGAGGACAAGGGCCCTGCTCATAGTTAAGCCCTATACAGAAGATGAAACTCTACAAAACACTTTTTCCTTGCATACAGAGTGTACACATGAGTAAGGATCTCTCCTCTTAAGACATGTTGCTTTTCCTATAGAGACTGGGACAACAGAGAAATGGATAAGTAATGAATGAGGCTAAACTTCTGATACACCTATGGCTGAAGTTCTAGATGTTATATGACTCTCTCCTCCAACACATCAGCACAACAAATGGTATAGAAACATGTTTCCCAGTACATGGATGTAAGAACTTGTCAGAGTATAGGTCTGAATACTAGAGAATATTGTCTCTTTAAGGAAACTTATGACATAATAGACATGTGCAGTGGATTTCTGCTGAGTCTGTACATCTGATGCAATCCAGGGTGTACCACCAGAAAGATTTGTAGTAAATGAAATCAGAGTATGCCAGGTAGGCTGTGCACCTCAAAGTTATAAAGAAATGCTAGAACCACCAGTGGATGAGCAGGAGAAACGGAACTCAGCAATGGATTCAGAGTTTGAATCACTTGTAAAGCAGAAAATGTTTGAGGTATGTGATTTACCACCATCACATAGTGCATTAGGTGCAAAGTGGGTGGTCTGTTAAAAAGTGTTGCCAGATGGTACATTGAAGTACAAGGCAAGATTAGTGGTACAGGGTTTTTCACAAGGAAAGTTCATTTCTTATAATGAAACATGCACCCACGGCTAGAGCAGAATCTTTGTGATTGGTATTATCTCTAGCAGCAAAACAAAATTGGGTGATCAATCATTTTGATTGTGACACCACATATCTGAAAGCACCATTACAAGAAATTGTTTATATGAAACAAACACCTGGGTATGAATCTAATAAACTCCAAAAGGTCTACAGACTAAAAAAGGCCCTACATGGATTGAAACAAAGTGCAAGGTGTTGGCATCAGTGTTTGCATGATGTCTGGATAAAATAGGTTTCAAAAGAAGTGTGGCAGACCAATGTGTTTACATAAAAGGGTCTGGAGATGAATTCATGATATTATTGGCTTATGTTGATGATCTATGTATTACAGCTAAGTCAAAGAAATTAGTACAACAATTTGCACAGCAACTTGGTGAACATTTCAAGTTGAAAGATCTGGGAGAAGTACAGTACTATCTAGGCATAGATATACTGAGGAACAAAAATGGTGATATTTTCTTAAACCAGAAAAGGAAAATAGAACAGTTGATAACAAAATTTGGATTAACAGATGCAAAAATAACCAACACACCTATGTCACCAGAATTCCTGAAAAACACGTGATGAATGTTTTCAAAGTGTGAAATCGTATCAGTCTGGAATTGGAAGTTTGTTGCATCTAGTGTTATGGACATGTCCAGACATTGCATTTGCAGTAGGCTATCTAAACAGGAAAATTGCTAAACCTACACAGAGTGAATGGCAAGGTTTAAAAGGGTTCTAAAATACTTAAAAGGAACTATGGACTATTGTTTAAAATTACCAAAAGATGGACCAGAGACACCTGTTATGTATGTAGGTACTGTAGTTCATTTGCAGAAGAGACTGATAGAAAGTCTGTAACAGGTTATGTATGCAAGTGCAGTAATTGGCTGGAAAACCAGAAAACAAACAACAACCACAGTATCTACAACAGAAGCAGAATTTGCCGCATTGTCTGAAGCATGTAATGAGGTAATATGGTTCAAGCAATTACTCAAAGATGTACAGATAGACTGTGAAATGCCAATTACTATTTTTGAAGATTCATAGTCCTGTGTTGCAATGGCTAATTCAGAAAGCTAAAAGCTAGGACTAAGTATGTGGATGTAAAATACCAAAACATGAAAAGTATAACACAAACAGGAATAATTGAATTAAGATATTGTGAAACAGAAAAGAACCTAGCTGATATGTTTACAAAGCCTTTAAGTATTCAAAAACATGAACATACGGTAAACAGGTTGGGAATGCAAAAATACACAGAGTAAAAATTGTGTATGAACCTGTATGAATATGTAAATATGAAAAAACCGCTTGCCATAACTATTCACGAGAAATATTCAGACGGGTGTCAGAGTATAGGCCTGAATACTAGATAATATTGTCTCTTTAAGGAACGTTATGACATAATAGACACATACAATGGATTTCTGCTGAGTCACTGTACATCTGATGCAATCCAGGTAGCAAGATTGCATCAGCAAGATAGATATAAAAGTAACCAAGTTGGTACCATGCTTCTGTGGGTGGAGTTTGAAGTTCTGCTCATAATGCTGTTGGTTTGATGTCTGGAGTGCTGTAAATAGCTGCTGTAAATATTTTCCTGAAACTACAAGATAAAAATGTTCGCTGGAACAAGACAACAAATTGTCTGTGAGTTATATTGTTGAAATCTCTCAGAGCAAAAGTTCCGTTGTGTCTTATATCTTCCCTGCTGTCTGGAGAAAACATAAATTTTCTTTCCGGGACTCTGCTCACTACTTAAAAGTGATTTATTTCACACACATTCTGACAGAACTGACCTTTGGAATTATCAGCATTCTCCTTTTTCTTTTGAGATCTCCCCAAACTTTTGCTTCTAGACCAGGAAAAAAAGGGGCCTTTTTTCTTTTTCTCTGAGTCTTCCTCTCCAGATTCCTCATTTAAAGATCGCCCAGACTTGGATTTTCCACTTAACTACCATTAAAATATAATTTTTAAAAATTAGCTGGAAACGTCATACTAATTTAATCACTAAACTTATAGTGATACTTATAGTCTTATCCACAATTAACTTTAATTTCTATTATAGCTCCTATGATATCTAATTGATTAATTAACTGATTTTATTTATAGCCACTTTTCCATTAAAATAGTGCTCAAGATAAGAAACAATGATAACATGCAGATAAAATGTATCTTATTTAAAATGTAACCACATCAATTCAAACTTATCACAGTTGATAGTTTAAGGAAAAGTCAGTTCTCAATGTGATTTGTTGAAAAGCAGAGGTAGATGCCTTTGCTCTCCTTCTCCACAGCTGATAGAAAAGAGCATTTCTGTAGCAGAAAACTATGGTTTCCCATTTTGTCTGAACTACACCTAACTCACAATTAGGCAATATAAACAACCATTATTGTTTTATGATGGGCAGGTAATCTAGCTCATGGGTTGCATGTAGCTTGTCGCTTGTTTTTGCAGCATAAATCTTCCTGAAACCCCAATGGAAAAAGAAAAAACAGCAAAGGAAGAATGGCCAATCCTTGAAGCCTCCAGGAATTTTGATTCTTCTATAAAAGAAAACATGGGTCCCTCCTAAGAAGAAATTTTAGTTTTATCCAGTCACTTCAGGTTTCCAGGTTTTTTTGGGGGGGGGGGGTTAGACAGATTGCCGCCTTATCGTGGTGAAGGGGCTTAAGTAACACAGAAAAGCTATGGGCTATGCTGTGCAGGGACACCCAAGAGTGGACAGGTCATAGTGGAGAGTTCCAACTAAACGCAATCCACCTGGAGTAGGAATTGGCAATGCCACTCCAGTATCTTTGCCAAGAATGCCCCATGATCAGAAACAAAAGGCTAAAAGATATGACGCTGGAAGATGGGACCCTCAGGTCAAAAGGCGTCCAACATACTACTGAGGAAGAGCAGAGGACAAGTACAAGTAGCTCCAGAGCTAATGAAGTGGTTGGTCCAAAACCGAAAGGATGCTCAGCTGTGGACGTGCCTGGAAGTGACGGGAAAGTCCAATGCTGCAAAGAAAAATACTGCATAGGAACCTGGAATGTAAGATCTATGAACCTTGGCAAGCTGGATGTGGTCAAACAGGAGGTGGCAAGAATAAACATTGACATCCTGGGTGTCAGTGAACTAAAATAGACAGGAATGGGCGAATTCAATTCAGATGATTATCATATCTACTATTGTGGGCAAGAATCCCATAGAAGGAATGGAGTAGCCCTCATAGTCAACAAAAGAGTGGGAAAAGTTGTAATGGGATATAATCTCAAAAATGATAGAATGATATCAATACGAATCCAAGGCAGACCTTTCAATATCACAGTAATCCAAGTTTATGCACCAACCACCAATGCGGAGGAGACTGAAATTGACCAATTTTATGAAGATTTACAACACCTTCTAGAACTGACACCAAAGAAATATGTTCTTCTCATTCTAGGGGATTGGAATGCTAAAGTAGGGAGTCAAGAGATTAAAGGAACAACAGGGAAGTTTGGCCTTGGAGTTCAAAATGAAGCAGGGCAAAGGCTAATAGAGTTTTGTCAAGAGAACAAGCTGGTCATCACAAACACTCTTTTCCAACAACACAAGAGGCGACTCTATACATGGAAATCACCAGATGGGCAATATCAAAATCAGATTGATTATATTCTCTGCAGCCAAAGATGGAGAAGCTCTATACAATCAGCAAAAACAAGACCTGGAGCTGACTGTGGCTCTGATCATCAGCTTCTCATAGCAAAATTCAAGCTTAAACTGAAGAGAGTAGGAAAAACCACTGGGCTAGTCAGGTATAATCTGAACCAGATCCCTTATGAATACACAGTGGAAGTGAAGAACAGACTTAAGGAACTAGATTTGGTGGACAGAGTACCTGAAGAACTTTGGACAGAGGCTCGTAACATTTTATAGGAGGCAGCAACAAAAACCATCCCAAAGAAAAGGATATGCAAGAAAGCAAAGTGGCTATCCAATGAGGCCTTAGAAATAGCAGAGAGGAGAAGGGAAACAAAATGCAAAGGAGATGCGGAAAGTTACAGAAAATTGAATGCAGACTTCCAAAGAATAGCAAGGAGAGATAAGAGGGCCTTCTTAAATGAACAATGTAAAGAAATAGAGGAAAATAATAGAAAAGGAAAAACCAGAGATCTGTTCAGGAAAACTGGAGATATTAGAGGAATATTTTGTGCAAAGATGGACATGATAAAGGACAAAAATGGGAGGGACCTAAGAGAAGCAGAAAACATCAAGAAGAGGTGGTAAGAATACACAGAGGAATTATACCAGAAAGATTTGGATATCCCGGACAACCCAGATAATGTGGTTCCTGACCTTGAGGCAGACATCCTGGAGAGTGAAGTCAAGTGGGCCTTAGAAAGCTTGGCTAACAACAAGGCCAGTGGAGGTGATGGCATTCCAGATGAACAATTTAAAATCTTAAAAGATGACGCTGTTAAGGTGCCACATTCAATATGCCAGCAAGTTTGGAAAACTCAACAGTGGCCAGAGGACTGGAAAAGATCAGTCTACATCCCAATCCCAAAGAAGGGCAGTGCCAAAGAATGCTCCTACTACCGTACAATTGCACTCATTTCACACGCTAGCAAGGTTATGCTCAAAATCCTCCAAGGTAGGCTTCAGCAGTATGTGGACTGAGAACTCCCAGAAGTACAAGTTGGATTCCAAAGGAGCAGAGGAACTAGAGACCAAATTGCTAACATGTGCTGGATTATAGAGAAAGCAGAGAGTTCCAGAAAAAAAAATCTACTTCTGCTTCATTGACTATACAAAAGCCTTTGACTGTGTGGACCACAGCAAACTATGGCAAGTCCTTAAAGAAATGGGAGTGCCTGGCCACCTTATCTATTTCCTGAGAAACCTATACATGGGACAGGAAGCAACAGTTAGAACTGGATGTGGAACAACTGATTGGTTCAAAATTGGGAAAGGAGTACGACAAGGCTGTACATTGTCCCCCAGCTTATTCAACTTATATGCAGAATACATCATGCGAAAGGCTGCACTGGAGGAATCCCAAGCCAGAATTAAGATTGCTGGAAGAAACATCAACAACCTCCGACATGCAGATGATACCACTTTGATGGCAGAAAGTGAGGAGGAATTATGGAACCTTGTAATGAGGGTGAAAGAGGAGAGTGCAAAAAACGGTCTGAAGCTCAACATCAAAAAAAACTAAGATCATGGCCACTGGTCCCATCACTTCCTGGGAAATAGAAGGGGAAGATATGGAGGCAGTGACAGATTTTACTTTCTTGGGCTCCATGATCACTGCAGATGGAGACAATAGCCACGAAATTAAAATATGCCAGCTTCTTGGGAGGAAAGCGATGACAAACCTAGACAGCATCTTAAAAAGCAGAAATATCACCTTGCCAACAAAAGTCCGCATAGTCAAAGCTATGGTTTTTCCTGTAGTGATGTATGGAAGTGAGAGCTGGACCATAAAGAAATCTGACCGGCGAAGAATTGATGCTTTTGAACTGTGGTGCTGGAGGAGACTCTTGAGAGTCCCCTGGACTGCAAGGAGAACAAACCTATCAATTCTAAAGGAAATCAACCCTGAGTGCTCACTGGAAGGACAGATCCTGAAGCTGAGGCTTCAATACTTTGGCCATCTGATGAGAAGGGAAGACTCCCTGGAAAAGACGCTGATGTTGGAAAAGTGTGAGGGCAAGAGGAGAAGGGGACGACAGAGGATGAGATGGTTGGACAGTGTCATCGAAGCAACCAACATGAATGTGACCCAACTCTGGGAGGCAGTGGAAGATAGGAGAGCCTGGAGTGCTCTGGTCCATGGGGCCACGAAGAGTCGGACACGACTAAACGACTAAAGAACAACAATAAGATGGGTCTCAGGAGGCTTCAAGGATGGGGTCTGTACTCTCAGAGCCTGCCCCTTCCTGTTCTATGAGGGTGGTATTTATTGTAGTGTGGAATGGTAGCTTCAGCTCTGTAACAGCTTCAGCTAAGTAGGTTTGATATATCTGGGATTTAGGTCCATCACTCTGTAGCTAACAACCATCCAGGTCTAAGGTAGGGGTGAAGCATGAATTAAATGCCACTTGTATATTGGATAAGCAACACATAGGCTGATGTCTCTGTTAACAATTGAATGTTGGGTCTGAATAAACATGGGAAACTGCTTAAACTGGAAGGTTTTTTAATAATTGATTTATATATATGTAGATAGATAGATAGATAGATAGATAGATAGATAGATAGATAGATAGATAGATAGATAGATAGATAGATAGATAGATAGATAGATAGATAGATAGATAGATAGATAGATAGATAGATAGATAGATAGATAGATAGATAGATAGATAGATAGATAGATAGATATACACACGTATATTGAAGTGGCTAATGAAAACAAAATGTAGAAGCTGACTTAGATACTTAAAAGGTAAAAGATTATATAGCAGAAAATAACCTTTTTTGGTGTTGAAACATTCGACCACTCAGAACCAAAACTGTGCTTAGAAGTAGGGCTATTGGAAACATTTTGTGGATCAGAGATGGGACGTCCTTCTACCTCTGCCAAAATACATTCTTGGTAAACTGGAGATTTCAGAAAACGAGTATAACTATCAAACTTCATTAAGTTGAAAATCTGAAAAGCAAAAAGAATAACTTCTTAGATAGGGTTAAACAAATCCTTTACAAACTTCTATTTCACAAAAAATCTGAGTTTTTGCATGAAAATGATTACTTGTTCTAATAAGGGTTCCAATTTTAAGAAATTTCAAGACAACATAAATTATGTACATGTTTGTGAAATGTTATAAATAAATGTAGTACCTACATAAAGGTAAAGGTTCCCCTTGACAATTAAGTCCAGTCGTGTCTGACTCTGGGGGCTGGTGCTCATCCCTATTTGTAAGCCAAAGAACTGACATTTGTCTGTAGACACTTACCGCGATCATGACTAGACATAGAATGCCATTACCTTCCCACTGGGGTGGTACCTATTCATCTACTGCATTTACCCGCTTTCAAACTGCTAGGTTGGCAGGAGCTGGGACAAGCGACGGGAGCTCACCCTGTTGCATGGATTCAAACTGCCGACCTATTGAGCCCAGTGGCTCAGCAGTTTAACCCACAGTGCCACCCGCATCCCAGGTACCTCCATAACTTGAAATAAATTTATAATATGATTAGAAAGGATTTTATCAAGATGCTTCTTGGTGTACCCCCTTCCTCAGATGTATGGAGATCACTCATGAGTACAAAGTCTTCCTTGGCAGGGGCATCCTTGGTATAGAATATTCTGCCCATATAAGTTGACCTAATGTCAACCTACCTATTATTTGGATGCTAAGCCTTTTTATTTATTCCAGTCAGCATTTTAATAGTTCTACAGATGCAATCTAAAGCCTTTTAATATGCTTTAAATGTTCATCTGCTGTTTCTTGTAGGTGTTTTATGGGTCACCCAACATTGAAATCTGATATGATGAACAGTGATATAAATATATTTTACTTACTTTACGATGTATATATTGGGACCATGCTTACAGGGAGCAATGGGAGGGGGCGAAGAGCATATAACCAGTGGGCACAGTGACAGTAAGTGCACAATCTGAATCACGAAAGCAGTAGAAAAGTATACCCATTTAGTAGCAGAGCAAAATGCGCTGACCTGTTTGTACCAGATCCATACAGATCCACAGTCAAGGTTAGTACCTTCTGCACTGTAGCTCATTTTATGAATGTGTCTATTAGGCAAAAATAGTATTTGTAAACATTCAAAAATGTGTCACATCCCCAAAATTTCAGAAGGAAGGAAGGAAGGAAGGAAGGAAGGAAGGAATTACCTGAAGCTGTTGATCTTTGAACATATCTGGATGTGGTGCATTGAGAACATCATCTGCCAGTTGTGCCTGGCTATCAATATTAACTGGGGTTGTAGCTTTGCTACATAAAAATTTACTGAAGATCTCTCGGGCTCTGAAAGAAAGCTGCAAAGCACGTCCTATTATTCACATGCAAACAAAATAACATGCAAAATTGTTTAGAATGCAGGGCCGAACATGATATTCTGTTAAAAGTGAAAATGCTGTATGTTCAATCTACAATGCTTTTCTGTTTTAATAAGAGGCTATTCAAATGGAAAAATTTCACAGGAATTGAATATATTTGAAAAGATAATAAAAAATTGAGAACGTTGGCTAGAGCCACTACAAAGTGAAGAGTATGACTGAAATAATTAAGGACATGATGGGGGAAAGTGTAAGTTAAAATTGGATTATTCTAGAATTATTTTCAGAAATGACATACAGGGGGAAAACTTTCTCTGGAGAAGACTGCAGAATATACTGAGAAAACATAGGGGATTAAACTTGAAGAGACATATATTTGATGGAAAACTTAATTAGAGAAGAAGAGATAGAGGAAGTGATTAATAAATTAAAAGTAGGGAAAATTCCAGGAATTGATGGGTTGGGATTCGAGTATTCTAAGAATTTCAAGATGTTGCTACCTAAACTAAAGTCCCTTTTTGAGAATGGAAGGGGAAGAAATTCCACTATTTTGGAAACATTTATTATTTACCCAACTGATCCTGGCCTATTTCTTTATTAAGATGCAAAATTATTTACAGCAATATTAGCAAAGAGAATGAATACCTGAATTACTAAATATATAAAAATAGATCAAATTGGTTTTATGATAAGGAGACAAATGTCAGATTTGACCATAAGAGTTTTCTGGTATCTTCAAAAACCAACTAAAAACATGGATGTTCGTACAGGCCTTCCCTCCAGTTAATCCTTGATTACCTGTTCTTTCTTTTCTCTTGCCATCTTGAATAATTTATTAATTTATTAGCTGATGTTATAATTTTTGTATATATTTGTAAGTTTTATTTATGCATCTGGAAGCCGCCTAGAGTGGTCGCAAGACCAGATGGGTGGGGTATAAATACAATAAATAAATAACTATTGTAAATATTGCAACAGTGTTAGTAAATGATGGAGTAACAAAGCAGATATCCTAAGGCCATGGTACTAGACAAGAATGTCCTCTTTTCTGGATTTTGTTTGTTTTGGTCATAGAATTGTTTGCAAACGTTATTAGAGAAGGTAGGTTAATTTGTGTTATAGATTGTAAAGACAGAGTAAAGATTAGTCGATTTGTTGATGATGTTTTATTAGGAATAGAAATCCATTAATGGTTGTGGATATGATAAAACTATATTTGAAAGAATTAGGAGAGATACGAATGGGGTTACAGATAAACTGGAGTAAATCAGATATGATGTTTAATTATGGTAAAGAGAAAAAAGAGTTGATAGGAGAAAATTTGACATGAATATTCAAAAAGTTATTAAATACTCAGGTATAAACATTAGAAAGAGTTCAGAACATTTGAAAGTAGTAAATTAAAAAGTATAAAAAGACATTAAAATAAATTATATGATCCCAGGAAGATTGAGTTTTCATAGTTTGGTAGAATAGCAGTATGTATTGTGATAAGCTTGGTTATGAAAGTTCATAAAATGATTTACTGATGGGATTTGTAATCACAAAGTTAGCCAAAATGAATTCATCTTGTTTCTGTGTGTGAGTTGAGAGTGGAAATTTCCAAAGTTGATTCCTAGCTGTACCTCTGTACTGTCCAGCATGGTCTTATCACGTAACTAAGCAACCTGGCTAGTACAGAGTGAGTGAAGACTAAACAACTTTTCCTTAAGCCTCATGGGAACAAGAAAGGAGGAGATTCTACCACGAGGGAGACGGAAGATGGATGCCAAAATACAGGACTCGGCATGGACTATCTAATCCAAAGGACAGTAAGCCTGAGTTTTTCCTATTGAGAAAGTTTACTTTGGATTTTCCAGAAGCCTGATGGAATGTTGTTTTGATGATGGACATTAGGACTTGTAGTTTGTTTTAATATGTAGTTTTTCCTGAAGCCGGATGTTAGCTAGATGTTTTATTATTTTCGTTTGTTTCAGAGGAATTTTATCTCCTGTCAATGGGGATGGAATTGTAAATTGTAAATATGCTTTGCTATGCTTTGCTTAAACTGATTTCTCATAGAACTATATTTTTCTAATAAAAAATGAATATGCCTAACCTCTGTAAGTTAGCTTCTTGAATAGACACAAGCTGTTATAAATAATTAGCTTATCTAAATTGATGCATTTTACAAGGCCACGTATACTTAACGCTACCAATTTGGGTCCAACTGATTCATGAGTGCTAGAAGGATGGAATTCCCTGGTACTCATGTGTGTGGCTTGGTTCTCAATGAAATCGGTCAGACTTGGTGCCAGAGTAAATTTTAGCTACCCTAAGGCAAAACGTACGGACCCAGTTTGCCTGGTAAAGGAGCGATTTACTCTGAAACCTCTCTGCCCGTGACTGAGCAATTTCTTAGGAAACTGACTTTGCTGACATGTATAACGAAGATTTTATCTAAGATTAATTTTTTATTTAAGATGTTAATGATAAAGATAACTGAAGAAGAGTTGAAAGACTTGCACAATGTGATTAAAATTTTTGTAATGGAGGTAAAAGAGCAAGGATAAATAAATAAAAAGAAGTGGTATAAATCTCCAAAAAATAGCAGGGTTAGGTCTTCCTAATTTAAAAATTTATAATATATCGCTAAGCAATTGAGACACACAATTGATACACTATCTCAGTTCGATGATTTAATATGGTTAGATATGGATCTACAGATAGTTAGTTGGCAACTTGAGAATATCTTATTTAGACAACATAATACTAATACACTAAAAATTGTTAATTCTTTTCTAAAAATATGTTTTTAATTTGGAACAAATACAGGGATATATTTATTCCTGTCAATTTTCCCATTATACCCAGTGATGTAACTGGAAGAATTTCCAGAAAACTTGAAGCAGAATTTAGAGGAAGTACTGAAGATGAAACAAGCTATTAGGGCAAAAGATTGGATAGAAAAGATAGGAAAGAACAAATTAAATAAGTGTTAGGTATGGAGAGAATGTCTTGGTTTCAACTTATTCAGTTAGAGCAGTTGTTTAAACATTGAGTTAAAAGATGTAGCAAATGTAGGAAGCTTAGGAAATTTGAAGAAATAGTATAGCAGAAGGAAGAAATAGATGAATATAAGATAATGAAAGGGAAAACAAGCAAAATTTATAAAATATTAGACACTTAAGATTTTCTTAGATCAATGAGGGAGTATGATAGGGGAGAGGAAATAATACTGAGGTATGCAAAAGGTATAGGATATAAAAATACTGAAGTCTATTTCTATAGGGATAAAGGATTTTTTAATAAATTAATTTTGTTATGACATTTAATTTCAATAAAATGAAATGAAATAGATAATACTTTTTCTAAGATGTGTTGGTAAGGTTGTCAGAAACTTGGTACTTATTTTCATATGTGGAGGGAATCAAACTTTCGGAAGTTAGTTTTTAAGAAATAAATGATATAATTAAATTAATTATAGAGTTATGTCCTAAAATTGCATTTTAATCAATATTTGATAAGGAAAAATGGAAATAAATTACAAAAAAATTAACATCAATTTTATTAGCAGCAGCAAGATTAATAATAGCAAATAGTTGGAGAATAAACTATGATTTCCAATTAAAAGAAATGTACGGTATAAAGAAACTTGGAATACAGCCATTAATGATAATTTTAAAGTCAAAAAGGTTTGTTAAATAAGAATAATTTTATAGGTATCTGGGAGAAATATCATTAACAAATGGAAAGGTGTATCTTCACAAGAGTCAATGCCATTCTGGAAGGGGTAGGGGACTCTGCACGGGGAAGAAAATTGATTATATTGTATCTGCGAATGGTCCTGGTGGGAGGGGAACATATTGTGTTTTATTGTATTGTTTAAATGGATGTATACTGTTAGTTACATAATTTTTCTTTATAATCTTTGTTATATTCTTTTTTTCTTGTTAATTTTTTTTAAAAAGATCTAAAGTTCTTAACAGATTATTTAACTGATAAAGTGTGCAATTACTTTTTGGAATAATTGGGTAATCATTAGGATTGTAGAGCAGACTTAAGACTTTATTAAGATTTTGGATAATCTGTGTGGGGATGCTATTGAGACTCTGGAGTTAAATAATATTGATGACCAAATGGACACTCAAAGAGAGATGGTGTCATGATCATGAGAAATGTGGTTAAGAGCATGTCATGTGAATGGGTTATATAGTCAAGAGAAATGTAACATGGAGTCAGAATGGTTCTTTGTAACAATGCTTTGAAGGACTTTGGAATGTGTTTTTCTGAAGAAGCTGTGAGAATGTTTTCCTGCACTGAGTTACGGACTTGGACAAGATAAGGAGGTGGCCATGGAAGACTCAATATTCCAGGCTAATTGGAGAAGAAAAACAACACCTGGACTGTTTAATGGGAAAATGGGGTGGAGAAAGGTGTTACAGCCCCTAAATTCTAATTGGTTGACATCTTGATGGACCAGGAAGAAGGGAGGAGATTGGGAAAGTAGAAAAATGGAGATTGTGTTATGTAAAAGGCTCCTTTTACCTTTTCTTTTATGCTAAAATGAGGGATTAAGACCCGGACAGTAGACCGGGCCTACCGGGGGAAGCCCTCCCCTAGGAAAGCCGGTGGCGGCGGGGGAGCTCCGAGAGGCCTCTGGCAGCCACGCCGAAGCCCTCGGAGTCCTCCAGCAGCGACGATGGCAGCAGTGGGGCGGCGCTGAAATCCTTGGAGTTCTCCAGCAGCGGCAATGGCAGAGGCGGGGGACCCCTGGAAGGCTTCAGAAAGGTAAGGTTTTGTTTTTAAAATTTTATTTTAATTTTGTGCGTGGGGGGGTTATTGGGTGGGTTACGGATTAAATGGTTTTCAATGCATTCCTATGAGGAATGCATTTTTGACCTGCGTACTTTTCAACCTACGGACTCCATTCCAATACGGATTAATTCCATAGGTCGAGACCCCACTGTAATGTCATGTATATATGTATCGTCTATGCTGATATATGAAGTCTGAATAGATTATGCCATAAATTGTTATCAAACTCTCTTGGTATTTTTCCTAAACTCTCTGTGTCTTTATTCTGTTCATTAAAAGGGAGGATTTGATAAGAGACTCTGTTTAACTTGTTATTTTGGGCTCCAAGGTTTGTTTTCACTAACAGAGTGTTCTTGGAGTTTCAATATCCTAACGCTGACTCCAAACTTCTAGAGAGGCAAATGCCACATCTGTTGTTGGAGTTGGCACCCAGCCAACAGGTACTAAATTCCGTCATGCTATTTACAATCACACTCTATTGGGACTCAGAAACATGTTACAAACAGATCTTATCAGAAGCTGGCAAGAGTTTGTGACAGAACAAGTGAAAAGAGATGCCCAGTGGAAAGGAGGCTTCTGTAAGCCCAGGATTTTGGAAGACTTGTGTTATGGCAGAGCTACATCTCAGTTTCTGATGATGAAATCATATGGCACAGAGAGGTCGTGGCAAGTATCTGGTATTTATTGCTATTATTATGAAGTCAGTATCCTATGCAAGGGAAAAGTTCCATATACAGTACTTAAAAAGATTAATAATCACTGTTGAACTCAGAGATTTCATCTAACATCAAAAGCAAAATATAATTCCCCTGTTTCTGTTGTGTGGTAGCTTCTTTTTCTTTTAGCACAGATTTGTTTGTCTGTTCGTTTTAGTCAGTAATAAATTATCTAGAAAAGTTGTCCAACATGCTAAAATCTGTAGCTGATATTTCTACAGTCGATAAAGATCAGAAATCATTAAATCACAATTCTTTAACCACATGTGGTGTATTTTATAAATAAGTTGCCAACACAGATTTTAAAAGGACAGTTTCTGGCATTTCCTTTCCGGAAAACTTTCTGTAAAGACAGTTTATCTAGTCTACAGTAGGTTCCATGAAGAAGAGCCCCAGGAAAGATCTAATACTTGTGCCAAATCTGAGAGCTTCCCAGAGCCTAAGGGACTCTTCAGACAAATAACAGCAAACCACAGGACTGAATTTTTTCCTGCAGAAAAGCCTACCAGTTCTGGAGGACAAAAGCAAACATCTTCCAGCTTTTCCAGGGGAGCCCCTGCTTTAGTCCAGAACACTGACTAAGAACATAAGACAGCTTTCTTTTAGGAATTACATGAATGCACTGGAGTGTAGAGAGGGCAATGGATCAGATGTGTGTAAGAGGCAAGCACACGCATCATTCATCCACTCAGTTCTGCTTCACAGACGCCTCCTCCATACACTGTGTAGAGAATACAGTGGAACTGCTCCTGATAGCTACTTTTTTACACCCCACCCCACTCTGGACATTTTACCTCTCAGTTAAATACTGGCAAGGGTCGGAGTATCCCCCAGTTACAGGTATTGAAACAGAAATCCACACAAACCCCAGACACTGATTTTCTACTCAGAGTAGGTATCTTAGAAGAGAAGCTGGTGAGATCAGTCCCACTGTGCACTCCATGTAAATCCTAGTGTGAACAGAATGACAGTAAATGCAGAGCCTGCTTTCCCCTCCCAGACACCACTGTCTTCTGTGCATTTTTGTATATCATCATCACCACCACCATCATGTGCTATTAAGTAATTTTTCCCCAGCTTTTCCATGTAGGCAGTACTCAGAAGTGCTTTATCATTCCCTTCTTCTGGGGGCAACCTGGGACGGAACAGCTTGCCCAAGGCAACACAAGGCTGGCTTTTCTCCTGGGGTGCACAATGGAGAATGGAACTCCCAATATCTGGCTCCAGAGAGCCAAACACTTAACTCAATGAGCTATCCAAACAGTTATTTCCAGTATATTCACACAATTCCTAATTTTAATATGCTAAAAAAGGATAAAGTTGGTGGACATGTTTTTTGATTTTTCTCTTCTACTTGCTGCCTGAAGTTTGCTGAAATACAGCAGCATGAGAGACAAAGAGAGGCAATGTCATTTTGCAGAATATGTAGCTCATCATGTGGTGTAGAGAAAAGTCCTGTATTAAATCTCATATGTTTAATGCTATATTCTGGCCAGTTTTCTATGTACCTCCCAGAAAAAGAGCTTTAAACTGAGAATCATTAGATCTAGTCCAATCTGGGAAGAACACTCTGCGACCCACCAAATGCATGCAAAAATAACATACTAGAAAGCATTAAACTACTTACATAATTTTAAGTGTAACTTATGTAATATTAATATTCAATATTTTAAATAAAAAATAAACAGATGTACACGTGCACATTGTGAAATATAAGCAGCCCATGGCCATAAGGTCTTACCTCTCTTTTGTCATGAGCTGATATGTGGCTAAAATATTCACAAGCCTGCCAAAATAAAATATTTTCTTCACTAAATTCTTTCCGTAGAAACTCCTAGATGGACAAAAAGAGATTAAAATTAAACATTGTAAGCTATTATTGAAGGATGGCCAAATAGCAATTAAATAGTAATTACAATAATTTGGACTGTGAGACTGTCATAGAAGCATAAAATAATTGAGTTGGAAGGGGCCTATAAGGCCATCAGATCCAACCCCCCAGTTCAATGCAAAAGTGAAAATCAAAGCAGATCTGACAGATGGCTGCATTTTCTTTTCTTGGTTTATGTTGCTCACCATTTGTCCTTTTGCTATTAAGTAAGTTAGTTTTAAGTGAAATACTCCTTTCCAGCACTTACATGGCTCTACATTTTCATCAATGTAGAGCCATTCATTCTCCTTCACATATGCAGGAGGCAACAGTACCATGTTTGCAGAAGCTAACCTAAACAGAGACAAATGCTCTTTTAGAAGTTTAGGTAAACTTTTTAAAGATCATAAGGGCAGAATAGAGAAATATTTTAAGATGGTAAATTGCATTAGCATATAGAACAGGATAGATTTACATCACAGCAGACTACCATCAGTAGTATAAAATGGGGGAAACCTTGCCTACCTTTGGTGGCATCCTCCTATACCTTTGACTCTTGTAACTTAGCATCGTATTTGTTTATTACAAGAATTTAGAGTCTCACTGATTATGCTCCCAAATATGTTTGTTTTGCCTCAGAAAATCAAGATTTAATATTGCACTGCACACATGACTTCTACTAGCCCTTAGATATGCTACATTTTCAGTAAAAATGTATTGTACTTCAGTTTTGTTTGTGAATATCTATCTAAACTGAAACATCTGACACATTTTCCCAAGCTAACTGTAAGGTTATATAAAGTCCCAAAATTTCACAACTTCTTAATCTTCGCCTTAGATTTGAGCTACTCGGTTTGTAGAACTTCAGCTAGGTATCTCGTAATTCTATATGTCTACAGATAGACATATCGTTCTCATTCTTCTCCCAAAGTTGCATCAGAGATACCTGTTCTCATCTGTGCCACCAAGTGACTGGACAGTCCAAGCAGGGAAGAACCTCACATTGCAGTGGTGGAATGAGCCTCCTCGCCCCGAGTTCACTTGAGCCATGAGCTGTTTCCTACTGATTTACCGTATTTTTCGCTCCATAAGACGCACCTTTCCACAAGACAAACCAAATTTTTAGGAGAAGAAAACAGGAAAAAAATTATCTGCTTTCTTCTCCTAAAATTTGGTGAGCCTTATGGAGAGGTCCATCTTATGGAACACACCCTAGGGTCCTAGGGTGTGTTCCAGGACCCTTTGGAGCCTCCCCCTGCCTCCCTCGGGGGCCAGAGGGGGTGAAATCGCCACTTTCTGGGGCTCTTCTGAAGTTTCCCAAGCCTCAGAAGAGCCCCCAAAGATGGTGATTTCATCCCCTCTGGCCCCCAGGGGAGGCAGGGTCAGTCTCCAAAGAGTCCCAGGGTGTGTTCCAGGACCCTTTGGAGACTCACCCTGCCTCCCTCGGGGGCCAGAGGGGGCAAAATCGCCACCTTCTGGGGCTCTTCTGAGGCTTCCCAAGCCTAAAAAGAGCCCCAGAAGGTGGTGATTTTGCCCCTTCTGGCCCCCGGGGGAGGCAGGGTGAGTCTCCAAAGGGTCCTAGAACACACCCTAGGACCCTTTGGAGACTCACCCTGCCTCCCCCGGGCGACAGAGGGGGCAAAATAGGCAGCTTCCAGTACCTTTTCTGAGCCTTTCCAGGCTCAGAAAAGGTCCTGGAAGCTCCCGATTTTGCCCCCGCTGTCCCCGTGGGGGGGTGGGGGGGAGCCTGGCAAGGGTCCTGGGAGGCTCCCTTGGACCCTTGCCACGCTCCCCCACCCCCCCAATGGGGCCGGGGGGGGAAATCGCCAGCTTCTGGAAGTGTTTGGAGGCTCCCCAAGCCTCCAAGCACTCCCAGAAGCTGGTGATTTCCCCCCCGGCTCCGTGGGGGGTGGGGGGAGGGTGGCAAGGGTCCAAGGGAGGCTCCCAGGACCCTTGCCACCCTCCCCCACCCCCCCCACAGAGCCGGGGGGGGAAATCACCAGCTTCTGAGAGTATTTGGAGGCTTATCAAGCTTCCAAACACTCCCAGAACTTGGTGATTTCGCCAGGGCTGGCCCCGTGGGGGGGGGGTGGAGGGTGGCAAGGGTCCAAGGGAGGCTCCCTTGGACCCTTGCCACCCTCCGCCCACCCCCCACGGAGCCGGGGGGTAAAATCACCAGCTTCTGAGAGTGTTTTGAGGCTTGGGAAGCCTCAAAACACTCGCAGAACCTGGCGATTTTGCCAGTGCTGGCCCGTGCGTGGGTGGGAGGAGCGTCGCAAGGATCTGAGCGAGCTTCCAGGACCCTTGCGACGTTCCCCCCACCTGGAAGCTGGCGATTTCACCGGTGCTGGCCCCGTGGGGGGTGGGGGTGGGCGAGCCTCGCAAGGGTCCTGGAAGGCTCACCCGGACCCTTGCTACGCTCCCTCCCCCACTGAGCCAGCAACGACAAAATTGCTGCATTCACACCATTAGACACACTGACTTCCCCACCCACATTTTGGAGGGGAAAAAGTGCGTCTTATGGTGCAAAAAATACGGTATTCCCAAATGTATTTTAAAGCACAAGACTATGACTCTTTTTAAATTCTCACAAGCTTCAATGGGAAGATTCTGAAACAGGCTTAATTCTCTAGGTGTAATAATTAGGATTTTGTGGCTAATTTTAGCTGGATGGTGTTTTGTAAATATTAATATCAAAACTATATTTTGCATTTCCCTCATTACTTACAGAGAAATATTTAACCCCAATTGGATCCTGAAGAAGTCGTTCGAATGAAACGGCCCAACTTGCAACTCTTCTTTCTCGATGCCTTCGGCAGCTCTGGACACTTGGGAGGCTGGCATTGCTGCTGAGGCTATGGTCACTGACGCAGTCTTTCAAATCTGTGGTATTGAGCTCTGTTGCACAAGAAGATAATAAATGAACTCACCATCAATACATGAAGAAACAGAAACTTTTTGGGACATATTTTATTTAAATATTAAAAAACTCCAGAACCAATGAAATACACAACATTTTTTACAAAAATAAGTATATAGAAGTATATGGAGCTAAAATAAGCAAAATGATTTGCTAATTTATTGCTTACTGAACACCAAAAGCACAATTTCAACATATATAAACATCAACAACCATTTTTGAATTAATGAACTCTGAGGATGGTTGTAATATCAGGTCTATACAATTTTAGCAAAGGTTCACTGTCAACCATTATCAATACTATAGATATCAAGTGGCTAGCTATGCTAAATAATACTTAATAGTAGGTGTCCTAAAATTTGTGAACTACTGCCTGAATTCCAGAGGGTGCAACTCCACTATATAAATAGTCATATAGGTTGGTTCTGACTTGACAGCACATAACAACATAATGGTGCGCTCCCCCCTTAGATTCTAAGGCTCACTAGAGATTATTTTTGCATTGTGGATGCCATTGGGAACACTGTGGATGCCATTAGGAGCCTCAGCAATTTTCTAACAAAGGATGTGTTACAAAATTGCTTTTATCCAAAAAATGCAACTATAAAAGTTTAATACAACATTTCAAAGATGTAACCTTGGAACCTGAAGAGAAGAGGACAAATTGTTTAACTTAAAGTACAGATTAACGTCACCAGGTGATGATGTCATCACTACTTATGGCCCATGAAGTTACTCAACATGATTTCAATCTTTATCTGTTATTTCTTTCCAATAATTCTAAGCAGACTGGCATTTCCATAATATATGACAAACAAATCAGTTCTTCAAGCTCCACATTTCCAGGATTTAAAATGTGTGTACAAAATGTCCTCTTAAGTGATGCAAGAGTTCAAACACATCAGAAGTTAAATTTATATTATGCCTCCTGGGCCAACAGGTTTCAGGATACTAATTTAATATATGTACAGAGTTTAGAAGAATTTTGTTCTAATACTACTATACCTAAAGTGGGGTGTTTGCCTTGGTCTGTACCAGAAATAACAACAAAGATTCTTGTGGCATCTTAAAAACTTATCAATTTCCATTTGGTAGAAGCTTTCATGGAGTTCTATCTGATAATATGACCTGCAGTCCAAGAAAGCTTATTTCTCTCCCCTCTGAATTAAAAGGAACTTGTCAGTCTTTAAAGTGCCACATGATTTTCTTTTTTATCTAAGAACTTTCCCAAGTGTCCTTTAACATTTTGGCGATTATAAAAGTTACAAAAATATAAAAA
Source organism: Pogona vitticeps (assembly GCF_051106095.1). Lineage (NCBI taxonomy): Eukaryota > Metazoa > Chordata > Lepidosauria > Squamata > Agamidae > Pogona > Pogona vitticeps. Next base: position 94,912,232 of record NC_135787.1, on the reverse strand, counting down.
CATTGCTGGCAGCCCTTTAAAGTTTACCGGTAATTCCTGAAGTGTTTACTTTCATGCAGGAGAAAATTCTGATAGCAGGTAAAGATTTCACCTCTCTTCTTGGTACCAATGTTTTGTCTGGTCAATATGCAGTCATGTAGCATAACATCATAGGATTTAAATTATATTGTGTGTTAATAATTATGTCGACACACGGAGCTACTGCTGCATTACAGTGGGAATGCAACATTTTGTAGAATAGCAACTGGGGCTTCAAACATTTTGTCACTTTTAATTAGCCAGATGATGCTAGAAACTGTATTTCCAAAATCTGCCCACCTCTTTTTCCTGACAGCTACTACTGCCCATTCATCTGACTTTCGGTATAGGTCAAATCAGCACTACCTTCAACAGAAAGGAAGACTGAGAATCACAGAGAGAAAGAGAGAGAACAAGATGCATAGAGGGGGAAAGTGAAATGATATGAAAAGCAAACATATGAGTTAGAGCGCTTGGTGGCTCCAGATGTGGCAGCAGACCCACAGCACTTATTTACAGTGGACCCTCTACTTACGGAATTAATCCGTATTGGAACAGTGACTGCAAGTCGAAATGTCTGTAGGTTGAATCTCCATTGACCTACAATGCATTGAAAACCAATTAATCCCATAACTGGCAGTTTTTATTCTATTTTTGTTCCATTTTGTTTTTTTTCTGGTCTGTACGTCGATTCTCCGGCTGCAAGTCGAATCTAAATTTTGCGGCCAGAGAAGTCTGTAACTCGAAAAATCGTAAGTCGAGCCGTCTGTAAGTCGAGGGTCCACTGTATTTGTTTATTTTAAATATTTTAACCCCACCTTTCTCCTTAAAAGGACCTAAAGTGGCTTTTTGCCATGTGTCTGGCAATGCTGGCCCTGCTACTGTCAATTATATTCAAAATATATTACTACACAGGAAAGAGTATTGGCCCCTGTTAGCAGATTCTGGCAAAAAAGTAAGGTCTTATCTTCCCATGGATGAAGAAATGGAGTAGTTAGAAAGAGTTTCAGAGCTGGTATGGTATTCATTCCTCATCAGCCACACAACACATACAGATTAATCTGGAGGCCTATTTCATGCGTTTTTGGATTACAAAACTATTAGGTGTCTGCCCCAATAATAAGCTGCCATACACATAACAAAGGGTGCCTATGTTAGTTGAAATGTTTTTTTCCTTTAAACTATTTATTTATTTATTTATTTATTTATTTATTTATTTATTTATTTATTTACTTACTTACTTACTTACTTACTTACTTACTTACTTACTTACTTACTTACTTACTTACTTATTTATACCCCACACCATCTGGCAACCAGGCCACTCTGGGTGGCTAACAACAATATGAGCAACAATATTAGAACATGATAAAAATAAATTAATACATAACCAAATCAGGTAAATTAAAACAGATGGCAATGAAGGTGGTGAGAAGGGTGATGGAGAGGATGGCAAAAAGAATGGTAAAAGGGAGGCCAAGACCTTAATGCTCCAGGAAAGCCCGGCGGAAGAGCCAGGTCTTCAATGCTTGTTTGGACCCATCCAACGAGAGTGCCAGGCTGATCTCAATGGGCAGGTTGTTCCATAGGCAGGGGGCGACCACCGAGAAGGACCGGTTTCTATTTCTTTCCCTTTGGGCCTCCTTCAGGGTCAAGGCCCTCAACCGCCCTGCCTGTGAAGAAAGGGTATTATGGACAGATCTGGCTGGAAGTAGGCGTTCCAATAGGTACTGAGGTCCTAAACTGTTCAGGGCTTTGAATGTTATCATCATAACCTTGAAGTCAATGCAGAAACGAACTGGTAGCCAATGAACGGCAGCCAGAGTGGGGGAGATGTGCTGAAGTTTCTTCAACCCAGTTATTAATCTGGCCACCGAATTCTGAACCAGTTGAAGTCTCCACCTCAGCCTCAAGGGTAGCCCCATGTAGAGAGCACTGCAGTAGTCTATTCTTGAGATTATGAGGCCATGAATCAGTGTCATGAGTGCCCCCATGTCTAGATAGGGACGCAGCTGGGCAATCCTCTGAAGATAGAAATGGGCTGCCCGGACCACAGATGTCATCTGGGTTTCCATGGTGAGATCCAGGTCCAGGCACATGCCCAAACTGCGAACCTCACTCTTCATGGGAAGAGCCACTCCCTCAAAAGGAGAGGGAATTTCCCAACCCACTGAAGCCAGGGTCGCCCATGAGCAAGATTTCTTTCTTGTCCGGATTCAACCTCAGTCCATTTGCCCTCCTTTGCCACTCCAGAATGGTCCCCAAGTAGCATTCAAGGGTCAGAACAGCATCCATTGCAGATGGAAAAAAGGAGAGATAGAGCTGGGTGTCATCAGCGTACTGATGACACCGGGCCCCACAACTCCGGATGACCTCACCCAGCAGCCTCGTATAGATATTAAATAGCATTGGTAAGATAATTGATCCCTCCAGAACCCTATAATTGAGGACCCATAGGGTGGAAGTCATCTCACCAAGCTGCACTCTCTGGGGATGGTCCTCCAAAAAGGAACGGAGCCATGCCAAAGTGAGACCACCGATTCCCAACTTGGAGAACTGCCCCAGGAGGATACCATGGTTGATGGTATCAAAGGCTGCTGAGATATCAAGGAGGACCAACAAGGACATATTGCCCCTGTCGGTCTACCTCAGGAGGTCATCCTGCAGGGTGACCAAATCTGTTTCCATACCATGCCGCGGCCTGAAGGCTGACTGGAATGGATCAAGGGCAACAGTTTCCCCCAGGAGGGCCTGTAGCTGATCAGCCACCACCCTCTTGACCATTTTACTCAAGGAAGAAGTATTGGTAACAGGCCTATAATTCCCACTTTCGTCCACCACCAAATTAGGTTTCTTTCTAATGGGGGTAATGAGTGTCTCCATAATTATGCATCTTCTGCTTGTTTTAATAGGACAACTTTTTTGTAGCTTATTTGTAAGGTGGGGAGGCTACGGTAGGTGGGAGACTTGCAGTCCCACAACTTCTGAATGTCTGACTCATCTTTTCTGCTATTACTTGTTTCATGCTGTTGTGTTGGGGGAGATATGAGGGGGTGAATTGGTGGGGAGGTGGCTTTAAGAGTACATGTGATTTCTCCCCTTCCAATCTGCCTCCTACTAAATCCAGAGCTTCCCCCCTCTGTTAGTTTGTTGTCTCCCTAGAACAGTTCCCCCAGTGTTCACATAGACCAGGGGTCCTCAAACTATGAACCGAGGACCACATGTGGCCTGCTGAGGACATTTATATGGCCCGCCGGGTGTTTATGCAGCCGCTGCCTGTCTGTCTTTTTTTTTTTTTTTACATGAGAAGGACGGTCATTGGTGGAAGAGGGAGAGGGGGTGGCAGCCATCGCCGATTGGCTGGCTGGCTGAAGCGCTGGATCATGAGAATTGTTGTCCGGCTGCAATCTAGCTTCAGGCGGTGAGAGAAACCAAACAGTGCAGCCAGACTACAACTCTCATCTCCCAGGATTCAGAGGAAGCCAGGGCATTTGGGAGTGCCACCTGAGCGGTGACTTGTGGGCAGTGAAGGTCAGAAGAGGGAGCGTGAAGAGCGGGAGAGTGTGGGAAATAGAGGCATCACAGCGCAGAGGCAGCTTGGAGGAAGTTGGGAGCATTATTACCTCAATGTGAGCCTGAGGTAAAAGCGGAGTTTCACCAATCAGACTGCAATGCACTCCACGTGGTGCTATCTTTGAAGTTGACGCGGAAACTCCAAGTGGTGCAGAATGCGGCGGCCAGACTCCTTAGCGGAGCGAGAAATTGTGACCATATTTCTCCTATTTTGGCCGCACTGCATTTGCTGCCCATTCGGTTCCGCATCGACTTTAAAGTCCTGATGCTTATGTATAAAGCCCTAAACGGTTTAGGGCCTCGATACTTGGCGGAACGCTTACACCCACCTAGTTCTACCAGGAGGTGAGGCTGAGGAGCCTGATGCCGAGGGAGGCCCGGAAGGAAATAAACAAGGAACCAGGCCTTCTCGGCGGTGGCTCCTCGCCTCTGGAACAATCTGCCTCCAGAGATTCGCGCTGCACCCTCTCTGGGTACTTTCAAAAATCAATTTAAAACATGGATGTATAGGCAGGTCTTCCCTCCAGTCAATTCCTGATCCTCTTCCCTTATTTTTCTATTTGATTTATTGTTGTATTTTTCCCATCTTGCAGAATAACGTAATTGTTATAAATTTTTTTTCTTTATATATATATTTGTTATGTTTTTATGTTGTAAGCCGCTTAGAGTGGTCAAAATGACCAGATAGGCGGGGTATTAAATAAATAAATAAATAAATAAATAAATAAATAAATAAATAAATAAATAAATAAATAAATAAATAAATAAATAAATGATGGGCACTGCAGTCTGTCTCTGTGTGGGCAAAGTTATTGCTGGTATATTGTTTTTGTAGCGCTGTACAGTCCTGGGCTTCCAGCGCTATCGGGGCAGCCCTTCGGGAGAAGCTGGGTGGCGGTGGAGCAAGGCGGGAGCCAATCCGGCCTTTCTACTCCACCGCACAGCTTCTCTGCTGCCGGAACCACCATCGGGGCAGCCTTTTCGGAGAAGCCAGGTGGGAGGGGGTAGGGAAATGGCGGATCGGCTCCCTGCTTTTCGCCCCAGCTGCCCGAAAAAAGGATCCGTTCTCTGCCAGCTTGCTGCTTCTTCGCCGCCATTGGAGCCCCCCCTTCCCTGCTGCCTTTCTCTGCCACTGAAAGGGCCATCCGTGAGCCCATCTGGCCCTTCTCCACCCTGGAAGGCAGCGGGAACGGAGGGCTCCAAGAGGAGGCCTCCTGGCAGCGGCGGTCACAGCAGTGGAGGTAAGGTGCCTTTTTTTTTTTGCTTTTTAAAAACTTTGTCTTTTGCAGGGTGGGATTGGGCTGGTGGGCTTATGTTTGTTTGTTTTGTTTTTTGCACCCCCAGGGGCTTGCAGTGTTTTATTCTTATTTTTGGGGGGATATTTTTTTTCTTCAGCCGGAATGGATTAAAGGGGTTTCAATGCATTCCTATGGGAAATTTGTTTTCTATTTACGAACGGACTTCCAGAACGGATTAAGTTCGTAAACTGAGGGTTGACTCTTGTGTGTCTGTGTGTGTGTATAACTAATAGCAATTTGGATTTCCTAGGAAACCATGATGTTAAGAAAAAGAAAAATTGACTCGGAGTGTAGAATATTCAAAGAACAGTGTACTTATGATTACATTTCATGCAGTACAAGGAAAGAGCTGTATGTCTGATATGCCAGAATATAGTCTCTGTGTTCAAAGAATATAATTTGCGTTGACACTTTGAAACTCAACATAAAGATAAATATGATTGTTTGGTTGGAGAAGTGAGAAAAGATAAAATATTAAAACTGAAAAATACATTGACAACTCAGCAAAAGACTTTTGTGAAGCAGAAGCAGCTAAATATTTCATCACTGCGAGCAAATTTTCAAGTTGCCAAGCTAATAGCACGCACTGGCAGACCATTCGTGGAGGGAGAATTTGTTAAAGAATGCCTTCTTTCTGTGGCCAAAGAGATGTGTCCAGAGAAGGCTGATTTATTTAGTACAGTGAGTCTTTCAGAACCTACAATTACACAGAGGATTGAAGAAATGGGAGACAATTTGCATCATCATTTGCAAAACTCCACAAAAAAACACTTTCATATTTTTCCTTGGCACTCGACAAAAGCAATGATGTTCGTAATTCTGCACAACTTCTAATTTTTATTTGTGGCACGAATGATTATTTCGAAGTCACAGAAGAGCTTGCTGCAGTGCAAAGCATCAAAGGAACAACTACAGGAGAGGATATTTATGAAAAGGTTTGCCAAACTATGAATGGTTTGGAACTGGACTGGGCTAAACTAGCCAGCGTGACAACTGATGGTGCTCCTAGTATGGTGGGGTCTAAGAAAGGAGTAATTGCTCGCATTAACCAAGAGATGGACAAACATAACCATTCTCATCCAATAGCGATACACTGCCTCATCAACCAACAAGCGCTGTGTAGTAAATCACTGAAGTGGGACACTGTTATAAAAATTGTGGTATCCTGTGTTAACTTCATTAGAGCTCATGGACTAAACCACAGACAATTTCAGGAATTTCTGTCTGAGCTAAATATTGACTATGAAGATGTTCTGTATCACACAGAAGTCTGTTGGCTGAGTCGAGGGAGAGTTTTGAAATGTTTCTATGACTTGCTTCCACAGATTACAACTTTTCTGCTTTCAAAAAACAAATAAGTACCAGAGCTCAATGATGCAAAATGGAAATAGCACCTTGCCTTTCTGACAGATGTAACAGAGCTACTCAACAATTTCAATATGCAACTTCAAGGAAAGGGGAAGCTCATCTGTGATATGCAATCACATGTCAAAGCATTTGAAGTAAAATTAGGCCTCCTCATTAAACAGGTGAAGGAGGAAAACTTCTACCATCTCCCCACAACTCAAAATCTGTTAGCGGAAAAAACATTGATTGCATTCCCAAACAAAACATGTGTGGATTCACTGGAAAAATTGCAAAAGGAGTTCCAATTTAGATTTAAAGAGCTTCATCTCCATGAACAGGACATACAGCTTTTCCGTAACACATTTTCTATTGACACTGAAAATGTGGATCCAATTTACCAAATGGAACTGGCTGAACTGCAGAATCGTAACTCTCTGAAAGTCAAGCAGCCTTCATAATTTCTATCTATCTCTCCCCTCTGAGACATATCCTCATCTCAGGAACCATGCACTCAAAATGGCAACCATCTTTGGCAGCACTTATGTCTGTGAACAGACTTTTTCTAGAATGAAACGTGAAATCTCCAACCAGATCATGACTAACGGATGCACACTTGCATCACTTGTTACAACTAGCAGTGACAAATATGGAACCAGACATTGACCATCTCATTAGCCAAAAGTAGGCCCATAGTTTCCATTGAAATACTGGTAAATTTGTTGATTTAACTTTACTTCATTTTAAATATTGTATTTGTTCCCGTTTTGTTTCTTCACTTCAAAATAAGATATATGCAGTGTGCATAGGAATTTGTTCATAGTTTTTATTTTTACTATAGTCCGGCCCTCCAACGGTCTAAGGGACAGTGAACTGGCCCCCTATTTAAAAAGGTTAAGGACCCCTGACATAAACATTTGGGGAGGGGGAGTGATGTAAACCCAGCTTATTTACTGCTACACTTGCCATTTTTGCTCCAAATGCTAACTTTCAAAGTATTTCTCAAATTTCATTACCCACGGGAGACTGTAAGCCAAAAGTTTTCATTTCTGGGAATATTCCATGGAATTCCCAGCAAGTGGTAAGTGTGGTAGGGATTGATCATTGTGACTTCTACAGCTGTAAACCATTGGTTCTTTGTAAACCAGTGCCCTCATGTGTGGTACTCCTGACGTTCCAGGAACTATAATATTGGCTGTTCTAGGTAGGGTTTTTGGAAGTTGTAGTCTGCAAACATCAAAAGCGCCAAAGCTGGGAATAACTTGTGTAAAGCAATGTGACATGGGGAGGATATGGGTGCCTTCTTTTCTTGGGAAGAGGAGTGTGGATATGCATAAAATAAGCAACTGATTTGACAAGCAAAATGTGCTAAGATTACTTTAAAATATTTAGCCAATTGAATGGAAGAACAGAGAGATTAATGTTGTAACAGTACCAGCAAAAAAACTGCATCAAAGCTGTTATGATACACATTGTTGTGCAACATTTCCTTAAAAGGAAATTTGACCCTATACGTGGTTAAAAATACTTTTCCCGTATGTCTTGCATATTATACAATAAAGAATGTCACAAATGAGATGTAAATGATGGGAGAAGAGATAAACACCATATTTCCACTGTATCAAATTTTATTTTTATAATAGAATAGAATGGATATGATGCTTGCTCCTTGCAACAGAGCATCCACGTACTGAGGATTTAAAAAGGGATTAATGGAACTTGTTTTTGTTGGAAACACTTATACATACATAGACACATGGGTAGGCAGTGTGGTATGACATTACACTCTAACGATCAGATGATTAGAAGAATGAGATATGTGTTCTTAACGTGTATATCCCATTCCCATCCAGCCCTCCCTTTTCCAAGTTTGAAAGTTATATGGTTTGCATGCACAGACAGGAAAGATTGGAAGGGCACACAGATTAGTCATTTACTCATAATGTCCCACTGAATTGCCCGTACTTGCACAAAGATGAGGAATTGAGATAACTGAATTCTAATGGGCTGTGCACATGTAATGCAACATCTTATCCTATTTTAATTATTTTAAAGGCAGGACTAGTATCCTGCTAAATACATTCTATAGCGTAACTCTGTACACATTCTAGCAACAAAAAGTATTTCTAAAACGTCTGTCTGTAGCAGAAGGCAACACCTCCTGATTAGTTACAAAGTAAGAAACTAAGGAATTTGCAATATCCTGAAAATGAAGATGCAACTAATGTTGCTATTTATGTTGCTGGCTCACACAAAAAGAATATACAAAGTTTTATTAAAATGTTCTTGAGTAACAGACTGAATTTTCAACTTTCTGGTTTAAAGGATCATGCTGAAAATATTTAACCATAGAGTTCTTATAACTATCCTGTCAAAACAAATATCTTCATTCCATTTTTTTACAGTGAAGGTATCAACACAATCCTGCTAAGAATGCCTATTCATCTACATCATCACCCACATCACTGAAGATATTACCTGGATATAGCTGGTAAGAGCCACTGTGGTGCCATTTAACCAAATACTTCAAACCATTCACTGAAAACCATCCTTCTGTTTCCATAGCTAATGCAGCTCCAACATCCTACAGTATCCTTGATAGCGGTTGTCTGAACAGTGTGAAACACTGTTCTTCTGTAACACTTCTCACTGTTTTACTGCATTTTCCTGAAATGGCTCTTCAACAAATTATTTTTTCCCAGTTGAATATATATTTCTTCTTATATTTACAAGAGACAACCTCAATATTCTTAACACAAAGAATGATAAAATGCTACATAAATAATTTAAAGAAAGGACCTTTAACTGCGGTTGCTGAACAAACATGAATTATTCAGATTACACTGGAAGTAGCTGCCCTCAGACAGCAACAAAATAAAACACAAAGATCAATGCTGCTCAAAACTCTTTTCATATTAGTCAACATATGGAATAACACTATGAATCTGCTTTGGGCTTTCTGTTGCATGCACTACGGACGCTGCCTCATTTTCATCGTATCCTGTGATGGCCCACAGACCAGGGCAAGGGTTACTTCATGCCATAATGTTTTGGGTTGTGCCCCTTGCCTAATCATGAATCATTTACAGTATTACCCCCCTCTTTCCAGAAAAGCAAGAAGCTGATCTAGTTCCAGCAGATAGCAGAGGGCATTTGTACAATAGCAAGTTGCTCTAATGGAAATGCAAGGAGTATGTTCTTGCTTTCCTTACTGGTCTATTTTGGGTCACAGAATTCTGTTTTGGAAATGTAAATCATTTTCTGCCTTATTTAATCTGTTAAAATTGTTTATTTTGCACTGTTGCTGGAATATTGCTGGAATGTCGCTGGAATGACATTTCGGTGCCAGGTCAAAACCTTCCTGTTCCAGAAGGCTTTTAATTGAAATAACATCAACTGTGGGTCCTGATGGCAATTTTAATTGTATTTTAATCATTTTATCTTTTATTGTATTTTAATTGAATTTTAATTGTTGTAAGCCACCCAGAGACCTTTGGGTAGAGTGGGCGGCATACAAGTTAAATAAATAAATAAATAAATAAATAAATAAATAAATAAATAAATAAATAAATAAATAAATAAATAAATAAAAATATACTCTAACTGAAATACCTGTAATTTTGAATCTTTTTGCTGTTACCTGTGGCATATTCACACACCAATCCATCAAGCAAATAAAAGTTCACAAACAATTTTTGAAGGATCAATCAGAAGAAAGAAAAGGGGGAAATGTGATTCTGGTCTGTTTGAACACAGACAGTGAGGATTACAAGATGCCTATCACCAAGATGTATAGAAATCAGAATCAAAGGCTAACACTAAATCTCAAAGGCTAAGTGAGTTTTTGAATAAAATTTCTTCATGACCAGTGTGTGAGACTGGAAGCAGGGATGCCTCCCTCCAAAATTTTAGAGGGCTCGTCTGGCGGGGGTGGGGTGGTTGGTGACATTTATCTCCTCCTGCCCTTTCACATTCCCCCCCCCCATAGAAGTGCTAGTAGACACAAACTCTTCTGACCACATGGAACATAATATACAATGATACATCTGAACAACTTTTAAGACTGTAACAAAGAGATGGGTGTACAACTACTACCATCTAAGCCAGTTATCAATATTTGTCTCTCTAAAGGTGATGGTCAATTGGTCTACCACTCTTATTATTATATAAATATGTATACAGCATTTGGCATACTGAAAGTAGTTATCTTAGAGGAGTTGTAAGGAAAACCCATAACATAACTGTCATATGTAGAATGGGAGCAGAGTAAAGGGTTCTCTAAGATCACATTGTGCTTTCATGGCCAAGGCAAAATAGAATGAGACTTTCTGATATACAGCTAAATCTCTCGGTGCACAATCCTATACACCAGAAAAGCAAAACCTTTTTTTAAATCCTGGGAGCTCAATTGCTTCTCCCCCTCTGATGGATTTAGTAGGAGGCCCAAACAATACTAAACTGTCCTACCCATAAACATAGGGACAGTTCCAAGCAAGCAGTGACTGTGGGTGCATTCTCCTCTGCTTCACAGCCAATACAGTATATGTGGAGAAAAGCACAACATTGAGTTGGAAAGACATCTCTTTTTCTTGTTTCTCTTCTCCCAGGCTCAGAATTCAACCTGGAATATTCTAGTCGAATTCTAGAGCCAGATAGATGTCCTTGAAATCCAAAATCCCATTTCTACTGTGCTCTGGCACTGGTGGCACAGCAAGCAGCATCTCAGAGGAATCTCTCCTATGATTTTCTATCACATACTGTAGCCAACAACAGAATTATAACAGGGAAAAGGCAGAGAGATAGCAGAAGTGAGAGAACAAAACTTAAGATAACATCATCACTCACTGGAGATAAAGACAGTTGCACCCCCTCATCCTTCCACTGGAAAATGCTGCCAATAAAATAATTACCTTGAATCTGCAAAAAGACTTAGTGCATGGCACAGAACCTGCAAAACCAGGCTGAGGTTATTTTTCTTGCTGCAAATAAGTGGGGAGCTTTCTCTGGTGACTATTATAGGAAGTTCCCTACTGAATAAAGGGTGGAGGGTGGTGGTAGACCATGCCACACCAAGTACCCTTAGAAGATGGGCTTCTATTCAGTCTAGGCAATTTTCCTACAACCCTATTCCAGTGAATGGAGTATTGTTTTTATGCACTGGAATAGAATGGAAAGGGGAGTATGGCTTTCAGAAGAACAGTTGGACTGCTAGGGCACTTGGCAGGTCTAGATTTCTCTCCTACTTTTTGGCAGCTTCCCCCAACCCAGCTCTAACAGCTTCATTCACTGGCAAATAGAGAAAAGAGAGGAGGGGGAGAAGGAGGAGGGAAGGATAAACAAAGAGATGGGGGAGGGAAGAATGGGGGCAGAAGAGCCAAAGAGGCAGAACAGAGATTTGAAAGCAAGACAGAGAGGAAAGAGGCCCACACATGCCTCCCCCCTGTGTGACACACACACAGAGAGAGAGAGAGAGAGAGAGAGAGAGAGAGAGAGAGAGAGAGAGAGCATGAATTCTTATGTGTTATCAATCACCTCTGACTTATGGCTACCTTTTGAATGAGTGATCTCCAAAATGTCCTGTCTTCAACAACCCTGCTCAGCTCTTGCAAACTGAAGCCATCTTGTATTTGGTCTTCCTCTTTTCCTGTTGCCTTCCACCTTTCCTAGCATTACTGTCTTTTCCAGAGAAACCTGTCTTTTCATTATGTACCCAAAGTAGAACAGCCCCAGTTTCAACATTTTTGCCTTCAGTGATAGGCATGATTTTATCTAGGACCCACTTGTTTGTCTTTCTGGCAATTCAGGATATCCCCAAGCCTCTCCAGCACCATATTTCAATCAACTCATGATCTCATGCACAAATACATATATACAAACATGCAGTTCAGTTTGTGCCATTGTCCAATGAGTTATTTAAATATTCTGGCAGTGACTACATGACTACAGTGGTTGGGGACACTTGTGTGGCATAATTTGGTCTAGCTGCCATAAAATTTAAAATATATCTATATCTGCCAAGCCTACATGATGGCACCAGAGATATACTTGTAACTATCAACAAGATCCCTGCCATAATTAGCTGCCAGAGGCATATACTGAACAATTTTTCTGACCTAGATGCCAACCCTAAATGTTATTCTTCTTCAGAAATTGAGACAATCATAGGAAATCAGACTCAGCACACCTGTCTGCTTGAATGGACTATTCACAGTCATCCATGCCCTAGTAACATCTGGATTAGCCTATAATGCATTATATATGGAGTTTGCCTTTCAATACTGACATAATTAGTGCAAAATACAGCACAGTAGAATACAAAGACTGATCTGGCACAGGCACATCTCATGAGTATTTTAAGAGCCCCAGTGTCTCCCAGTCCTTTATGGATACAATTCACTCTGTTAGTTCTTACTTACATAGCTTAGGATCTGAATAACTGAATGAATGCTTAATCTCTAGACATACAAACTTTGTATTTGTAACCCAGCTCCCGTGTCTATTAATCTCACATCAACTGACACTGTTATCATCATCATCACCATGGATCCTCGAGTCCAGCTCTTGTAAAGGAGGCCATGTGGGGAATTGAATTCCCAACCTCTGGCTCTGCAGCCAAACACCTAAACTACGGAGCTATCCAGCAGTCATGGATGGTTGCCCATGATCAAAATGGAGATTCAGAATTTATCACTTTTTAATGGCTTTTCTTATTTGCAGAAAAACTAGGGGCCATTCAGGGTGAAATCTAAATACTTGGTGAGTCCTGCTGGCGTGTCAGCAATCTCTCCCCCTTTATGCTTCTAAGTCAAGCATGATAACTACACTAGTCTAACATGGAGCTTTCCCTGCTCTCCTACATCTTATAATATTGTTCTTGACAAATAGATGTTTTTATCTGAAAAGTTGCACAGAGTTTTTTTTGCAGTTCTAGCTGGTCTCATGAACATATCACCATAGCAGGAATTTTAGAATTTCACCTACAGCCAAAACCACCTTTTTCTGTGTACAGATTTTCTTGCAGATCCCCTCTCTGTGGTGGAGACAAGAGTCTGAGTTATGTCAATGGGTAGGTCTGTGCATCTGCCACCAACAGTATCAGAATCTAACACAAGGATGGGCCATCGTATTTGATCTTTATCTTAACAGGCATTACCTTTCTGAGAACATAGTGGTTCATCTGTAATTGGATAATGTTTCTTAGATCACTGTTTTTTTAAAAAAGAAACAATCTCCTATTCAAGTAACTAACATTGAAGTAACACTGAGTTTAAAAACCAGTCTGGCACATTTTGTTCTGTAAGATGAAGCTTGCAGTGTATAACAAACATGGATTTACCCTTCTGTGCTGAATTCAGCATTCATTACTATTGAAGCTAATTAAGAAACATCAGTTATTTTTATACACCAATTTTCCCTAACATTTTTCGCTTACCTCCATCGGACACAGCTGCAGACTGAAAAGAAAGAGAAAGAGATGATCAGCCACAAATGAAAACTTAAATGTTGAGAAATGTTTGAGCCAGTTTTTTGTTTTTTTTGGTTTTCCCTTTCTACACCCTCCTAAACAGTTTATTTATTCAATTCAAACTCTTTAATAGCCAAAAAATAGAGTTCTAATTCATTAGAAAAAGAAGTGAAGTTTTGATTTCATAGCATTACTTGCATGTATACGTTTCAGTAACAGGCTCTTCAACATGGGACCTTTGTACTCCTTTAAATTCCCCATTAAATCCTGATCTTAATGGGAGTTTCTCCCCAACATCCAGATGGTATTCCTCTTATCCTGGTGTGTACAGACATTAACAGTTTGATTCCCCATCTCAGGCTTCATGCAAACCATTTTACAACATGTTGTTATGTGCCATCAAGTTGTTCCAGACTTATTCATAAATTGGTGACCTTCAAAAGGTCTGGTTGTTAACAGCCCTTCTCATTTCTTGCACTTTCAAGACAGTGGCCTCGACTCAATCCATCTCTTATCCGGTCTTCCTCTTTCCTCATTGCCTTCAACATTTCCTAGCATTGTTGTCTTTTCCAGTGAATCTTGTCTTCTCATGATTTTCCAGTGAATCTCATCTGGACGTGAGAAGATGTACAGGACCCTCAGTTTAATTACTTTTGCTTCTAGGGAGAGTTCTGGCTTGATCTGATTTAGATTCCACTTATTTGTCTTTCAAGCAGTCCACAGTATCTGTAAAGCTCTCCTCCAACACCACTTTTCAAATACGGGGGAGCTGCATAGATCTTGTAACCAAATTTGAATGCAAATTCCAACAAGCCCTGACAAATCTCACACTTTAATGACAAATAGATGGACAGATCAAGACAACACAACTGTGCCATCTGCAAAACTTATAACATTAAAAATTGCATAATGTTCCAAGTGCATCTATAGCTTCTCAATGTCCGTTTGTGTTCCATAACTTGGGGAGTTGAAATGATTTTGCCTTCAATTTGAATATAATAGAATCATATAATAAAATAAAATAACTGTAGAGGTCGAAGGGACCTAAGAATCAATTAGCACAGCCACAACCCAAAGAAGGAAATTTACATCTAAAGTATTTCTGACAATTCCACATCTAACCTCTGTTTAGAATCCTGCAATAAAGCAGATTCCACAACCCTCTGAGGCATTCCACTCAATTCTTTTAAACTTCTCCTGAAGCGGAGGCTCCAATACTTTGGCCATCTCATGAGAAGAGAAGACTCCCTGGAAAAGACCCTGATGTTTGGAAAGTGTGAAGGCAAGAGGAGATGGGGACGACAGAGGACGAGATGGTTGGACAGTGTCATCGAAGTGACCAACATGAATTTGACGAAACTCCAGGAGGCAGTGGAAGACAGGAGGTCCTGGTGTGCTCTGGTCCATGGGGTCATGAAGAGTTGGACACAACTTAATAACTAAACAACAACAATAAGCTATATTTCCTATTTTATTTAACAGAGATGGTGTTATTGGAAGGGTGTGGGAGAGGCTGTGACCTTCTGAAACAGAAACTCCTTATGTGTTACTCACAACTCCCCTAGTCACAAACCAATTATCATATATCCAAAAAGAAGCACATACTCCATCCTGTTTGCCAGGAACCTCTGGCATACTAGGCAGGGCCTCTGGTATTCTGCACTTCAATGCACAGTACATGCCTTTCCAGCAGCACCACTCTGGATATGAAACATTTTAGGAGGAAATAATGCTAAGATTGTTGCCCAGAGCCAATCAGAAAAGGGTAGCAGATGGTGCATACATGTTGTGCTTTTCATTAGCCCCTTCTCTCCTATGAATTCTTTCCTGACCGGTGTAGTCATGATGACAGGAAGGTTTTTTGTTTCTCTCACTCCACTCCCTTACTGCCTTTGGGTGTGAGAGAAAATCATAATTTTACTGATGGAAAAGCAGACCTTTTTTAGACTATAACTCTCAAAAAAACCTCAACCAGCATGGCCATTAGAAGAGAGAGTAGGGGCAACTCATCTGAATCCAGGCTAGACACCAAGTATTTCTTTTGTGGCTTTTGTTGGTTATCATAGTGTCATTGTGCATTCCTCTTTTATTGATTTTGTTTCCAATAAAAAAAACCTCTTAAAAGCATTACTGTTATTCTAAAAACATACCACCTCACACTCAACTTTGCACGTATGCTTTCCCAGTGTCCTCTTTAGCACCAGGTTGCTGCTGAATCCCAAGGAATTCTGTGTTTCTCTGAGGATAGTAGTAGTAATATTAGCAGAAGCAGCAGTAATAGCAGCATAGTTCAATGAAAAGGAATACCTGACTGCAGTCAGAGGTTAGGAGAGTGATTCCCCACTGTGCCTTGCAGAGAAGAGCCAGCCTGTGTGACCATGGGAAAGCTACACAATCCCAGAGTACTCCAGAAGAAAGGAATAGTAAACCACTTTTGAGCACTTTATATCCAGAAAACACTGGGAATCGATTTGTTATTCTGTACCGTCAGGTTGCAACCAACTTACAGTGACCCTAACAGGGCTTTCAAGGTAAATGAGGTATTTTAGGAGTGGTTTTACCAATTCTACTTCCCCAGTGAGTTTCCACAGCTGAGCGGAGATTCAAACTCTGTTTTCCAGAGTCCTAATCCGTCACTCTATCCACTACACCACATTAAGAATCTGGAATTAACTTGATACCCTGCTTCCCCGAAAATAAGACCTAACCTGAAAATAAGCCATAGTATGATTTTTCAGGATGTTCGTAATATAAGCTGTACCCCCAAAATAAGCCCCAGTTAAGTGAAACCCCGCCCTCCACCATTGTGCAGCACCCAGAAGAAGATGACAGGACTGTATTTGAATAAACATAGATTGTTGTACACAAAAAAACCATCCCTGAAAATAAGCCCTAATGCGTTTTTTGGAGCAAAAATTAATATAACACCCTCTCTTATTTTCGGGGAAAGACGGTAGCATCCAATTATTATTACTAACTGTACCAGTACTAGAGTATTAATAATAGAGTATACTTCAGATGTGATTCCCAGTGTGGAAGAGGGTAGTTACAGAGTTATATTCAAATAAACAGGTATATTTTGGAGTATGATTCCAATATTTTTGCCAACAACCCTAACAGCGTTGTTATTATTTGACAGCTGGATACTGTCAAAATAAACTGAAACATGCAGCATTTTGCACAGGCACTTTTCAGCCCCCCCCTTCTGGCATCACCTCCCACACCTCCTAAGAGGCACCATACTCCTAAGGGCCCTCTCAATCAATATAACACAAGGCACCCTCTCATGTGAGCCTAATTCTAACACTTGATTTTTAAAAGTACTGTTTTCCAGAAAGAAAGAGCATTTATGATGCATACCCAAAATTTTAATTCTAAAGTTTAACATTTAAGACACACTATCCTTCTTTAATCTGATAAGAAAACAGCCTTGAAATGATGGAAATTTAAGTGTGAAATAGGATTATCATTATGAAATGAAGAAGTTTAAACAAATGTCTTCAGTTTTTCACATAGAATTTTAATCTAATTTTCTGTCCCATATATCACTATATAAATTTTATTCTGCAATATTTTTGGGGAGACCGATAGATATCAGTAGCAACCATTCCTTATTGAGTTCTGCATAGCTTTATTTTAAAAACCAAAATTATAGTAAAGTGATTTTAAGAAATAATTTATGGCAAATGAGAACAGAATAATAATTCCTTATATTTCACTCTTTGAACATAATTTAATAATATCTCTTTACTTCAGAATGACATTTTAATTGTTTTCTTTTCACTTCCACTTTACTTACCTTCATGAAAACTGCTGCATAGAAACAAAAAAGAATACTAAGGTGGTGGTAGGGAGGTTATAGGATATTGGCTTCAAAAGAAACCAGAGTTAAAATCTTAAAGCTGTTAAATATTTTGCCACCAAAATATAAATGCAAATGCAATTTATTTACAATAAACAATAAATATTCATTCTGAACCATTTACAATTGATTATTATGATCTATTTTCATTTATTAAAATGTTTTATAAAGTTAATATTCCACTAAAATGTGATGTGCAGAACTGAGAGTTTACAGAATAATTGCTATAATGTCTGTCACAATCATCACATACTTCTCCAAATTGTATTATTTTTCATTTTAAAAAATCATTTAAAATTAAAAGTTTCTGAACTCTAATATGAGAGAATTTAATCTATAATCTGGAATTCTGGTTTCTAATTTCTAATTGTCACCTCTTTCTTTCTTTTTTAAAAATCACATTGCTTACCTGTTCATCATAAGAAAAAGCAGTAATTTTTGCCAAAATGACCTTTCCCAAATTCATCTTTACTATAAATGGAGGATCATTGCAGTAGCTTCTTGAGAGCTAAAATACACCATCCAACACTGCGCACTGCCTGAACAAAATGCCTATAAAAAGTTTAAAGGCATTTCACATGTTCTATTTTACTCCCTTTATGTTACCAATGGCAACCAGCTCCTGCAAAAAGCTCCAGTTCACCATGGATCAGATTGTGCCTTGGTTATCTCACATATAACAGTTAGTTTAGGAAAACACAACAGGGAAATTTAACAAATCTTCTGTAGCAAATAATATAACAAATTTTATCCAGTTCTGAGTGATCTGTGCAAAAACAGTAATGTAAATTGGTTTATTTGTCTGCCATGACATTGCAGGATGGCAAAAAATTGTGTATCAGGTGTACTGGGTGTATAATTTAGCTTGTAGAACACCTCAGAATTCCTTTTTAAAAGTAGGCTTCTAGTCCTCATGGTTGCAAAAACATGCTTCACAATCTGTGGCATGTTTGTTGAATTCCAAGAAGTTTGTTGGGTTACTGAATAACTGAAAAAATGTTTTTATGCCTTTGCCCACTTTTTGCTTGTTTTACATAGGAAATTTTTCATAAAAATGTAAGCTTGCACATGCTAAGTGTTCTGCATCAATTGCCCAAATGTTTTGCCAATATTCAGGAAACTAATGGGTTTCATTGAGGTAAATGGACCTTCTTCTGGGGCAGATGGTAGACTGGGACTTCAGCTTAACATAGGCATAGGTATCTTAGAATAAAGAAGCACACACAGAGAGAAAGCATAGGGTGAAGGGGAAGAAGGAACTTGAAAAACCAAATTCTCTCTGTAAAAACCAGAGAGGGAGGGAGGGAGGGAGACTGGAATAGAAATAGAGAGACAAAAAGAAGATAGTGGGATAGAAAACGGCCACAGAGAAGCATTCTCCACAAACATTCCTTTCTTGGGTTGACAATGCATAAGAACCAAAAATATTTGCAGTGCAATCTTGTAAAAAAAAAAACTACTCAGAAGGAATACCTATGGAATTCAATAGGACTTAGTTCCATACATATAGTCTTGGAGCGTATACCACCTAATGATTTCTTCAAAGTAAATGTGAATGTACTGTATGTTATTAAAGTTATGTTTAGAGGAAATTCAATCCTTTAAAAATCACTAGCTTATGAATGTGGGATAGTGACAATTGCTTTGTTTTTGGGTGAAATGTGGTTAATTGATGAAAAAGGAGCTAGGTTCTGAAATTTTTTCCTGCTTGGTGTTTGTTTGTAAACATTAGTGAGCACAAGAAAGGATCTGGTAGAACATATTGACTGTTGCCAGTAATGTTATCAACATTCAAGATGTATTTTGTTATGTAAAGCTTAGCATCCATTTTCTAGCTCTGTAAACATGGGCATAATATTGAAAAGCAGCACCAGATCATTTCCTGATGCTTTGCATTGTGGACACAGAGGCAATATTTCACATTGCTAAACCTCAGGTTTTGTGAAGGACTGAATTCTTTTTAAAGAACATTCTAAGAATCCTTGAATGTGATACTATAAAATAAAGCACGCATATGCACATAAAGAAAAGAAGGATATTGTAGAGGTGCATCTGTAGCACATGCTGATTAAAGCTACATTGCTACTGATTAAAGGTGATTTTTATGAGAAATTGCCAAATGAAGCCTTTAATCAGCTGCAGCTTGCTGGTGCTATGACATCAACACCAACCACTGCATGTGCAGAATTGCACAACAGGATTTCAGATACTATATCCAAAATGCTACTTTCCCTACCCACTCCAATGGCTGGACAGGAAGCAAATTTGTTTTTTTACAAATGTATACCATTTCTTTTAGCAGAAAATGTAGTACATCCTCTTTTTAGTGTCCCCCTTCTCAGTAAATCAACTTGTTTCTCATCCTCTCTCCTCCCCAAATCTGAGCTTTAGCTGTATTTAGCCCAGCAGTGCTGTTCCTCTCAACCAGTGATAACATGCTAAGATGTAACTTACTCCTCCTCTTTCTCTTTCCATTTGTTTCCCACATCTACATGCCTCCTTCCCCTTCTCAGTACAGCTGATGTTCACTGCTGGTGTTCAAGACACCCCCGTCTCTTTCATACCAGCTGAAATCACATGCTGAACATTTCAGTATCTACTGTGCCGAGAAAGGAAGTGGTGGGCAGGATCCCCCAAAAGCAGGAGGTGAACACCAGTTGCTGGTCAATACAGAACAAGGAGATGACTGGGTTCAAATTTATGGGATTCTTGAAGACAATCCCTGTTTACTGTTAGGAAGATGGTACTATAGTATAAGAAGCACTGGTCTCTTCTAGCCAGGCAATTCTTTGGACTAAATGGCCAGCCAAGTTGGGAACCAAATGCTAAAACCATGCATTGTGTTCCAGCAAGCAAGCAAGCAAACAATAACAGATTGTTAAGGAAATACACACACTTGATCTTATCATATGGATATTGCTGTAACACCCAGGATTCATTAATTTTACTTCTCCTGGATTCTGCTAATGATATCTGAAGGAGATAACCTCCCCTTTCTCCTGCATTTCCTATATGCTCTAAAACAGTGGTCCCCAACCTTTTTGACACCAGGGACTGGTTTAGTTGAAGACCATTTTCCCAAGGACCCTGGGGGGGGGGGGAGACTTGTGATGCAGTAGGTTGTTAGAGGCTAGCTTTGAACTGAGCTCATAAAGGAAATGGCAAGCAGGTGAGCTGCAACTGAAGTTAGATCAGCAGTAGCTTAGAACCTACGGTAACAGGAGCGCAGGTTCTAATGCTACAGGCACAGCTGATCGGAGGGGAGCGAAGCTCTGCCTCCTGTCAGATCAGCAGTGGTATTAGAACTTAATAAGAATGCGCTGACAGGAGATGGAGCTTGGCTCACAGCTCACCTCCTGCTCGCCACTTAACTGTCCCGGGGGTTGGGACCCTGCTCTAAAAGCCAAGGCTGGAAAACTTTCTGCATTAGGTTTCTGGCATCAAAGAAAGCAAAGAGGGAAGAGAGCCTCAGTTCCACCACTGGATGCAGTAGAATCCAGAGGTACTCAATTGGATATTGGCCCAGATATTTTCACTCAATAAAATATTAATACATATAAATGTGTGTGTCATGTACCATCAAGATGGAACCAACTTACGGAGATCCTTATAAGTGAATTTCCATGACTGAACAAGAATTTGATCTAATGTCTCCTGAATCCTAGCCCATCATTCTATCCACTATATCACACTGGATGTCCTGGTTAATATACATTCAATATAATTTCAGAATCTTAGAACTGCAGAGCTGGAGGGGATCCTATGGATTATTGAGTCCAGCCCCTGTCAAGAAGGGACAGCAGGGAATCAAACTCACAGTTCACAACTCTAGCTCCACAGCCAGACACCTAAACCACTCAACTACTGGAGATACTATTTTATGAACAGGAGATTTTAATGGACAGATTTACTAAGTGATTGATCATAAATGACTGATTGAGTAAAACCTCACTATAAAACTGCACTCCTAACAAGCCATGAGATCACATGAAAAAGTGTGCCTCAAGATTTAATCCAAAGAAAAAACTACACATCACTGTATAATGAAAGCTTCTGCAAGTCAAGCTGAGAAAATTGAGGTGAAGTGTTTAGAATATGTCAATAGTGCAGCTTAGTTTGATAAACATTAATAAAAACTAAGCTCAGTTTAGTTCAGTGGAGTTGACTCCACAGTAGATATGTATAGGACTGTAACTACAGAATACTTGTCTTAACAAATCTGATTTATTTTTTGCCATTAATAAAACTGTGGTTTTGAAACTGGCAACAATAACTTAGCACATCTAAGAAACAGGCACTCATGACACTGTTTTCCTTAAACTACATGCTGAAAATACAAGAGTCTAACTCTGGGCTGGATTTTTTTATGACTTCAGAAAATCAACATTCCTTCTTTTCTAAAAAAATCTCTTGGTTTCAATTAAACACTTAAAAATAGTAACTGAAATCTCATTCCTTCTTTGAGGCATAAATGCAGCAAGTACCTAAACTAAAAGCAAATAATACCAGATGAGAAAGTAGATTACAAAAATTAACAGAGAATTTTTATAAACATCTTTTAGCATATCAAATTAGTGTTAGAAAAACAGAATTATAATAGGCACAGTATAGCACAAAATCATTTCACTACATAATAAAATTATTAAAATGCTAATTATCAATCTCTATTAACAAGAAAAAATAATCTTATTATATTAAATGTGATGAAATTCACATTATCTGAAAAAAACCCAGGTTTTCCAAGAAATACAGATCACACGGGCAACCAAATTTCTGCCCTTTAAACCACCTTCTTGAAGATGGCTCTATATACAATGTCCCTGATTTTTATGAGAAATAAGACATACTTACAGGATTAACACTGCCTCTTTTATCCATGTATAAGTAACTTTTATGGGATTTTCTCTCATTGTAAGTGATGTTTTCTGTCAAAAGGCTGCTACATATTCATTCCTCCTAGCTAGCTAAACAAATGAAGCAGAGTCCCTTCTTCCTTCCTTGTGGAGATCCACCCAGATTAAATACTAGTTTATGTATCTACCAATTTTTTTTAAAAAAAGGCAACTGGTACTCAGGATTTTAAACTGTTCCTCTCACAGTCTTTGCATAACAATGAACCATCTACAGAGTTAGCATATTAGTGGTTCATAGGTTCCATGTCAGATACCTATGAAAAACTCATCAAATGGCTTCTGAAATCTTTGTTCTCAAACTCTAACTAGCTCTAAAATCAAAGGTACTGTCTAAGGTTTGTTGCCATTTTCTCTGCTCCTCAGCATGTAGCTGCACGTTTCGTCAAGATTAAAATCACATGCAAGCCTATTGTGCTATGTGTTCCATCCCACTTGTCTGTTCCTTGCTTCTTTGAATAAGTTTACAGATTCTTTTTCCTGGTAGAACAGGATTCTCATAAATTTCAGCACCGCACCCACTTGCTTTAACTCACAAGCTTATGAAGTGCTGAGGACATTTTTGTTGTGTCATATAGAAGTCAAATGCCAACACACTGCTAAAAAATGTCTATGGCTGTCTCTGGGACTCATCAAATTATACAGAATCATTGCTCTAATGTGTCAACTAAGAAACAGCCTGTTCTTTCTTTCAGAAGTTTACTGTACTTTGAAAATGGGCTATATTACAGCCAGCATTCACCTGTGAAGACTGAACAGGAATTCTTTCCTATGTCTATAGTGTTGTATGTGTATCATATCTTGACAATAATGAATGCTATACATTTTTAAGGAAAGACTGGATTTAAGACTCACAAATTAGCATCTTGTATCATATATGAGGAAGACTCTTAAACTCAGCATAGAGATATCATGCTATAGCAATGTTTATTATGCATGCATTCAGTTGAAAGCTAATATATTAACATTTATTTTCAATTGATATTTGTTTTCAGCTGAGAACACAGTTGCTTTCCCTGGGCTAATATCTTAGCTTGATAACAACTGTTCAGCTTTCTTCATAGGAAACAATGAAAATTCGGTGGTGTAAGATTACCTCAAGATCATCAAGAGAACGAGTAATGCTGAATCTCTTCAGACGTCCAAATGATCTTCGAGCAGAAGCACGCTGGGGAAGTTGTACTAATCCCGAAGTAGGTCCAAATTTTGTACACTAAACAAACCACAAAATAGTTAATTTCATTTTTGTGTGTATTTTTTAACTGACCAAGATGTATTTATCTTTGTTATAATTGTAGATAGCTATTAGAGTTTAGTTTTAAAAAGATTTCACTGTTGAACTGTGCAGATCAGCACTTAAGCAAAGGGTTCACTCATCATTTATTTCACCACATAAATCTTCAACACTGGTACTCAGATAATTTTGGTAAAACATATTGATTTGAAATTCCAATAACTGATGCCAAACACATTATATTATTCTATTAGCTATGAAGTAAAATATACAGAGTACAGTGGTGCCTCAATTTACGACCATAATCTGTTCCAGAAGATGGACGTACAGTGGTGCCTCGCTTGATGATGATAATGCATTCCGTTTAAATTGCTGTTAAGCGAAATCGTCGTCAAGCGAAATTAAAAGAGCCATTGAAACGCACTGAAAACCGTTCAATGCGTTCCATTGGGCGAAATACCTCATTGTGCAGCGAAGATCCTCCATAGGGCGGCCATTTTCCGGTGCAGTGAGGAATACATCCTAAAAACAGCGGGGAGCCATTTTGCACAGCGGGCAGCCATTCTGTGACCTGCCGATCAGCTGTTTGGAAATCCTCATAATGCAAAGAATCAGTTCCCAAAGCAGGGAACCGATCGTTGTGAAGCGAATTTTCCCCATAGGAACATTGTTTTGCGATCGCAATAGCGATCGAAAAAACCATTGTAAAGCAGATTCGTCGTTTAACGAGGTAATCGTTAAGCGAGGCATCACTGTAACTTGAAATGGTTGTAAGTCGAAGCACCATTTCCCATAGGAATGCATTGAAATGTAATTAATCCATTCCAGACGAAGAAAAAAAATTACCAAAAAAAATGACTGCAAAGAAAAGCAATCAAGCATACAAGACCCATTCGAAATGCACAGAAAATAAACAGAGCAGATTGGAATGCACAGAGAACAAAGAGTGCAGGTTGGAAATGCAAAGAAAACGAAGGGAAAAGCAAGGGAAGCATGCAGGACCCATTGGAAATGGGGGGGGAACCCAAAAAAGCAACCAAATCCCCCAAGACCCATCGGAGATGGGGGGAAAAGCCAAAAAAACAAACCCCCAAGATCCACTGGAAATGGGGAACCCCCCCCAAAAAAGCAACCAAACCCCCCAAGACCCATCAGAAATGGGGAAAAAACCCAAAAAGCAACCAAACCCCCCAAGACCCATCAGGAATGGGGGGGAAACAAACAACCCCCAAGACCCATCAGAAATGGGGGAAAAAACCCAAAAAGCAGCTAACTCCCCCAGACCCATCGAAAATGGGGAAAAACACTCCAAAAAGCTACAAAAAAAACCCAAGACCCATTAGAAATGGGAAAAAACCAAACAACAACCACAACCCCCCCAAGTGCATGATTCCATACATATAATTGGCCAAAAGAAGGACTTATTAAGACTGCCTGAACTTCCACTTTCAGTGCTTGTGCCTAAAGGAAAAAAAATTTGAGATGGGACTTATTTACAAAAAACAACAGTTGGGCAAATCCCTGCAAATAGTATATGGTTGGGACAGGTGGGTTTTATGCAAGCAAAGCAGGCATTTTCAATGAACATTTGATTGGGCAGACTTCTCTCTCCATTTTTCAAACAGACAGCAAAGGAAAAAAAATCCCAAAACAAAGAAACACACAACTATGGTTCTTAGCAAAGCAAAAGGAGTTGATAGATAGAAGTGTTGCAAAGCATTCCACTTTCATGGAAGACCAAAAGGAAGTGAAAGAATCTCACTGAGGCCTTCTTAAATATGCAGAATGGAGACGTCTGTGTACGGACATTACCTAGATGTGCATCTGTGGTCACACAGACCATGAAGAAGAACCTCTAATTTAGAACGCAGTGCAAGTAACACCAAGGTTTTTCATTATCTCAGTTTTTAAATTCCATAGAAATATTTTCTCCTAAATATAAGTCCAAAATTCCTTAGTTTTTCTGTGCACATAAAAAAGTCAACAAGGCAGCTACCTGACTACAGAAAAAGAAATCATGCCAAGCAAACACACACCGACCCAAGTAAGAAAGGAGAGTGTTTCTGCTGCTAAATTTATACGCCCTAAAATATGTCAGAAAATGAGCTCTCCTTCCTTAATTTGAAGTTCATAGGTCCATCAGAATTTATGTCAGTGGGGTTTTATTATAAACATTCCTCCAGAGTCACAGACATTTTTAGAGTACTGCTTCCTGAAATAATTACTATTTAATATTAAAATACATGATAATATTGCTTTATTGGAAAGCATGTGCTGAAAATGTATGTTGAATGTGCCTCTTCATGTGATACTGATCTTTTCATATTACAAGTTCAACTGATCCTTTAAAAATGTTCCAGGCCTCATCCTGGTTCAAGCAGTCTAGTACCTCTCTTCCATTCCATACCATAAATCTCCACAGCGTTTTGCACACATTTAAAACAATTAGCAGGCCTCGTGCTCTGGAGAGGACACTCCAGCTTTGCATGCAGTGTCGAAATAACACAGGAAGTAGCAGTTACCGGTTATAAGTCTTTGCTCAATTGGCGTAGAGTGTGATGCCAGGAGCTATTTCCAATGGCGGGAGAGGTCATTGCAACTCATTAGGTACCATATTTTTCCATTTATAAGATGACCCAATGTATAAGACGACTCCTCCCCTTTTCCAACCCCAAATTAGAAAAAGCAGGAATCAAAGGGCTCCCTTTTTGCCAATTTCTGTGCCTTCGCAAAAGGCAACAAAAGCGGCTGTCAAAGTGACTGCCGCTTTTCCTTGCCTTTTGAGAAGGTACAGAGCTTAGAAAAAAGGAAGAGAGAAATGCCTCCTCGTCCTTTTTGCTAAGCCCCTTTTGAGAAGGCACAGAGCTTAGTAAAAAGTATGGTGAGGCACTTCTCTCTTCCTTTTTGCTAAGCTCTGTCCTTCTCAAAAGGCAAGGGTATGGGGCTTAGCAGAAAGGAAGCGGATGCATTTCTCTAACTAGGTCCACAAATAGGTAGAAATAAAGGAATTGGGAGATGCAATATATTATCTGGGGATTCAAATTGAGAAAGAGGCAGATGGTTCATATTTGTTGAGTCAGAAACAAAAGATACTTGAACTGTTGCACGTGCTGAATATGCAAGATTCCCACAGTGCTGCAACACCTATGCACACAGATTTTCTTAAAAATAAAGAGAAAGGAGAACCTTTACCCAACAATAGCCAGTATAGAGCAGCTATAGGGAAACTCTTGTACTTGGCAACTACTGCGAGACCTGACATTACCTCTGCAGTAGGAATATTGAGCAGAAAAGTCAGCTCTCCAACACAGTGACTGGACAGCTGTGAAAAGAGTAGCTAGATACTTGAAAGGGACCATGGACTTTAAGCTAAGACTGCCAGCTAATGAGAACCCAAAACTCATAGGGTTAGTGGATGCAGACTGGGCTGAAGATAGTGAGGGTCCTAAGTCCACCAGTGGTTTTTCTCTTTTTGTATGGCAATGGTCCTATCTCATGGGGCAGTCGTAAACAGGATGTTGTAGCTTTATCTTCCACAGAGGCTGAGTTTGTTGCAGCAACAGAAGCATGCAGAGAACTGCTATGGCTGAAGAAACTGCTGATGGACATTGAGATAGATGGAGGAACGCCATTCCAGATGATGGAAGACAATCAAAGCTTCATCAAGCTATCGCAGGGAGAGAAGATGAACGCACGCACCAAGCACATTGATGTGAGATATGAGCTCGTCCGTGACCTGATCGAGAAGGGTACTATCCAGATACCTACCTACTGTCCAACCACGGAGATGACAGCACACATCCTGATGAAACCTCTACCAACAGATCGCTTCCAGAACCTGCAAAGCATGATGGGACTTGTTGAAATAGAAATAGGAATAGGAAATAGAAATAGGAGACCTAGTTAGTGTTGGACACTGAATGTAGTCATGGTTGTGAGAGGCTGAAATTGTTGTATTGCCGTATGGATTTTTAGGATTCCTTGAACTGGTAGAAACGCTCTTGCTTGGATTGAGTCGAGTCTTGCTCCTATGTAATTAACGGTCTGAGATGGTATCAGATGAGATTTTTGTCAACTGATTTTCAAGCCGAGTCTATTTAGAGTGTTGAGTGTGGTATTGGTGGCTGTGATGGCGTCTTGGTAAGATTTCACAACCAGGAGCCAGTCGTCGATATAAGGGAAGATCTTTATTCCCTTGGTACAAAAATAATCCACTACAGGAGCCATGCATTTGGTAAATGTCCTGGGGGCTGTGGAGAGCCTGAAGGGGAGGGCAGCAAATTGGTAGACTGTGTGATGAAATTGGAATTGGAGGAATTTTTGATGAGACAGGTAAATGGAGATGTGGAAATAGGCGTCCTTTTGGTCAATGGTGACAAACCAGTTTGCCTGAGCTAGAAGAGGGAGTATGGAATCAAGCGTTAACATACGGAATTTTCTGTATATTATGTATTGATTAAGGTCTCTAAGCTCCATGATGGGTCTGACACCGCCATCTTTTTTAGGGACTGCAAAGTATTGAGAGAAGAAGCCCTTGTTTGAGTCAGAAGGTGGAACTCTGACTATTGCCCTCTTAAGGAGTAGTGATGAAATCTCCCGATGTAACAACATTGAGAATTGGGGGGTTTTGATGAAATTTGGTGGAGGGGCTTGGGAGAATTCTATTAAATAGCCTTTCTCTACGATGGTTAAAACCCATTTGATCCATAGTAATTTTGCGCCATTCTGGAAGGAATGGGAACAGTCTAGTTGGATTATGAAAATAATTAGGAGTATTGCTTACTCCTGCGCTATGGCTTGCGAAAGGGCTGTTTAGGACCTTGATATTGTTGCTTGAAAAGTGAAGGGTTGGACTGCAATGATTGGTAAGTCCGGTCATGTTGCTGTTGTTTACTGTACCGAAAGGGCTGGTACTGAGGATATGACGGGTAAAGAGTCTTTTTGTAAGCTGGTTTTTGGTACCTATACGGTTGGTATGGTACATAAGATGTAGCTGTTTTTCTCATTGTATGGATATTTTCCATTATGTCATCCGTTTTAAAGTTGAAGAGACCTGTAGCGTCAAAGGGGAGGTCTTCAATTTTACTCTTGTTATCGTCCAAGATAGCAGCTCTAAGCCAGGTGTGTCATCTGAGAGCTATTGCCGTTAGCATGGACTTGGAAACAGTGTCAGCGATATGCTTTGCTGCTACTCTTTGCTGTCTAGTGAGGGTGTTAGCCTCCTCGTAGGTATTGACAGCCTCGGTCTTTGAAGGATTGGGGAGAGTCTGCAATATAGGGAGAATTTTGTCCCACAGATATTATTGGTAAGAACCCACTGCAGCTTGGTAATTCGAATTTTTTATCAATAAAGCGGCCAAAAATAAAGTTTCTTTCCGAGGGAATCGGTCTTTCTTCCCTCTTTGTTAACGGGTGTTACAGAAGACCTACTATGGGGCTTGTACTGGGTAGCCACTACGACAATGGAGTTAGGCATAAGGTGTTTAGTGAGGAAGTCCAAATCTGACCTGTGAGTTTTGTAGTGATGCTCAATTTTGCGAGGGACTTGGAGAGTCAAAGGAGACTTATCCCAGGAGGTCTTAACCAGGTCAAAGAGCGCTGGTATAAGGCTTAGACTAGGAGGGGCAGTCTTGTCCTGCTCCATATCATGGAACATTTAAGTCCTTTTCTTGTTGCGGTATCTGCACATCAAGTTGCAGAGTTTTAGCAATGCGCATGATGAGTTGGGCATAAGATGTAAAGTCTTCCAGAGGCGACTGGGAAGAAGTGCCCACAGCACCTACATCAGGAATATCAGAGTCACTAGAGGCTGATGAGTTATCATCATGGAATGACTCAGAAGCGAGTGAGGGAGAACGGTGTGGTAGCAGATCCCTCGGTACAGGGTCAACATCAGATTGATTAGAAGGGTTCTGTATCATGGCCCTCAGGACCAGAGTAAAGTGCGGTAGCCTGTGCTGTACAGTGGCTCCTGCTGTGTTTAGTGCGCTTCTGAGACATGGGAGGCGCCACTGGTGTTTTTCTCTTCCAAGAAGGAGGGGCTGGGGCATAGACAGATCCCCTTGGTGCCACGGATGAGCTTCCCTTGGCGGAGCCATGGAAAGGTACCAGGATGGAGGAGGGCAAGCCGATCCACTGTAGTCAGCTGGGTATCCATAGCCATGATATGGGTAAGGCTAGTATGGCCCCAAAAATGGGTGACCATATGGTGGTGGACCCTGTGGATGATACCGATCCTCGATCTGTTGAGGATGGTATGAAGAAGCATGTTTGCGTTTCTCCATAGCTTTTTAGGAGCACACAAAGCAGACTCCTGTTCCGACTGAGTCTCCGTATCCGCCTGTCACGTTCCCAGGGGTTACAACAGCCGAGGTCCGATAAGTCAGTCCAAAGTCAGGAATACTAGGAATGCAAAGCCAGTATCCAATTACCAAACCAACTCACAGAACGTAGTCCAAGGTCAGAGTCCAAGGTCAAACACACAACGTAGTCCAAAGTCCAAGTCCAGAGTCAGGAGTTCAGGAAACACGGTTCAAGGTTGTAGGAGTGTGGATGCAAGTCAGAGGTTTTGACTTGTTGCTTCCACGAAATTCTAGCTGACTAGGAGCTGTTTTTATAGTAAAACAGCCCTCTGAGCTGCTGGAAACCTTTCCATCCTGTCAATACTCAGGGCTAGTTGAACAGATGTTTCTGTGGACAGCCTTCGAGCGATCCTCTGACCTTTTTGCCATAAGTCTTCCCCGAAGCCTGGCCCGAAGCCTGTCTGCTGGGGAAGGAGAATCTGGAGGCGATTCAGGTTTTTCTGATTGCTCAGCATTAGCCTCAGTTAACCCTTCTGGTTCCAGGTCTTCAGCTGCACTCATGTCACTATCCCCCTCCCCAGGGCTCCCCCCTTCAGATGGGCCAGGTCGATCGGGATAGGTAGCATGGAACTGGCGTATCAAATCAGGGGTGTGTAGATTGCTGGCGGGTTCCCACGATCGATCCTCAGGACCGTAACCTTCCCAATCTACAAAATACTGAAGACCTCCTTGGTGGATTCGGGAGTCTAGGATCTGATGGACCTTGTATTCTTCCTCGCCATCGATCAGAATAGGTGGAGGTGGAGCCGGGGGCGAAGGTCGGGCAGGGTCTGGTGCTGAGACAGGAACAAGGAGAGATTGATGGAAAACTGGGTGGATACGGAGAGTATCTGGAAGTTGTAGCCGAAAGGCAACAGGGTTGATTTGTTCCAGGATTACATAGGGTCCTATAAACTGAGGGTCCAACTTACGGGATTGGCCGGGTCGGCGGAGGTAACGGGTGGAAAGCCAGACCTGTTCTCCTGGTTTCAGAGGTGGCCCTTCTTGTCGCTTTCGGTCAGCCGCTGTCTTATAAGCTTCTTTAGCCTGCTGAAGCTGCTCTCGGAGTAAGTCTTGGAGGGCCTGCAACTCGCGTATATGGGCATCGGCAGCAGGAACAATGGTTGATGGTAGAGTAGCTGGGAAAAAGCGAGGATGGTACCCATAACTGGCTTCAAATGGTGTCTGTTCTGTAGATGTGTGTACAGCATTATTGTAAGCAAATTCCGCCAGGGGTAACAGGGTAGCCCAATTATCTTGCTGGTAACAGGTGTAGCAGCGGAGATATTGTTCTAGAGTGGCATTGGTACGCTTGGTCTGTCCATCTGTTTGGGGGTGATATGCCGACGACAAGTGCACCTGGGTACCCAAACTGATGTGTAAGGCTTGCCAGAACCGGGAAGTGAACTGGGAACCACAATCAGAAATTAGGTGCGTCGGGAGACCATGTAGACGGAAAACATGATGGAGGTAGAGTTGGGCAGTGTCAGGGGCTGTGGGAGGTTTGGAACATGGGACAAAATGAGCCATCTTATTAAACAGGTCCACTATTACTAAGACACAGGTATACCCTTGTGACCGCGGGAGATGTGTGATAAAATCCAAAGATACTGTGTCCCAAGGACCGGCTGGTACAGGTAATGGTTGTAGCAGACCTGAAGGTTTGGCCAGTATGTCCTTGGCTCAACGACAAACCTCACAGGCACCAACATATCGGGCGACATCAGCTCGAACCTAGGGCCACCAAAACTCCCGTGTGAGCAAGTGCAGAGTTTTGTACTGACCAAAATGTCCTGCAGAAGGGGAATCATGAGTCAGATGGAGGACATTGGTTCGGAGGGGCCCCGGAGGAATATATAAGCGTCCACGACATAATAGGAGGCCCTGGTCGTTGGTAAAGTCGTTCACAGAGCCGTCTTGAAGTTCCTGCAGACGTTGCTTGGCCCAGGGATCTCGAGCTTGACTGGCTCGAATCTCTTCAGCCAGGGAGGAGTGAGTGGTTACGGCTGCAAAGACTGAAGGAGGCAGGATAGGTGTGATCGGAGGTTCTTCAGAGGTTGGAACAGCGTATTCTGGTTTGCGGGACGAGGCATCAGCTTTCCGATTCTGGGTATGTGGGACACAGGTGATACGGAAGTCGAACCGGGAGAAAAAGAGACTCCATCGGATTTGGCATTGGTTAAGGCGTCGGGCTGTTTGTAAGTGTTCCAGGTTTCGATGATCCGTTAAAACTTGGACTGGATGATGGGCCCCTTCGAGGTAATGCCTCCAAACCTCAAAAGCAGCTTTGATGGCCAAAAGTTCCTGCTCCCAGATGGTGCAATTGCACTCCGAGGGTGTGAACTGCCGGGACTAGAACGCACAGGGCTGCAGTGGTTGTGAGGGGTCCTCCCGCTGGGACAGTATTGCACCCAGGGCGACACTGGAGGCATCTGTTTCTACGGTAAACGGTAGCCGGGGATCCGGATAGCGTAGAATGGGCTCAGTGTTAAAGCGGGTTTTTAGTGTGGTAAAGGCATGGTCTGCCTCCGGAGTCCAAAGAAAAGGCTCTTTGGGCCGGAGGAGGCGGGTCAGTGGCGTGGTTACATCCGCATAAGATGGTATGAACTGACGGTAATAATTCGCAAAGCCAAGAAACCGTTGTACGTCCTTATGATTCCGAGGTTTCTGCCAGTTCAGTACCGTCTCTATCTTCTTTGGGTCCATCTGGATCCCTTGGGGAGATACAATGTGACCCAGGAACTCAAATTCTTGCAGGTTAAATTCACATTTCTCCAGCTTGGCGTAGAGTCGATGTTCTCATAACCGTTGTAAAACCTGGCGAACATGTTCCGTATGCCGAGCGGGGTCTCGGGAATAAATCAGAATGTCGTCCAGGTAAATGATGACAAAGCGATCGAGCAAGTCCCGAAAGATGACATTCATGAAGCGCTGGAACACCGCTGGAGTGTTGGTTAATCCGAAAGGCATGACCAGATATTCATGCTGGCCATAACGTGTTCCAAAAGCCATCTTCCACTCGTCGCCAGCACGAATTTGCACCAAATTATAGGCGCCATAGAGATCCAACTTGGTGTAAATTTGTGCCCCTTTAAGGCGATCCAGAAGTTCGCCGATCAATGGTAGAGGGTAGCGGTCTCTAATAGTTATCTTGTTCAAGGCTCTGTAATCATTGCAGGGGCGGAGCTCCCCACCCTTCTTTTTAACAAAGATGACAGGTGCAGACAGAGGCGACGCGGATGGCCGGATGAATCCCCGTTTCAGATTTTTATCAAGAAAGGCCCTCAAGGCTGCGAGTTCGGGTTCCGACATGGGGTAAATCCGTGCCACAGGAAGGGGTGCCCCAGGCACCAAATTGATAGCACAGTCAAAGGGTCGGTGCGGAGGTAGTTGGTCAGCCCCCTTCTCCTCGAAAACATCAGCAAAGTCCTCATAATCCGTGGGTATTACGGACTTGTCTGTTGACCCTGCTGCGGCCAAGGTAGCTGGTGGACCCAGATGCGGACACGGGTCCCTGAAACCTAACTCTCCTCGTGTCCAGTCCATTAGGGGGTTATGGGTTCGGAGCCAGGAAAGTCCAAAAATAAGTGGAAAACGGGGGCATGCAGGCGATGTTGAACTGTAGTTGCTCCTGATGCTGCTGAACCTGGAGGATGACCGGTTGGGTTTCTTGGGTCACAGGACCGGAGCGGAGGAGACGTCCATCTATGGATTCGACTAGGGTCAGGATCTCTTTATCTTGTACAGGGATCCGGTGCTGTTTCACGAAAGTTGTGTCGATGAAACAGCGATCTGCCCCAGAGTCGACCATGGCATGAACAAACAATGTGTATCCGGCAGGCAGAGTTTAACTGGTACAAGGAATGGTCCCGGGATGTTAAGGTATGGTTCAGGAGACCCAGCTAAGTGCCCCACGTCTGAGGGCCCATTCAGACATGGGGCAATTCTTTTACTGGCAATGGTTTCACAGAACCAAGGTTACGCCGCTTAACTAAACAGCCAGAAGCAAAGTGTCCTGCTCCCCCACAGTACAGACAAAGATTCTGGGAGCAGCGGCGTGTTTTTTCCTCAGGGCTGAGGCGGGGCCGACCTGCTCCCAATTGCATAGGTTCAGAATCCTCTGGTCTGGTATTGGGGGCAGTCAAGGGTGACTGAAGGAGACGGGAACCGCCCTGTGCTAAGCGTCGCTTCTCCAGGTGGCCATCAATGCGTAAGCATAGAGTAATTAGTTCTTGCAGCGTGTTGGGTCGATCTACACGTGCCAGCTCATCCAGGATCCCATCAGCTAACCCTTCCATATATGGTCCATACCAGCTGCCTCATTCCAGAGTAAATCTTGAGCCAAGAGTCTAAACTCAGTAGAATACTGGGAGACTGAAGCCTTTCCCTGTTTCAGGGCCCGAATCTTTCTGTTAGCAGTAGCAGCTTGCAAGGGGTTAGCAAACACGGCTGAGATATGTTCCAGAAAACACTGGTAATTAGCTATCGGGGCGAAGGAGCAAGGAGTAGAGGAGTAGCCCATTTAGCTGCCTGTCCCTTGAGTAGACTGATTATAAAGCATACCTTGGTTTTGTCTGTGGGAAAGTCTCTGGCGCGCAGCTCAATATACAACTTACACTGTGCCAAGAATGCTGGAAACTCCTCCACACTTCCTTCAAATTTCTCGGGAGGAAGCACAGGACACTTAGCCTGAGAAGTGGCATCGGCTTGGAATTGTAGCTGGTGCTGCTGAAGCTGTGCCACTGTCTGGGTGAGAAACTGCACTTGAGCAAGCACAGCATTCAGCGGACCCAAGTCTTCGCTTGCTTTTCCCTCCATGTTGGGGAAAAGTGTGGGGGTGGAAGCAATCTGTCACATTCCCAGGGGTTACAACAGCCGAGGTCCGATAAGTCAGTCCAAAGTCAGGAATAATAGGAATGCAAAGCCGATATCCAATTACCAAACCAACTCACAGAACGTAGCCCAAGGTCAGAGTCCAGAGTCAAACACACAATGTAGTCCAAGGTCAGAGTCCAAGGTCAAACACACAACGTAGTCCAAAGTCCAAGTCCAGAGTCAGAAGTTCAGGAAACACGGTTCAAGGTTGTAGGAGTGTGGATGCAAGTCAGAGGTTTTGACTTGCTGCTTCCACGAAATTCTAGCTGACTAGGAGCTGTTTTTATAGTAAAACAGCCCCTTGAGCTGCTGGAAACCTTTCCATCCTGTCAATACTCAGGGCTAGTTGAACGGATGTTTCTGTGGACAGCCTTCGAGCGATCCTCTGACCTTTTTGCCATAAGTCTTCCCCGAAGCCTGGCCCAAAACTTGTCTGCTGGGGAAGGAGAATCTGGAGGCGATTCAGGTGTTTCTGATTGCTCAGCATTCTCCTCAGCCTCAGTTAACCCTTCTGGTTCCAGGTCTTCAGCTGCACTCATGACACCATCCTGAAGATCAAGGGCTAAGAGGGGCAATGGCTGGGGTGGAAGGTTCGATAGCCCCAAATTGGCCCGAGCTTGGAGACATGCTCATGATATCAGAAAGCCTGATGCCCTCTCTCAAAGAATCCTCCAGCAGTACGGGAGCCTCAGGGAGAGGTAAAGAAGCAGCTTTTGTTGATTTCTTTGGTTTCTTAGGCTTTTCTTTGTCTTTTCTCTTTTTAACAAGAATAACGGACTGCGATGGAGTCTTGGTGGAACCTGGCTTAGGCGGTTTTACCGAGTCCTTGGGCTTAACAGGTAAAGAAATTGTGGTGAGTAAGGATTGCTCAACCAGGCTGGGAGCTGATTTTGAAGTGTCCGGGCGAGGAGTCGGTGTAGGGAGGGCAGGCACCACCATAGCAGAGTTTAGAGTATTTTCGTAGAGGAAAGAACGAAGTCGTTGGAGCTGAAGTTTAATAACCTGCTTTGAAAGGGTCCTGCACGCGGTGCACGACTGGGCGCGATGGAATTCCCCCAGGCAAAATAAACACTGATCGTGCACGTCTGTTAGAGGGATCTTTCGTGAACAAACAGAGCACTGCTTGAATCCCCGAGGGGCCATAAAAGATGAAAAAAGAAAATGGCGGGGGAATCTGCTGGCGGGGGGAAAGGTGAGAAGGGCGATAGAACGGGAAAAATTATATCTATCAATAAAAATAATAAAAAATAATAAAATAATAAAAATAATAAAAAATAAAAAGAGAATCAAATAGAAACAAAATAGAGCCAAATAGGCTCTGGTTAATTTCCTTAAATTCGCTCTACTATTCCAAACGTCCTACTGGAACGGCAGAAAACGAGGAAATGAAAGGAAGGTTGAGGAGGCGGAGCTTGTACCCTTGGGGGGAGAACTAAATTGTTTCTTTTTCCTAAGTTCTAGAATCTTCCGAACGTCCTGCACAGGCACAGGATAGACCCATCTGTGTGAATTCACAGAGACCACAACGAAGAATGTAGTAACTGAAGAGGTATTAAATAACATCGAGTGCCTTCCTGTCTTGGAAGAGTTGGATAGTAAACCAAATTTAGGAGAAACAAAAGCAGCTTTGGATTCCCTCACTTCCAGCAAGGCATCTGGGAAGGATAACATCCCTGTTGAAGTGCTGAAATACTGTAAAGAGACCCTCACTACTGAGCTGTATGAAATCTTTTGTCTTTCATGGAGGGAAGGTGGACTACCACAAATCCTTTCTCTATAGCAGGAGACTGGAAAAATTATTTACCAAGGTGACAGCTCTGTACATTCCTCACATGTGCTATTATGAAGAATGGTTAGATGTATGCAACAAAATCCCACATACATCAGATTTCTATTGTGGCCTATTGTGGCCAGATTCCAATTGGTGTTTGTGAGGGTGCATGTTGGTTGTGTGCCTGGTCACTTGCTGTTGATAATGTTCGTGACTTGATAATGCTGGTCACTATAATGCTGATAGCTCAGTGCTTTAGGTATCTGGCTGCAGGGCCAGAGGTTGGGAGTTTGATTCCCCACTGTGTCTCCTTAACAGCCTGCTGTTAAGTGGCTATCTGGCTCTCTTTCTCTCTCACCATACCCAGCACCAGCCCTGCCAGCGGCCGCCTCAGCGCCCGGTGGTGCTTCCTCCTCCTCCTCTTCGTCCTGCTTCAGCCGCCTCGGCTCTGGAGGCTGCCTGGCCTCGCCTCACCAAGTTTGCTCCTCTGTCATGGTGGGAGTAGCTCCTGCTGCTGAGTGCGCCTTTTTTTCAGGGGGGCCCTCAGAGGAAGGTTGCCGGACCTCAGTGTGTGTGTGTTTGTGTGCATGCATGCATGCGCGCACCTGTGGGGGCCCTGCCCCGTTCTGTTTAATTTCATGGGTGAATTCTGTGAGGGTTTTTTTAAAAATTATGTCGTGTCCTCCTCCCCACCCCACTAGGCAGTTGCCAGCGCTCCCTCCCTTCTTCGTCCTGCTGCTGGTGCTGGTGGTGGTAGTGAAGAAGGAGCCGGAGGGGGTCGTGGCAGGTGACGAGGGCTCGCGCGCCCCTCCTCCTCCTCCTCCTCCTCCGAACCCCAGCTGGGCTAAGGAAACTCCTGGGTGGCTTCCTCGGGCTCTTGTTCCGCTTGGTGGAAAATCTGATGTGGCCCAGCCTCACCCAAATTCTGGCTCCAGTGGCCCCCAGGTAACTTGAGTATGAGACCCCTGCTCTAAAGGACAGGGTCCACCGCCTGGGGTGCTCCTTGACCCGGATCTGACCTTGGAAGCCCAGGTGGACTACCTTCTTACAGCTGCGGAGAATATATCAACTTCGCCCTTCCATGGATGAACAGAGCCTGGCAACAGTCACACATGCATTGGTAACAACCAGACTGGACTGTTGCAATGTGCTATACATGGGGCAACCTTTGAAGATGGTCCAGCGACTGCAACTGGCACAGAACCAGGCTGCACAGTTGGTAAGTGGTGCCACTGCACAGACTCATATCACGTCCGTTTTGAAAAATTTACACTGGTTGCTGGTTGCTCCTTGGGCCCAATTCAAAGTGCTTACTCTGACATATAAAGCCCTAAATGACCTAGGACCTGGTTACCTAAATAACCACCTTCTTCCATATGAGTCTGCTCTATGATCAGGCCATCCCTGAAAGAGGTGAGGGGGGTGGCATGTCGAAATAGGGCCTTCTTGGCTGTTGTCCCCCAACTTTGGAACACCCTCCCTATAGAGATGTGCCTGACTCCAACACTTTTGGCTTTTTTTTGTGCCAGACAAAGATCTTTCTGTTTAGCCAGGATTTTTAAATGTTAATTTGACTGTTTTAATATTGGGTATTATTATAATATCGGGTATTATTTTAATGGTATTTAATGTGGTTCTAAAGTTTTAATATTGGTGTACGCCGGTCAGAGACCATTGGTAATGGTGTGGTTAAAAAATCTTATAAACAAACAAACAAACAAAAGTACCCTTGTAAGTATTGGGCATTCTTGGATAAACTTGAATATTGCATATTTTTGGCTATTTCTTATAAAATTGAACATTTTTAGTAATTGTCCACTCATCAGTGTTGGTCCTTGTGATTTATAACTTCACTAACATTATGGGCTATCCAAATAAGGTTATCCTGAGTAACAATTCCACAAGGCAACTATCACTTCATTTTAAAATACACCGTTTCCTCAGCACTTAAATCAAAAAGGACAGGAGATTTGAAGCAACTTTTATGAATGATGGATGAGAAAGGAGCAAATCTTAATACAGTACTCCTTTCTCCTTCGTTTGTACAATGAGATCAAGATTAGAAATGACCTCAGGTAAGAACCATTATTCTGAGTTCTCTTCATGAAATGTTACATAAGAAAGATTTTTATTTCACATTTATACACGTAGGTGGCTTAAAATGAAAGCAGAGATTGCCTGTTTCCTCTGACATGTTTAGGTGAGGCATGCTCAGTCCATGAACTTCCACTGTCTATAAGCCAACGGACCCCATTTCATCTATCTCCATTTACCTCTGAAGAGAAAGTGCGTTTCTGTGTCAGTGTGTCAGTGAAAAGCTCCAGTCTGGGCTAAAAACTGCAGCCGCCAGAGGGGGCTGCCACTGTTAGGTCATCATCAAAGTGTTGATTCCAAGAGGAAATCACCATTTACCAAAACAACAAAAACTGTTTCCTCATCCACTTTCTTTAACCTCTGTTTTCACTTATTAAGAGAGGCAGGTTTGATGTCAGGAATTTGGGGAAGTGTGCTGGTTTCGTCCTGTTGCTAAAAATAAAAATGGGTTTACATATTTTTAATTATTTAATTATTGGAAAGTTTGTGTTGTAAAAATTACTTGATGTTTCTGAATTCTGCATGACAATTATACAATTGTGAATCCCCTTAAGTGATGACTTGCAATTGTACTGAATAGTACTGAATTACTTTTAGATGACTTTCCATAACAGTTTATCTGTTGTTTTTTAAAGACAGTGTATTTATTTTGGTACGTTATCACCAGTTACTTTGGTATTCCTTCTGGAAAGAAAAGCAGTGCATATGTTTTGCTGAAATGAAAATGAAATTAGTTATAATCATTTTACCACATAGCATCGATATATTTAAGTTTTATCATGAACAGCTGATGTTTGTTGAAATAACCCGAAGTCACTTGTGATGCAAGAGCGACGTTAACATAGCTGCAAAAGCCTCTATCAGTTTCTTCTTTTGGAAAATTATAGTGTCCTAAGTTTTCCAAAGCTCCATTCCACTTTAGAGACTGACCTTTTCAAAATAAAGCTCTTAATAAAGCAAAATGAGTGGCAGCTGGAATTTTGTTTTGTGTCATACAATTTAATTTAACATTTTTAATTGCAGGATTTTGTTCTATTTTAAACCAACAGCATCTAAAATAACTCTAATATTGGGTTGCTATGAATTAATCTCTGAAGACCAAACTACATGTTCTAAGGAAAATATAGTAACTGCTGAAAATAGCAACTCTATCTTCACACATTTCAACTCCTTCATAATGTATAGTGCAATTTACCAATGCCCTGTTTAATTATGGTGTCCATTCTCCCAACTTTGCTTCACCTTACTGACTGCATAATAGGCTGGATCAAGATTTAGAAACATATAACTGAACTAACAGAAGATTCTTCCCACTGTCCTCTAAATTAAAGTACTCCCATCCCTACTAACAGGGGCATTATGGTGTATCTCCCGGAAACTCAGGAGGTGTGCTTTCTGTAAACAGCTACATTCATGGAACTTTTTTTTTAAAAAATGTGTCATTGTTTTCATAGAATAATAGAAAAGTGAAACTGGAAGGGGCCTA
This sequence comes from Pogona vitticeps, assembly GCF_051106095.1. Lineage (NCBI taxonomy): Eukaryota > Metazoa > Chordata > Lepidosauria > Squamata > Agamidae > Pogona > Pogona vitticeps. Next base: position 94,871,961 of record NC_135787.1, on the reverse strand, counting down.
TAAGGCCATCAAGTCCAATCCCCTCCTCGATGCAGGAATACAAATCAAAGTTGGTTATCCAAGTTTCTCTTGAATGCCTCCAGTATTGGACCACTCACCAGCTCTCCAGGTAACTGGTTCCACTGTCTTACTGCCCCCAAAATAAGCCCCAGTTAAGTGAAACCCTGCCCTCCACCATTGTGTAGCAACCAGAAGAAGATGACATGTCTGTAAAATAAAACATCCCCTAAAAATAAGCCCTACTGTGTTTTTTGGAGCAAAAATTAATATAAGATACTGTCTTATTTTTGAGAAAACACGGTAATAATAATAATAATAATAATAATAATAATAATAATAATAATAATAATAATAATAATAATAATAATAATAATAATAATAATAATAAATTTTCATTGACATATAAAATAAACGTAGTTGTGACATGCCCCTGCATGTCCCCAGATTATTTCAATAGCCTGAGACCCACAACACATTCCCTCCTTTACGCTACCACCAGTTGATCTCTGTGAACAACGTTCAATTAGAAAGATTGAGGTCCAGGCTAAGTGTAAAGTTTAACAAAAGCAGGTTTATTGGATACAGTTCACTTAAACAGGTTCTTCAAATGTTTTAAAGTATTCAGTAGTTTTTTAATAACTTGTTTTACTCTTAAGTTCCACACTCTTAATTGCCTCCCTTAACTCCACACTCTACCACTCTAATTCCCACAGACTCACTGACTTACAAAACTCCTCTTCTCTCCTCACCCCTCCCTTCTAGTTTCTCTGGCTCCACCACCCAACAGCTCCCTTTGGTGCGTGCAAATAGTCTCTTACATGAACCAAAGCAGGATGATCACTAAACTAGTCAAGCTAGTTATTTAGATTCAGCGCTTCACCTCGTAACAATTGACTCAAAGAAAACAGCTACTTGTTCCACAATGTCGACCACCTCCACTGATAACATAAAACGGACCTTGTCCATATTGGATTGCTCCTCCACCTTTAATAATAGTGCTCTAACACTTAGGGAGTTTTTCCTGCTATTCAATCAAAATTTCACTTCCTGTAACTTGAGCCCATTGTTGTGTGCCTTGCACTCTGGGATGTTTGAGACCAGATCCTGCCCCTCCTCTGTATGACAGTCTTTCAAGTATGTGAAAAGTGTTATCATTTCACCTCTGTCTTCTTTTCTCAAGGCTAAACATGGCCAATTCTTTCAGTCTTTCCTCATAGGGCTTGGTTTCCAGGCCCCTGATCAACCTTGTTGCTCTCCTCTGAACATGTTCCAATTTATCATCCTTCTTTAAATGTGGTGTTCAAAACTGGACACAATACTCAAGATGAGGCCTAACCGGTGCTGAATAGAAGGGAACTAGCACCTCATGGTATTTGGAAACTAGACTTTTGTTAAGGCAGCCTAATGCACCTCTGCCTTTTCTTTGTCACTGGTTATCATTCTTCCATTTCCATTCATTATCTGTGCCACTGTCTTTTGTCTTTTGCATTGCACATACCTGAAGAATGCTTTTTTTTATTGCTTTTAGTGTCTCTAGCTAATCTCAGCTCATTCTCAGCTTTTGCTCTCCTAATGCTATCCCTGCATTTCCTTGGTACTTGTCTGTACTCTTCCTTGGTGGCCTGGCCTTCTTCCACTTCCTGTACATGCTTTTTTGTTTTGTTTTGTTTTCAGGTCCTCTCTGAGCTTTTTGTGAAGCCACACTGGCCTTTTTTTTGTTGTTGCCTCCCACCTTTTCTCTTGTTGGAATTGTTTGCAGTTGTGCTTTTAGAATTTCTTTTTTCAGAAACTCCCACCCTTCTTGGACTCCTTTTCTTGTTAGGATATCCTGCCATGGGATCTTACTCATCCTTCTTCAGAGATTATTAAAATGGGATTATTTAAAAATCCACCATACGTGTGTGATTACACTCCTTTGTTTTCATTTGAAATAAAGAATTTTAGTAGAAAATGGTCACTCAGGGCCAGAGTTCCCCTTACTGCCACCACCTCCACCAAGTTGTCTGTATTGGTTAGAATCAAGTCAAGGATAGCTAGTCCTCTAGTTTCTTTCTCCACTTTTTGTAGGAGAAAATTATCAGCCACACAAACATGAATTTATTGGAAGGACCATACCTTGCAGAATTTGCCTCCCAACAGATTTCAGGATAGTTGAAATCTCCCATCACTACTACTGTACATTGTATCTCTCTGAAATGCTTGCAATGTATTTTTCAAAAATGTCATCCATTTCCTCTCCATGACTGGGTGACCAGTAGTGGACTCCAACTACATAACATAAGAAGAGCCCTGCTGGATCAGGCCAAGGGCCCATCTAGTCCCGCTTCCTGTATCCCACAGTGGCCCCACCAGATGCCTCTGGAAGCACGCAAGACAACTAGACACCTGTCTCCTGATACCCCTCCCCTGCATTTTGCATTTTGAGGTACCTTCCTTTTAAGCCTGGAGATTATACATCCCCCTCATGGCTTGTAGCCTGCGATGTACTTTTCCTCCAGGAATATGTCCAATCCCCTTTTAGGCATCTAGGCCAGATGGCATCACCATATCCTGTGGCAAGGAGTTTCACAGACTAACCACACGCTGGGTAAAGAAATATTTTCTTTTGTCTGTTCTCACTCTCCCAACACTCAATTGGAGTAGATGTTCCATGGTTCTGGTGCTGCGTGAGGGAAAATAGCTTCCATCTATCTACTTTATCCTCCACTGCATAATTTTATACGTCTCAATCATGCCCCTCAGGCACCTTTTCTCTAGATTAAAGAGCCCCAAACACTGTAGCTTTTCCTTATAAGGGAGGTGTCCCAGCCCAGTCATCACTTCAGTCACTCTCTTCTGCACCTTTTCCAGTTCCACAATGTCTTTTTGGAGGTGCGGCAACCACAACTGTATGCACTACTCCAGGTGCGGCCTTACCAGCGTTTTGTACAAGTGCATTATAATGTTGCCTGTTTTATTTTCAATCACCCTTTTAATGGTACCTAGCATCAAATTGGCTTTCTTCACTGCCTCTGCACACTGGGTTGACACTTTCATCAAGCTGTACACCAGCACACCAAGATCTCTTTCCTAATCCATCACGGACAGCTCAGAACCCATTAGCTGATAAATAAAGTTTTGATTTTTTTTTTTTTGCTCCAATGTGCATTACTTTACATTTCCTTATATTGAAATGCATTTGCCATTTTGCCATGTTCCTTTTGTTTTTTGGCCCTACTAGATTGATCCAGATGCTCTCAATGGGACATGCAATCTCTTCCTCCTGTATTTCTGTAAGGAATGCTTATTTTTTACAGATGACTTCTCTCTCTCATAAAAAATTTACACTCTGGCACTACCTGTCAAGTTAGACTTCTTGGAAAGGCGAATTAACCATCCAGTTTCCAACCAACAAGGGGGTGAAGCAAGGATGCATCCTTGCTCCCTCCTTGTTCAACCTTTTTATGAATGATTTAACTCCTTATTCAGCAAATGTGGATGGTCACCCTCCCAAGTTAGGGGTTTATTCTGTTCTGCTACTGCTTTATGCTATTATTATCTCGCACACCTGTCCTGTTCTGGAAAGTTTGATTAATAGATGTGTGGAGTATTTGTATAAAAACAAAATGCAACTGAACTACAACAAGTCTAAAATACTAGTTTTTGCTAAGTCCTGGAATCAATTACAGTGGAAAATAAATAGTAACATTGAACAGGTCAAGCAGTATAAATATTTAGGTATTCTTTTTCACTATAAACATTCCGGGGTTCCTCACTGCAAATTAGTCTTAAACACAGCCAGCCTTTCTGTGCAGTCCATATTTCAATTTTATTACAGCATTGGCAACCGATACGTCCTGGCAACCCTACAAGTTTTTCAATCTAAAATCACCCCATAAATTCTGTATGGCATCCCAATTTGGCAAAATGCCATGGATTGCTCAATTGAACAGCTACAATCCCACTTCTTACATAAGGTATTAGGCCTACCGAGGTATGTTCCCTACTCGGTACTCTTGTCTTGAGACTGGACTATCTAAACTGGAATCAATGGCGTGGCTGAGAACTTTTCAATTCTGGCCAAAAATGTTTTATAACTCAGACCAAAATAGCTTATTATATCGGCTTCTGCAAGATTCCGACCCTCCTTTTGGGTCTATTGTCCTTTTTGAAAACCTGAAACTGACTGGCCTAGACATTGGCTCTTTAGGTTCACTAAGTCTAGAGTAAAGAGATGGATTATAGACACTGAGTTTCAGGAATTATGGAGCGCAGCTGATAAGACTTGTTTCCCGTTGTCTCTCCACATCCCCCTTTAAAAGGGACAACTAGCTGTTTCCCTCATGTTCCTTAAATGCCCACAAAACGACAGGGCCTTTTCTTTCCCCAAATGTAATGTCATGCCTGGTGCTGTATTGTATGGTAGGTATAACAGAATTCCTTATTCTGAAAGATATTGTCCATGTGAGCAGGGTGCCTTGGAAACCCTCACTTGCATGCTCTTGCATTGTTCGCTTCATCAGGATTGCCACAAAAAGTACGCCACCTCAATATTATTAAAGGTGGGGGAGACATGTCATCTTCTTCTGGTTGATGCACAATGGTGTAGGGCAGGGTTTCACTTAACTGGGGCTTATTTTGGGGGTGTGTTGTGTGTTTAGTCGTTTAGTCGTGTCCGACTCTTCGTGACCCCATGGACCAGAGCACGCCAGGCCCTCCTGTCTTCTACTGCCTCCCGGAGTTGTGTCAGGTTCATGTTGGTTGCTTCGCAGACACTGTCCAGCCATCTCATCCTCGGTCGTCCCCTTCTCCTCTTGCCATCACACCTTCCTAACATCAAGGTTTTTTCCAAGGACTCTTTTCTTCTCATGAGATGGCCAAAGTACTGGAGCCTCAGCTTCAGGATCTGTCCTTCAAGTGAGCATTCAGGGTTGATTTCCTTTAGAACTGATAGGTTTGTTCTCCTTGCAGTCCAGGGGATTCTCAAGAGCCTCCTCCAGCACCACAATTCAAAGGCATCAATTCTTCGGCGGTCTGCTTTCTTTATGGTCCAGCTCTCACTTCCATACATCACGACAGGAAAAACCATAGCTTTGACTATTCGGACTTTTGTTGGCAAGGTGATGTCTCTGCTTTTCAAGATGCTGTCAAGATTTGTCATCGCTTTCCTCCCAAGAAGAAGGCGCCTTTTAATTTCAGGGCTGCTGTCTCCATCTGCAGTGATCATGGAGCCCAGGAAGATAAAATTTGACACTGCCTCCATATCTTCCCCTTCTATTTCCCAGGAGGTGATGGGACCAGTGGCCATGATCTTAGTTTTTTTGATGTTGAGTTTCAGACCGTTTTTTGCACTCTCCTCTTTCACTCTCATTACAAGGTTCTTTAATTCCTCCTCACTTTCTGCCATCAGAGTGGTATCATCTGCATATCGGAGGTTGTTGATATTTCTTCCGGCAATCTTAATTCCGGCTTGGGTTTCTTCCAGTCCAGCCTTCCGCATGATGTATTCTGCATATAAGTTAAATAAGCTGGGGGACAATATACAGCCTTGCCGTACTCCTTTCCCAATTTTGAACCACTCAGTTGTTCCATGACCAGTTCTAACTGTTGCTTCCTGTCCCACATATAGGTTTCTCAGGAGACAGATAAAGTGGTCAGGCACTCCCATTTCTTTAAGAACTTGCCATAGTTTGTTGTGGTCCACACAGTCAAAGGCTTTCGCATAGTCAATGAAGCAGAAGTAGATATTTTTCTGGAACTCTCTGGCTTTCTCCATAATCCAGCGCAAGTTAGCAATTTGGTCTCGAGTTCCTCTGCCTCTTCGGAATCCAGCTTGTACTTCTGGGAGTTCTCGGTCCACATACTGCTGAAGCCTACCTTGTAGGATTTTGAGCATAACCTTGCTAGCGTGCGAAATGAGTGCAATTGTACGGTAGTTGGAGCATTCTTTGGCACTGCCTTTCTTTGGGATTGGGATGTAGACTGATCTTTTCCAATCCTCTGGCCACTGTTGAGTTTTCCAAACTTGCTGGCATATTGAATGTAGCACCTTAACAGCATCATCTTTCAAGATTTTAAATAGTTCAACTGGAATGCCATCACCTCCACTGGCCTTGTTGTTAGCCAGGCTTTCTAAGGCCCACTTGACTTCGCTCTCCAGGATGTCTGGCTCAAGGTCAGCAACTACATTGTCTGGGTTGTCCGGGATATCCAAATCTTTCTGATATAATTCCTCTGTGTATTCTTGCCATCTCGTCTTGACGTCTTCTGCTTCTGTTAGGTCCTTCCCATTTTTGTCTTTTATCATGTTCATCTTTGCGCAAAATGTTCCTCTAATATGTCCAATTTTCCTGAACAGATCTCTGGTCTTTCCTTTTCTGTTATCTTCCTCTATTTCTTTGCATTGTTCATTTAAGAAGGCCCTCTTGTCTCTCCTTGCTATTCTTTGGAAGTCTGCATTCAAGTTTCTGTAACTTTCCCTATCTCCCTTGCATTTTGCTTCCCTTCTCCTCTCTGCTATTTCTAAGGCCTCGTTGGACAGCCACTTTGCTTTCTTGCATTTCCTTTTCTTTGGGATGGTTTTCGTTGCTGCCTCCTGGACAATGTTACGAGCCTCTATCCAAAGTTCTTCAGGCACTCTGTCCACCAAATCTAGTTCCTTAAATCTGTTCTTTACTTCCACTGTGTATTCATAAGGGATTTGGTTTAGATTATACCTGAGTGGCCCAGTGGTTTTTCCTAATCTCTTCAGTCTAAGCTTGAATTTTGCTATGAGAAGCTGATGATCAGAACCACAGTCAGCTCCAGGTCTTGTTTTTGCTGACTGTATAGAGCTTCTCCATCTTTGGCTGCAGAGAATATAATCAATCTGATTTCGATATTGCCCATCTGGTGATTTCCATGTATAGAGTCGCCTCTTGTGTTGTTGGAAAAGAGTGTTTGTGATGACCAGCTTATTCTCTTGACAAAACTCTATTAGCCTTTGTCCTGCTTCATTCTGAACTCCAAGGCCAAACTTTCCTGTTGTTCCTTTTATCTCTTGGCTCCCTACTTTAGCATTCCAGTCCCCTAGAATGAGAAGAACATCTTTCTTTGGTGTCAGTTCTAGAAGGTGTTGTAAATCTTCATAGAATTGTTCAATTTCAGTCTCCTCAGCAATGCTGGTTGGTGCATAAACTTGGATTATTGTGATGTTGAATGGTCTGCCTTGGATTCGTATTGACATCATTCTATCATTTTTGAGATTGTATCCCATTACAGCTTTTCCCACTCTTTTGTTGACTATGAGGGCTACTCCATTCCTTCTACGGGATTCTTGCCCACAATAGTAGATATGATAATCATCTGAGCTGAATTCGCCCATTCCTGTCCATTTTAGTTCACTGATGCCCAGGATGTCGATGTTTATTCTTGCCATCTCCTGTTTGACCACCTCCAGCTTCCCAACGTTCATAGATCTTACATTCCAGGTTCCTATGCAGTATTCTTCTTTGCAGCATTGGATTTTCCTTTCACTTCCAGGCACGTCCACAGCTGAGCGTCCTTTCGGCTTTGGCCCAACCACTTCATTAGCTCTGGAGCTACTTGTACTTGTCCTCCACTCTTCCTCAGTAGCATGTTGGACGCCTTCCGACCTGAGGGGCCCATCTTCCAGCGTCATATCTTTTAGCCTTTTGTTTCTGATCATGGGGCGTTCTTGGCAAAGATACTGGAGTGGCTTGCCATTTCCTACTCCAGGTGGATTGCGTTTAGTCGGAACTCTCCACTATGTCCTGTCCGTCTTGGGTGTCCCTGCACGGCATAGCCCATAGCTTCTCTGAGTTACTCAAGCCCCTTCGCCACGACAAGGCAGCAATCCATTTTGGGGGTAGGGCTTATATTATGAGCATCCTGAAAAATCATGCTAGGGCTTATTTTCTGGTTAGATCTTATTTTTGGGGAAACGGTATTAATACTATTACTATTGCTATTATTATTATTATTATTTACATATACATTTCTATTCTCACTTTTCTTTTTGAACAATTTATAGCCTTCAATTGCTGTATTCCAGTCACGACACTCATCCCACCAAGTTTCATTTATTCCTATCAAGGCATATTTGCTTTCCTGAAGTAAAATTTCCAGTTCTTCTTGTTTGCTTCCCATACTCCTGGCATTCGTATACAGATACTCGACGTTGTGTGATTTGTGGCCTGTCTGTTTTTGTACATTTTTATGAATATTAGTATTAATGTTGATGTTATCATTCATCCCCATTTGAACAGTTTGATCTGTTCCTCTTATTGTGATTAAGCCTTCATCTATCCTTAACCCTGTGCTTGCATCTCCTTCCCCCTTCCTATTCAGTTTAAAGCCCTCATGATGAAGTGTGGCCAAACACATTCTTCCCAGTCCTTGCTAGGTGCAAGCCATTTCTTGCTAGCAGTCCTTCTTCTATGAAGTTTAGCCCATGATCCTAGAAAACAAATCCCTCGCGTTGACACCACCCTTGTAGCCAGTCATTCACTTGGAGTATTTTCCTTTCCCTTTCTATTCCTCTTTTGAATACTGGTATGATGGAGGAAAAAACTGGCCCCCAAAGTCCTTGAGTTTCCTTCCCAGAGGTTCAAAGTCTGACGTGATTTCTTCAAAGCTCCTCTTGGCTGTGTCATTTTTTCCCATGTGGACAAGAAGAAAGGGATAAGCATCTGTGGGTTTTATGAGTGATGGCAGTCCTTCCGTCACATTCCTTATCTGTCCTCCAGGGAGGCAGCATATCTCATGAATCCATGCGCCCTTCTGGCATATTTCAGTCTCAATTCCATGCAGTAGGGAGTCTACTCTTCTCTTCTTCTTTTTGTAGGGTGCAGGTTCAATGACTGCATTTTGCTGTGCTTTTGCCCTTCTCATGTCCTCCTGTGGGGTCTACTCTGCATACTGTCCAGCAGACTCCTCTTTAGGAATCTGAATGCGGTTTTGCAGTTCTACTAACCATGACTCTTTTCCATGGTGGTTCCTCCACTGTGTTTGTACTCTTCTCAACGCTCTCATCCACTGCTTTGTTTTGCTTTTCTTTCGTCTCCAGTGCCCCCTGTGACGACTGTTGCTGCTGAAGAGTTCTGTCAATGTATGCTTCATCTTCCCTTATAACCTTGAGTGTGGCTACTCGCTGCTCCAGTTCTCTCACTTTTTCTTCTAACAGTGCTGCTAGTCTGCATTTGTTACATGTGTACGCTGTGTTACACTCAGGAACAAAGACAAACACAGCACAAACTTTACAGGTTACTACAAATACAGTTGTGTTCAAAATTATTCAGCCCCCAATGCTGTAAAGGGGTTTAGGGACTATAGTGTACATTTGGAATTGTATTCAGAATGAAATCCTACAAGGACGTTTTAAAGAACCAAATGCAACTAAAATAACATCAATTGTTTATGTAATACAGTAGTAAATGTTTCTTTTGTGGTTTCTTCATTGCCACAATTATTCAACCCCTTAAAGACTACCACTCTGAAGAAGAGAGGTTCATTCAGGTGTTTTCGATCAGGTATTGAAAACACCTGTGGATGTCACCGAGCACCAATCAAGCATAATAAGCACCAATTAGGCAGCTTTAAAATGACTGTGATACTCAGCTCCTTCTAGACATTTACTGGTGTGGTTACAAACATGGTGAAGTCAAGAGAATGGTCCAGGAAGACAAGAGAAGAGGTGATTTGTCTTCACAGGAAGGGCAATGGCTATAAGAAGATTGCAAAGAAGTTAAACATACCAAGAGACACCATAGGAAGCATCATTCGCAAATTCAAGGCAAAGGGCACTGTTGAAATGCTACCTGGTCGTGGAAGAAAGAAGATGCTGACTTCGACTGCTGTGCGCTACCTAAAGCGTAGAGTGGTGAAAAGTCCCCGTGTGACTGCTGAGGAACTGAAAAAAGATTTGTCAGATGTGGGTATAGAAGTTTCAGCTCAGACAATAAGGCGCACACTGCGTAATGAAGGTCTCCATGCCAGAACCCCCAGGCGCACCCCCTTGCTGTCTCCCAAGAATAAGAAGAGTCGACTGCAGTATGCCAAAAGTCATGTGGGCAAACCACAAAAGTTGTGGGATAGTGTTCTGTGGACTGATGAAACAAAATTAGAACTGTTTGGGCCCATGGATCAACGCTATGTTTGGCGGAGGAAGAACAAGGCATATGACGAAAAGAACACCTTGCCTACTGTGAAGCATGGCGGAGGGTCAATAATGCTTTGGGGCTGTTTTGCTTCTGCAGGTACAGGGAAGCTTCAGCGTGTACAAGGTACCATGAATTCTCTTCAGTACCAGGAGATATTGGATGAAAATGTGATGCAGTCCGTCACACACCTGAGGCTTGGGAGACATTGGACCTTTCAACAGGACAATGGTCCCAAGCATACCTCCAAGTCCACTAGAGCATGGTTGCAGAGGAAAGGCTGGAACATTTTGGAGTGGCCATCGCAGTCACCAGACTTAAATCCGATTGAGAACCTCTGGTGGGACTTAAAGAAAGCAGTTGCAGTGCGCAAGCCTAAGAATTTGACTGAACTGGAGGCTTTTGCCCATGAAGAATGGGCGAAGATACCCGTAGATTGCTGCAAGACACTTGTGTCAAGCTATGCTTCATGTTTAAAAGCTGTTATAACTGTAAAAGGATGTTGTACTAAGTACTAAGATTGAATGTCACTTGGGGGTTGAATAAAAACTAATAATGATGTGAGCACAGAAAAGACATTTGTGGTTATTTCATTATAAACTTAAGGTTATATTTCTCTGACCTATAAGTGCCTCTTTCATGTAAATGCAAGCAAGATGACTGAATGATCAAAATCAATGTCAAAATGGCCAAAACATTCAATTTCAGTGGGGGCTGAATAATTTTGAACACAACTGTAAATTGTCTCCAACCTCCATAATCCCTGCTAGCTTTTTACTTTCAACTGATTGTTTATGAATGCCCATCCCTTTTATTTTGTTACTTTGGCTGGAGCTGGGAGTACCTACAAATATATAACTATATCCGAAAGAACCAAAAATAATTGTTAGGGGCCTCCTCCTTGGTCTCCCCCATTGAATTCCCCGGGGAAACTCCTGTTCACTTGTTCTGGTTGCCAGCTCCCTGGGTCTGCCTGAGCTTTATTCCTCAGCTGTGCTCTGTTCTGAGTTAGGAATCAGGAATGTGTTGTAAACTGCCCAGAGTGGCCTTGCAGCCAGATGGGTGGTATAGAAGTCCAATAAATGAATTTAAAAAATATCCCTGCCTGATTTTCAAATATCCTTTTCCTTTTTGTCTGCTGTTCCAAATTATATCCCATTCAGGAGGGCATCCAGAGATTTTTTTTTATTTTTTTATTTTTTTGCAGAACCATCAAGGGACTGCAGAGAAAGGAGGGCAAGGAGTTCTACTTCTACAATTCCAGTTGCATTTGTCTAAGTCTGGATTGAACCCAGTGACTCAAAACTATAGGTACGTTTTGCAGTTATGATTAGAGATGGGGACTTTGTTTACAAATATGAAGCTCACTGGCACAGATGACTGGCTTGACGAACACCCATCCCTAGACCCCGCCGGACCACTTACTGCATGGTGCGCATCGCTGGCACCAATCTTCTGGTATGTTACTGGTATAGCTGAGCATAGAAACTTGTCATCCCGACTCCTTGCCAAGTGGCTGGGCAAGCAGGGAGGCAGGTCTGCAGCAGCTGAGCTACTGCTGCGATTGGGGTGCAGAAAATGAAGTGGTCATGCGTGCAGTATGCTGTGTGGCAAGTGGTCCGGCGAGGTCTCGGGTGGGTGTTTATCAAGACAGCACCTGTGACAGTGGACTTCATATTCATATATGAATATAAAGGCCACAGCAATTACAGTTATGACATCAATTACAGAGGGAGAACTCAAAACAATTCTATTGTGTGGGGGTTTTTTTTTACATATGTATTATTTATTTTTTATTTTATTTTATTTATTTATTGTATTTATACCCCGCCTATCTAGTCATTTCGACCACTCTAGGCGGCTTCCAACATAAGGATAACAAGTTCTAAAAAAATGTATAACAATTAATTAATTAAATGATTCTATAAGATGGGAAAAATAAAAATAAATCAAATGAAGAGAAAAAAAGAGGACAGGAATTAACTGGAAGGGAAGGCCTGCCTATATATCCACGTTTTTAGTTGGTTCTTAAAAGTACCCAGTGAGGGTGCAGCGCAAATCTCTGGAGGTAGGTTATTCCAGAGACGAGGAGCCACCGCCGAGAAAGCCCGGTTTCTAGTTCTTTCTTTCCGGGCCTCCCTCAGCGTCAGGCTCCTCAGCCTCACCTCCTGGCTCACGCGGGTGACACGGGTAGAACTAGTTGGGAGTAAGCGTTCCGCCAAGTATCGAGGTCCTAAACCGTTTAGGGCTTTATATGTAAGCATTAACACTTTGAAGTCAATGCGGAAACGGATGGGCAGCCAGTGCAGCATGGCCAGAGTAGGAGAGGTATGTTGGTATTTTCTCACTCCAGTAAGGAGTCTGGCCGCTGCATTCTGCACCACTTGAAGTTTCCGCATCAGCTTCAAAGGAAACCCCATGTAGAGCACGTTACAGTAGTCTAATCTAGAAATTACGAGCGCAAGTACTAAGGTAGTGAGCACCCCCGTGTCTAGGTAAGGTCGCAGCCGGGCAATCCGCCAAAGGTGGAAAAAGGTGGTGTGGGCTCCCGATTACACCTGTGTTCCCATGGTGAGCATCGGGTCCAGGTGTACCCCCAGGCTGTGGACCCCACTCTTCGCGGCCAGGGCCACCCCCCAAACATGAGGGAGTTTCCCAAGCCACCATCCACAGGGCCACCCACCCTCAGAACTTCCGTCCTGAACTTCCGTTCAGCCTCAGCCCGTTCTCCTGCATCCACGGCTGTACGGCCCCCAGGCAGTGCTGGAGGGACAGGACGGCATCACCTGCAGTTGGTGAAAAGGAAATATAGAGCTGGGTGTCATCAGCATATTGATGGCACGATGCTCCACATCCCCTGATGACCCCACCCAGCGGCCTCATATAGATGTTAAACAACATTGGGGAGATGATCGACCCCTGTGGAACCCCACAACTGAGACTCAATGGGGCCGAAATACTCTCCCCAAGCTGCACTCTCTGGGGGCGGTCCTCCAAGAAGGAACGGAGCCAGGCTAGAGCCAAGCCACCGATAACCAACTCAGAGAGCCTCCCCAGGAGGATACTGTGGTCGACGGTATTGAAGGCCGCTGAGATGTCGAGGAGGACCAACAAAGATATTTTACCGCTGTCAGACTCCCTCAACAAATCATCATACAGGGCGACCAATGCCGTCTCTGTACCGTGGCATGGCCTGTGTCTTCAAGTCATTTCAGACTTATGGTAACCCTTTCCAGGGTTTTCCAGGCAGATAATACACAGAGGTGGTTTACTATTCCCTTCTCCTGGAGGTGTTCTGGGATTGCGTAACTTGCCCATGATTACACAGCCTGGTTCTTATTACAGGAGGTACAATGGGGAACTGAACTCTCAACCTCTGGCTCTGCAGTCAGATACTGAAACCACTGAGTTATCCAGTCAATCCCTATTTCTCATAACCTGTAGATCTTCCCTGATTAAGCACTTCCATGTATATGTACATGTGTTGTACAGTAAATTGCTTTTGAAACACAACACTTCCAATGTGAGTACTGGTTATACGTTATTATTGTTGTTGTTGTTATCATCATTAAAGTGCTCAATATTATACAAGGCATATGTGCTGCCTTAGTATACTAATCTTTTGCTTTTTTTATTTAATGGTCAAAATCATGTTGCTTATAGTAGTAAATCACACTAAGTAGATGCACTGAATCAATGGGGTTTGGTGAATCAACTTCTCCAAAAGTTCTATTAATTCAAGTGGGACTTCTTTAATTGTAACTTACTTTAGCACAATAAGTCACAGTTAGAGTAGGCTCATTAAATCAATGGAATTTATGGAGGAGGAATTTATGATTCAAGTGAGCCTACCCTAGTGTGATTTACCAATCCTATAAGCAAGAGGATTTTGGCCAATAGAATTTATGCAATTGATAGCAGTGTGACTGGCAACTTGTGTACTTTGGCTCTGAAGGGTATTGATGACTCCACAGACTTTAGGGGAAACACAACATGTATGGCAGAAGAAGAAAAATATAGAAGAATGAATGTGGAAGAAAACAAAGGTTAAAAAATGCAACATTATAACATTATACTATTAATAGGTAGTTTATTATGCAGCAGTTAATCTGTAACTCAGACATCATATATTACTAAAAAAAGAGATGCATCTTCTATTTAAATAAAATGGATTGATGGGACTGAACCAAAGTGGATGGCTTAAGCAGACAGCTTAATCCACTTGACAATATACTGGGAAATTAAAACCTTCCTCCTGCTCTTCTGTGGATAGGGAGAGAGAGGAATCAAAGTTTTTTAAAAAGCCCTTTAAGGCAAAGCTGATGTGCCATGCCTCTTAGAATTCTTTTAAACTGAAAGCTTCCTCCCATAAGGGAGAGGAGACAAGGAGGGGATTTTGTTTGTTTGTTTTACTTTGCTGTTTCTTTCCCTTTAAAGGGAAGAAGGGCAAAACAGGGCCACCTGGGGGGTGCTGTGGCTTCCTGAGTCCAAATACGGTTGCTTAGAGGCATGGTGCATATCACACCTCTATACAATCCTAAGCAATCCTACTTAGCTCAATCCAGCCTTATCCAATTTGGCTGTTTACTTGCACCCTTAATTGTGACATAATGTGAAAGAATGATAAGAACGAGAATTTCACCTGACTTTGACCCTGCTTTATCTGTTGAGTGAGCTCTCCCTTACATACTAAGTCAGAAGTGTGTGGCACCAGTCCTAGGTCCAGCAGTCCTCTTGCATCCCTTCATGTGGTCAGAAATATCTTTCCAAAATCAGACTGATTTCCAACATCAGTTTACTGTTTTCTATCCCATATATTAGATCACAGAAGTGAGTACATCTCCTCCCATTTCATAAATATTTTAGTATATTTTTTCAGGTGACAACACTGAAGAAATGACACTTGACTACAATGTAAAGCAGTGAGTATACAGCTCGTATAACAGTGTAAATGTGCTGTCCCCTCAAAATAACGCAAGACACAGCCATTAAGGTCTAAATTGCTGGCAACAAAAGTGAGTACACCCCTAAGGGACAATGTCCAAATAGGGCACAAAGTGTCCATATTTTCTGTGGTCACCATTATTTTCCAACACTGCCTTAACCCTCTTGGGCATAGAGTTCACCAGAGCTTCACGGAGTGGAAGAGGACCAGAGTCCTCTTCCACTCCTCCATGACAACATCACAGAGCTGGTGGATGTTAGAAACCTTGTGCACCTCCACCTTCCATTTCAGGATGCCCCACAGATGCTCAATAGGGTTTAGCAGACATGCTTGGCCAGTCCATCACTTTCAGCCTCAGCTTCTTTAGCAAGGCAGTGGGCGTTTTGGAGGTGTGTTTGGGGTCCTTAACATGCTGGAATACTGGCCTGCGGCCCAGTCTCCAAAGACTGCTTCAGTCTCATGCTCTGCTTCAGTATGTCACAGCACACATTGGTTTTCACAGTTCCCTCAATGAACTGTAGCTCCCCAGTGCCAGCAGCACTCATGCAGGCCCAGACCATGACACTCCCACCATCATGCTTGACTGTAGGCATGACACACTTGTCTTTGTACTCCTCACCTGGTTGCCGCCACACACGCTTGACACCATCTGAACCAAATAAGTTGCTCTTGGTCTCACCAGACCACAGGACATGGTTCCAGAAATCCATATCCTTAGTCTGCTTGTCTGCAGCAAACCATATGCGGGCTTTCTTGTGCATCATCTTTAGAAGAGCCTCCCTTCTGGGATGACAGCCCTGTAGACCAATTTGATGCAGTGTGCGGCGTATGGTCTGAGCACTGACAGGCTGACCCCACCCCTTCAACCTCTGCAGCAATGCTGGCAGCACTCATGCATCTATTCCCCAAAGCAAAAGAAAAGAGGAATAGTTGGCTACATGGGGGCCAGAAAATAAAAACACCGACCAAAGAACTCCTTATCTGTTAACGGTAAAGGAGGGTGACTAACGGCGGCAACTGATCTGGGCCTACCGTATGTTGCCAGAACATCTTCAGCCCCGGCACTCAGCTCTCTCCGGAATTAGGAGCTGTATGAACAAGCCCATGATGCAAGAGGGCTGTTCCGTGCCAACCTCTCAAAGAGGCTTTTACCCCAGTCAGGAGAATCACTGACAAGCAGGGATGGTGACATGAGCTGTAGGAGGCCCTTTCTTCTTCCAAGGGCAGGGCATCAGATGCCCAACTCACTGCAGACTTGCAGAGTTAGCTCAGATGCTGTCCTCTTCTTTCTTGACATGAAGAGGAAGATTGCAAACAGGTGGATAGCTGTTGCTCTTGAGCCTGGGGGTAGCCTTGTTAAGTGGTAAAAGAAACCTTATTTCTTTAGGAGAAAAGCCCTGAGAGCTACAAAGCCGGCTTTGTAAAGCCTTTACAAAGAATACCTAACACTGGCTAGTGTTCTTCCCCCAGGCAGAAGAAACAACCTGTTACAGAAGAAAGAACACGGGGAGGTCAAAGAAAGGAAAGGAATTGTTTTTTACTTGCAAAGTTCTGAACGAAGCTGCTGCTACAGCGGCGGTTCAAAAAAGAACTGAGACACTGGGTGCCAGGGGCGGAGTTATATAGCCAGGTGTAGGAAAGGTCCCAGCACTAAGTGCTTAAAGCTGTGAAAGTTTCCGAGACTGCTCTGCTCGAGCGCAGATTAACCTATTAATGTGTATTCACAAAGGCAACGAGGGAGAAATTCTGGATATGACATTGAGCATAGGCACTCAACTTTTGTAAACCATGGTGAGGCTGTTCTGAGTGGAACCTATCCTGTCAAACCAATGTATTCTCTTGGCCATCATGCTGCAGCTCAGTTTCAGGGTTTTGGCAATCTTCTTATAGCCTAGGCCAGTGATGGCGAACCTATGGCACTTGTGCCACCGCTGGCACGCACAGCCCTTTCTGCCGGCACGCAAGCCATAAGTTGTTGGATCGCTACTCCCTCTCCCTTCATCCCACAGCCAAGCCTGAGCAAGCAGCTGCAAGCGCGGTGCTGGTGCCCGGACAGGTGGTGGGTCAGGATACGGAGCAGCTGGTGCTGGCGGCGGATCTGGAGTGGGGTCTCAAGGCACCTCCATGTCTGGAATTCCCCCTTCTGCCACCACTTCCGGTTCCACCACCGCCAGTTTTTTCTGTCCCCCAGTTTGGGCACGCGAGCCCAAAAAGGTTCACCACCGCTGGCCTTGGCCATCTTTATGTAGAGCAACAATTCGTTTTTCAGATCCTCAGATAGTTCATTACCATGAGGTGCCATGTGGAACTTCCAGTGACCAGTCTGAGAGAGTGAGAGCGATAACACCTGCTCTTCCTTCACACCTGAGACTTGTGACACTAACGGGTCTCATGACACCAGGGAGGGAAAATG
Organism: Pogona vitticeps; assembly: GCF_051106095.1. Taxonomy (NCBI): domain Eukaryota; kingdom Metazoa; phylum Chordata; class Lepidosauria; order Squamata; family Agamidae; genus Pogona; species Pogona vitticeps. The sequence goes on along the minus strand of NC_135787.1, from coordinate 94,854,467 downwards.
GCTACTTGGGCCCAATTTGTACATTGTCACTTAGGGATGTACTCACTTTTGTTGCCAGCGGTTTAGACATTAATGGCTGTGTCTTGCGCTATTTTGCGGGGAAAGTACATTTACACTTTTATACAAGCTGCACACTCACTGCTTTATATTGTAGCTGTGGCATCTGCCCAGGTCATGAATGTTAATGTGATATCTGCATAGACCAATGGGAATGCTGGGGGTGGAGTTAGGAGATATAAGAGACTCAGCAGGAGGAGAGGGAGTTTTAGTCAGGCAGACTGAGTTTTGAGAGTTTGGGCGGGAGAGTGGTGGTTGAGAGTGGATGAAGGAGGATGTTTGTTTCAGAGTTAACAACATTGCTTGAACTATCATCATCTGTAACAATAAACAATTTCTATTTGGTTCTTTTAAAAATGATACATTGCCTGGACCTCTATTATTAATATTAAACAATGTTGATGTAATAAACTGGTGGCAGCTGCAGGACACGAAGCATGAGCTTTTAGTTTGGTGAAACAAGCAGGGGCCTCATGGAATTGTGACAGTTGCCAAGTGTCATTTCTTGAGTGTTGTCACATGAAAAGATATATTAAAACATTCATGAAATGTGAGGGGGTGTACTCATTTCTATGATATACTGTATGTCTCGGTAACTTCTAAAATGGATTGCCAGAATTATTTCTTTATAGGGTGGACCTTGACAACAGCATCAGAGTACATCAGTATGATTATCATCAGGAGATAAGTATCATAATTCTCCTGTCTTAGAAGAGCTGAACTGGCTACCAGTTTGTTTCTAGGCATTATTTGAACTTTAAAGCTCTAAGTGGTCTGGGTTTGGAATGTCTTGTGAAGTGCTTTGCTTCCTACAATATATATGCTCATCCAGCTCCACAACATTGGCCCAGTTTCCACTGCCAGCTTACACCAGGCATATGACCATAAGGTGTAGAGTTCTCCTGTGGCATATATTCAGAACCTCTGCATTTCAAGATGGCTTTATGGTCAATTGCTAGATATGGTTTTACAGTATATGTAGCGAATCTGCTCTGGGTGGTTTACAGTCCAAAAATGGCAATCAAATTTAAATAATGAATAAAAAGATTAAAACAAGCCAAAAACCAGAGGAAAAAATTAAGTAGTGGCAGGACAGAAGGCCTGTCTGAAGAGCCAGGTCTTCAGTTTACATTTAAAACTATTATTATTTATTTGATTTATACCCCGCCTATCTGGACCGATGGACCACTCTAGGCGGCTTCCAATATAAAATTAAACAATAAAATACAACAGATACATAGCTGATACAAAACAACTAGAATAAACTAAAAAATAGGACAATAAGAAGAGAATCAAGAATTGGCTGGAGGGAAGGCCTGAATAAATAACCATGTTTTTAATTGGGTTTTGAAGATGCCCAGTGTAGGGGCCGCACGAATTCCCGGAGGGAGATTGTTCCAAAGGCGAGGAGCCACCGCCGAGAAGGCCCGGTTTCGTGTCTTCTCCTTCCGGGCCTCACTCAGCGTCAGGCTCCTCAGCCTCACCTCCTGACTCGCGCGGGTAATCCGGGTAGACCTTGGTGGAAGTAGGCGTTCCGCCAAGTATTGAGGTCCTAAACCGTTTAGGGCCTTATAAGTAAGCATTAAAACTTTGAAGTTGACGCAGAAACATATGGGCAGCTGAAACTATGTTTCTTATAGTCGGTAAACCAAGTGTTCCCACAATTCTCTGACTTAATGTTCTACCCAAATATAACCATAATGTAAATGTAAATTTGCAAATAATACAAATTAGCAGAGGCTGATGGTGGTTAGAAGTCTTTGTTAAAAGCAGGTGTAGAAGAGGTAGCCGTGTTAGCTTATGCAAGCATGATAGGTAAAAACAAAAGTTAAAAAATAATAACAAAATAAAAATAAATAAAAAAGACAAAAACGTAGTAGCACCTTAAAGACTAACTTATATTTTTAATATGAGCTTTCGTGGACAAGTCCACTTCATCAGACATAACTAACATTCATGTTACTCTACCATTTTTTATGACATAGGTTCTCACATCCTTTATAGCAAGCTTCAATGAAATATCTGCATATCAAAGACACTATCATCAAAATGTTAAACATCCACTGACTTTCTTATCAACCAAACACAACGTCTGAATTTTGATATCTATATTGTGATGCCATGTATGAATGTTTGTCAAGTTACATCTCTTTTTATGTCTGATGAAGTGGACTTTTCCATGAAAGCTCACATTCAAAAATATAACATTCTTTAAAATGCCACTATGTATTTTTCTTTTTTATTTGTTCTTTTATTTTTATTTACTTTTATTTTGTTTTTACCTCTATAAGTTAAAAGCACCTTTGATAAAAATGCCACATTTTTTCAGTGATTTTTTTTCTTCAGCAAAAGATGCAACAATGTCCACAAAAGGATGGATACAGCACGTTAATGAACATAGCAACACTATCTCACTATTATTCAAACTTGCTCATGGGCAGAAAACAACAACAACAAAAAAGGCATAAAATGTGTCCAAGAATGAACACATTTTTAGAAGTATTTTCACACCTTCAAAAATAATAGCTATTGCAGCAGAAATCAAACCACGTAGAAATTTAGGAGGATGTTACATAGACAAATCATTAATTTTAGTTATAGTTAATGGCAGGAATGTTGGCAAGTCTTTGGGTCCAAGTGTGAGTCTTTGGTACCAAGTCCCAAGTCCCTATTAAAAACAAGCTTCCCCCCAAACAAGTCAAGTCTGAGTCATTGAAAAAAACCCACACCAAGTCAAGTCAAAGTTGAGCCACTGGTACGACTTAAGTCTGACTTGACAGTCAATCCTGCGACTTGAGTCCTCATCTCTGGTTAATGGTGGTGTCAATATTTGGTCCACAGCAAATTCCTCTTTCCATTTAGCCACTGAGAATACTGAGTTCTGCCTATCTTTGCCAGGGATTTCTGTTGTTACAGTCATGAATTATTGGTTTATTTCCACAGATAATTCCAAAGGGATGAAGCATGTTGCAAGACAAAGTAATAACAAGTCTTGCAGTAGGTACTTATTTTCATATGTGTTGGGAATGTGGGCATATATTGAAATATTGGCAATTGTTTTTAAGGAAATAAATGAAATAAGCAAGCTAAACCACTGCATGTCCTAAAATAATGCTTTATCAATAACTGAAAAGGGGGAAGGTAATTGAATAAATAAGGAATTCATTTCCAATTTATTAACAGCAGAAAGATTGAAGATTAGCCTTGAGAAAAGAAGACTAAAGGGTGATATGATAGCACTTTTCAAATATTTGAAAGGCTGTCATACAGAGGAGGGACAAGATCATCCCAGAGTGCAGAACATCCAACAATGGGCTCAAGTTAAAGGAAGCCAGATTTCAATTGAATATCAGGAAAACCTCCTAACTGTTAGAGCAGTACGACAGTGGAACCAGTTACCACGGGAGCTGTGAGTGCTCCAACACTGGAGGCATTCAAAATAATCTTAGATAATCACCTGGCCGATCTGCTTTGATTGCATTCCTGCACTGAACAGGGGGTTGGACTTGATGTCTTGTAGGCCCCTTCTAACTTCACTTTTCTCTGATTCTATGACTGTGAGAAATTAAAAAAGTATTTATAATTTCCAATTACATGTTTGGTATAGGGAAGTTTGGAATACGTACAGCTATCAATGATAAGCTTAGCTGCAACATAGAAGTTATGAGTGGGTAACAGGCAGAGAAGAATTAATAGATATACAGGGAGAATTTATCAATTTTGTGTTAGTAAAAGGGAAAGGGCAACATCCATTGAAGGAGTTAATACAATTCTGGAAGGGAGATGGGGCTCCATAAGGGTAAATGGCATACGTTGTTACTTCCAAATGGTCCCAGTGTGGGGGACAGACTGTGTATTTAGTTATTTGTTTATTACATGCTTTCTTCTTTTTCTGTTTGAGAGTTTTTTTGTATAAATTATATTTTTTTAAAAAAATTTAAAAACTTGCAGTGTTTTAAAACACTAGCAATATAGCTTAGGTTTCATGTTGGCTATCCATAAAAGTTTATGCCAAATACAGCTAGTTAAAATGCTGTAGAAATGCTGGTGGTTTGAGCTGCTTCAGAGGTTTGCTTTGGTTTATTCTCAGTGATTATGCATCATGGAACCAAACCAAAACGTTGTGATCCTACCTGCAGCAAAAAAAGAGCAGCACTTGACAGGAACCCAGAAAGGTGTAGTGGGGGTTGGATAAGGGGATGATTGGTTCATGATGACACATAATTGAAAAAAGACAAAATTAGCCCATCCCCCAAACAGACTAAACTGCAGTACAAAAATCCACCTGACTGCATCCATGGTTGATGTTGCATAAATTTGGAGATAATTGTGAATAACATTCAGTTGCATCTTTCTGGCAGAGCTTCACCAGAGCCTGATTTGCTTCAGCTGCGCAATTTTAGAGCTGTCCAATTTGACTTCAGTTTGGAAGTTCAAATCCTCATGCCACCCACTGACTATTGGAAAACAATAAATAGGTGTAATATTTTTTTCTTTGTTAGAACTGCATGAAACATGAAAGCAGAGTAGCCCATTATGAAGAGATAAAGCCTGCCAATGTTCAAACAAATAGACATGGACAGTATGTCGGGGAAATGGGAAGTACTGCATACATTTAAATTCTGGTTTTTCAAAACAGAAAAAGAATTGGCAATATTTTCTTAATTGTTATGAATGTAGCATATAAAATAAAAGTAGCCCCAGCTAAGAAATCTGGATACTTTCAGAAGGATAGTTCCAAAGAGGTTTTGTGTGTGTAGGGAGGTGGTATGAGTCACTTCCTCTAATCCAGTGGTTCTCAAACTGGGGTCCCCAGATATTCTTGGACTGCAATTCCCAGAAGCCTTCACCACTTGCTGTGCTGGCCAGGATTTCTGGGAGTTGCAATCCAAAAACATCTGGGAACCCAAGTTTCAGAACCACTGTTCTAATCCACCTTTGTGAAGTATTTAACTATTTATACGAGAATGGTGTATATCGAAAAGGTATTCCTAGGCAGAAATTGAAATGATATGTTATGGAGTAATAACAAATGAATAAAAATGTAAGGCTCCTCTCTCCACAATTTCTGTTCAACTGAATCAATGATATAAAAGAAGCAATAGAATGGGGTACATGATGGCTGTGGTTATGAATACACAGTGGTTAAAGGTCAAAAGGTTTCAACCACTGGCATTTTTCAAGTAAGTTCCAAATGCTACACCCTCTTTGATACTCTGAATCTACACTGCTCACAGAACTTTGGGTGAGGTCAGATGCCTATTCAGTCTGCTTCAGAGCTTTACTTTAATCTGGAGATCTCTTAAATCTTTCCAAAACTGCCCAATTGAGTTTAGGATTCAGCTAACAACCTGTATGGTCGTATTTTAGGTCTCTACTGAACAGTTTTATGAAGCTACATGTTCTTTTGTTGTTTAATAAATTTGTGGACCTTTATGTATCCCAAATTAAAAATGAGATGGTGTAAAATTCCTCTTTCAGCATAGGATTTCACTGCTGAATGGCTAATGAACACAGCCTGGAGATACCACCTAGCAAGCAGCGACATGAGCTATGATACGGTGCTTTGACAGATAACAAGGGAGAACAAAATTCTTTTAAAAAGTACAGTGGCAAATTATAACACTTCCGCTCCCCACCACCACCACAATATTCACTACTTTTACTTATGACTTTTGTGAAACAATTAAAAGATTTGAGGATCACTTTGAGGGGATTTTTTTTTAATTGAGATCATTTCCTTACCATCAGGCAATGCAATGCAATGCAAATTCCAGCTGAAGAGGGTCTGGATAAGCAAAAGCTTCTTGTGCCAACACAACTGTCTTTGTGTTGGCACAACTCTCTTATGCTGGCTGATCTCAAATATGCTGGCACAATGGCTGAGCTGGCTGTTAGCCAGCAGAAGTGCCATAATAGAGGCAGAAAAGGGAAGGGTCGGGGAAGGGCAGGAGCCAAGTTATACCAGATCAAAATTTCTCTCAATTCAGAATGAGTCATATATAAAAGTCATATCATCTTAAATAATTCTCAACATTCCTAGGCTGGGAGGGCTTTTAATTCAGCATAGTTTCAGCTGGATAGTGTCAGCCACCCCACTGTCATCTTGGTTAGTTAGGATTGTACTCTTAGATGGATTATCCCTACCGCTGGTTAAATTTTTTTTAAGTTAAACTCATTCTTCAGTTAACAAAAGCCAGCTGTAGGAATCTTTACAGTATACAATCATTGTATTAACTTTAATAAACTAAAATAGACTTAAAAATTAAATACAGAAATTAAGAAGTGTGGCCCGTGGGGTGTTTCTAAAGTTAACAAAAGACCCTTGGTCCCACTGAGGTCACCCACCTTTCCTCCAAACCCATAAAGGACCCTGTCTGCTTTGTCCAGAATGGAGACAGTTTAAGCTTCATATTTTAAAAAATGGATGGTCAAACATTTCTTCCTTTCTTGTTCAGAACAGTTTTGATAAAGCTTGAGGTGCAATTTAAATTCATGATATCACCTGACAGCATGTACTCTAATTGTCTAGAAATCTCTCTACAGGATACGCTTTTCTGCTCCTTCATTGAAAAATAGCCCTGACAACTACTTTGTATTTGGGTGAGAAGTGGTTAACTGATGAAAAAATAAGTCAACTTCTGGGATTTTCCCATGCGTGGTGTCACTTTGTGAATGGTAGTGAGCAGAAGGGAGTGTCCTGTGGACTATTTTGACTGCTGCCATTGGTGTTCTCAATGTTCAGTCTGCCCTTTGCTATCTAAAGCTTCACATCTTTTTTTTCCTGCTGGCAGCAATATTAGCCATATCCTGGCCATTTGAATCATGGGTATAGAAGCACAATATCCCACATTCAGAAACCAGAGGGGTTTTTTTTGAGAACTAGATTAACTTATGGTTTCAGCTCACCAGTTCTGCTGCAACATGGGCTCTTGAAAGCTGAATAAATGATCAAACAAGTGATGTGGGATGTTGCTGGACAGAGCTCTAGTCCCACATTACCAAGTGGCTGGCAATTATAATAAAGTTTTTTGTCCCTATAGACTATTTTTATAACTTAGAATTCAGCAATGTATAACAAGAAAGCAACTGATAAACCATTCTATAAAGCATACCAGGATAATGGCAAAGTTCCACTGCATATGGGAGTGAAGTTTTAAATCTGTCCTTGCACACAACAATATCTCACTTGGGATTACTGTCATTTCTTTTGTTTCTGTTGTATGCTTTAAGTGACTGATCTATGAATGTATTAAATTGATCTGATTTGATTGATTTCATAATGGTATCACACTAACATGGCTTTTGCAATTTTACAGTATTTTATCAAACACATTATATAAGGACTCTTACCTTGTTATCTTCTCTGGACTTTCTGACACAGTGGTGAGCGTCAAATGTTTTAGGAAACCCTTTTTGAGACAATTCATTATTTTGAGACATAAGATGAGGCTGACCAAAGGTTCCATTAACTCTGTATCTGTCAGCAGGAATTTTATTCATTGGAGGCGGAAGAGTTCCACAGTTAATACTTGACCAATCTGTAGAATCTGTGTATGATTCTTGATCACTCACACATCCATGCTGCCAATCTTTTAACACATGAACAGGCAACCATCTTTGATTGGAGCTGTCCGCACAATTGTTCTTGAATGAAGAAACTGAGCTTTGAGGAGGAACAAATGGCACTTCAATGCGAGCTGAAGGAGCTAATAACTTGTTTAGATGTTGTGACCTATCTTTCTGAAACATTGCTTCTAATGCAGAATGTCCTTCTTGTTCATGGCTAACATTCCAATGAGGAACAATCTGACCTCTGCCTACTGGGTTGTCCTGTATACTACTAAGAACATGTTTACTTGGGTTAGTGCCTAGATCAACTACCAAAACTCTATTATTTTTCTCTTCTTGATTAAAATTTCCAATACCGCTGTCACTATTACTGCTCATACTGTTGTTCTGATGAATATCTGCATCTCCATCAAGAAAGGCCCTGGCCCGAACTCCCTCAATAAATTCTCCCATATCTCTGTACAGAACAGAAACAAACTGAAGAACAGGTAGAGACGATGTAGGAAATTCTAGGCAGCCATTAGTGTCAGGATCTGCTGTGCATTCTAATCCAAAGCGCCGTGCAATGCCCTGGTGAATTTTATGATGAAATAGTTCTGGATCTACCATGAACACATGACATGAAGTCCTCAAAACTGCTTCATCTTCTTGGGCCAAACTTGCATCATCAATTGTCTGCATGGTAACCAGCCCAAAAAATCTTCTGTCATCAGGGCATATAGCACTAAAAGCTAGCTTCTCTGCAGGATACTTTGCAATCACACCAGATTTGTTACTGCAGAGCTGAACAGAGTCATGCATAATCTTCATAACCACCAATGAATGGATTTTTTGTTCTGCTCGAAGACGGCGCATGCATCCACGGATAGCCTGCAAACTGTCATATTCCAAATTTGAACTTGAAGAAGGAAGTTCAATTGATCCTAGGTAACCTACAACCATAGCAACATTTAAAATGCTTGCATCTAACAAATACCATTCCTGATTTTCTAATCCAGTGCTAAAATTGGAATCATCATTTAAAGCTTTAGGCAAGTCCTCATTATATAGATTATTAGAGTTACTGCTCATATGTTCAGGTCCTCTTTCTAATTTAACAGCAGCTGTTCCTTGAACTGCAATTTGCTTCTTTTTTGGGTTCTGCATATTGCTGACACATACGTTAGAATTTTCAAAGATCATGTTAAAAATTCCACCAGACTGCATTTCTTCAACAACCTTTTCTGCTCTGTTTATCCCTAATCCTTTTGAGTCAGGCTTTGGTTTTAGCCACCCCGTCTCATCATAAAACCCAATTTCTTCATCACTTGAACAGGAGTCTGTATGACCAGCCCCTTCAGCAATGACCATGTGCAAAATCCCCGAGCATTTCCCTATTAACTTCACTACATCTTCATGTGATGCCTTTTTCACATTAATCTCGTTAACTGCAAATATTTTATCTCCAGCTTTAAGGCCTACATAATCTGCAGGGCTTCCTTTTAAAACACAACTAAGAATACAGGGAGCTTGACCAGAAAGGGTAAACCCATATCCTGCTCTCCCTCTAGCAACTTCAACGCTTCTTATGCTGGAACCGTGTATACGCAGCCGACGTTTCACTTTTTCTCCTGGTCTGTGCATGCTCGTATTTTCTAGAATAGCAGGTCTCTGCAATCCACTACTGATGTTCAAGGGATGCCAGAAAGGAGTTTTTTCTGTCTTTAGAATTTCAAGTCCTAAAAGGAGAAAAAAATACTGCTTAAATAAATTTGCTCTCCCGCCTTTCCATCTGGTGAGCTTAACGTGCAGATACATGGCATTCATGAAGAGGACTTGACCCAGCTATAATCTTCCTATATGCAGAAGAATCATTCACCACAAGAACAAATTCTTATGTTAGTTCTGTTGATATATGGCATTTAGCAAGTGCACTCTAAGCAGGAAACCTCTGCACCTGCTGACTTCAAATGGTTTCAGCAATGCTTTTGCAGAGTAACACTATAAGGCCTAGATTGTTCTATCTGAAATTCAATTTTGTAGAAATCCAAAGAACCCATAATAAGTAGGAAGTCAGCACAATACTACACAATACTACTTCATGCCTAATTATTGATATTCCATTTAAAAAAGCAATACTTGACTACAATGCTAGTGGATAGTCAAATTCAGTTACGCTAGGCAATTTGCTCCCACTTTTTGTTCCAGGGTACAAGGGAACATCCCTGTACAGTACCACAGCTGTCACTGGTAGGCTTTTTCTCATGTGTTCATAGTACTTAGGATGGCCATTCTGAACTTCTCATAATTCCCTACCTCTTCCAGTATTAAGATGACAATAGCCTCCTGAATTGGTCTAGATATACACTGGGTTTTCAGCAGTCCACGGTCAATTCAAATGTGTACAGAAAAGCCTCTGAGTCATCATTGGGCTCTCTGAGGCTATCTGGACCACTACCGCATCTATAAACATGGATTCAGATCTTGTCATCCCTACAGTTCTTGGAGTTCACCAGCCTCTTGCCCTGACATCTCTACTCATGAGCTGGCTCCCTGCCAGTCACACTTCCTTTTGTAAAGTTTTGATTTCTGCTTCCCCCAGCCTTCTTCAACCTGGAGTTTTTCCCTGCACAAAGCTATCCAACATCTGTCCTGAGTCCCCTTTGGGGGTAGACTCCTGGATGTCAATGTACTTACCCCTCCTGGTTCTACACTGAAATCCATTACTTTCTCCAGGACCCACCAACTCCCACAGCTCAGATCAACTGGCTTCTCCTCTCCTTATAACCCTCCTTCTTTCATCTCTCCCATTCCTTAAATAACCCAGGTCTGGGCTCACTTTCCCTTCCCCACATTGGCTACTGGGCAGCATGCCATTCTGAAAGTATTTGTTTCAGATCTCAGATGTTGTTCTCCATTTGCAGTCCTGGTTGGACAATATTAAGAATTAAGCAATGATTTTTTAAAAATTTCCATGTTTTTTCTACACCATTCACAACCCAGTTCTGTTGAGCCTAATGAAAACCTGTATGGGTTGAAAGCTAGATTCTGCTTTTTAAAAAATTAATCTATTAAAGATATTGAAGCTGGCTGGATTGCTCAGTGGTTTAGGTATCTGGCTTCAGAGCTAGAGATTGGGAGTTCAATTTCCCACTGTTCCTCCTGGGAATACAGCCAACCTGTGTGCCTTGGGCAAGCTGCACAATTTCAAAATGCCCCCAGAAGAAAGGAATGGTAAACTACTTATGTTTATTCTCTCCTTCAAAAACCTTAAAAAGGGTCACCACAATTCAGAATTGACAAGATGGTACTCAATTATTATTACTAACTATTGTTTCTATATCTTCCTCTGTTATTGACGTACCTACCGTAATCTGATTATATTTAAATATAAAGTGTTGTTCTTCACAATGCATCTATTTTTATTTATGGTGATTAATAATTTTTACACTTTGTTGTTCCATAGATATAATTAGTTCCACAGATATCATTAGTGGTATCAGTCTCCTCCTCCTCCTCCTCCTCCTCCTCCTTCTTCTTCAAAACTCTTAGTGTAGCAGAGGCACCAGGAAAAGGATAATACATGGGATGCAAGACCTGAGCATGGCTTTTTATGATAAAATCTTCTGGAGGTCACTTATTCTGGAGGTCACTTATTCATAGGATCACCATATATCAAGAGCAACTTGAAAGTACACGACAACAAATGTTTAAACTAGGCCTACAGTATATACCCCCTACTCTTTATTTCTTAAGGGACCCAAGTTTAGATGCACATTCCAGTTACTATTGGAGAACCATTTACCTCAATGAACTTTTATGTAATCTGAAATCTCTTTTGAAACCTTCATGATTAACCTAACTCATGTAATTCAACATATGTCTACTGTGGAGTAAGCCCACTGAGCTCACTGGGACTTAGTCCCCGGTAAATGTGTTTTGGACTGCAGCTTAGATCTGCACACTACCACCTGTATTCCACTTCAAACCAACCACAAATTGCAAGTTTGACACTTCCAGTCTGCCCCCTACTTTCTTGGATTCCCCACTTATATTGGCATTTTATGATTATATGTCAGAGGGTATTTAATACTCCTCTGGTAAGGACAGTGAGCGTTGAGAGAATTCTATTGGAGTATTTATGTAGGTAAGATGTATGGAAGATTACTATGCTAGATAATAGCTGTTAGGCATGTTGTGGTTTCTCACTCTTCTGTAGGTGATCAGGGAACAAAGGAAGGCTAATGATGTGGGTGATCACATAACAATAGGAAGGCAATTAGCCTTAGATAAAGTACAAAGAAGTCAACCACAGATGTCTGAGCTAGGGGAGCTTCTTAGCAATGCCTTGAGAACTCTTTTTATTAACTTAGAACGATTACACAGAATGTTGTGAGAATTCAGATAGGATACTAGTTACCTAATTGCCACTAGGATTGGCCGGAGAAACCCTTTGATCTTATGACCTAACTCTAAGGGAAAAGGCAGAATGAGAGGTCACCCCACCCGCTGGGAGCTGCTGCTTCTCTGCCGGGAGTGTCTGTACTCACTGTAACAGAAAAATTAACAGCCTGGGGCAGGATTTTTCACACTCTTCACTTCTCTAATCTAGAACAACTGAGTCTATCTTACTGGATTGTCCTCTGATTTACCGATCCTGTTAAATCACAGGCTATTGTATATGAATTCCATCTCAGATCCGGACATCATCATTCTGCCAGCAGGCAAAGGCAACGGCACAGTAATAATGCAAACAGAAGAATACAAGGACAAAATCAGGGAACGTCTAGACCCCACCACCTACAGAAAACTAAAACGGGACCCAACCAACAAAATCACAAAACAAACAAATATGCTGATCAGGAGTTCTTCCCTGTACCCCAACGTCCCTCAACGAATCTGCAAGACAGAAGCTCTCCCACCAAGACTTTATGGACTCCCCAAAATCCACAAAGACTCAATCCCACTCAGGCCCATTGTGAGTGCCATTGGCTCACTGACATATGAATTAGCAAAATACCTAGTCACCCTTCTACAGACCCACACTGGACAAACCTCATCCTACATCAAAGACTCAGAACATTTCATAAGCAAGATCAGCACCCTAAAATTCAACTCCAGGGACAGACTGATCAGCTTTGACATAGTATCCCTATTCACCAAGGACACTGACACTCATCCAGCAGATCTTTCCAGAAGACATCAAGGCCCTTTTCCAACACTGCCTAACAACCAGCTATTTTCAGTGGGATAATGAGTTCTATGAACAGACAGATGGAGTGGCCATGGGGAGCCCCCTCAGCCTGGTTATAGCAAACCTCTACATGGAACATTTTGAAAAACAGGCCCTGGCTTTGAGGAAGATTTTCTAAACCATCTCAACAGCATCCACCCAAATACACAATTCACCATGGAAAAAGAAATAGAAGGCCAACTCCCGTTCTTAGATGTCATGGTCGTACGCAAAACTGACCTCCTATTGGGACACAAGGTCTACAGAAACCCATCCACACAGACCAGTACCTACACAAAAACTCCAACCACCACCCACAGCAAAAAAGAGGCATATTCAAAACACTGGTAGACTGTGCAAATTGGAACTGTGAAGCTCAATTTCTCAGCACCAAACTCAACCATCTGAATTGGGCCCTACAGGCAAATGGCTACTCCAAAAATGAAATCAAAAGAGCCATCAAACTAAGAAAACAACACCAAAGGTAAAGGTAAAGGTTCCCCTTGACAACTTTTTGTCCAGTCGTGTCCGACTCTAGGGGGCGGCGCTCATCCCGCTCTTCGAGCCAGCGTTTTGTCCGAAGACAATCTTTCCGTGGTCACATGGCCAGTGTAATTTAGACACGGAACGCTGTTTACCTTCCCACCGAGGTGGTCCCTATTTATCTACTCGCATTTGCATGCTTTCGAACCGCTAGGTTGGCGGGAGCTGGGACAAGCGACGGGTGCTCATTCCGTTGCGTGGATTCGATCTTACGACTGCCGGATCTTCTGACCCTGCAGCACAGGCTTCTGCGGTTTAGCCCACAACTGAAGAGGAAAAACAACCACCCACAAATAAAATATTTCTGCCATACATCAAACAGGTCATGGACCACACGGGGAAACATTTGTAAAAACACAACCTAAAAACAGTATTCAAGCCTACCACAAAAATACAACAAATGTTATGGTCAGCAAAAGACAGAAGGCACCCCCTCACCACTGCAGGAGTATACTGGATACCTTGCAGTTATGGACAGGTATATATTGGAACTACAAAATGCAGCATCCACACCAGAATCAAAGAACACGAGAGACACCGCAGACTAAAACAACCAGAAAAATCGGCAGTAGCTGAACATGCCCTAAAACAAGCTGGACATGTTAGACTGAACAGGGAAACCACTGAAATCCACAAACACCAGCAGAACTTCAACAAAAAAGATGAAAGTCTAAAACTCAACAAAGCCTGGCTCCCAGCATTGAAAAATACAGCATGCAAAAGGTCAACGAATTCTATCCAGTTACAAGGACCAGTGACCACCGCACACAAAAGACCAGCTAACAACACCCATCAATCACAGTGACAGATCATCTCTCTGTCTTATCACAACAATATACCCACAACAAAAAACATGCTGATCACCACAATCACCCATCTCCTGAAAAGGACAAAAGCTGATCCCACAGCTATAAATACTCAACTATCCAAATAAACTGCACCAGAGCACAGACAGAGTTCTGACTCCTGTCCTCTGAAGATGCGGTTCACAGAGACTGGCGAAACGTTAGGAAGAACAACCTTCAGAACATGGCCAAAGAGTCCGAAAAACCCACAACAATTCCATCTCCCTTTGCAAGTTTCCTGGGTGACAGAATTATACTGTACTGTCAAAACAAAATTAGAGATTCAGTTGGTGTGCTGCCCACCCTACAGCCAGTCACTACTACCTGAGGTGAGAGGGCCTTGAATTTGTTTTTGTTATTGTTCTTTCAATTTATATATTGCCCCTTAGTACTTAGAGCATTCTCTGGGCAGTTTACAACATAATTATGCAAACTCTCCCCTACTCCAGCAAACTGGGTACTCATTTTACCAACCTTGAAAGGATGGAACGCTGAACCAACCTTCAGTTGGCTACCCGAATCCATCAAAAACAAATTCAGGTCATGAGCAAAGGCTTCAACTGCAGGACTCCAGTTTAACTGCTTGTTATGGTGCCAAGGATCTCCAGAATGGTGATTCTGGGCAACTATCTATGAATGGACTGCTTTGTCTGGAACTCAAGACTTTATGACTATTGTTAACAAACTACATGCTTGAAAGACAATGTTTAAAGCTGAAAACAATGAGTGTACAATGGTGGTTTACATTATTAAAAGACAGTATTAAAACTAAAACAATATGTAAATACTAAAAAGGAAAAAATACCACTCTGAGAGATGGTAAGCACAAGTAGTACTAAAGACCCAGTCAGAGGAGTAATGCATAACAATCCATCTGAAAGTCACTCACGTAGTCAGTCACTAACGTAGCCAGTCACTGAGAGAAAGCTTGCCTGAAGAGAATGGTCTTTGCTTGCTTTCAGAAGGACAGCAAAGATGGGGCCAACCTGGTCTCCTGTGGGAGGGAGTTCCAAAGTCTAGGAGTAGCAATGGAGAAGGCTCTTTCCTGTGTCCCCATCAGATGCACCTGGGAAGGTGGTGGAAGTGAGAGAAAGGCCTCTCCTGGTATCTTAACCCCGAGCTGGCTCATAATGGGATACACGGTCTTTGAGATAGCTTGGACCCATTCATTTAAGGCTCTATAGGTTAAATGCAGCACCTTGAATTGTGCCTGGAAACAGATCAGCAGTCAGTGGAGCTGCTGTAACAGGGGGGTTATGTGATCCTTGTAACCAGCCCGAGTTAGCAATCTGGCTGCTGCATTTTGGACCAGCTGAAATTTCTTGACACTTTCCATTGGCAGTCCCACATAGAACGAGTTACAGTAATTCAGCCAGAAAGTAACTAAGGTGTGTATGACAGTGGCCAGTCTATAAAACAATCTATAAAACATCACACCAAAATAAATGTATGTCTTAAAAGTGGCATAATGCTTCTCTTCTGTTTTTTTAATACATACTGAAACAAGCACTTTCATTCAATAATGACTAAGATACCAAAAGTTATATAATTTGATCTGTGGAAGAGTCCAGGGCATACAGTTGGATGACTTTCAGTTTTTTGAGGTCTGAGGACTGGGACAAGATACAGTGGTGCCTCGACTTACGACTGTCCCAACATATAACCATTTCGACTTGCAATCAGCTCTGGCCACAAAATTTTGCTTCGACTTGCGGCCGGAGTTTCGAGTTGCAAACAAAAGAGGCAGGGGGGAAAAGACGGTGAATTCAAATTAGAGGGCTAACTGTTGGTTGGCGAGGAGCTTCTTTGTAGCTCTTTCGCCCCAACAGTTAGAGTGTGTGCGTTTGCAGAGAGGCTTCAGACTGCCTGGTGCTGCTTTCTGCTTCTGGGTGAGTACATTTACAGGGTTTTGGTGGATTTGGGCTGGGGGGTTATGTTTCTGTGCTGTGATGTTTTTGGTGTTTTGTTGTTGTTGTTTTTTCCAGCCCCATTGTGTTCCAACGGGGCTTGTTCTGTTTCTTTTTCTTTCTTTCTTTTTTTCATTCTTTCTTTCTTTATTTATTTTTCAGCCCCATCGCATTCTGATGGGGCTGGCTGTGTGGGGGGATGTTTTTTTAATTAGTTTTTCTAATTAAAAACTCGTTGTGGTGTTGTTTTGTTTTTTGTTTTTATTTGTTTTTGAGCCCCATCGCATTCTGATGGGGCTGGCTGTAGTTTTTTTGGGGGAGTGGTGGTTTTTTTATGCTGGAACGGATTAATCTGGTCCGGATGATAGGCCTCCCCCTAGTTTTTCACCTGACTAGTTTGCAGCCTTTTAAAAATCTAAAGTGGAGGCCATCCGACGGGACCTCTCTCCTTTTTTGAACACAGTGAGTCGAACAGAGATGTCCAGCGCTCTGTCTTGCCCGGTAACCCTTGACTCCTTTCAGCCTGTCACGCCTGATTCTGTGGCCAGAGTGCTTGACCGCTGTCGAGCCACCACCTCCTCCTTGGACCCTTGCCCGGCCTGGCTAATCAAAGCAGCCAGGCCGATAACAACAGAATGGGCCACTGCAATAATAAATGGGTCTTTCCTTGAGGGCAGGTTTCCCTCTGCCCTCAAGGAGACACTCATTAGGCCCATAAGAAAGAAACCTAATTTGGCGGCGGACGAAATTGGCAATTATAGGTCCGTCGCCAATATTTCTTTCATGAGCAAAGTGGTCGAGAGGGTGGTGGCTGACCAGCTTCAGGCACATCTGGATGAAACAGATGCCCTGGATCCTTTTCAGTCGGGCTTCAGGCCATGCCACGGTACAGAGACAGCATTGGTCGCCCTGTACGATGACTTGTTGAGGGAGTCCGACAGCGGTAAAATATCTTTGTTGGTCCTCCTCGACATCTCGGCAGCCTTCGATACTGTCAACCACGGTATCCTCCTGGGGAGACTCTCTGAGTTGGGTATCGGTGGCTTGGCTCTGGCCGGGTTCCGTTCCTTCTTGGAAGACCGTCCCCAGAGAGTGCAGCTTGGGGAGAGTATTTCGGCCCCATGGAGTCTCAATTGTGGGGTTCCACAGGGGTCGATCATCTCCCCAATGTTGTTTAACATCTATATGAGGCCGCTGGGTGAGGTCATCAGGGGATGTGGAGCATCGTGTCATCAATATGCTGATGACACCCAGCTCTACATTTCCTTTTCACCAACTGCAGGCGATGCCGTCCTCTCCCTCCAGATGCCTGGGGGCCATACAGAAATGGATGCAGGAGAATGGGCTGAAGCTGAACCCGAACAAGACGGAGGTTCTGAGGGTGGGTGACCCTGTGGATGGTGGCTTGGGAAACTCCCTCATGTTTTGGGGGGGTGGCCCTGGCCACGAAGAGTGGGGTCCGCAGCCTGGGGGTACACCTGGACCCAATGCTCATCATGGTAACACAAGTGGCATCAGGAGTCCGCACCGCCTTTTTCCACCTTTGGCGGATTGCCGGCTGCGACCTTACCTAGACACGGGGGCGCTCACTACCTTAGTACATGCGCTCGTAATTTCTAGATTAGACTACTGTAACATGCTCTACATGGGGCTTCCTTTGAAGCTGATGCGGAAACTTCAAGTGGTGCAGAATGCGGCAGCCAGATTCCTTACTGGAATGAGAAAATATCAACATATCTCTCCTACTCTGGCCATGCTGCACTGGCTGCCCATCCGTTTCCGCATTGACTTCAAAGTGTTAACGTTTACATATAAAGCCCTAAACGGTTTAGGACCTCGATACTTGGCGGAACGCTTACTCCCAACTAGTTCTACCCGTGTCACCCGCGTGAGCCAGGAGGTGAGGCTGAGGAGCCTGACGCCAAGGGAGGCCCGGAAAGAAAGAACTAGAAACCGGGCTTTCTCAGCGGTGGCTCCTCATCTCTGGAATAACCTACCTCAGGAGATTCGCGCTGCACCCTTGCTGGGTACTTTTAAGAACCAACTAAAAACAAGGATGTATAGGCAGGCCTTCCCTTACAGTTAATTCCTGTCCTCTTTCCTTTTTTTTCCTCTTTATTTGATTTATTTTTATTTTTCACATCTCATAGAATCATTTAATTAATTAATTGTTATACATTTTTTTAGAACTTGTTATCCTTATGTTGTAAGCCGCTAGAGTGGTCGAAATGACTAGATAGGCGAGGTATAAATACAATAAATAATAATAATAATATAATAATTGCGTTCCAACCCATTCCTATGGGAAATGGTGCTTTGACTTAACGACCATTTCAAGTTATGCCCATCTTCTGGAACGGATTACCGATGTAAATTGAGGCACCAGTGTACTCACTTGTCTGCTTAACCCTTGCCTCTCAGCTGTATCTATCTGGTAGGGAACAAAGGAGTGGTTGAAATGATAATTTCCACTTTAAGAAGTGGCCCAAGTTTAATTAAAGAAGTTGGTATTACTTCTGAAGAAAAAAATACTGGACTCAGAACATTTTAACACAGGTAAGAACCTAATATGCCCTTTTTGGCTGAGATATTCAATAGCAGAGAAGCCAACCAAAGTTTCTGTTTGATGAAACTGATGTCTTCCATCAATTTCAACTGAGAAGAGAACCAAAGTACTTTATCCTATGTGATCACCTGTGCTTAGACAGGAAAAGGACTGTTTCAGATTCTCTCGCAAATTTGTTAAACATTACGTTATCAGCAATCATGATATTATTGTGGAAGATTTATTAATCTGAATTGATAGGGCACAGGCAGGATTAAAGTCATTTAAACAATACTGTTCTGAAGGTGAGTTAGGAGATTTCTGGTCAACTCCTTGGTTTTTATGCTTTTTCATCTCATATGGTTCCATTGGAATCCACTATTATTAAATACCTACATGAAATAACTGATTCCCTTTCCTGGAGAATTTTTAAACATTAGTCCTAAGCAGCACAAAACACAAGTAATATTAGTTACCCAAGCATTTCTTAGCACATATATTACACCACAACTTATGTGTGATTCATTGTGTTGCACATTTATTCAATTAGAACATATCCTTTTGAAGTTCTTGGTCTTTTGCATGGGATTTTATGCTAAAAAAATTCTACTGTTATCAGAAAAACTGGCTATCCACGTCAATATGGACTGGCTTTCAGATCATGTACGAATAAGTTAAACGGTGCATCGCAGTATAGATTCTTGCAGGATCCCATTAAGTTATTTACCTCTACCGCGGCAATTGCCTGGCTGGCTACTCATTAGCCTTTGCTTCCTGCGTTGGCCGTTGCTATCGGATACAATTCCCCAGCAAAGCTCACACAGAAACGATCCACCCCTCACCAGCACGCAACGCTGAGAAAGTATGTGTAGCTCCTTGCAGGAAGGGCGAAGCGGCCCTCCCCTCCGGATGAAAGAGTGGGCAATTTTTAAAAACCCAGTGGTAAATCCTCGGGCCGGCCAGGTGGATTAAAGAAGGGCTCCCGAGTAAGAGCGATCCCGCTTCCTAGGCAGGGACGCATCCTTCCACTTACCCCCCTACCCCCGGGAAGAGGGCCGCAGGGGCGCACCTCCGAATTACGGAAAACGTCCGCCGAACTCAGAACTTTCTGCTTCCCGTTCCGGCTGCTTGGGACCAGGCTGCCTAGGGAGCCTCTCGCCACAACACTCCTGGCGTGTTCTCTGGAGGGAGGGCGAGCGCCTCAAAAGTTTTCCCGCAACCCAGTCGACTTCGCCGCGGCCGCCTCCCATTGTTTCCTCCCACCCACCCATCCATCCACACACACACACACACACACACCCCTTCTCCAGGGATCCAAGCTCCTCCTCCTGCCCCGAAGCAGGCAAAGGGAGAAAAGCATCCGAGCTGGCGGGCTTCCTCTTACCTGTCTGCCCCCCCCCGCCGCTGTGGGGCTGACAGACTCTACCCAAGCAGGGCTTCCAGGGAATTGAGAAGGGGGCCCTCGGCCGGCCCGCCACGGTTGCCAGGGAGATGCCCGCCGGCCTTCCCGCCCGCCTCAGTCATAGCCTCCTCAGCGAGTGGTTGAACTGAGCCGTCAATCACTCGCCCTCGGGCTGGTCGGCTACACAAGGCGGCGTGGCGCGGTGCGGGGGGGGGGAGCGGGAGAGACAATGCCCTTTTGGAGAACTACAGCTCCCACCATGCCATTTCTTGGACCGACTTCAAGACATTGGCGCCTGAAGCATGTAGGGAAATTAGATTTTTGCTTTCCTAGGATGTTAGTGACAGTTTACTTAAAAGTCCGCGCAGGAAATGTACAGTATTTGCATCAAAAACAAACTTGCAGCCGTACACCGGTAAATAGCCTCTGTCTGGCTGCACGTCCTGTATTGATAGATAATGCAATTCACCTAAAGTCGCTCAACATTCTTTTGTAAACCTCTTACTTTTTTCGTCAGGAATCGCCAGAATTCTTTCTCCCTCGCTAACGAAGCCGGCGAAGATCTGCTTTCTTTGTACTTTTGCGAAGACTTTTCGATTTGCGTTTGTTACTGCGAGAACCGAGCAAGGAAAGATCTTTGCTTTTAAAATGATAGCTATACTGTACCTCTAGCACTAACGCATGGCATCCATCAGTAGTGAGCTTTTACAGATTCTCTGGTCCGCCAGAAGGACGAACGAGTGAATCCTATATCAAGTCAAGCTTGAACTTTCTCTGGAAGCAAAAATGTCAAACCTGAGGCAGTCCTACTTTAGGCACGTCATGTGAAGCCAAGGCTAAGAAAGGGTGAAGGCAGCTGGAAAAGAGGAAGACTGAATAGGAGATGGATTGACTTCAAAAGAAACCCACAGCCTTAAGTTTGTGAAAAGTGTGTTTCATTCACAAGTGAGATGTTTCAGTTGCCAGATCTCTGTATTTTGTTAAGTTTTTCCAATTCATTATCTTCAACTCTGCCATCCCCTGGAATTGCGATGTCAATGATCCATACCTTTCTTCATTGTTTACTACTATGTCTGGTATGCTATGTTCAAGCTGTCATTCAGTTTGGATCTGGAAGTCCCACAAGATCTTGACCTCCTTATTTTCTAACACCTTCTCTACCTGATGTTTGCGGGGGTGGAGTGGGGGTTGGAGACTAGTGAGTTATATTTTTTGCGTAATGACCAGTGCACCATTTTTGCCACTCTTACCATGTCTAATTTTTGTAACCTGTTTGTGCAATCTTTGGATGTTCGCAGATGAGGTGTGACACAATTTCATATTTTCTTGGCAGGTTGTTAGCATTTGGCTGTTGGCACCAATTCCTTGAATCTTAGCTTTCATCATGTTGGTTTTGGAGTGCTTGTTCTTGTGCAGCAAAAATCAAGCCTTCAGTTTCTTTCTTAAGGGTCCCTAGTTTTAGCTACACACATGTTGAATTATGATCATGCTTTCCCTCAATATTTCTCAGGTATTGTACATGTAGTTGTTTATTTTTCCATCTGTTTAAATTATTTTCAAATTGTTATTTCTTATATTGAGCCTTTGTTTCTGTTATTTTCAAAATATTCTTCATTTTCACCACCTTATGTAATTTTTCTCTGCTTCTACTGATATAATCATTTAGATTTCTTTTCTTCTCCTCTACTACCTGATGTATTTGTAGCAATCCACAGCCTCCAATTTTTCGTAGTAGATATAATGTGTCCACATCACTTTTTGGATGTAATGCATGGCACATGTTCATTGGTTTCCATGTTTTTCAATCCAATTTTTCTAATCTGTTTTGTGTCCAAACTATTCATCCAGCTGGGTACATAATTACTGGAACTGTCCATGTATTTCTACCATATAATTTTGATTTTAAGATTTTCCACAGTTTTTTGATATATTTCCTTTCTGTCAGTTCTTTAACTTCTGTATGCAGGCTGTTATCTGACTCTAGTATTCCAAGGCATTTATAATTTTCATCACTTGATAGTGCATTTATAATATCACAATTTCAAAACTCTGTTCCATTTATTTTTTTGGATCTTGCCACGTTGTATAGACAGAGCTGCAAATGTGTACATTTCAAATTTCATTTGTCTATCCTCATTAAATATTCACACTGTGATTAGCAGTGATTCTGTCTTAGTAGAACATTTTGCATATAGTTTTAGGTTATCCATGTATAAGAGATGATTGATTTTTCCTGCTTGTTCTGAACTATGGTAGCCAAATCCAGTTTTATTTAAAATTATTGACATTGGAATTAGTGAGATGTTAAACAGCAGCGGTGACAAAGAATCCTCTTCAAATATTCCTCTTTTGATGTTATCTTCCCCAGTTTCTTTGCCATGGGCCAATAAGCAGATTTCCATTTTTTCATGTTTTTCTTGAACTTCTGAATATATTTACTAATCCCAAAATTTAGGCAGGTGTTAATCCCACTGTGCGGCAATGAGTCAAATGCCTTTTTATAGTCTATCCAGGCCATGTTAAGATTTGTTCATCTTTTTGCATTCTTTAGTATCATTTTATCAATCAGCAGGTCATCTTTCTTGGCTCTTGACATTTTAAAGTTCCCTTTTTGTTTAGTTGGGTATAGGGATTTTTCAATTAAATAATTATATACAGTGGTGCCTCGCATTACGATGTTAATTCGTTCCAGCGAAATCGCTGTAGAACGAAAACATCATAAAGCGATTTTAAAAAGCCCATAGAAACGCATTAAAACCTAATTAATGCGTTCCTATGGGCTTGAAACTCACCGTCCAGCGAAGATCCTCCATAGCGCAGCCATTTTCACTGCCTGTGCAGCAAGGAATCCGTCCCAGAAAACAGCGGGTGGCCTTTTTTTTTTTTTTTACCCGCGGCCATTTTGAAACCGCCGATCAGCTGTGCGAAAATCATCGTTTTACGACAATCGGTTAGCGAAGCAGGGAACCGATCATCGCAAAGCGAAAAAAACCCATAGGAAACATTGTTTTGTGATCGCTTTTGTGATCGCAAAAACTTCGTCGTGATGCAATTTCGTCGTAAAACGAAGCGCTCGTCTTGCGAGGCACCACTGTATTGATCTTGCATGTATTCCTGTGAACATTGTTGTAAGGCATATAATTGGTTGATAATTACTGGGTTCATTGCCCTTTTGATGATCTTTTATTACCAGAAATGTGTGGCCTGTCATTCAATCTTGTAGAATTTTGGAGCAAGTGATTAAATTGCACTGCTGTATGTTGATGGAGACTTGTTAAATGCTTTAACCAAAATCCATGCAACTCATCTGGACCAGGTCCACCCCAATTTTTCACAGCCTTTACTTGTCTCTTAATCATTTCAATATCATCCATATGCTTTCCCTGAGCTTCTTTACAAATGTCTTTAATCCATGAGGCATTTCCCATTGGGCTTAGAGATATAAAATTTCTGAAAACTTCCATTTTTTTTCCTGGGGGAAAACTGGTTTTCACTGTTGTTTTATGAAAAAAAAATTTTTTTTGGAAAGTTTACATCTCTAGAGAGAACTTAAATACAGAAAGTCTCAAAAGTCTTTCATTAAGTTATTCATGTTATATAGTTTAAATACCATGTCATCGACATATTATTTATCATTGTAAAGGAACACAATCCACACACCATTTTTTTTTCAGGAAAAAACTGGGAAAAAGCTATTTTTTCCTATTTTTCTGCTTTTTTTCCAGGCCTTTCCATCTCTAATTGGGCTTCCTCAAATTCAGTTCAAAAATTTTAGAGCATCATCTTTACTTGGGCCTAATTTCTTTTGCTTTGCATTTTCTTCTAGGGTTGTATAGAATAATAGTTGGTTATTTTGAAATTGTGTGTTTTCTCTATATTGTTTCAAGTGTCCATCATATATTTCAATTTTCTTTGCTGTAGCTGTTACCTGTTGTTTTAATTCATCCATAATTTCAGCAATTGTTTTCCTTTCTAGGTCATATATTTTGCACAGTCTGGCTTTTACTTAGTTATTTTAAAGTTTTGAATCTTTCAAGTGTTTTCAGTTGCTAATGTCTGCACGCAATTTGTTTATTTTTCCTTCCAGCTGAATTTTCTAGCCGGTATGGATTTCCATTTATTTCTTCTCATCATAATTGATGGTTGATGGACACAGTTGGTCTGACTTCTCAGCTGAGAATTGTCTGGCTTGGGAGACCCTTCAGGTAGCAACACTACCGCCAGCATGACTTTCATCCTCACTGAAGCACGCAAGCACCTCTGTGTCAACAAGGCCTGTCCCCATAGATGGGATGATGATGATGCCAAACTCAGCACCAAAAAGGCACAATTCTGTAGAATTATGTTTGGACAGCCTCTTGTTCTCATTGCTTCATTTTGAGACAAACAAACAAATACTGTGTGGTCCTTATACACAATTCCAAGGGTGGGTGACACTTTTTATTAGACAACTGAAAGGTTGCAGACAGAGGCTAGCTTTCCACTTCCTACAAGTCTTCATCAGGCTGGGTGGTGCAGAAAAAACAGACGTTCCAAAATCTCTGGCTCAGTGTGCAGGCCAGGTTCTTTGTTTACAGCAAGCTTCATGGTTATTTACAGCCAAGAAAAGGCAGTTAACACAGCCCAAGTGGGACGGCAAACTGAGGAAAACATCTTCCTCCAACTACTAGGTAATGCTTCTATCTAATCTGTACATCAGATTTTATTGCACCTTTGGGATTAGTGATATTTCCATGTGCATTTTTCCCCAGTCGAAAGGGAACCATCTGTTTCAATACAAAACATTATGGTGTTGAGGTACTTAGTCGCTGGCAGCTCTGTTTCTAACAGGTTTGTTGTTATGTGCCATCAAGTTGACTCTGACTATATCCAATGAATGAGAGATCTCCAAAATATCCTGTTTTTAGCAGCCTTGCTCAGCTCTTGTAACCTCAAGACTCTGGGAGTCAATACATCTTGAATTTAGTCTTCCTCTTTTCCTCTTGCCTTCAGCTTTTTCCAGAATTATTTTCTTTTCCAGAGAATCTTGCCTTCTCATGATGTGCCCAAAGCAGGACAGCCTCAATCTCATCATATTTGCCTCCAGTGATAGGCATGGTTTTATCTAGGACCCCTTGTTCATCTTTCTGGAAATCCAAGTTATCTGTAACACCCTCCTCCAGCACCACCTTTCAAAAACAAGTCTAGGGCACACTAATCCACATTGCCAAAGGTGAATATAAGACCTAACATCTCTAAGCAGATGCTGCAGCCCTCATTCTGAAGGTTGCTTTAAACAAAGAACATCTGGCTATGGATTTTGGAATGTTTTTGTTTTTTCTGCGCTATCTACCTCCTGCTCCATAATTCATTTATTTATTTATTTAATTTATTTATTGTATTTATACCCCGCCTATCTAGTCATTTCGACCACTCTAGGCAGCTTACAACATAAGGATAACAAGTTCAAAAAAATTTATAACAATTAATTAATTAAATGATTCTATAAGATGGGAAAAATAAAAATAAATCAAATAAAGAGGAAAAAAACGGAAAGAGGACAGGAATTAACTGTAAGGGAAGGCCTGCCTATACATCCATGTTTTTAGTTGGTTCTTAAAAGTACCCAGCAAGGGTGCAGCGTGAATCTCTGGAGGTAGGTTATTCCAGAGACAAGGAGCCACCACCGAGAAAGCCCGGTTTCTAGTTCTTTCTTTCCAGGCCTCCCTCGGCGTCAGGCTCCTCAGCCTCACCTCCTGGCTCGTGTGGGTGACACGGGTAGAACTAGTTGGGAGTAAGCGTTCCGCCAAGTATCGAGGTCCTAAATCGTTTAGGGCTTTATAGTATGTAAGCATTAACACTTTGAAGTCAATGCGGAAACGGTATGCAGCCCAATGAAGAATGTTAACTACTGTTATATTTTACTGAACTAATGAAGGTCTCACCCACCCTTGTCTTCAGATTCTAAACAAGGCTTCTTGAAGGTTGTGCTGATATTGGGTTCTACTGATCTAGTAAATCTTCAGTATAGTTTGGGAACGTGATTCTTGGAGAACAATTTGAAAGGGCAGGAGTGTACAACAAACAGATGCTATTTCTTGAAGAAGCCCAGTCGCCATTGTCATCCCATCTAGGAGCAGAAACAAAGCAACTGGATAAGAAGAGTAACCTGGTCCTCCCCGTGCCTTTTTTTTAATCTCTGAGGGTCAAACTAGACCATAGGCTTAGCACAGGTTTTTAGAAGGAGTGCGACCGACCTTTGATAGGTAAACACCGGCTAAATTTGCGACACTGATCGCTAAAGCAGAATTTCCGAGGAAATCTTTTTGAGGGAAGTATATTAATCCTACCAAGCGCGCCTTCCCCTTCGTGGGGAACAGGTTCGATTTGCCCTGCCACTCTCAGAGTGCCACCAATGGCATGTCGTGGGCAAGGTCGCCCCTCGATCCCGAATCTGCCACGACAGGAGGCAGGCTGGGCTTAGAAGGACGCGAAGAAGCGCAGCCCCCTTTTATAGCCGCAGGCTTGTTGCCGCCCGCCCGCCCGCGCGCCCCCCTCCCCGCCACGCGCGCGCTCTCTCCCCTCTCGCGCCCCAGCCCCGCCTTGCTCCGAGAGCAAGTGACCCAATAAAGCTATTTTGAAAGTGACCCCGCCGCAGCTCCAGCAAGCTAGCGGCGGCAGCAGCTGTCGGAAATCATGACTGAAGATGACGGATTCCGCCGTGGTGGTGGAGGGCCAGCTCAAGTGGAGAGATGGAAAAAAGGTCCCCGACGCGAAACCCTCTTGCCCGGGCTTGGCCACTTTTTTTTTTTTTTAAATCCGGGGTGGAACAGGAGGGGCCATTTCCCCCGGCAAGTTGTTCA
This sequence comes from Pogona vitticeps, assembly GCF_051106095.1. Lineage (NCBI taxonomy): Eukaryota > Metazoa > Chordata > Lepidosauria > Squamata > Agamidae > Pogona > Pogona vitticeps. The sequence goes on along the minus strand of NC_135787.1, from coordinate 94,827,542 downwards.
GTTTGCGGGTGGGTGAGGAAGAAGGGACTGCATGCAGCCCCCCTCCAACGGCTTTCTCTCTCTCTCTTTTTGTCCCCACAGTGGAAGAATAGATGGGTGGTGCTGCGCAAACCTTCCCCGGTTGCGGGTGAGTCCAGGAGCTTGCAAGTGGTGGTGGTGGTGGGGAGCGGGGCAAATGGGGGTTTTCATGGGAAGTGGAGGAGGAGGACCCGGCTAGCCTCCAGGAGACCCAGAGGACCCCGTGTCGTCGGTAGAGGAAGGAGAACGACGCGGCCGGGAGCGCCAAAGGCGCGTGGGATGGCCCCGGAATTAGGCGGGACGCGGGAGGCCAAAGGCGGAGGAGACCGTTCCCCCACCGTCCGCAAAGCTGCCCTCGTCTCTCTCTCTCTCTGGCCCGGAGCTCTTCTTTCTCTTCCTGCCGGGCAAGCGGGGAGGGGGGAGGAGAGGGGCTAAATTTAGCAAGAGAGACTATGGAAGGTGGAGGAGGGCCTGCGTGGTCGTCGGGAAAGGCCGGCGAAGGCAACGTGGCCTTGGGCGGCCGCTCAGCGTAAATCGGTAGACGCTCCTTGTTATAGAGATAAATTAAGACTTAAAAATCGAAGCTTCGATTTAATTAGGAAAGACTCCTATGTTCGGCCCTTCAGTTTACGATTTGTGAGGCTGGGTCCTCTCGTTCGCATAACATTTTGAACACAACTAAACGGCCACGTGCTTCATCCGGCAGACAGCTTTCAGTTAACTAAAGTACTATTGTGCTTTCTTTTTTGGCAAGCTAAGTGTTATCTCCGTCTGCCTGTGTACAGTATTTAAGCAGCAGGTGAAAACTTGTTCCTGTTCTTCAGCCTTTCTAGATTTAGAAACAAGTACTGTACTGTATCCTTTTCCATTCCTAAACTCTTTTACAACACTTGTATTTGTGGATGAATTTGTGGATACAACTTCAGTTTGTTTTTACCTTATAAACGGTTTTGGATAGAAACACCAGATATGGTATTTGTGGCATTTTATGTATGAAGTTACTTGATGGCTGAGATCCTGCTGCTTTGCATAGTAACTTGCAATTAGAGTAGATTCATTGATTGAATTAGTGAGAATTTGTTGAACCAACTTCTTTGTGAGTTCCATTGATTGAGTGGTGGACCTACCCTAGTTGCAACTTACTACAGTAAGCAGTAGGACTTCAGCGGATAAGTGTAATTAACCATAACAGCTGTTGTACTGCACTTAGCCATAGCCATGTACAAGATCATGCAGTATTTGCCACATCAATATTTATCCCTGTATGGAATTTCAGACAACAGTGCATGTCACAGTTTTGGCAAATCTGTTTAATGAAGGCAGAGGGGAAATACAGAATGGGTGCCATTTCCTGGATTTACATTTGTAATTGATAAGAAAGCATACTTAGGGTATCTGTGACAGTGTTCCTGGGACCACATGGTATATCAGAGGCCTACTCTGAGAGGTTTCTGCCTGCCAGTTTCCTCAGGAAGGTCCACAACCCTTACAATGCTGCTTATGCTGATCCCTGATGTGGGGAGGTTGATGAGAGGGTCAGAGAGAACTTGACTGAGCTTATGGTTCCTACAGGCCTGCAGAGCCCTGATTCCCAATCATTTCCCCACATTTGCTGCTAGTCTAGGCACTCCTGTAGTTGATACAGATACATTTCTGTTTCATTCATTGGGAGGGAATCTGCTGGAAAAAAAAAAAAAAGAAAAACTGCTAGGAAGTAACAAGCCTGGAATGGCATTGGATAGCTCAAAGATTCCAAGATCACAGGTCTCCAAAATAATGGTTTGGATTTCTGTGTTAAGTCGATGCTTGAGTTGTAAATTATATTAATCTCTTATTTTAAAATACAAAATTTAAATATGTTTTATTTCTGTATAATGAATGGCGGAAATTGCACATGTAATACCCATAAGAGCCATCATATGCACTTTGAATCAAACAGGCTGGGGACCATGGGGTTGCTAGAGATGAATATCCCCACGCAGGTGGATTTAACAAGGGGCTGGCCCCTGTACCTGGCTCATCCACTCACATGTCTGGCAGTGGCGGCAGCCTTACTCATCCTTCCAATCACTCCTGGAGCTCCGCTCTCTTCCTGCTCTCCTGGCGACTCAACAGTCATGCAGGGCGACTCATCCTTCCTTCCACTGCCTGGAATGGCCAGGCAAGCAGGAAGAGAGTGGAGCTCTGGGAGCGATGGGAAGGAGGAGCGAGGCTGCAGCCACTGCCAGACGCATGAGTGGATGAGCCAGCCACAGGGGCTGGCCACTCGTTAAATCCAGCTGTGCGTGGATATTTATTCGTAAATGAATGCAAATACCCCCCTCTCCTTTTTGAATATTTTATATTGTAACAAAATTGGGTATGCCCCAATTTTAATAGAATCTCAAATGTTCAAAAGAGAGAGCCATTTGTGTTCTCAAAGGCTTTCACAGCCTTCGACCTCCAGAATATGTCCAAACAGCCCGAAAGACCCATAACAACCAAGAGAGGCATTTGTTGGTCTGGTGAAAGTGGATTATCTTTCCATTAAGTTTGTGTGTGATTTCTTTCCAGTAACAGCAGCTGAGCATTTTGTGACATGTCACTTAGCTGACATCTACAAAAGGCCTTTTGGCCTCTGCCTCCTCCTAAAGTTTTGGATTACAGGTTTCAGCAGCATCAAGAAGCATGGTCAATGGCTAGGTGGTAGAGATGGTTTGTGGTTTGCTCTGAATAAGCTTCATTTTGCTAGTGTGTCATTGCTCAGGCACGTAATGCCGAAGAGAGGCTCATTTTCCGTTAGATATGTATCGTAGTGGGAGAAATGCTTGATATGTAAAAATGGGTGAGACATTTGTGAGTTCTCCCAGTTCAAAATAAAATAGCAATAATTCACAACAAAATCAGTCACAAGTGGACCAGCCTGATGAATATGACAGATACATATCAGAGCTGTTTTGTCCCACTTGCTTCCACTTGGGTAATTGGAATAAAGTATTTTAGAGTCAATAGATGGGGAAAATGTGGGCTAGTGATAGCCCACAAAGATTCTGCCTCATTTGATGAGTTCAAAGGATAACCTTCTCTGAACCTAGGAGAGTATGTGCTGATAGGCAGTCAAGATAGTGCGAGGATTTTACAGATGTATTACCCACTCTGCTGCCTAACATTCTCCATGACCCAGCTGACAGAGATTCTGTCCCATATGATATTATGAATGGGGAGAGGTCAACATGTACGGAAGTTTCCTTAATTAAGAATGGCTTGGGAATTCAACATTAGGTCCCCAAAATACAGCAGATCATACAATCTGTGGTGGAGATTGCTCTGCAGTGGGCTTATTAAATTTGAATTTACATAGCTTTCTAGAACAGTTGCTGGCCAAGTTTCCACTAAGCTGGACACATGGGCAGGCGTGACTTCACCTCCTTCCACACAGCGCTTTTTCTCTGTGCATCGATCATGTTTAGCACCTTTGGTTCTGGTCGTGACAGAACCCTGCACACAAGTGGGGCAGAATTGCACGTGCATGCAGGGGTGAAGTTGCGAGAGGGGGGGCCCCCCAGTGGGGCTGAAAATTGGAGGGTACGTTGGTTGCTGGCTTTGGCAGCTATCTTGTCTATCTTGTCCATGCTTTTGGGAATGTCTGCATTACAAACTCATATACATAGATGAAAAATACCCTCTCCTGACCAGTGCTCAACCCTGTCATTAGTTTTCTGGAGAAGGGCTGTCTGTGCCACAGCTGAAACAATAACTAGAGGATGGTGGGAAGAAAACTCATGATAAATCCAACCAAATGTGGCTTAGAACCCATTTGAAGTACTATTTCCATAGCAGTAGATGTTGGTGAAACGTCTCTATTTTATTTATTTATTTATTTATTTATTCATTCATTCATTCATTCATTCATTCATTCATTCATTCATTTATTTATTTATTCATTTTTATACCGCCCATCTAGAATGTGTCTACTCTACTCTTATGACACCCATTCAGTCTCATGCAGTGCATCTTTTCCATGCTGAGAGGCTCTTGGCCATGGGGGATGTTAGAACCCTCAATAGTGCATTGAAAGCCTTGCCGAGTTCTTAACAAATAAAGATGTTTACATAAGTTTTTACTTGGATTCAGGAGTGATACGTATCTTTATTTTTCTGAAGAAATATATTATTTGCATAGAAAAGTAGGTGGATTTAACCCAGAGATCCATATTGAAATAATAATAATGATCATCATGTGGGGCAGTAGAGTTAACTGTTTTTGGCAATTACAGATTGTCCAATAAGGAAGACTTTGTGGTGGATAGCAGGGTTTGTTCATCTGAGCTACCTAGAAGACTAATACCTATAATTATTTCTTCTCTTGCATTGTATGCTATGCTTATTTGTAATAATATTTTATTACCTAGGATATCTCAACAGGAAGTATTTCAGAAAAAAATGAATATTCGGTAGCACTGATGATATGCCCAGCACTGTATTTGATTGTTGCTTTTCTGCTTTCAGATTGCTTGCTCATGCTGATATATAAGGAAAAATCTGAACGAATGAAGGGTCTGAAAGAACGGACGAGTGTGACTTTGGAAGACATTTGTGGCTTGGAACCTGGCCTCTTTTATGAGGGTCTGAATCACACACTTGCCATCATCTGTTTGACTCAAGTTGTTGTGCTGGGTTTTGACAACAAAGAAACCATGCATGCCTGGGATGTACGAATCCGCTACAGTTTAGGTGAAGGTAATCTTTGCTTCTCAACTTGTTTCACACTCTCCAGTTCTCTGACTGATAGGAATTTCTTGGGAACTTCGTATTTTTCCTTTGGAATGAAGTCACAGAAGAGAGTACTGTAAATGCTTGTTTATTTACAAATGTGCAGGTTGAGCATAGGTGGAGGCTCACAGCTTTACACTGCAACACAGACTTCTTAATCTAGTCTTCCCACATCAGATATTTTAGGAAATCAGGCTGCACCCCAAACCTTAAGCTCAGTTCTGAGATGTTCTGCATAGAAGCCTGCTGTTTACTTACATCATTGCCAGGTGAGAAATGGATCAGAAAGAAATGTACCCTTAATATCTTTGCAGACATCAATAAGGATAACCACTAAGAGCCATCAAACAATTAATGACTGACGTGGAAACATATAAACCAGAATTTACTGTAAGGATCTCCCTAGGCCTCAACTTCTCCTTTAGAGCTAAGAGCTGCTGAATCTGGGAAACTGTAGGTGTGAAATGTGTGTCTCCCCTATACGTTTTTACCCTATTATGCCCCCTGGTAATTAATTAATTAATGGTGAGTACTTGGGAGTAATGGAATGATCACAATGCTACTGGAAGAGTTTGGGAGCAGCAGTTTTGCCATTAAATTATTTGCAGGGTCAACCAAACTCCCCCGTCTTAAAAAAAAAATTGAAAGTAGTTTTATAGGAAACAGAAGTTTTTTTGGGTGGGTGGGGGAGCTTGCTGCAATCCGTGGAGGTTCCTGGAAGTGCAAAAATTGTCTTCTGAAGTTGCATGAACCTGATATAGTTAAATTCTTAATCTTAGAAAAATATCTGGAAGTTAAGTCATGGTAACTGGACTTCTTTTTTGTTAGGTTGAAACATTTAGTACTCATCCAAGTAGCTTCTTCATTCTGAGGAGAGTTCATATATCATGGGTCTCCTACCAACTCTCCTCAGACTGAAGAAGCTACCTGGATGAGTAGCAAAATGTTTCAACCTAACAAGAAAGAAGTCAAGTTGCCAGCCGATCTATAGGCAGTGGTGGGGTTGGGCATGACTGGAGGTGGATCCATGCTCGGGATTCCCCCTTCTGCCACCACTTCTGCTTTCGCCACCACCATCTGCCAGGTTGTGGGTTCCCCCCCCCCCCCAGTTTGGGCACTCGTGCTCAGAAAGGTTTGCCATCACTGATCTAATAGGTCCTTCTAGCCCTCTTGCTATAAATGTTAATTAAACTTTGTTTCTTGATTAGAAATAATGTAACCATTTTAAAAGACCCTTCCAAGTCTGTATAGTGGTGCCTCGACTTACAAAATTAATCCGTATTGGAACGGTGGCCACATCTCGAAATTCACCATTTCCCATAGGAATGCACTGAAAACCATTTAATCTTTTCCGGCTGTTTTTCGTTCTTATCTAGAGGCGCCGTTCTTAAATCGAAGAATTAGTTCCCATAGGAACTAATGCAAAGCCGGTTAATCCGAATTCTACCACTAGGGGCAGAATTTTTCTTCTTTTGACCTAAGATGAACTTAGGTCAATAAAAGGGCAGGAAAGGGGGGAGGGAACACCTTTTAAATAGAACACCTTTAAAAACAAGCACCTTTTAAACAAAAACAAGCACCTTTTAACTTAAAAAAGGGCAGGAGAACACCTTTAAAAAAGCCAAAGATTCCAGCAAGCATTATTCCAGCACAGAACTCCTCATCACAAAAAGAGAGCATAGAGGGAGAGAGAGAGAGAGAAGACAATGGGGGAGGGAGAGCCTTGAGTCTCCAGTAGACTCCATTTTAAAACTCCATTTTAAAGCCTGCCTGCATCAACAACCAGCAACCATTATTACAGCAAACAGATCCCCAAAGAAAAAAAGACTTTGAAGCCGCATTTTAAACACACATTTTAAAACAAAAGAGAGGTCACACTGCAACAAATCCTAGGAGCCACAGAATCCAGCAAGCATTATTCCAGCACAGAACTCCTCATGACAAAAAGAGAGTCTAAACTGCTTTACAGCCTGCCTGCATCAACAGCCAGCACAGCCCCTCATAGAATATTTTCTGATTTTAAGAAAAAAAGACTGTGGACTCTAAACTGCATTTTACATCCTACTTGCATCAACAACCAGCAACCATTATTACAGCAAACAGATCCCCAAAGAAAAAGAAGATTTTGAAGCCACATTTTAAATCCACACATTTTCAAACAACAGACAGGTCACACAGTACACAAACCCTAGAAGGCACAGAATGCAAATAAATAAATTTTACATTTTAAAATTGCAGTCTAATTTTCACATTTAATTTTAATTTAATATTACAGTCTACTTTTCACATTTTAAATCCACACTGCAAGACCCATCAGAGCACAGAAACATAACCCCTACCTAGCCTTACCCCCCCACCAAGCTCCAAAATTAAAAAACCCTGTACAGTACAGTAAATACTGTACAGTGTATGTACTCACCCAGAACAGGCAGTCTCTCTGTTTTTAAAAAAGTCAAAAATTAAAAAAGCCAAAAAAATACAGTCTATACAGTACAGTACCAGGCAGTGCCAGGTAGTCTGAAGACTCTCTCTGTATCAAAACTCTAACTGCTGGGCCGAGTGAGGTAGCAGACAAGCAGCCTCTTTGCTGGCCAACAGTTACCAGAAAGTTCAAATTTCACACTTTCCCCACCTCCCCGTTTTTTTGGGGGGGCGGGGGGAATAACTCGAAGCTCCGGCCGCAAGTCGAAGCAATATTTTGCGGCCGGGGCTTTTCGTATCTCAAAATTTTCGCAACTAGGGACCACTGTACAACCTTATGTGCACATAAATGTAACCTCTGTGGAGTGTTGCTAGCAATGTATAATCTAGAGATTAAATTAGTAAGAATGTGGTGCTTTACGTTTGGTCTTGCTTATCTATGCCTTGGAATGTATGACTAGTAAGATAAATCTTGAGGTAACAAAGTATTTGTTTTAGTTGACTGATTAAGTGTTGAGTTGTATCTAACTAGTGTGTCCTTAAAAAGAGGACCTTTCCCTTGATTGGGAAGACACTCATAGCTTTGAGCAATGGCTCCTGTGCCATTGCTCAAAGAATAAAAACTTTGGAAAGACTCCCTTAATTGGGTGTAATTGGGCTCCCCCCCCCCCCCCCGGGCTACATGAGTGTATTTTTGCAACACTCCTATTATACCTTTGCCTAAGATCATTAACCTCAAATAGGTTGACATATAAATGAGGTTTTGAAACTTGTAGATTTATGCTATTTTAAAATATTTGAATGCCATAGAGTATATGATTGATTTCGTGACACGGAGAACAATAGAAAACATTCAAAATGAAGGTCATTTCTATATTCAGAAACTTTCATGGATGTTACTGCAGATGAGTGCTGCCATCCGAACCAACATGTTTGCAAACACAGTCCCTTCTTTAGATGCAGCACTGTTTTGTGCACATACAGTATATTCTGCCAAAAGCTCAGAAGTAATATACAATGTGTAACAGCATTACTTGTAACATATTCTGTGGGTTAATGGAAATCAACATCACTTTTACACATTAGTATAAAAACTTATGACATTGCTAGTTTAAAGTGAAATAAGGAAGATATTTACTTATTGAGGGAGTTATATTTGCTGTTTTGTTCTTTAGAATTTTCTCTTTTTTAAAGATCAAAAAACCAATGCATTGCCAATGTACTATTAAGCAATAAAATGTGCTTTCCCAGGGCTGTTTTTGCAAAACCCAGATCTCCAAACTAAACTTTGTTGTTATGTTTTGTCAAGTAGGAATCAACTCATAGTGTCCCTAAAAGGGCTTTCAAGGTAAATGAGGATTTTGAGTGGTTTTATGAGTTCCACATCCTCAGCAAAATTCCATGGCTGAGCAGGTATTTGAACTCCTGAGTCCTTCACTCTGTCCACTCTTTCCTTTATCCTCCAAACTAACCTTGCTCATTGCCAATTTCGCAACCAAATGAAAATGGTGCATTGCTGAACCTGGAAGCTTTCAGAGGGTTCAGTTCACCTTTTATAGGAATCACAGGGACTCAAGCACACTTTTAACAGTTTAAAAGCCTCTTTCTCAGTGTTTTTTGCGATTTGGTATTTTGCAGTTGTTGCAGCCCGTGGAGGACTTGGGGCGGGATTTGGCTTCAAAACTGAATTACCTCCCCATCTTAAAACAATGGACAATGGTCAAAGAAAAAACTTTCCAGTAGAAGTAATGAATGAAGGCACTTTATTTAACAAAAATAACATTTCATGTTCTGCTCTACTGGGTGTGAATATGACTAATGGAAGTTTGAATTCTGACAAATACCTGTTGCTTCCTTCTTCTTCCTTTCTTTTTACAAAGTGTTTCTCAAAAAAGGTGGTTGTGTTAGAAGACAAATCAAGTGGAGATACTAATTTCAGGCCCGTCCAGTGTTCACAGTGATGTCATAGTTATATGGCAGTGAGTTATTTCCTTTGAAGTTAGCCTTCATTTAATATATTTAAAGATCTAAATTGATATTTATAAGATATATTTGTAAATTTCCTTTATAAGAAGCTGTAAATTTAGGGCTTCTGACATCAAAGAAATGAATTAATATGACAGGAAGTAAAGTTTGTCTCTTATAGTATTATAAAAAGCTCTAATTTTTATAGTATTAAAATTGCTGCATCATGCACAGTTAGGACTGCAAGAGGTGATACTGGAGAAATGACATACAAATTCTAAGTTTATATTTCATTTTTGTTTCACACAAGGGACCAATGCTCCCTGTAGCTTGTCACCATCGGTCAAGCTTTGCTTCATACAAATGCTCTATCTGGCTTATTTCCCAAAGGATAAATTGCATGCTGTTGGCTGACTTTATTTTTGCTCCTACCTGACATCCTAAAGGAGGTCATGCTGTCACACCAATTTTCCAAGCCAATTCCTTGCAGTCTTCAAGTGTCTTTATTTAGAGAGAGGAGAAGGTATACTCACTGAATGCTATGCTGCCTTTTCTGACAGGAAGTAATGAAAGATAGTAGATTTTTTTGGCTCAACTTTTGCCTTTTGCTAGGAAGAGAGGCAGTGGAAGACAGGAGGCCCTCCTGTGCTCTGGTCCATGGGGGGTCACGAAGAGTCGTACACGACTAAACAACAACAGCAGGAAGGAGTGGCTCTGCTCAGGGTTCTAACTATGCCATCTTCTGTAGTTTTCTGTTTAATTTCTCTTCTCCCCTGGTTTTCAGTTCCTTTCCTCTCAGTATGTTTAGGCCTCATATAGTCACTGAACATGCTGTGGCTCCACTGACTTCCTCTCTCCATTTTTCCTGTTTCAGTGTTATTTGATTGTGATAATGTTCAGTTTCCTAGGGAGCTAGTCAGATACGTACAGTGGTGCCCCGCATGACGATGATAATCTGTCCCATTGAAATCGCTGTTTAGCGAAATAGTCGTCATGCGAAAACCCTTTCCCCATTAGAATGCATTGAAACCCGGTTTAATGCATTCCAATAGGGAAAATACCCTGTCGTCCAGTGAAGATTGTCCATAGGGAAACCATTTTGTGAGCGCCGATCAGCTGTAAAAATGGCTGCCCTGCGAAGCATGTGTCCAGAAAACACAGGGCAGCCATTTTGCGAAGCTGACGATCATTGGAAAAAATCATTGTCTTGCGAACAGTTTGCAAAGCACAGACCTAATCAACATCCAGCAAAAATTCCCCATTGGAATGACTGTTTTGCGAATTGCTATAGTAATCGCAAAAAGTCATCGTTATGCAGATTCATCGTTTATCGGGGTCGTCGTCTTGCGAGGTACCACTGTAATTTCTATTTCATAGAAAGGAAGTTATCTCTTTTTTCCCTGTTTTATATGTGGTGCAAAATCCTAATTTTCCCACCCCTCTCATTGATTAGGCTTTCAATCCTTTCCTCCATTTGCAGATCTTACCTGGCTTAGCCACTTGTGCTAGATTAAGTTTTAAAACCATTTATAACAATTTTTATTGAGCCTATGGAGTGTAGTTGATTTTGATGTTAACCAAAATGTAGTCCATGCCTATCTGAGACAACTCAGCCCAAGTAACATGCGGCTGACACTGTTTTCGAAATGGTTTAAGTAAAAATTCTTTCTGGAAGCATATAGACTTGGTGTTTTAGCCAAGCAAAAAGTTGTGCTGAGCAACAAAAAAGGATCTTAAACTAAATAGATACTGTGCTTTTCTCCTTGTTTTTTCTTTTTGCCTTTTGGAAAAGTAGATAAAGCTAACAAAAACATTTGTTTCTCAGATATAATGAAACGTATCCTTGCATATTTAGTTATTCAATTTGTTCCACTCATTCTCTTTAATTTGTATCTTCTTTCTCCCTTCCGCCCTAATAGTTCATAGGTTTCATGTTGTGGTTGCACCTGGAACTAAACTGGAAAGTGGACCAGCAACTCTCCATTTCTGCAATGATATTCTAGTACTGGTAAAAGACAACCCACCCTCTATAATGGGGCAATGGAAACTCTCAGATTTGCGACGCTATGGAGCAGTTCCTAATGGATTTGTCTTTGAAGGAGGAACTCGATGTGGCTTTTGTAAGTCTTCTGCATCTACGTTTTGTTACAGTGTTTCAGTGTAGAGAAATCCATGTAAGATGATGAATCTGAACCACAGCAAGCTGTAAACATCTTTCTGATTCACAACATAGGGATCAATAACTGAAACAAACCCACAAAACAAAATACTAAAATAAAACTGTAAACGGATTGGCAAAATACATGAGTGGGGTCATTTGGGCTTAATCCTAAAATTTAAATCTGAGACTGTCTGATGTTTAAATAGTCTGTTAAGATATTAGGATGTTGGAACATAGTATTTGATGTGAACAAAATCATTCAGAGCCAGGAATTAATAATAATAATAATAATAATATAATTTATTGTCATTGTAAGTATATACACAGTATACCATACAACGAAATTCACAGACACCCAGAGACCAGACACATGCACACACATAACATTCCCCAAACACTCCCCACCCACTAGAAATCCCCCACTAAAAATACAAACATCTACACCTCAGGCCAAGTAACACAGTCCAACTAATTATTCACTACTGGTGGTCTTTAAGCTCATTATTAATTGCAATTATAGCTCTAGGATAAAAACTATTTAGAAAACGTGTGGTCCGAGTCTTAATTGTTCTATATCTTCTGCCAGACGGTAACAGTTCAAAAAAGTTATAAGCAGGATGGGAAGAGTCTCTCAGGATGCTGTGTGACTTCCTCAGACAGCGGGATGTGAAGATGTCATCCAGGGTTGGTAGCTGGAGCCCGATGATATTCTGGGCAATTTTAATGGTTCTCTGTAGAGCTTTTTTGTCCGCTACAGAGCTACTCCCAAACCATGCCAGAATGCCATAGGTTAGGACACTCTCAATGGTGCTACGGTAGTAGGACAGAAGTAAATGCTGTGATAAATTTAACTTCCCGAGCATTCTCAGGAAATACAGCCTCTTCTGTGCCTTCTTTATTAGCATGTTGGCATTTATAGTCCATGAGAGGTCCTCTGTGATGTAAGTACCCAGAAATTTAAAACTACCAACTCTCTCCACTTCCTCACCGTTTATGTACAGTGGTAAATGTACATTTCTCTTCCTCCTAAAATCAATTATGAGTTCTTTAGTTTTTTTGATGTTAAGTGTGAGATGATTTTCTTTACACCATAGTATCAATCTTTGTACTTCCTTTCTATAAGCAGACTCATTGTTCTTATTTATGAGTCCCACCACTGTCGTATCATCCGCAAATTTAATAATTGCATTGGTGTTATATAGTGGGGTGCAATCATGTGTGTACAGGGAATAGAGGAAGGGACTTAGCACACAGCCCTGGGGAGCTCCTGTACTTAGTACCAGGGTAGAAGAATGATGGGATCCCATCCTTACTGACTGTGGCCTATCTGTCAGAAAATCCTTTATCCACATGCAGATCTCCTGAGGTAATCCCAGGTTGATCATTTTTAAAAATAACCTATTTGGTAGAATGGTGTTAAAAGCAGAGCTATAATCCACAAACAACAGCCTCGCGTAAGTTCCCTGTTGTTCTAAGTGGCTCAATACAGTATGGAGTACGATGGACACAGCATCATCAGTAGATCTATTTCTCCTGTATGCAAATTGCCATGGATCCAAAGAAGGTGGAAGACTAGCCTTAATGTAATCCAGCACCAATCTCTCAAAACATTTCATAATAACAGATGTTAAAGCTACTGGTCTATAATCATTGGGAGATACCACAGCTGACTGCTTCGGGACTGGCACTATAATAGATGTCTTCAGGCAAGTGGGGACAGAACACTGCAACATGGATAGATTGAAAATATCCGTAAAAACTCCAGCTAATTCTGCAGCACAGCCCCTAACAACTCGTCCCATGATTCCATCTGGTCCAGCTGCCTTTCGAATATTAATATTCTGGAAAGCGCGTCTCACATCTGAAATCTGCAGTACTAGTGGTTGTCTGTCGATGGTAGATTCTAGTGATGTATTATGGACAGTAGGTGCTGGAATAATGGTTGTTGAATTGCATTACATGTGAAATAGTATTGGAATGGGGACACGTAAACCCTGGTGTTATAATGTGGTTGTGTTGGAATGTTATGCTTAAACAGGTATTGTTGGACAAGTGAAGTTTTAACTTAAAAACCAACATTTGAATTTAAAAAAAAAGTTGAGGATTAGCATATTTCATGATCCTTTTTTGTTATGGTTGCAGACCAGCAAGATTATAAAAAGATGAAACATACATGTGTGGTGAACTAACTGTACCAGGACTACCTGTAATAATGTAAGAAGAGAAATAGAATTGAAGTGAAGATTAATGTTAATAGTTTTTGATTTGTTTGTTTGTTTGTTTGTTTGTTTATTTATTTGAATTTATACGCCACCCATCTAGACCGAAGTCTACTCTGGGAGGCTAACAATAATAGATATAATAAAAACATATAATGAAATAAAAAACAGTAGCAATATGGTTCAAAATAGGGGAAAAAATATTCAAGTGATTACAGGAGGGAAAGCCTGCCTAAATAGGCAGGTCTTAAGTTTGCTCTTAAAAACATCCATCAAGGGAGCCAGACAGATCTCTGGGGGCAGACTGTTCCAAAGGCGAGGGGCCACTGCTGAGAAGGCCCGGTTTCTTGTTCTTTCCCTCTGGGCCTCCCTCAGCGTTAGGCCCCTCAGATGCCCTTCCTGGCTAGAACAAGTGATTCTGGTAGATCTAGGTGGGAGGAGGCGTTCCGCTAGATATTGAGGTCCTTAACCATTTAGGACTTTATATGTCATCATTAACAGTTTGAAATCAATGCGGAAACGAACGGGCAGCCAATGCAAGGCAGCTAGTGTGGGAGAGATATGCTGATATTTATTGTCCCACTGAGGGATGAGAAAGATTTAAAGGTAACAATTAGATCAAAACCTTGAAAATGAGGTACTTTGGCTATATTGGACTTACTAATTCAGGATCAGATTGGGAAACTGATAATAATAAAACTAGTACATGGATCTGAATGGAAGTCTGTCCGACCTAGATTTTAATGGTTATGTATGCCAAGAATGAGGGACGTGGTGGCGCTGCGGGCTAAATCGCAGAATCCTGTGCTGCAGGGTCAGAAGACCAGCAGTCGTAAGATCAAATCCACGTGACAGAGTGAGCTCCCGTCACTTGTCCCAGCTCCCGCCAACCTAGCGGTTTGAAAGCATGCAAATGCAAGTAGATAAATAGGGACCACCTTGGTGGGATGGTAACAGCGTTCCGTGTCTAAGTCGCACTGGCCATGTGACAATGTAAGATTATCTTCGGACAAAACGCTGGCTGTATGGTTTGGAAAGGGGGATGAGCACTGCCCCCTAGAGTCGGACACTACTGGACAAAAATTGTCAAGGGGAACCTTTACCTTTATGCCAAGAATGATGATAAGAACGGGATAACAGAAATTATTAGAATTACTTTCAGTATTGTCATGTATCACATTTAGAGATGGGCATGAATCCAAATCATCAGATTGTGCTGGATCATCATACTGGCACCACAGGTCCTTCACCCCGCCTGAATTCCTCTGCTCACCAGCCTGCCCACCCAACTCCTCCTCCTCTTCAGTCATTTTATCAGTTGTGGCAGAAGTTTCCTTCCCTGCCTTCTCCAGCAGCTGCCAACTCAAAGGCAGTGCTTCAGCAATCCGTGCCCCACCTTCTTGTCTGAATGGGCAGCTGCTGGGGGAGAGAGAGAAGAGAAGTCCGTGCTCCTGCTGCAGCTGGTGAAACAACCAAAGAGGAGAAGTGGAGTATGTGCCAGCTGGTGAATGAGTGAATCCAGCTGGGGGTGGGGGTGGCAGACCGGACCGTGTCACCTGTGGTGTCAGTATGACGATCCAGCACGATCTGACAATCGGTATGGATGCCCATCTCTAGTCACAGTCTTTCACAAAGTACAGTGGTGCCCCGCATAGCGAGGGTTAATCCGTTCCGGATTAACCCTCGCTATGAAGAAACATCGCTAAACGGGACGCAAAATGCCATTGGAACGCATTAAACTTAGTTTAATGCGTTCCAGTGGCTTCTATACTCACAGTTAAGCGAAGTTTCCTCATAGCGCCACCATTTTCGCGCCCTCGGTAAGCGAGGGCAGGGCACGAAAATGGTTGCGGCAGCCATTTTGGGTCGTCCGGCGGCCATTTTGGAGCCGCTGAACAGCTGATTTCCTGGCGTCGCAATGCGAAGATCGGTAAGCGAAACGCTTACCGATCTTCGCAATGCGAGTTTTGGCCATAGAGGCCATCGGTAAGCTATACGATGCGCTCGTTAAGCAAGGCACCACTGTACTCAAAAGGAGAGGATGAATCCAAGGCAGAAATTAAAACATATACATTGTGATCAGTTTGAGAAGGTATGGAGGAAAGGCATTCAAAAAAGAAATGGGAAGTTAGCTGTTAGTTTTATTTTTAAAAAGTTTATTAGGGGCTTGTTGAAAGTACTAGTTAATAACGATGATGATGATGATGATGATGATGATGATGATGATGATGATGATGATATTCTTAAATTAGGAAAGTCTTGCGGAAATTGAATATAAAATTGACAGGAACATTACAAAAGTCTTGGAAACCCTTGAAGAGATAAATACAGAGGCTTTTTCAAACATATACTGTATGGAATATTTAAACTTTTTCAAGTATTACAGTACTTGAGGAACACACTGGCCAAAATCCTCTTGCACAACTATATTCATGCAACTCGTGGTTATATCTGTAGTAGTTGTACAATGGCTGCCGCAGAACTGTAATCTTCGAAGCGCTTTCAACTATGCAATCCCTTGTTGCCCAGTGTAATATCTAACATATTTATTTATTTAGTTAGTTATTTAATTTATATCCCGCCTGCCTAGTCGATTAAGATCACTCTAGGCGGCTTACAAAAAACATACAACAATATATATAAAAACAGTTTTACATAGAGAGAAAACTTTGAACAAGGAAGACAGAGAATAGGGAGAGGAAAAAAAGGGAGGTCAGGAATTAACTGAGGGGAAGGCCTGCCGAAACATCAATGTTGTTAGTTGATTTTTGAAAGTACCCAGCGAGGGAGCCGCGCGGATATCAGGAGGTAGATTATTCCAGAGGCGAGGAGCCACTGCCGAGAAGGCCCTCCAGGCCTCCCTCAGCATTAGGCTCCTCAGCCTCACCTCCTGGCTCACGCGAGTGACACGGGTAGATCTTGGTGGGAGTAGGCGTTCCGCCAGGTATCGAGGTCCTAAACCGTTTAGGGCTTTATACATAAGCATCAACACTTTGAAGTCGATGCGGAAGTGGATGGGCAGCCAATGCAATGCGGCCAGAGTGGGTGAAATGTGTTGGTATTTTTTCACACCACTGAGGAGTCTGGCCGCCGCATTCTGCACCACCTGAAGTTTCCGCAGCAGCCTCAAAGGCAGCCCCACGTAGAGCGCATTACAGTGGTCTAATCTTGAGATTACGAGCGCATGCACCAAGATAGTGAGCGCCCCCACATCGAGATAGGGCCACAGCTATTTCCACCAAGCATAATTTTACATTATGCTGGAATGAATTGGATATTGGCCATTATTGGATGTTGTCTATTGGGTTGTTGGATGTTGTCTACTGGGTTGTCTATTGGGTTGTTGTCTAATCATTCCTGCAACAGTCCCCCCATTGTGTACCGTAGCCAGGGTGGATAAAAATCAACAGTTTAATTCAAAATTTAAATTTAAATTTTTTTTAAGATAATCAAACAAAAATTAAATTTTTAAAAAATTTAAATCAATTGATGTAAATTTGTTTTAAATGAAATCCATCCAGACCATAGCTACAAGAACCATATGAAGCAAGTTCATAGTACCCTGGCATAACCTTTAAATTCAGTATTGTGCTGGTTGCTGTAGGTTTTTCGGGCTGTATAGCGCAGGGGTGAGGGCACATGAAAAATCTGAACTGTGTTCGGGGGCCGAACCAACTTTACTTAAAAGTAAAATGAAACAGAGATGTTATGATTCTTTTTATTTTAAACTTGTTAATCTTCACAAATACTAAAGAGGTTTTTTGCGGTATGTTAAAGATAAGCAACTGATCAACTTTAGACAAAAAGCTATAAATGGTTTTGATTTTCAAAACTGTCCGCAGGCCGGACAGGAGCGGCTTGCAGGCTGCATGTGGCCCTCGGGCAGCACTTTGCCCAGGTCTGGTATAGTGCCTCTGGAATTCAGTTTTGATAGCAAGATGATAAGATGCAGACATAGAACTCAGAAAAGCTATACAGTATAAAATGTACAGTGACCACTTCCTTACTTTAGCATATTTTTAAACCTGTGCCATATCTGAGCAACCACACCAAACAAAATACGAAAATTCAGTGGAAAACAATAAAAAGTATTGCATGCAAAACACTGTTAAAGGTAGCCTAGTGAATTGTAGTTGTGTAAACTGTGTGCTGCAACACTGGTAAGGCCGCACCTGGAGTGCTGCATACAGTTCTGGTTGCTGCACCTCAAAAAAGACATAGTGGAACTAAAAAAAGATGGAGAAGAGAGTGACTAAAATGATGATTGGGCTGGGGTACCTTCCTTATGAGGAAAGGCTACAGCATTTGGGCCTCTTTAGTCTAGGGAACAGGGGCCTGAGGGGGGACCTGATTGAGACATATAAAATTATGTAGGTGATGGATAAAGTGGATAGAGGGAAGCTCTTTTCCCCCTCATGCAATACCAGAACCAGGGGACATCCACTCCAATGGAGTGTTGGGAGAGTGAGAACAGACAAAAGAAAATATTTATTGACCCAGTGTGTGGTTAGTCTCTGGAACTCCTTGCCACAGGATGTGGTGATGGGGATATATAATCTCCAGGCTAAAAAGGTACCCCAAAATGCCAAATGCAGGAGATGGGTACCAGGAGGCAGGTATCTGGTTGTCTTGTGTGCTTCCAGAGGCATCTGGTGGGGCCACTGTGGGATACAGGAAGCTGGACTAGATGGGCCCTTGACCTGATCCAGCAGGGCTCTTCTTATGTTCTTAAGTACATTACATGAAAACTGTGCAGCTGAACTCAATTTCTTGTTTCAATCTAGAGTAAGCATGTTTAAAAAACTTCCATTAATTCCAGTGGAGTTTACTGGTGTATTTTAATCACCATCCCCCAGGGAGGGAGGGAGGAAGTCTCTCTCTCTCTCTCTCTCTCTCTCTCTCTCTCTCTCTCTCTCTCTCTCTCTCTCTCTCTCTCTCTCTCTCTCTCTGTGTGTGTGTGTGTGTGTGTGTGTGAGGGAAGAAATCATTGGGGTTGGGGAGGTTAGACCTTTTTGTACTTCCATGATCCTAATCCTCCTCAGGCCCATTTGTGCTTACCCAAGAGTCTGAAAGGAACTGATCTTAGTAGCATGCTCTGTTTTTTAATGTAGGATTTGGTTTTAGTTCTAAAGAGGTTATCAGAGCATGGATAATTGTGGCCAGGCTATCTCCATTTATGTAAAATCATGGATGCAGAATTATTCTGAGCTATTAAACAGTTTTATGGTTAACTTTACTTTGTCAGAGATGGGGGAAAAGAACAAGGATATCTGACTATGTTCTTGAGAATGAAGGGTAGTATAATGCATGGGGTATATATAGTCTATGCCTGTTCTAGTTCACTCTTATGTGTTGATAAACTTCTAGTCAAAACTAATGATGGACA
Source organism: Pogona vitticeps (assembly GCF_051106095.1). NCBI lineage: Eukaryota > Metazoa > Chordata > Lepidosauria > Squamata > Agamidae > Pogona > Pogona vitticeps. The sequence continues at coordinate 94,808,621 of NC_135787.1, read as the reverse complement.
AGCTGATTAATCCAAGCCATCTGCTTCCTAGAGCCAGAAATATTTCAGTTTAATTAATGCCAATCTGAATACATATTATTCCTGTCATACACCTGATTATAATGATTGTTAGACTGGTAGGTTTTATCAGACTGAAGAAGTAGTTGCTGGTCTTTGTGGATCACACAAATGAGCTAGTCCTGCACATGTGCAGCATGTCTCATCTTCTGGAGCTGAGTTGAAGCATTTTGATGGGAGCTGCATCTGCTTTTTAGCAAAGATAAAACCATGCCTTTCCTTCAGTTCATTTTCATCTGCCATGTGGATCACAGCACCTACCATACAGTTTGAGCTTTTCTTTTCCTAGCTTCTGACCTTTCACCTTTCTTAATAATTCTAAAGTCTTGTCCTACAGTTTTTGGGACTTCTGGAATTTCCCACCATTTTTGCTTCTTGCCCATATCAACCAACCATTCTCTGCCGAACCTTTTGACTGTTGGCAATACTGCCCCATGTTTTCCAGGAGCTTTAAAAAGAAGTGCACTTAAGACGGCAGCTAGACAGATGAACGTATCTAGTGCTTCTTTTGCTTTGGAGAGGGCCATATTGTAGAGAAATGTCACCATTGTCAGAGCTTCTCAAAACTGGCAGCTGCATCTTTAGGATTCCTCTTGGGACAAGGTCCTCAAAGCCTCAGACTATGCTGAAGAGATCTGGAAACCTGAACCTTGCTTGGTTTGATCTAAGTCACATCCTTTGACTGATCGGTGTTATGCTCCCCTATCATCTCTAAACATGCTGAGCACTTGGGTTTCATTGACAATTCCTGTCAGCAGCTTCCACTTTGCGAGCTGTGATTCATTCCTACCAAATTTCTTGCAAGTGTGCTCAATCATGCTCTCTTTCTTGTAAGAAGAGTGCAAGAAGGACAAGGATGCCCTGCTGACACAGTTAGTTACATCACGTTTGTATTACTGTAACATGCTGTATGTGAAACTGCCTTTGAAGATGGTTCTGAAACTTCAGCTGATACAAAATGCATCCAGACTATTGACTGGGTGGATGCATGTAACTTCTCTTTTACAGCAGCTTCATTGGTTACTGGTCTGCTTTCGAGCCCAAATCAGAGTACTGGTTATGTCCTATACAGCTTGGGCCCAGGCTATCTGACAGACTCCCCGTATATCCCTCTTTGGGTCTTAATATTGTTGAGGAATACCTTTTTCTTGATCTTGTCACCTTTACAGGTTATGTTTGACAAGGACCTGAGAGTGGGCCTTCTCAGTGGCTGCCCTCTGGTTGTGAAATGCCTTCCTCTGTTAAGCAGCATGGAGTTTTTCTCATCATGATTTGGGGGCAAACTCACCAAGTCCTTCCATATCTCTCGAGCTCAATCTCAGGTTGTGGTCACACCAGGGAAATGTTCTCCTGTGCTAATGTTACTTTCCATACTTTTGTTGTACTGAATTGCGGTCACGTGGTATATATACCTGGATGAATGTCCCAATGTCTTAACATTACCAGTTCATTTTATCCCATTTGAGTCATTATGACCAGCTACACTATGGTACTGATTTATTTTCTCTTTTTCTGGGGTAGTGCAGAATGTTTTAAAAAATCAACAATGCATTGATATATCGGGTAGGGCTTCCTGTTCAGTAAAATTTCCTCTGGTGCGCTGGTGCCTCTGGAAGAACTGCATTGCACACAATGGACCTGGTACCCCCGTCCAGGGCTGTGTCACTTGCCAAACAGTAGGTGGAATAATGCAATACTTACCAGTGCTCTGGCATATCTGGCTGTTGACGTAAGTTTATCTACATACAGAATAATAGAATAGTGAAATTGGAAGATGTTTATAGTTTATCAAGTCCAATCCTCTGTTCAATTCAGGAATACAAATCTTTTCCCAAGGTGCAGTAGTTTGCACTGATCCCTGTTGAACTTCATTCTGTTGTTTTCACCCTATCAAGATCATTTTGAATTGTGTTTCTTCCAGAATATTAGCTATTCCACCCAATTTTGTGTCATCTGCAAATCTGACAAGCATTCCCTGCACTCCCTCATCCAAGTCATTAATAAAAATGTTAAAGAGCACCGGACCCAGGATTGAGCCTCGGGGTACCTCATGTTACCTCCTTCCAGTTGGAGATGAAGGCAGTAATCATCATTCTCTGAGTATGATTCTGTAGCCAATTGTATATCCACTTGACTCTTGATCAATCCAGCCAACACATAGTTACCTTGCTAATCAGGATATCATGGGGCACTTTGTCAAAAGCTTTGCTAAAGATACAGTGGTGCCTTGCATGATGACGTTAATTCGTTCCGTGAAAACCCGATTAATGTGTTCCTAGGGGCTTCAAACTCACCGTCCAGCAAAGATCCTCCACAGCACGGCCATTTTCGCTGCACTTGTAGTGAGGAATCTGTGCCAGAAAACAGCGGGCGGCCATTTTTTTACCTGGCAGCCATTTTGAAACCTCCGATCGGCTGTGCAAAAATCATCGCTTTGCGATGATCGGTTACCGAAACGGGACCGATCATTGCAAAGCGAAATTCCCCCATAGGGAACATCATTTTGCGATCGCTTTTGCGATTGCAAAAAAATCGACGTAAAGTGATTTCATCGTCAAATGGAGCTCTCGTAATGCGAGGCACCACTGTATACTGTTTCTACAGTTTCTACAGCATTCCCTCTATCAGGGAGGTTACCCAATCAAAAAATTAGATCAGATTAGTTTAGCAGGATTTGTTCTTGACAAATCCATGTTGGCTTCTAGTTATTAGTGCATTGTTTTATATGTGATTGCATAGTGACCGTTTTATAAATTATTCCAGAATTTTCTCTGTGATTGAAGTCAGACTGACTGGCCTGTAGTCCCCAGGTTCCCCTTTTTTGCTCCTTTTGAAGATAGGGACAACATTAGCTCTCCTCCAATCATCTGGCACCTCACCTGTTTCCCATGATTTTAAGAAAATAATGGATAGTGGTTTTGAGAGTTCTTTGGCCAATTCCTTCAGTGCTCTTGGATGCAGTTCATCTGGCCCTGGTAGTTTGAACTCGATCAAGGTGGTAAGGTATTTCTTGACTATTTGTTAATCAGTCTTTGTTTTGTTTTGTTTTCAGGTCCTCTCTGAGCTTTTTGTGATGCCACACTGGCTTTTTTTTTTTTTTTTTTTGGCTGCCTCCCACCTTTTTTCTTGTTAGAATTATTTACAGTTGTGCTTTTATAATTTCTTTTTTCAGAAGCTCCCACCCTTCTTGGACTCCTTTTCTTGTTAGGATCTCCTGCTGTGGGATTTTACTCATTCTTCTTCTGAGAGTATTAAAATGGCATTTTAAAAAAATCCAGCATATGTGGGTGGCTACACTGTTTTCCTTTGAAATAAAGAATTTTAGTAGAAAATGGTCACTCTCGCCCAGAGTTCCCTTACTGCCACTTCCTCCACCAAGTTGTCTCTATTGGTTAGAATCAAGTCAAGGATAGCTAGTTCTCTGATTATCTTTTTCTCTAGTTACGTTTTTGTAGGAGAAAATTATCAGCCACACAAGCTAGGAATTTCTTGGAAGGACCATACTTTGCAGAATTTGCCTTCCAACACATATCCAGATAATTGAAATCTCCCATTGCTATTACATTGTGTCTCTTTGAAATCTGTGCAATTTTTTTTTCAGAAGTTTCATTCACATCCTCTCCCTGATTGGGCGACCAGTAGTAAACTCCAACTACCATGTTCTTTTGGGTTTTTGCCCCAACTAGATTGATCCAGATGCTCTCAGTCGGACATCCAATCTCCTCCTTCTGTATTTCTGTGCAGGAATGCTTATTATTTTACATATACTGCAACTCCACCTCCCTTTCTATTCTCTCTGTCCTTTTCGAACAATTTATAGTCTTCAATTGCTGTACAGTAGTGCCTTGACTTACGAACTTAATCTGTCCCAGAAGATGTTTGTAAGTCAAAATGTTTGTAAGTCAAATCAGCATTTCCCATAGGAATGCATTGAAACCCAATTAATCTGTTCCGGCTGTTTTTTGTTCTTATGTCGAGGCATGGTTTGTAAGTCGAAGCATTAGTTTCCGTAGGGACTAATGCAAAATTGGTTAATCTGTCTTCTGCCACTAAGGGGAGAATTTTTCTTCTTTTAACCTAAGATGAACTTAGGTTAAAAAAGGGCAGTGAAGGAGGGAGGGAACAGTGGGGAAAAGAGGAAAGAAAGAAGGTCATCACTGGGGCACACAGACCCCTTAGACAAAGGTTTGTGCTTTTAAGCACAAAAAGAGAGAAGATAGAAGACAATGGGGGGTGAAAGAGAGAGTTTGGAATCTAAAACACATTTTAAACCCACACATTTTACAACACATTTTAAACCAAGCGACTTTTAAACAAAACACATTTTAAAACAAACCAAGCAACTTTTAAACAAAACACATTTTAAACCAAATCAAGCACATTTTAAACCCACCCACCAACACCTTTTAAAACAAAAGAGAGGTCACTTAGCTTTAGAGCCCAACAGTCAGACAGACCTTTGCAAACAGTTTTCTGATTTTAAAACCAAAAGACTAAAATTCATTTTAGAGGCCAATAGCCAGACAAACCTTTGCAAACAGTTTTCTGATTTTAAAACCAACAGCCAGCACAGAAACATAACCCCCCACCTAGCCCAAACCCAAGCTGCAAAACCCCTGTACAGTAAATACAGTGTACTCACCCAGAACAGGCAGTCTCTCTGTTTTAAAAAAGAAAGCCAAAAATCAAAAAAAAAAAAAAAGCCAAAAAACCCACAGTCCGTACAGTACAGTATCAGGCAGTAGGCAATCTGAAGTCTCTCTCCATATCCACACTCTAACTGCTGGGGCGAGCGAGGTTGCAGACAAGCAGCCTCTTCACTGGCCAACAGTTAACTGAAAGTTCAAATTTCCCGCCTTCCCCGTGGTGTTTTTTTGTTCATAAGTCGAAACTCCATTCACAAGTCAAAGCAAAATTTTGCAAACGGAGCTGTTCGCAACTCTAAATGATTGTAGGTTGGGACATTCATAAGTCAAGGTACCACTGTATTCCAGTCATGGGACTCATCCCACCAAGTTTCAGTTATTCTTATCAGGTCATACAGTGGTGCCTCGCTTAGCGACGTTAATCCGTTCCCGGAAAACGTTGCTAAGCGATTTCATCGCTAAGCGATTTTAAAAAGCCCATGGAAACGCATTAAAACGCGTTGAATGCGTTCCTATGGGCTTCAGAACTAACCTTATGCGAAGATCCTCCATTGGGGCGGCCATTTTTGGTGCCTCTAAAGCGAGGACACACAGCGGGCGGCCATTTTGAAACCGCCGATCAGCTGTTTAAAAAGGGTCACTTTGCCATGATCGTTTCCCCGTGATCATCACAAAGCGATTTTTTCCCAGAGGGACCATCGCAAAGCGATCGCTTTTGCGATGACCAAAACCCCGTCGCTAAGCGATTTCGTCCCTCAATGGAGTGATTGCTAAGTGAGGCACCACTGTATTTGCCCTCCTGAACTAAAATTTCCAATTCTTATTGTTTGTTTCCCATACTCCTGCCATTTGTGTATAGATACCAGAGATTGTGTGATTTGTGACCTGTCTTTGTACATTTTTATGAATATTACTACTAACATTAATGTTCTTATTGCCCCCCCCCCATTTGAACACTTTGATCTGTTCCTCTTATTGTGAGTAAGGCTTCACCTATCTTTAACTCTGTGCTAGCGTCTCTCTCCCCCTTTCAATTCAGATTAAAGCCCTCCTACTGAAGTTCTTCATTTTGTGGCCAAACACATTTTTCCCAGTCCTTGCTAGGTGCAAGCCATCTCTTGCTAGCAGCCCTTCTTCTATGAAGCTTAGCCCATGGCCCCAGAAACCAAATCCCTCATGTCGACACCACCTTTGTAGCCAGTCATTCACTTGGAGTATTTTCTTTCCTTTTCTCTTCGTCTTCCAAATACTGGTAGGATGGATGAGAAAACTATCTGGGCCCTAAAGTCCTTGAGTTTCCTTCCCAGAGCTTCAAAGTTTGACATGATTTCTTCAAAGCTCCTCTTGGCTGCGTCATTTGTTCCCACATGGACAAGAAGAAAAGGATGTATGTCTCCGGGTTTTATGAGCAATGGCAACCCTTTCATTACATCTCTTATCTGATCTCTAGGGAGACAGCATACCTTGCGAGTCCATGGATCTTCCTGTCATATTTCAGTCTTCATTCCATGCAGTTAGGGAGTCTCCTACTACAACTACAAATATCTTCTTTTTGTAGGGTAATTGATTTGGACAAACCAGGCACAAAAACATAAAAAATATTATAGCAGGGTAGCTGCGCAGCACTAATGGCTGCCACCTTCCCCAGTTACTTGGCTTCAGAAAAGCATGTCATACATTATGAAATGTTACTGCAAGGCAAACCCAACAGCCCATGCTTTTCAAAAAAGAATGATGGAAATTTGGAAAAGGAAAAACTGAAACAGTGACATAACTGAATCATAATTAATGGACCAGAGAAAGTTTATCATCTGGAGTGTTTTCAGAACTGGAAGTGCAAGTACTAGAAGAAGTGGCAAAAGAAATATCAACATAGAACAATGGCCATAGTATGGAAGACAAATGGGTGGCGGTACAGTGGACCCTCGACTTACAGACGGCTGGACTTACAGACTTTTCGAGTTACAGACTTCTCTGGCTGCAAAATTTAGATTTGACTTGCAGCTGGAGAATCGACCTACAGACCAGAAAAAAAAACTAAACTGAAACAGAAATGGAACAAAAACAACCAGTTACGGGATTAATCGGTTTTCAATGCATTGTCGGTCAATGGAGATTCGACTTGCAGACTTTTTGACTTGCAGCCACCATTCCAATACGGATTAATTCCTTAAGTAGAGGGTCTACTGTAGACACAGTAGTGGAAGAGAACATATCAATAAAGGAACAACTTATGGAACAACCGAGAAATTATGTGTTGACAGAACGGCAAACATCACTGAGGGGGAAAAATAGTAAACCATATTAGCCAGAACACAGAAAGACAAAGGCTCTCCGATTTTAGCCAGTTACAAAGTAAACCAGTAAAAGATCTACAGAGTGATGCAAATATAGTCATCAGAAAAATCCCAGCAATACGCCACACGGAACAAACCCCTCATGCATAGCACAACTCCCATAACAACCCTGGAACTTGGAACAAGCTGCAAAAAATCCAGAAACCTCCTAGTACTCCAAAATGGAAAATTTGGCTGGAAAGAAAAATAAATTACATACAGACATTAGCAACCTAAAACACTTGAAAGATTCAGAACTTAAAAATGAAAAAAATAAAAACCAGACTGTGCAAAATATATAACCTAAAAAGGAAAACAATAGTTGAAAATATGGAAGAATTAAAGCAGCATGTAACAAGTATAGCAAAGAAAATTGAAATATATGATGGACACTTGAAACAACCTACATAAAACATGCAATTTTAAAATAACCGACTATTGTTCTGTACATCACTAGGAGAAAATGCAGCGCAAATGAAATTAAACTCGTGTAAAGATGATGCTCCAAAATTTTGGAAATAAATGTGGGAAAGCCCAATTGGACATAACAAAGCCGTCTCATGGATTAAAAAACATTTGTAAAGAAACTCAAGGAACACAAATGGATGATATTGTAATAACAACTGAAATGATTAAGAGGCAAGTAAAGGCTGTGAAAAGTGGAGTACACCTGGTCCAGGCGAGCTGCATGGATTTTGGTTAAAGCATTAAATCTCCATCAACACATAGCAGTGCAGTTTAATCATTTACTCTAAAATTCTACAACTGAAGATTGGATGACAACAGGCCATTTCTGATCATAAAAGATTGTCAAAAGGGCAATGAACCCAGTAATTATCAACCAATTATTTGTCTTACAACAATGTTCAAGCTCCTCTCAGGAGTATTTGCAAGATCAATATATAATTACTTAACTGAAAACTCCCTGTACCCAAGGGAACAGAAAGGGAACTTTAAAAAGTCAAGAGACATGAGAGATCAGCTGCTTATTGATAAAAGGAATGCAAAAACCTTAACATGGCCTGAATAGACTATAAAAAGCATTTGACTCATTGCCACACAGTTGGATTAACCCCTGCCTTAAAATGTTTGGGATTAGTAAAACCATTGAGAAATTCCTCAAGAAAAACATGGAAAAATGGAAAACTGTCTTAACAGCAAATGGTGAAAAAACTGGGGAAGTTTAACATTAAAAGAGGAATATTTCAAGGGAAGTCTTTGTCACTGCTGCTGTTTAACATCTCACTAATTCCCAAGTCAATTATTATTTTAAAAAACTGGATTGGGCTACCATAGTTCAGAACAGGCATGAAAAATCAATCATCTCTTATACATGACCTAAAACTATATGCAAAACTTCCACAGAGATAGAATCACTGCTAAACAGTGCAAATATCTAGTGAACATATCCAAATGTGTAGCTCTGTCTGTGCACCATGGCAAGGTCCAAAAAATAGATGGAATAAAGTTTAAAAATGGCAATATTATAAAATCACTATCAAGTGATAAAAATTATAAATACCTTGGAATACTAGAAGCAAATAACATTGTGCACACAAAAGTTAAAGAATTGACAGAAAGGGTATATATCAAAAGGCTGGACAATCTTAAAATCAAAATTAAATGGTGGAAATAAAGTTGAAGTCATAAACACATAAACACATGAATGGCAGTTCCATTAATTAGACAACCAGCTGGAATAATAGATTAGAAATTAAAACAAATTAGAAAAATTGGATCTGAAAACACTGAAACTCATGAAAATACATCACACACTACATCCAAAAAGGACCATGGATTGCTGCAAATTCCAAAAGATCTCCTGTATGGAGAATTAGTGCAGGGAAAGCGCCACAGAGGGAGAACACAGCTGCAATACAAGGATATCTGCAAGTTGGATCTGAAGGCCTTAGGAATGGACCTCAACAGATGGGGAACCTGGACATCTGAGCGTTCAGCCTGGGGCAGGAGGTGCATCATGGCCTCTCCCATTTTGAAGAGACACTTGTCCTGCAGGCCGAGGCAAAAAGGCAGTCCCAAAGCCAGCAAAATCAGGGAACTGGACAGAGGACAGATTGTATTTGTCTTCTGTGTGGAAGGGATTGTCACTCTCAAATTGGCCTTCTCAGCCACACTAGACGCTGTTCCAAGTCCTCTATTCAGAGCACGTTGCCATAGTCTCTTGTGACTGAAAGATGCCTAATTTGCTGCAAATACAGCAGATAGTTGAGGAGGAGAAAATAAATCTAAATGATTATATCTGTACAAGCAGAGAAAAATTACTTAAGGCCGTGAAAATGGTGAATATTTTGAAAACAACAGAAACAAAGGCTCAATATAGGAAACAACAATTTGCAAATAAATTAAGCAGCTTGAAAAATAAACCATTACATGGACAACACCAGAGAATTGTTGATGGAAAGCATGATCATAATTCAACATGTGTGTAGCTAAAACTGGGAACCCTTAAGAAAAAAACCAAAGGCTTGATTTTTGTTGCATAAGAACAAGCACTCCAAACCAATGTGCTGAAAGCTGAGATCCAAGGAATTAGTGCTAACAGCAGCTGTTGACTCTGCCAAGAAAAAGATGAAACTGTGTCACACCTCATCTGCCACCATCCAAAGATTGCACAAACAGATTACAAAATTAGACATGATAGAGTGCCAAAATTAGTGCACTGGTCATTGTGCAAAAAATAAAACTCACCAGCCTCCAAAAACACCTGGGAACATCAGGTAGAGAAAGTGTCAGAAAATGAAGACGTCCAGTTCTTGTGGGATTTCCAAATCCAAACCAATAGACACCTTGAACACAACACGCCAGACATAGTAGTAATACTCGTATGATATCCTATTAGAATTACTCTTTGACTTGGAACTATCTCTCGCTAATTCTCATATTAAAGCCAAGTTATATCAGTGGGAGTCTGAACATTTAAGAGACCTCCTTAATCCTACATGTTCTCCAAACTTTTTCAGTTTATCCCCTGCTTCAGAATATCCTTTAAATTATTTCAGTCTACTGATTAATCCTACGTTGCGGAGAGCTTTTATGCTAGCCCGGTTTAACATCTTTCCATCAGTCATGCATTTTGTCTGTTTTTCCAAAATCCCTAAAGACAAAGGACTTTGCCTTTTCTGTCATTTGTTGCCTGACACTAGACCATATTCTATTTAAATGCCCAGCACACCACTCCCATCAGAAACTCTTTTGAAATTATTGACTGATTCCTTTTTCGGATCACTTCCCTGATCTTCTCCCTATTTTCTTGAGTGACCACTGTGCTCCCCTCACTGTGGCGGTGGCAAACTAATTAACTGAAATTTTGAAACTTATTGTTGCCTTATAATGTTGAACTTTCCTTTTCCCCACTTTCCAGGTAATACGTATCACTTCTCATCATTTTGTACTTCATCAATATTGATTGTGTCTATTTGCCCTGAGTTTCTTTCCTGTTTATTTCTCTGTCCACACTGTTTAATGCCAATAAAGGTTAACGTATCGTATAGTAGTAATAGAACAAAGAAATGTCTGGATCGTTGACATGACAATTCCAGGGAATGCCAGAGCTGAAAATAAAGAATTAGGAAAACCAACAAAATAAAGAGACCCGGCCATCAAAACATCTCACTTATGGATGAAATACACTTCAGTGGTTCCCATTGTCATCGGGGGTTTGGGAACAATATGAAGAAACTTCACACAGTACTATAAGCAGTTGCAGATCTTAGAAATAACACCATCAGAGCTACAAAAATTTGCAATATTAGGAACATCATACATACTGCACCAATATTTCACACATACTTAGGTTTTTGGTTAAAACTTGTATCTGTTACATAATACCAGCCAATGTTTTTATAATTTTGATTGACTGTGCCTGGTGTTTTTAGCAGCAGCAACAACAACTGTACCAGAAAGGACATTAAAAAAATTGAGATGCTTTTTGAGAATAGATTTTTAAAAAACAGACCATTGGTTCATTGCTAAAACAAGCTAAGTGCTGTTATATAAAAGAAATAAAGATAAGAGGATTATAGTTTTTAAATAATGTGGTCATTGTTTATTCTATACTAAAACCAAAGGTGTAATTCAAAGATGTTCTGTACACAATCAAACTCTTACCTTGTGACTTTTCAATTTCAGTATATTTGATAGCACGTTAAAATATGTGGTATTTACTATGTTTAGTTATTCACAGAGGTAAAAGTCCAGAGGTCTATTGTGTTTCAGAAAGGGAGCTATCAAGTAAACCTCCCCAACATTAGTACTGTATAAGAATTCTTCCCCTATAACCCTCAGCTTTAGCTGGCTGTACTTCAAGCCTTACTCTCTCTACTGTCTACTACAGAAACACAAGTGAATACACACACAAGGATCTTCTTAACTGTGATACTTGTTGCATTGGACTTCTCTAAAGTTAAGCCCTTTTAGGAGGCTATATAGTCTACAAGTGGATCCAAAGATATTGCCCAACTGTTGATTTTGGATGTGTATTTTCTATGGACTGATTTGGCAGTTTTTGTTTCTGTGTGTAGATCAGGTTTTCTTGCATGCTTTTTTACTCTTTCCCTGGCATTCCACAAATATTTCATCTAAATGAATTTTAAAATACAGTAACCATAAGTATTGTGCTTTATTGCAGGGGCTGGTGTTTTTTTCCTCTCTTGCATGGAAGGCGAGAAGATCAGCTTTCTTTTTGATTGCATCGTTCATGGCATCTCTCCAACAAAAGGTCCCTTTGGCTTACGTCCAGTCCTACCAGGTTAATAATTCAAGTATAGCATAACTACTTAAAGAGAAGGGAACTCACCTTGAATAGTACGTTTTGCTCTGATTCAAATAAACTCCAAATGCCAGAACTGGAAGCGCAAAATGGTTGCCATTGCTAAATGTACATTTTGACATGTCCATTTCCATCCACTTTGTGGCTCATAATGTTTCCAGCTAGATTTTTCTTGGGATTATTTAGGCAAATAAAAGGGGCCCCAAAATTAACTGTCAGTCAGTCTGACTGACTTTTATGCAAACTGTTTTCTGGACTTGTGTCAGACTAGACTGAAAATTGCTAGTCAAACTGTTAAACCAGAGGGTTTGAAATAAACAGATTTGTCAGGTTTGTGTGTTCTTCCTTTTTAGGCAACCCTGGGGAATAAGCAGTGCTTCTAGATGAGGCTTTTATCGTACGTAATGTATAGTTTGCTTCCTTCATGGAAATTTATTGAGCTCCAGATATGGTCACCTTCAATTTGCAGCCCTCCTGTGTTTTCTCATTGCTTCTATTATTTTTAACCATACAAAAGCTGTTAAGGAAAAGAACTGTATAATGACTTTGAATTACAAGCAGTAGGAGCCCTCTGTCCAGAAACATACAGAGTTGCCGTTAGCTTAATTCATCAGATTATCCTGCTCTTGCTCAGTCTGCCAATTGTAAATGAATAGTGCCTGTTTTTAATTTTTAAATATTTAATTGTCAATCAATCCAGCAGCTCCTGTAGTAAACTTAAGTACTATTAAGTGGTGTTTGCTCTCTACCCCTTCCCCTCCCTGGCACATTGCTGTAGCAGCAGCATTCTAGATGTTATAAAATATGAGAACGAAGGTGATAAAAAGGGAAAAGATGGGGACCTACCTGCTCGCCCGTATTTGCTGTTGCCCAAGCTTAAGCAAAATGAGCTGGTCTAAGTGGCAGGGAGAAGAACCCATTTTTACCACTAACTGGCTAATACCCACATTTCTACTCTGAATTTTATTTCAAACTGGAGAAAAGCTAACAGGTAGACGGAATCCAGTTTGGAATGTGTGCACATACTATTAGATTGTCAGGTTTCTTGCCTAAACATCACTGGTGTCACAGAGTGAGACTAATTTCCCTTAACAAACAGAAATTCTTGGTTGGTGTGCACAAGATTATATCTTTTAAAAAATGGAGACAAGAACACCTACACTTTGAAATATTCCAAGCAATCACAAAGTTTTCACAAACGGTCTAGATGAAGATTCTGATATGTATCTTACCAGATCAAATAAGGACAAAGCTTAAAGGAGGGTAATCTCTATTTCACCTCCCACGTTCTGTCAGTTGCTGAAAGCAGTGCCTATGTTTAACTGTTCAAAGATTTCTCAAAAATATAATAATAACTGCTATCAGTATTTTGTGTAGTTGTTCTTTCATGGAAAAAGGAGGGAGGATTATCTTGTCTGCTGAGAAAACATGGATCTCTTAATAAAAGCAATTCTTCTAGTCATAGCAGATGTCCTTCCAGTGTGATGTGTCAGCTAGGATGGATGAAGTACTGGGGAGTACCATTCCTTCTAATACTGAATATGAAGAATCCTATGATAATTAGGCCGAACTACAACAGATTTTAATTGCATATTTAAAAATATTTTAAAAGCCCCAAATATGGTAATTCTTCTTTACAGAGAGATTGCTTCTGCAGTCTCACCATTCTGTTGCCTTTTTCTGCACCTTTTTCAGCTGTACAGTATCTTTTTATTCAGTTCAATTCAATCAAACCTTTATTGGCATACACAAAATACCTAATCAAAACTACATTCAGTAAAACCTGTTTGCAGCTTTCTGGAACAATATCAAAGTTTGTTTAGATTAAAAGTAGTTTTACTATTTATGCCACAAGACACACTCTCCACCCTATCCTATGTACCTTGTAATAATAATAATTAAAAATGTTATTGTCGTAATTAGCCTAGTGATTACATCAGAGGATCCATAAACCTGACCAAGCAGGGAGTGCTGGTTCAAAATGTGCTATTTTTGCCTGTTTACTATGTGTGCTAAGAAGCATGCTACTTTCTCCACCCTGTCTTCCACCCTATCATTTAACAGAAGCGCATTCTGTCTATATCTGACCACCCTCTTACCTTGAGCAATATTGAGCCCAGATATTGAGCGTGGGGTTCTGAATAGCGAGGGCAATATAAACACATGTGTACCAGTATCTTTTTAATGAAGTGGCAATCAGAACTACACAGAGTATTCAAACCCTTTTATGCTTTAGATTTTTGGACAGGCATTATGAAATTACCATTTTAATTTTTATCTTTTTTGTATGATCCCTAGCATGGGCTGGTTTTTTCACAGTTGCTGTACAATGGACGTACATTTTAATTGAGTCTTCCAACATGAAGACTTTTTCTTTTTTCTTTTTCTTGGCCAGTCACTAGCAGTTCATACACTGATCAGGGTGTATCTTCTTGTTTACATGAGCATCACTTTTGCATTTGGTTCTTTTGAAATTCAATTATTATTTATTGCCCAGGCACCTAGTTGGAGTGATCCTTTTGGTGAGTCTAGCAATCCGACTTTTTCTCTTTACCTCACTGAATAATTTTGTGTGCATACCTAAAATAAGACTGACACCAGCTGTGTTGTTTTGTCTAGTAAGGTGAATGGTTAAATAAAGCTAATCTCAGTTATAATCTGATGGTATCTTTTTGAAGATCCTAATGCAAATCCCACATGCATGGAAGAGAGAGTGGCCCATGAAGCTTTGCAGTTAGAGAAACGCCTAAGCCTCCTATCCCATACAAGTTTCCATGGCAGAGGAGGTAAGAACATGATATAGTTCAGTTTTTAAAAAAATGTTATTTCCTAAAGCGTCTGTGTTAGAAACTGAGGCGTCTAGTTATTATCCATCCTCAGAGCTTTAGAAAGATAATGGAAGAGGAATTGTCATTTTATCATTTAGTGGCTGGAATCTTTCTGCTCAGCATAGTAAGTTGCAACTAGAATAGGCTCCTTGAATCAGTGAAACTTACAGAGGAGTTGACTCACCAAATTCCCACTGAGCCAATGAGCATACTCTAATAACTTATTACAGTAAGCAAAAGGATTTCAGTTATCATCTCTGTAAGTCTGCATCTTCCTTTAGCCTGGCATATTTCTGTCTACCGTATGTTGGTGGGGATAAAGGGCAGTACTGTGACATTCAAGTTAGAGCTGTTCACTGAGGAGAGCCGCCTGCCGTTACCATCGATTGTGAGAACTGTCATCACTGAAATTTGTCAGAATCAGCTTGGTAGAGTATCTGGTCACAGCAGGAGTTTATTAAGGTTAAGTTTTATTGTTCAGATCTAGGAAGGATCCTGCTGGGTACTGTGGAAGAATTGTCTTGGAGTGGATTGGGTTGATGTCAGATAGGGCTTTTCTATTTGTTTTTGTGGGGGGGTTTGGACAACAAATCCCAAAATTCTGTGAGTCCCACCTAACAGACATAAAGACACCTAAATGTGGATCATCTGGAAGAAAGACCTAAGCTGGAAGGCTTCATGGCCTAGCTCTGCCTCAAAAAGGAAGCTGCTTTGGTTCTTGTTGGGAGCTTGCCTTTTGAATAAGAAGCTGGGCTGAGCTAGGCCATAAGCCTTCCAGCATAGACTTGACTGTTTTGGAAAGACAGCAATCAAAATTTCTAAGAGCTATATTACAGCTCCCTACATGTGCATCAAACACAGCCATAAAGTTGGAAGCTGGGCTAGTAACTGTTGAGGCCAGACTATGGATAGCTGCTGTAACATATTGGCTAAAATTGAATCATAATACCTCAGGGCTAGTCCATTTGACATTACAAGATTGTTTTGTCCCAACATGGCGAAAAATGCTGGAATGTAAGCTGTGGTATTATGGATTTTCACAACAATATCTACTGTCAATGAATATGATCCAAGCAAAAATTTTGATTAAGCAAAGGATCCTAGATATAGAAAGACAACATGATATAAACAAGGCCAAAGGATTTATTAAAATAAACTCCCTGAATAGATTGCTACCTATGCCGTACTTAAATGATTTAGAGTATCCTGAAAATAGAAGGGCCTTCATCTTATTACGCGTGGACTTGTTGCCATCTGTGGTGTTGCTGGGAAGGTACAATAATACCCCCTACGAGAGTTGGTTATGTGTATGTGGTGAGGGGACTATAGAGACACTGAGTCATGTTATCCTAGAGTGTAAAATTTATGAGCAGATTCAGGAATGGCTCATAAAACCTTGTATACCTTCTTTGGATGGCAGAGATAGAAAGGAATGCCTTCAGAAGCTTTTGGAAGATAGGAATAAGGAGGTAACAAATAGAGTGGCCAGGTTTGGACGGCTAGCGATAAAATTAAGGGATAGCTGGATGAATGATAATGATAGAATAGGAAGTACTTGAGATATGGTATAGAATATGGAGCTGATTTTAGTCTAAATGGTTATCAGATGTACAATCTTACTGCTGTTATGTCATTTTGTTGTGCATTTTAATGTATATGTATATGTTTGTGGTTTTAACGGTCAGCGGATATAACCATTTTTTATGCTGTGGGAATACCTCATACCCCATCTGAGGACCCACCTGAAACGACTTGGTTTTTAGAATTGAAATACATGTACATTTTAATCCTCTTGTATTATGTTTTTAATTCAGCATTTTATAGAAAGTATGTATTTGTATATGTACTTTTTAAACCTGCTAGTTCTGTGGATGTTCAGTTGGCTTCAAGCAAGTGTATATTTTTATATTTATACCTATGTTTTAAATCTGTGGATGTTGGATGACCAAAGTGGTCAAAACAATAAAGCTATATCCATCCATCCATCCATCCATCCATCCATCGATCGCTGAGCTAGGCCATAAGCCTTCCAGCATAGACCTTTGTCCCGGGTGAGCCACTTCAGGTATCTGTAGTAACCTCTCTGTCAGGTGGGAGTTCCAGATTGGAGAATTCTGGAATTTGTAGTAAAAAAAAATACCAAATAAATGGCATATCACCAATGTCAGAGGATTTATTGGGTATGCTGAAGCATGAGTTGAAGAGAGAGAGAGAGAGTAATCAGCCAGAAGATGATCTAGCCAAGGCTCCACATAAAGCATTCATACTTCTCACCTAGTATGTTCAACCATCAGAAATGGTTTAGCCCTAAAGATACCACAGTCCTTGCATCTGCCTTGGCAAACTCTGAAGTGCCTTATGAATTGAGAGATGGCCCCGATATTGTCTCGTTTTCCCATGCCCAACTTGAATCACTCCTCTCCCTTCTTTTGTCTTAGGTGAAGACAGAAGTTTATCAAGTTCATCTTCAGATACAAGCCACTCTGATGCTAGCATTGGGAGCAGGTTGACTATTTGGCCTGACCAGTCTTCTTCAACGAGTACTTCTCAAGAGAGCCATGGACTGGCTGCTGCAAAATGCATTCACCTTGGGGAGGAAAAGGCCCATTCAGAAGGCACTCGCAGCACCACCAAGCTACCCCCTAAGAATCTTCGCTCTAGGCAACTACAGGAAATAGGCCGCCAGAGTTCTTCTGACAGTGGAATAGCTACAGGGAGCCATTCTTCCTACTCTGGAAGTTTTTCCTCCTACACTGGGAGCCTGGATATTTGTCATGGTGATGAATTTGGGTCACTGTTGAGCCTGCCACTGAACCTTCCTTCAGACCATTGTGTGTGTACCTGCCCACCTGCAGAGCATCAGAGGAGCCCTGGCCTGGAGTACCAGGTTCCCAGCTCTCTTAGACATACCTATGACACGCCCAGGAGTTTGTTGCAGCTATCTGCTAAAAATGTACAAAGTTCACATACAGATTCCTCACTGTCCAAGGACCAGGTACCTCAAGGGATAGGTGACCATAGCACAGTGTCACCACATCTGGAACTTCAAGCTGCTTGGGAATGTGGCCAAGAGAAGGGGATGCAGGCAACCTTTCCCCTAGAAAATACCAAAGACTCATTCCTCAAAGAAAGCACAGATCACATTTCAAGGTGGCCACATCTGAGGCTGCAAGGACAGGGATTGGATTCTAGAAATACTGAGGTGACACTAAGTGGAATCTCTAGCACCCCATGTGAAATATGCAACTCTTCTCTAGGGACAATGCGAGCTGTCTTTTCATCTTGCCCAGTTTGTGGTGGGCTAAAGGTAAGCAGGTGCAGAGAGCACATACTAAATGTATTATGCAGTTTTGTATATTGATGAGTAAATGAAAGTTATCAGTTTAATAACTACCAGAAGAATAGTAGAAAAATTAACAGACAGTTAACTTTTACTTTGCTGCATTTATATCTCACCCTTCTTCCAAGGTAGCATGCTTAGGCTTTTTGTGAAGTCTCCAGTTCACAATCTGACCAAAGACTCCTACATGTTGAGTTGTAGCAAGATCATTATGCCATCCCATAAGGAGCATGCAGGAAGGTTGCCCTAAAGATATATATATAATTAGCAAGGTAGCTAACAGGATGTTTCTCATACTACGAATGGTCTGAAAATGCCTATTTCCCTTTAGCCTGGATCTATGCATCACCATTTTAAAGAGCCAAAATGTCCTTGAAGATTAAGGCTGTAAAATTCGGAAGAAACAAACTATCTCATTTTCAATGGTAAAAACTTTTTATTATACTAAAGGAATCCTAGCAGGTATTTTGAGACCACCTGTAGAATGAGAAACGCTCTATAAGCTACCTTGTGATTACATTTAATTGTGTTATTTCCTTGGGGTAGCTTTCCTACATGCTGCATATGAGATGGACTACCATAGTTATGACCATCCTGGGCTCAGGATGACAGGAGTTATAGTTTTACACACCTGGAGAGTGCCAGATTCAAGAAGACAGCCTTAAGCATTAGCATGATTCTGCTGTTCGAGATATCTACATGTGAAAAAATTTATGATGCTGAGCATTGTATTCAGTTCCATGTAAGTCAAAGTTCTAAGTAAAATTCTTGGGGTACCTAAATCATTTAGAGTGTGGTGACTGTTCTGATTAATAATACATGAAGCACAGTATATGGGGAATAAATTAAGGAGTGTTAGGCAAAACGGTCAGTCTCTTTCTAAAATCAGCTGTGCTTTGAGTTTGGTGTGTCTTTTATTGTGAAGGCTAGCTCATAATTTCTAAAATGCTCAGTCTTCAAAGGCTAGTACACCAGAAAAACAGCAAGAATCTGTAGTTACTTTTAATTTTTCAGAGATAAATGGATGGTCACTGTGTGAAGCAAGATTATTGACAGTATTCCTCTCACTTATATTTATATTATTGTTGGATTAATTTTATTTCTAGGTTTTTTCCCTTTAGGGCAGCTGTGCCCAAACTTTTTAGCCCCATGGACTAGCTGGGGAAGGCAGAGCACTTCCCTGCGCTCGTGCACATGCATGAAGGAGCGCTCTCTTGCAGGCACGCGTGCTTCTTTGCATGCACAAAGGGTGGCGCAGCGCTTGTGCAGGGGCGCATGCGCAAAGGGCAGCACAGTGCTTGTGAAGGGGCGTACTGACAGGAGTGCATGCAGGGGTGGAGGGGAGGTCTCTCTCCGCGGCCTGGTCCAGCTCAGGTCACAGAACGGCACCGGGCTGCGGACCGGGGTTTGGGGACCTCTGCTTTAGGGCAGTGGTTCTTAACCTTGGGTTACTCAGGTGTTTTTGGACTGCAACTCCCAGAAGCCTTCACCACCAGCTGTGCTGGCTGGGGTTTCTGGGAGTTGCAGTTCAAAAACACCTGAGTAACCCAAGGTTAAGAACCACTGCTTTAGGGGACCCAAGGCAGCTCACAATGATTGAAACAGGTCAGGCGAAATGCACAATGAAACCTTAATGTCTTCTTACTCATATTGCAGTTGTTACCTATTACAATTTTTGTAGCAAATATGTAGCAATAACTGGCTTTTTTTCTGGGGTTGGAAGTACAGTGGTGGCCCGCTTAACGATTACCCCGCTTGATGACGAATCCGCGTCACAACGATGTTTTTGTGATCGCTATTGTGATCGCAAAATGATGTTTTAATGGACAAAATCCGCTTGACAACGATCGGTTCCCTGCTTTAGGAACCAATTCTTCACATTACGACGATCAAAACAGCTGATTGTCAGGTTTTCAAAATGGCCGCCGGCAGTTCAAAATGGCTCCCCACTGTGTTCAGGATGGATTTTTCACTGCACAGGCATCAGAAAATGGCCACTCTATGGAGGATCTTCGCTGGACGCTGGGGTATTTCGCCCATTGGAACGCATTGAACCGGTTTTCAATACATTTCAATGGGCTTTTTTATTTTGTTTGATGAGGATTTCGCTCTGCAGCCATTTTGCTGGAACGGATTATCCTCGTCAAGCAAGGCACCACTGTATAAGAAAAAGATTACATGCTGAATTTCTGTAATCTGTTTATCTGTTAAATGCACAGGAACTTAGTTTTGGCCACACTATATCTATAGAGGCATGTTTCTTTTTCTCTGACCCCAAAGGACTGAGCATTTTAAAATGTGGTAGATCTTTATTATTTTTCTTCCATATGTGACAGCAGTAATTGTAAAATTCATTTCTCTCTGGTCTCTCTGCTGTTACTATCACCTTAGAGTTAGTTACGACTGTTTTGGACTTTTGTTTTGCCACATTTTTGTTGTAGTTGGGGAATGAGGCTGCTGAGGTGTTATTGAAATCGTGAAAATTGCAGCGACTAAAGTGCTATTGTTACTTGGCTTCCAGCATGAACAAAGAAGATTTGCCTGGATAGCTTAGTGAGTTGAGTACCTGGCTGCAGAGCAGGAGGTCAGTTCTGCCTCCTAAGAGAAAAGCCAGCTTCTGTAGATTCTCTGTATAACCCAGAGCTGCCCCCAGAAAAATGGTAAATGGTAAATCACTTCTGAGTATTCCCTACTTAGAAAACCTTGGGCAGGGCTGCTGTAAGTCAGAATTGTAGTTGTCTATTGTCACTCTCAGAAATGGTAGCAAATAAAGAAAAGAAAGAGAAGGGAGCAAGGACATGGTACCACTTAAGATGAACAGCTCCCTCCTTCAAAAATGTGACAGCATTTACCAATACAGTTGTGCAGTAGGTACAATGATATAAGTTTCTGTTTATATAAATTATACCATTCTGTTTCAGAAAAAGACATGTTCTAAGAATATAATTTTGTTTTAAATTACTGCTATGGGAAATGTAAATAAAAATGAGTTTTAACGTCTTCGCCCATGGTCCTTTCTAGAGTTAAGGTGGGACTACATGGCAGTTTATCCCCTGGTTTGTGCTGGAGTTCAGTCTTTTTTTTGTGGGCAAAGCATAATAATAGTAAGTTGTTTGAAGAAGAGACAAGCTTTTGGTCATTCTCTGTCCTTCCATGGCTCAAAACAACCAGACTTCAGAGGGCTGTTTCTGCTGTAGTGCTATAATATACTGTGCTGTAGGGTATTCAATACAGGACGAACATCTCCCTCAAGAGATGTTCCTCTTGGCTGTCCTCTGAACAATTTTTTTAAATTATATTTTTCTAATTTAGCACTATGTCACATAAGCACTACAATTCCACAAGTTGTTATTTATTTATTTATTATTTTATTTGTTCAAATTCTGCAAGTTGAACAAGGCCACTCTGGGCGGTTTAAAAATTAAGACATAAAATAAAGACATATGTCAAATTACAACTATCAGTAGTGGACATAAACTCAACATTAATCAAATTCAAATACAGTCAAAAATCAAAATCAAAAACAGAACATACACCATAAAATAAAATCAACAAAGACATAAATGATTAGAGATAAGATGGTGGAACAGAAATATACACTAGAGGGTGCAATACATTATTCAGATGCCAATTCCAGCAAAGTCTACCTAAAAAGCAATGTCTTCAAAGATCGTTTAAAAATTGCCAATGAAGGGGCAAGATGGATATCAGGTGGGAGATCATTCCAGAGGTCAAGGGCGACTGCTAGGAAGGCCCAGTTTCTAGTCTTCTCTTTCCCGGCCTCTTATATCAGTAAGCACTGTGTCACTTGCCAAAAACAATTTTTAAAGAGGCAGGAAAGAGGGCAGTGTTAATGACAGATCAGGGTAGATGTCCTGCGATACCGGAGAGAATTGTAGTGATTAGAGGTGATGTGGACTCTTGACCCAAAAGTTTCCCAGGATAATTAAACATTCCGTATAAGTAACTACAGCAATTTAACTGCTGTAGGAAACTTCACATTAATCTGAATCAACCAATGACAACAGGAGTTTAAAACATGTTTATGCCTTTCATAGTTTTTTATATTTTTGATTTTTTTATTAAACAAAATACCCAAGACATTTTTTACAATTACCGTACATTAACACAATAATAAAGGAAAGTGAGACAGTGTCTCTATTCACATATCATTTTTTTAAAATTACTTGCTTATTTTCAGTTATTATTTAATTGCCCCATTTCTCTCCAGAAATACAAAATAGTCTTTCCCTATCTCAAATACATGTAACAAGAATGATTTCCACATGTCTAAAATCATTGATGCACAATACTCCTTTTCTTATTTTGCACTCACAAGTTAGTTTATTATTAATAGCAATGTTTCACATTTTCTTATACCAATCTTCATATTAAGTTGGTTATTGTATCTCCAGTTCTTTGCTATGAGCAGCTGTGCCACTGTTACCATAACAACCATTATTTTCCTTCCTGACTTATTACTTACCATATTCAGCAAAACAATCTTTGAAGACGTCTTATACAGTGGACCCTCAACTTACAGACGGCTCGACTTACAGACTTTTCGAGTTACAGACTTCTCTGGCCGCAAAATTTAGGTTCGACTTGCAGCCGGAGAATCGACCTACAGACCAGAAAAAAACTAAACTGGAACAGAAATGGAACAAAAACAACCAGTTACGGGATTAATCGGTTTTCAATGCACTGTCGGTCAATGGAGACTCGATCTGCAGACTTTTCAACCTGCAGCCACCGTTCCAATACGGATTAATTCCATAAGTAGAGGGTCCACTGTACATCCTTACCCAAAAGGTCATTTATCTCTTTAAAAGTTTGTGACTAGTCCTTTTTCTCTCTTTTCATGAGACCACTACAGTACATATGTAAATAAGTCGCCTTTTCTTTTTTACTTCCCCAGCATAAAGATGATACTGTTTCATTAAATTCATTTTAACAGGTGTTAGGTACCATGTTCATGTGACTTTGACTTTTTTTTACCCTTACTGACATTTTTCATTATTCCTCTATTCTATTCCACATTCTATTCCAATCTTCCCCTTTAATTATTTTGCATACTGCTTTCAAATCTATTGTTTTAAATTCTGCATGTACTAACTTATTATATAATTACTCTTATGGTTGAAACGTTCATAAGTAGAAGCTCCATTTCCCAAAGGAATGCATTGAAAACCAATTAATCCGTTCCGGCTGAAGAAAAAAAATGAAAATAAACACAGCAAGTCCCACGCTGGGACTGCAAAAAACAAACAAAAAAATCCAAAAATAAACATTGGATCAATTCCCACACTGCAAAAAACCAAGTCACACTGCAAAAAAACAACAACACAGAAACATACCCCCCATCCCAAACCTACCCTCCAAAACCCATGCTAGAACAACTTTTTTAAAAAAGGAGCACCTAACTCATCCGAAGCCTCCCAGGGGTCCTCCGCCGCCACGATCACCACCTTTGTAGGCCTCCTGGGGGTCCCCCGCTGCCATGATCTCAGCCATCGGACACCTCCCGGGGTCCCCCGCTGTTGCGATTGCCACCTTAGAAGGCCTCCCAGGCTTCCGCACCCCGACGCAGGCTTTCCCGGGGTAGACCAGGCCTGCATTGGGGTGGGGAAGCCCTGGGAGGCCTCTGAAGGTGGCGATCGTGACAGCGGGGGACCCCCGGGAGGCCTCTGAAGGTGGCAATCGTGGCAGCAGGGGACTGCCAGGAGGCTGAGCCTCCCTTTTCCTAACCATTGGGGCGAAAGCCTCTTCGCCACCAACGGTTAGCAATTTTAAATTTCCCGCATTTCCCCCCCTCGCCCTTTTCCCCTTGTATCTTGAAGCTCCGTTCGCAAGTAGAAGCAAAATCTTGCGAACAGAGCTGTTCGTAAGTTGGATTGTTCGTAGGTAGGGACGTTCATAAGTAGAGGTTCCACTGTATTTGTGTGTGTGTGTGTATTTTAAATGCCTGAAATGCTGTCAGTTTATCTTTCATTTTATTACACCTTATACCTTTCTCGTCCTGGATCATCCATGTTTCCTTTAGCTTTTCTTACCTGAGCGGCTTTTGCTAACATTTTAGAGATTTTGTTGATAAACTCATAATATTCTCTATTCAGGTATATTAAATTTCTTTGTACTTTTTCCAAATAGATCCCTTCAGTTCTTTCTCTTTTGCATGTATTCCCATTTTCGCTGTTACTAATATATTTTCCAAATCCTTAATTTCCTCCTCTAATTCTTTTATTCCTTTTTCTTTTTTGATCCATGTGCCTCCTTGATTGACATGTCACAGACTTTCATCCCATACTGCACTGGTTTACCCTCCGCCTTGGTCATTTATCTCCCAAACCTCATCCAAACTGCTTTGTACAGTGGTGCCTCGCATTACGACGTTAATTTGTGCCAGCAAAATCGCTGTAGAACGAAAACGTAATGCGAAATTAAAAAGCCTATAGAAACGCATTAAAACCTGATTAATTCGTTCCTGTGGGCTTGAAACTCACCGTCCAACGAAGATCCTCCATAGCGCAGCCATTTTCGCTGCCCGTGTAGTGAGGAATCTGTCACAGAAAAGAGCGGGGAGCAATTTTTTAAACCCGGCGGCCATTTTTAAACTGCCGATCAGTTGGCCAAAAATTGTCGTTTTGCGAGAATCGGTTCCTGAAGCAGGGAACCGATCATTGCAAAGCAAAATTCCCCCATTGAAATCATCATAAAGCAATCACTTTTGCGATCACAAAAAGTTCATCATGATGTGGTTTCATCGTTAAACGGGGCGCTCGTCTTGTGAGGCACCACTGTATTTTATCTACTATATATTTATGTCTATATATAAAGCAAAGCAAAGTGTGCTGCTTATATACCGGCCATAGCGCTTCAAGCACTCTCTGGCTGGTTAAGAAGTTAATAATGCAGGCTACACATTGCCCCCCCCGCGAGCTGGGTACTCATTTTACCGACCTCGGAAGGATAGAAGGCTGAGTCAACCTTGAGCCGCTACCTAGGAATGAACCCCATGTCGTGAGCACAGTTTTGGCTGCAATACAGCAGTTTAACCACTGCGCCACGAGGCTCTTATATACACTGGTATCCCTCTTCCATCTTCTAACCTCTATAATCACACCAACAATTATCTCTACATTAACTCTTGCATGATTCAATACTTGTATAGCCTCTGTCAGAGCATCTTTAGAAACAAATATATAATCTGTTCTTGAATATGTATGATGTACCATAGAATAATCAGGACTGATTCAAGGCTCTGGTAGGCGATGGGCAAAAATATAATCTCGGAGGAGCTCTTCCTCCTCCCTCCCTCCCCCTTACCTCCCACCTAAATAGGCCACACAACATGAACAATGTAATAGGTAATCTTGGTAGGAGTAAATAAGTGAACAATGCTGAGATAAAAAAACAAGCAACATAACAATGAAAAGAAAGTCTAGTTTATGATGGAGGGGGAAGGCAAAGGAAACCTAACATGCCGAGGCTGCAATCCAGAGCAAGCCTCGCGTGGAAGGGATGGAGAGAAACTGTGTGTTGTGTAGGGTTGCAGGATGCCAGGCTCAGGAGAGGGAGGAGGCAGAGGTCCATGGGCGCTTAGAAGGAACAACCACCGCTACCCAACTGAGGACGCTGGTGGGATGAGTGCCTCTGAACCCTAAGTAGAGTGCCCCGCACATCCCAGCTAGCCTTACTCCTTCCTTCTTCACCTCTGTCGGGAGAGGCGGGTCTTGCTGAGGCACTTGAGCTCCAGGATGTCATCAGGGCAGCCGGGGTGATGATGGAAGTGTGCATCTCCAGTGGCACGGCATCCTCAGGGCCCCAGAAGACATCCTGGAGAAGGTCCTCTCAAGTGCAGGAGGATGACCTTCTCCTTGGGCAGCAGTGCCCAGGAGCATCTCCCACAGGCATGCTTCCTCACACAGTGATACCTCCTGGCACAGGAAGTTGATCAGGCGCCCTAACAGCACCCACATCAGCTGCAGCCCAGCCTCCAATTGAGTGGAGAGGAAGCAGAGGAGGGCGGTGTGCACACTGGAGAGTCCCACAGCCCTTCCTTGGGTGTGATGGTGGCTGTGGCTGGCTTTCGGGGGCAAGATGTTGTGTGCAAAAGAGCTGAGCACTGTCTGTCTGCCATCCAGTCCCCACAAGAGCACCATCTGTATGCACTGCACCAAGGCCCCCGGCTGGCCTCATCTTTGCGGCCCCAATGGCTCCCGGCCAGCTGCTGCTGCTCTGGTTGCTCCATCCCTTCTTCAAGTGGGCCCTTACAGACCCTGGGCAAATGCCCACTTTGCCCTCTGAAAAAAGCATCCCTGGGAATAATAAGAAAAAAAATTCTAATAGTTTTTTGTTTGTTTAGAAAATTTCTTTTCATTACCTTTTAACTCCACATGTCTTTCAAATCTGTTTTTCTGATTAGTTTATCCAATATTATGTGACTAATGTTAATTACTCTCTTTTTTGTTGGTATGACCTCTCAGTAATTCTATTCATAACCATATTCAAATCGCTCACCATTAAAACATATGGTTGCGGTGGCCATTTTGGAGCCGCTGAACAGCTGATTTCCCGGCGTCGCAATGCGAAGATCGGTAAGCGAAACGCTTAACGATCTTCGCAATGTGAGTTTTGGCCATAGAGGCCATCGGTAAGCGATCGCATTAGCGATCTCAAAAAAGAGATCGCTATGCGATTTCGTCGTTATACGGTGCGCTCGTTAAACAAGGCACCACTGTAGTCTTAGGCCTTTAAAATTCCATGTTGTTGCTTTATATTGTTCAACCATTTTTAGCTTTTGGGTTTTTCTTTTCCAGTCTCACATTTGCATACTCCATCTATACAACATCAATATAAACCACAAGAACGTAAATCAAATAACTCTCATATAACATAAATTAACAAGACTATAACACATAACTCCCCTCCCAACTCCCACCTTACAGTTACCGTATTTGCCGGCGTACAAGATGACTTTTTGGCCCTGAAAAATATGCCTCCAAGTGGGGGGTCGTCCTGTACGCCGAGTGCATGTCCAGCAAACACTCCCTCTCTCCCAGCGAAGTCACTTACCTGGTAGTAAGACCAAGTAGAGCCCCGCTCCTAGCCTGGGAACAGCCTGACTCTAGCGCCGAACAGCTGACTGTCGGAACAGCAGAGAGGAGGCAGCCATTTTGAGATGCGACCACATGGCTGCTGCCTCTCAAAATGGCTGCCACCTCTTTGCTATTCCTTCCAGCAAACCCTGGCTCTCTCCGAAAAGGAACCAAAAAGAGCAAAAGGAACTCTCCCCATGATGCAGCCAAAGCAGAATCACGCATGCGGAAGAGGGGGTAGTCTTATACAGCAAGTATACAACAAACTCTACATTCTGAGTGGGAATGTTGGGGGGTGGTCTTATACGCCCTGTCACCTTATACACCGGCAAATATGGTAAGTTCTTTCTTCTCACTGATTTTATTTTTGGCTCCTTTTTTGAAAATTCTTTTTTAAAACCTTTCTTAGTTTTTAAAAAGAATTTTTCTTCTCTGATCTTACCTTTCTGTGATGTTACTTTAGTTTTTGCAGATGGAGGTATGGATGAAATATAATAGCAATCTTGTTGGCTGCAAAAGACTTTTTTGCCTTGGGTTAAAGTTTTATGTTTATTGGGGCATAGTTCACCTGAACATTTCCTTATACTTCTCCCTCTCTCCTTGTGTGTATAGTTTGGTGATGTTTTTTATTTGCAATTTTTCTGTTGGTTATTTTCCACCCTTCCATGACCGAAAGCAACTGGACACAACAGCATTAGGCAGACAATCTCCCCCTTTTTTACACATGTGTACCACAAAAAAAGGAAAAAGAGACATACATCAACTCTCTATGGAAGCTTTTCACTTTCACATGAAATCATTTCATCCTTTCATTGCCTGCACACATATAACACATACACACAGTTGTGAAGAAACAGGGA
The DNA here is from genome assembly GCF_051106095.1 of Pogona vitticeps. Taxonomy (NCBI): domain Eukaryota; kingdom Metazoa; phylum Chordata; class Lepidosauria; order Squamata; family Agamidae; genus Pogona; species Pogona vitticeps. Next base: position 94,780,667 of record NC_135787.1, on the reverse strand, counting down.
AGAGAGCCTTAGCCCACTCTGCTCTATCCTGCTCACTTCAGCTGCTGCTTCAGTCTCGGGGTTGACAGTGTGCTTGTGCAGGGAGGCTTTGTCTGCGCAAGTAATTTCATGCTTTTCAAGATTTCTTAAATGATTGCAAGTTTAATGGTTCTTCTTCGTGACTTCTGTGAATCGCACCCTGGGTTATCCATGCCTGTCCGGAGCCTCATCAGAAGATTCTACAGCAGTGGTGGCGAACCTTTTTGGGCTCGCGTGCCCAAACTGAGGAGGGGGGACAGTGGGTGGTGTGCCGCTGCTGCGACAGCGACGGCAGAGAACCCGGAACCGGAAGTGGTGGTAGAAGGGGGAATCCTGGCATGGACCTGCCTCAAGGCCCCTCCGCTGCCAGCACCAGTTGCTCCGGATCCGCCTGCTGAAGCGTCAGCACTGGCTGCAGCCACCTGCACAGGTTTCGCTGCGCGGGGGGCAGGGGGAGTAGTGAGCTGGCGACCTATGGCTTGCATGCCAGCAGAAACAGCTCTGTGTGCTAGCTGTGGCACGCATGCCATAGGTTCACCATTGCTTTTCTAGAGCTTCTGAGGTAGCAATAAACACATTGGAACAAGCCCCCCCCCCCCCCCGTCTAAGTACCTTGGTGCCAAGCCTCTCCTTTAAGTTTCTTTCAACCGCCGCATTGAGAGCCTCATGTTTGTTCTGCTTCTGTGAGTAAAAGTGAAAGAAAGCTTAATCTTGATTCCTTTTTATTTTATTTTAATCATTTGTCTCTGTTATAATAGATCAAGTTAAATACTACTATTAGTATTCTTTTTTCCCTCGCTTGGCCTTTAGGACGCAGCATTCCCCCCCCCCTTTTTTTTCTTAAATCAGTATTTCCACTATTCATGGCCCCTTTGGGCCCATTTAAGCACTGCGTGGTCTGCGATAACAAAATACCACTTTCGGACAACCAAGTGCCTCTCTTGTTTGGGAGAAGCACACCAAACGTCCTCCTGCATCCATTGTAAGTACTTCAAACGCGGAGTCCTCTGATCTCACCTGTATAGGCTTAAATTCTGCCTTTGGGAGCAATCCCTTCAAACAACTAAAATGGCCCAACCTCCGTGTAAGGCCACTTCTCAGACCAAGGCGATGAAAAAGGTTGTTTCCGTACCATCAAAACAACGTCCATCGGCCACACCATCTCACTTCGACACACCATCTACATCATCAAAGACCTCTAAAATGCACAAGTTGAAACCCTTGATACCTCCGTTTAGACATCACAGAGACACAGGCTCTGATATCGATGATCCTCCATATCCATCCTGGTCCATGGACACCCGCTCCATCCCCTTACCTTTACATGATCTCCATTCTCCGGCAAATCTGAAACATCGAACCCAACACCATTTCGATATGGCGTTTGACACCGAGGTCCATCCATATCATACAAAGTCCATGGGCACTCAACCAACGTCTTTCAATGTCGAAGGCTCTCGACACCGACAAATGTCCATGGATATGCCACCTCTATCTATCTAGAGTCGTAACCACCAATACTATGACGTTCAACCTCTTGACACCAAGGTTGATCGACAGTCCGTCGACTCCTGATGCAACCTCAAGGGATCTGACCATAGATCTCGACCTCAGACTTATCAGTACTACTTACCTCACCAGAGTCTGGCATTGTCAATGCTGACCCACTGTCACCAGCAGAGCATTTTCAGACTTACGCCCAACTTATGATCCATATGGCTAAGTCTCTCAACCTCCAAATTCACCGTCTATCAACGGAACCAGCCAATCAGCTGTTTGATCAATTTCTAAAGACACAGATACTCCAGTACACATATTAATGTTACCATCCTTGCTCAGTAGTGCACAACAATCCTGGACGAAACCAGCCTCCTCACATACGAGTCATTTTGGTCCAGAAACAACCAGCTCCAAACGTTAAAGCCTCACAATCCAGATCTCAACACCAGCAAACACTTATACCACCAAATAAGGATAGTTGGAGAATAGATTTCATGGACAGATGGCTTTACTCCTCTGCAGCCTTCACCATGTGAGTCGCTAATTATCAGGGAGCCATGGGAGCTTATCAGTGCTTTCTTTGGGACAGCATGTCCACCTTTGTTGAATCTCTACCAGAAGATAAGAAAATACTTGCCCAAACCTTCCAACAGGAAGGCCTTTCCATTGCTATACAACAGATGCTCTCTGCTCGAAATACAGTAGACGCTATAGCTAACTCTATGGCCACCTCAGTAGCCCTACGCCGCTTCTCTTGGCTCAGAACAACTGGCCTGCCTGAGGACGCCCATGCACATTTCGAAGACCTTCCCTTCGATGGGGCAGGCTTCTTTAACACTGGAAACTGGTGACATCTTAGAAAATGTACAAAAGAAAAGATCAGTGACTAGAGGTTGGGGAGTTTATCCTTCCTACCACAAATGCCATCAACAAAATCGATGGAGGTGGCCTTATAACTCTTACCAAAAATTCCAACGTGACCCTCCAAGAAAAACATCTTACACACCCTATTTCAAAAATCGAAAAACCAAACCTCGGCAACAGCCCATTACTAGGCGAAATGACCGCAAACCCAAACGTCATGTTTGACGCTCCTTTGACTGAGATTGCAACCCAGCCCATCCACCCTGCCCTCTGGAAACACTTACCTGCCTGGGCATCCATCACCACGGATACCTGGGTGCTATCCATCATCTGAAACTGCTACCGCATCCATTTCTTCAAACTTCCTCCAACAACTCACATCATCACTCCACCTCCGCAAACTCTGCAAGAAGAAATAACAAATTTACTTCTCAAAGACGCCATACAGTCCATCTCTCAATACAACAAAGGTTACCATGTTTTTCCGTGATAAGACGCCCCCATGTATAAGACGCCCCCCACTTTTCTAACCCAAAATTAAGAAATCTTAGCGGGGCTTAGCAAGAGGAGGGGGAAAGGGATCAAAGCAATCCCGCAACTGCACGATCATTTTGATCCCTTTCCCCCTTATACAGCCACAGGATTGCTTTGATTCTTTTCCCCCTCCTTTTGTTCAGCCCCATGGGACTAAGCAAGCAGAGGAGAAAGGGATCAAAGCGATCCTGCAGCGCTTTGATCCCTGCTTTCCTTTTGCTAAGAATTAGCAAGTGGAGCGGATAGCAGGGATCAAAGCCCTACATGAGCAATTTGATCCCTGCTATCCCCTCCACTTGTTCTTGTACTCTCCTCAGCTTACTTCCGTGTATTATTTACAACCCTCAATTTTTAGTCTAAAAATTTTAGACAAAGGTATAGTCTTATACACGGAAAAATACAGTATATCTCTCGCTATTTCACCGTCCCCAAAAAAGACGGAGGGCTTCGCCCAATCTTAGATCTAAGTGAATTGAACAAATACATCATCACCAAAAAATTCCGTATGGTTACTCTGGAATCAGTTCTTCCTTTACTTAAAAAAAACCTACTGGTTTACGGTCATAGACGCCTATATTTCCATATTTGAATACATCCTGCACACAGAAAATTCCTTTGTTTTCAACTAGGGTCACAAGCCTACCGGGTTCAAAAGGTTCCCCTTTGGCCTTGCAACAGCTCCAAGAGTGTTCACCAAGTGCATAGCACCAGTAGCTGATTACCTCAGACTTCAAAACATTCTAATCTGTCTGTTTATTGACGACTGGCTCCTCGTAGCGCACTCCCGTGCACACCCATTTCCCCCTTGCCCTCTTTCACGATCTCAGTCTTGCAGTCAATGAACAAAAATCACATTTAAAACCTACAAAGATTGTTCATTATATAGGTGCACTTATAAATTCCACACAGGCCTGCGCCTTTCTCTCTACTGACAAGAGACAAAATCTGATCACCTTGCTTCAAAGTTTCACTCCTCATGCCATGATACCCACCTTAACAGTACAATGTGTTCTATGCACCATGGCCTCTATGACGTCAGTCATACAACACATACATCTAAAAGTGAGATCTCTCCAATCTTGGTTTCTTGCTATTTTCAATCCATTGACAGACCCTCCTCACACTCTCTTAAGGGTCACTCCACAACTTGCCTCCCAGCTTCAGTGGTGGCGTTCGCATCTCAACCCTTTTGTCAGACGACCTTTCCAACAACCACATCCACAAATACAGGTCACCACCGACACCAGCCTCACAGGCTGGGGAGCACACTGCAAATCCCTCAAAATCCACGCCAACTGGTCTCACAGAGAGAAATAGCTCCACATAAACAAAATGGAGCTACTGGCAGTTATAAAGGCCTGCAAAGCCTTCAGAAATCTTCTTGTAGGCAAAATGGTACAGATTACCACTGACAACAGCACGGCAATGTACTGTATCTTCAAACAAGGTAGCACCCACTCTCCAAGTCTCCTCTACTTAGTGGTCGACCTATGGGAGTGGTGTCTGGCACATCATATCTGTCTCACAGCTTTACACATAGCTGGCCAAGACAATGACCTGGCAGACTTGCTCAGCCACATGAATTCCCAAACTCACAAATGGGAACGAGACTAGTCAGTCTTTCCCTACCTTTGCGAGATATGAGGCATACCAAGTGTCTATCTCTTCGCCTCCTGCATGAATCAGAAATGCAAACGATACTGCTCCTAAGCCGGCGTTGGCGAACACTCCCAAGGGGACGCATTTGTTGGCCCAAAACCCTCACTTACCTTTTTCCTTCGTTCCTGCTCCTCCACAAAGTCATGGTTCGCCTTCAACAAGACAAAACCAGTGTCATTGTGATAGCTCCTTAGTGGCTGAGACAGCCCTGTTTCCCAGTCCTCCACAATCTCTCATCAGACATCCACCATATCCCCCACCTGCCATACCTCCTCACACAGAATAACTTCCAGGTCCTCCACCTGGACTTACCTGTTCTGCATCTGGCAACATGGAGAATTATCCCTCGCTAATGAACATTCTCCATCAAGCTAAAAAACCTTCCACCAGGAAAGCCTACCTATATAAAGGGAAAAATGTAAGTCATTCACCAAATCGTCCTCATTACCTTCTGTCAATCCATCACTCACCACCGTTCTTCATTTCTTACTCGATCTCAAGTCCAATGGCCTTTCCATCTCATCCCTAAGAGTGTACCTTTCTGCAGTAGTTTCTTATCAACCTCCAAATTCGCCAGCACTAATTTCTTCAGACATTCAACACTAAAATGTTTTCTTAAAGGTCTTTTTCATATGTACCCAGATATTTGACCACCTTCTCCACAATGGTTGCTAACTCTGGTTCTGAAACAAGTTACCTAAGCAGCTTTTGAGCCTTTAGCTACAACGGATCTATGACTCCTCACCTTTAAAAAAGCTTTTCTCGTAGCTATCACTTCAGCTCGCCGAGCCAGCAGCTTAGCAGCCCTGAGTTCTAACTATCCTTACTTACAGTTTTTCCCAATAAGGTGAAGTTATCCATGGATATTTCCTTCCTTCCCAAAGTGGTCTCTCAATTTCATCTCTCCCAACCGATTGTTCTTCTTTCATTCTTCCCATCACCTTCTTCATATCAAGAAAGACTTATCCATGCATTGGATGTCAGACAAGTCCTTGCCTTCTATCTCCAACTTATGCAACCTTTTAGACGGTCACCTCGTCTTTTCATAAGCCATCAACTACCTACTAAAGGTCATCAGGTAACTTCCCAGACTATATCTAGATGGGTCACCTCAACCATTCACTTGGCATACCAACTTGCTTGACAACCAGTCCCTAGAGTGATTCGCCCTCACTCCACTAGGGCAGTGGCAGCTTCTACAGCTTTTCTTCGTGGCGTACCACTTCCAGATGTATGTGCTTCTGACACTTGGGCACAGCCATCTACTTTCATCCTTCATTATAGACTCTACCTCTGGCAGAAGTCTGATGTGGTCTTTGGATGTGCTGTTCTAGCCTCTACCTTGGTGTCACACCCTGCCTCTAGGTAAGACAGCTTACTAGTCACCCAGAGTGTGATTCACAGAGGACACGAAGAAGAACGACAGGTTACCCACCTGTAATTGTAGTTTTTCAAGTGGACCTCTGTGATTCACACATCCCACCTGACTTCCCCCCTTTCATGCCATTCTGCTTACTACTAAGCAGCGCTTGACACAACTGAAAGGAAAGGCTTGGTGCCAAGGTACTTATAAGGGGGAGGAGTTTATTCTAATGTGTTTATTGCTACCGCAGAACCTCCAGAATCTTCCAATGAGACTCTGTGCAGGCACGGATAACCCAGGGTGTGAATCGCAGAGGTCTACTTGAAGAACTACAATTATAGGTGGGTAACCTATCGGTTTTTATCATGCCATTCAAAATTGTAGCAGTGTAGCTTACATACAATAGAAATTGATGGGTACAGTGGGAAGAAAGTGAAGATGTCCTTTCCCGTTTCGTACAAGAGCTGCAGAGGACTGCTGGCTTCCCTTGTGGGGTAGTTCTTGCCATGAATAGGAATATTCCTTTTAAGGGCTAAAGGCACATTGTGGTATTTTACTGCAAGCCTTACTTGGGATCTCTAGTTGTGAATCTGATTGTTTACAATCTTTGGTTCTGTAATTTTCAGAATGTGTAGTATTTTTGCAATTGCTGTATCAAAGCAGTGTTAGCTTGGTTACTGACAAAAGGAGGAAGCAGAAGGCCTCCTGATGTCTCCCAGTTTGTTACACACACACACGCACACACCCCAGTGCATGGTCCAAGTGTCTCTTCCCTTTGCAAAGAAGGAGTTCTGTGCCTCTTCTGCACAGAGAGAGGCCAGATGAGGTTAGGGAACTGGGCTTCAGAAGAGCAGAGGGGATTTCACTGAGGGGCCAGCTCCCTGCCACCACTCGGCCTGCTGACCTGATCTTAGGTCAATAAATTGTTTATGTAATAGTGATGTAAAGTTTTCAGCAATGGTATAAAATTTTAAATTTTTAATGGCCTAGGACTAGGTGAATACTTAATTTGTCATCATCTTGATTTATCTTCTGAACTGCACTAATAGAACTATAGTGTACGGGAACAAAATATATTTGAAAGGTAAACCCTTGAAATGTTTAAAAGTATATTACTTTGAACAACAATCAAAAAGTAAAATTAGTTCACAATACAGTAGTTAAGAGAACAGTTTGTCAAATCAAACTTTTTAGCATTGATACGTTTTTAAAAAATATTCTCAATCATCATAATACTGGTTGTACATTTTTGTTTTGCCATTGTTGTTTTACAGGAAACTTCAATTTTATCATCTGGAACATTGCAAAGTAGTCCAGGTAAGAACTGATGAGATTTCTTCTAGAAACTTCCACAAGATTCTATTGTTTATTTTGGGGTAACAAGCAGAGTAAAGAAACCTTCAGCTTATGAGTTTAAAGACTAATCCTGAACAACAACACCTTAAAACAGCCGTTTTGAAGTAATTTATAGACTGTTTCAAAGGGACTGTCTGTTTTTTTCTGGATCCTTTGGTGCCTTTGCATCACAGTCTTGTCAGATTTAGTCTGTATTAGCCTTTATATAAACAGATTAATGCCTCTAAGCAGGAACTCAACATTTGCATAGCCTTACCTTGCTGAGATGACAAGAAGAAATATGGTTGGATATCAGGAGAGTACTGCTGACACATTGCCTTAAAGAGAGAATATTTGGGCAAGGAACAGTTATCTTCCCCGTCTTTGTTGCTGGCTCTATGAATCACACATGAGGGTTTCTCTCCACCTGTGTGAAGCCTTGTCGGAACATTCTAGAGCTCAAAACAAAAAGGCTGTTAGGGCAGCTCCTCCTACTCCATCATGCATATCCCTGTGCCTATAGTTATCGCTCAGTTCCTTTTAGTTGCTGCTGAGAGGACTTCTTGGAATGTGTTTTGAGAGCAGTTATAACTTAAAACTCACCTTTATCCTTACCTATGTCATTGCCCTCCTCCTTCCTTCAACCTTTTTATGACTTCCCCTAAAATAGTTATCTGTCTGTCTTTTGTGTGAGTGCTATAAGGCCTTCCTGTCCTTTTATGACCCTGGTGGGCCCATTCAAGATGTGTGCTGTATGTGCAGCAAAATCTTCCTTACCAACGGGCATTCTAAATGTTTATATTCCCTCATTGAGGGACACCAGACCAAATCCTGTTGTGAATGTCCAGAAGTTGCTATTAAAAACCAACAGTTCTGGCTCAAATTCCATTTTTGGCTGTAGGGTCCCTGTCTCAGCAAACCATCAGCATCAGTGTGTAAGACCCCCTTCAGACAAGTCATCAAGGAGGTAATCCAGGTGGAACTAGGGAATAAAAATAAATTAAAAATTAAAAAGGGACAAGCAAAGGATGAAGGAAACTGAATCACAAGTGATCAAAACCAAAGGTATATCATCAACGTTGAGAGTGTAGTCCATACACTTGACCTCTTCCAAAGGCTTTTCAATACCAAAGTTCACAACTTCCATTTCAAAGAAGTGCAAAAAGCCTACCGAGTCTTGAGTCTACCCTGGCTAGAAAATTTAAATCTAAGCAAAAGCCCATGCCATCAAAGGACAGGTTGTCCTTTGTTCAGTAGAAAAGGCACCAGGAGCCAGTCTGGAGCAACCCACAGTCCAAGCGGAGACCAGCCAGCTAGGGTTTTGAATCCAAACAGCAACCAAATAGAAGGATAATGCAAATCATGGTCAGACAGTCCAAGAGTCAAAGCCAGGAGGAACAGTATCAAGGCAGCAGGGTCCAGGGATGCAAGGAAGGAACAACAGGGTAAGCTCACTTTCAGGTGAGCCTCATGAGTGGCCCAGCAGCTGCTGCTACACAGACCAGGGCCTGAGCCTGCAAACACCCGGCCACTCCTGGCTCAGGTTGGCCCTGATCCTGCAGCTCCCAGGGCAGTACAGGCCAGATCCTGACACAAGTCAGTGGCATCAAAAAAGTCAGTGGAGATCTAGTCCAACACCTAGATCTCCTTCACAGTCTGCAGAGAAAGAGCAAGACAACTCGTGTGCCTTCAGTCTGATTCAGAGAAAGAAACAGTGCCTCCAGCCTTCATTCCCGACTTTCAGTCAATCTCCTTAGTGGAGTAGGCACACTCAGCATGTGCTCAGTCGACTCTCTCCACTCCAAGAAATTCCACAGCTGGAGCCTGAAGACTTCCCTAGGAACAGACAACATTACTGTGGTTCATTTCCGGAATCAGCCTCTAATGTTTGGGAAGTGACTGCACCACACTGAAAAAGTATTCATAAGACCCACCACCAACAGGAGGTCAAACAGAATTCGATGTACCTGCCACCATATTTCTACAGTTCCAAGCCCCACTACTGCCTAGGGCCTGAGTGGCATTTCCCCTTGCCCTTCTACAGATATCCTGGGGTTCACAAAGAAAAGCATCCAAGCTCCCATGGCATGGATGCTTCTTTTGAATCCCTTGGAGTGTGGGTAGTTGGTACCAATGGTGCCTACCTGCCACCCAAACATGAGTCAGATCACTCAGTATTGACATCACTACTGACTTACAGAGCTTAAGAGACCGAGCACTAGAAGTACACCTGAGATCAAGTTGATGCTTTAATGTTGAGGGCACTAAAGGAGAGAGCATTCCATCTCTATATCTTCTATATCTTCTGTATCTATGAACTGTTCCATCACATATATACAATGCGATTGCCACTCCCTCTGGCTTCTATCACAGCCTCAATTACCAAAGTGGACCCAAAGGGTTTTCATGACCCCATTGGTCCAGGAATTTTTTCACCTCTTTTCATCAGTTTGCCTCCTGCAAAGGATAATAGTATAGCTTCATCATGAGAAATCTAAGGTGATCTTCATAGTCCCATGGTGGCTGTGCTAATCTTGGGTTGCAACACTAAAACTAATGTCAACAGATATTCACCACCTGCCCCCGATTCCTCATTTAGTCACTCAGATTAAGGGGACTGTTCCATCCAGACTTAGCCATGCTGAGGCTGACAGCACAAAAATTATCCAACACCAAGAAGGATCATTCACAAGTCCAGAAAACCATCTACTGAATGTAGCTACATGAATGGCAGATATTCCATTCCTTTGCCCAATCATTCAGAAAATCTGACCTGCCATCCTCATTGCACACAGTGTTGCATTTTTCTTCTGTATCTAAAATCTAGTGGCTTATCTCATTCTTCCATCAAGATATGTGTGTCTGCCAAGCAATCTGTGGGCTCCAAGGTGTCAAAATACTTCAGAAATTGAATTATCAAGAGGTTACTGCATTGTCTGCAGCATGTCTCTCCAGATGTGTGCAGTCCACCACCACAACAGTTGCTTTCTCCAGTGCGTGACCAGTTTATGAAATTCCTTTGAGCCAATGGTTATGGTAAACCAGAAACCTCTTGCCTACCAAACAGCTTTCCTTGTGCAATTTCGTAAGGATAAAGTTGTTATCTTTCCTGACATGTCCATCCTCCATAAGGTGGTGTCAGTTTTTACCTCAATCTGCGTCTTATTCTCCTGAATTTCTTTCCACTGCCTTCTATAGACTCATATATTGAACATCTGTAGAGCTCTGGCATTTTGCACCTGCAGAACCAAACACTTCCAAAAATACAGCAAGTTATTTGTTAGCTATCAAGGTTCGGTGATGGAGAAGCATATTAACCCCTGGTGACTTGTGAATGCAATCTTTGCCAGTAGCAAAGAGACAAGTACCTGACTCTTTGAAAGGACACTCTAGCAGTGTTGCGACTTGCACAGCCCTTCTCAAGGGTATACAATTAAGTGATATCTGCAAAACAACAACATGATCTCAACCTTTGACATTCATCAAACATATATTGGATGTCAGGGCTAAACTCAATGCTGCATTTGAGAGAGCAGCCATTTCATCTACAAGACAATTCCTGTAGTAAGAGAAGAGAAACCTAGATGGATGATGGAAGAAACACTTAAAATTATTAAGGACAGATGAGAAGCAAAAATAAAAGTGCCAAAAGTAAGGTCAGAATCCCGAGTGCTGTATTTAGGAACTGCTATATAGAGATGAAGAAAAGTATTATAATGGCCAGTGCAAAGAACCAGAAGAGTACAACAGAAGAGGAAAACACAATCTTTTTCAGAAGCTCAAAGAAATCAAAGGGGCATTTAAACCTAGAATAGGAATGCTGAATGACCAACAGGATGTGCACTATCTGACAAGGAGAAAATAAAGAGAAAGTGGAAACCGTATACCAGAGACCTGTACAGAAGAGATATAGGTCTCCGTATATCGGAGACCTATCCAGCGCTAACATGCGCTGAATTATGGAGAAAGCCAGAGAGTTCGAAAAAAAAATCTATTTCTGCTTCATTGACTACGCAAAAGCCTTTGACTGTGTGGACCACAGCAAACTATGGCAAGTCCTTAAAGAAATGGGAGTGCCTGACCACCTTATCTATCTCCTGAGAAACCTATACGTGGGACAGGAAGCAACAGTTAGAACTGGCTATGGAACAACTGATTGGTTCAAAATTGGGAAAGGAGTACGACAAGGCTGTCTATTGTCTCCCTGCTTATTAACTTATATGCAGAATACATCATGCGAAAGGCTGGACTGAATGAATTCCCAGCTGGAATTAAGATTGCCAGAAGAAATATCAACAACCTCAGATATGCAGATGATACTACTCTGATGGCAGAAAGTGAGGAGGAATTAAAGAACCTCTTAATGAGGGTGAAAGAAGAGAGCGCAAAAAATGGTCTGAAGTTCAACATCAAAAAAACTAAGATCATGGCCACTGGTCCCATCACCTCCTGGGAAATAGAAGGGGAAGATATGGAGGCAGTGACAGATTTTACCTTCTTGGGCTCCATGATCACTGCAGATGGTGACAGCAGCCACGAAATTAAAAGACGCCTGCTTCTTGGGAGGAAAGCAATGACAAACCTTGACAGCATCTTAAAAAGCAGAGACATCACCTTGCCAACAAAAGTCCGAATAGTCAAAGCTATGGTTTTTCCTGTAGTGTTATATGGAAGTGAGAGCTGGACCATAAAGAAAGCTGACCGCCGAAGAATTGATGCCTTTGAATTGTGGTGCTGGAGGAGACTCTTGAGAGTTCCCTGGACTGCAAGGAGAACAAACCTATCAATTCTAAAGGAAATCAATTGGAAGGAGGCTCCAGTACTTTGGCCATCTCATGAGAAGAGAAGACTCCTTGGAAAAGACTTTGATGTTGGGAAAGTGTGAAGGCAAGAGGAGAAGGGGACGACCGAGGATGAGATGGTTGGACAGTGTCATCGAAGCAACCAACATGAATTTGACACAACTCCGGGAGGCGGTGGAAGATAGGAGGGCCTGGCGTGCTCTGGTCCATGGGGTCACGAAGAGTCGGACACGACTAAACGACTGAACAAACAAACAAAGACAATTAGGTCAGAGCATCTCCAAAATGGTAAGTCTGATGGGGTGTTCCCAGTATGCAGTGGTTAGTGCTTCCAAAAGTGGTGCAAGAAAGACAGCCAGTGAACCGGCATCAGGATTATGGGTGCCCAAGACTCATTGATGCACATGGGGAGTGAACGCTAGCCTGTCTCATTTGATCATATAGAAGACCTACTGTAGCTCAGGTTACTGAACAACTTCATGTTGGTCATGATAGAAAGGTGTCAGAACACACAGTGCATCACAGTCTGCTAAGTATAGGGCTGTGTAGCCACAGACCAGTCAAAAGTACCCATGATGACACCACCTACAAAAGCACCTACAATGGGGACATGAGCACAAGAACTGAACCATGGAGCAATGGAAGAAGGTCACCTGGTCTGATGAATCGTGTTTTCTTTCAGATAAGGAAGAGACAGCATCAGGATGCAGTATGGAAAGAAGGTTGGTTGCCGGAGGCAGTGTTATGCTCTGGGCAATGTTCTGCTGGGAAACTTTGGGTCCTGGCATTCATTTGGATGTTACTTTGACATTTACTACCTACCTAGTAATTGTTGTAGACATGTACACAACTTCATGGTGATGGAGTTCTCAGATGGCAGTGGCCTTTTCAGCAGGATAATGCACCCTGCCACACTCCAAAAATTGTTTAGGAATGGTTTGAGGAGCATGACAAAGAGTTCAAGGTGTTGCCTTGGCCTTCAGATTCCCCATATCTCAATCCTATGAAGTATCTATGGGATGTGCAGGAACACCAAATCCGATCAATGGAGGCCCCACATTGCAACTTGCAGGACTTAAAGGATCTCCTGTTAATGCCTTGGCTCCAGATACCACAGGACAAGTTCAGAAGTCTTGTGGCGTCCATGCCTCCATGCATCAGAGCTCTTTTGGCAGCACATGGGGAACCTACATATTAGGCAGTGGTTTTAATGTTGTGGCTGATCAGTGTAAATCACCAGCAGTTGATGGCATACCGATTGAACTGTTTCATATCATTTGGAAAGCCAGATAAATTCAGATGAAGAAGTGAACATCAACATTTTAAGATATGCAGATGGCATCATTTTACAGGGGGAAAACAGCAATGACTTGAAACAACTTTTGATGAAAATGAAAGAAGAAAGTGCGAAAGCAGAACTGCAGTTGAACATTAAGAAGACAAAATTCATGACTAGAGAAGAACTAAAACACTTGTTTAGTTAATGTTAACAAAGAAGATACTGAAATTGTTATAAATTTTGTGTTGGTTCAATCATCAATCCAAATGGAGACTGCAGCCAAGAAATCAGAAGACTCAGAAGGGCAGCAACGAAAGAATTAGAAAACATCAAGTGCACGTAGCACTGGAGTACCAAGACCAAATTCTTGCATTCCCAGTTACTATGTAAGGGTGTGAGAGCTAAATAGTAAAGAAAACTGACAGTAAGGAAAGTCATTTGTTTGAAATGTGGTGTTGGAGGAGAGCTTTATGGATAGCATGGACTGCCAGAAAGACAGACAAATGAGCCCTAGATCAAATCAAGCCTGAACTTTCTGTGGAGGCAAAAATTATGAAACTGAGGCTGTCCCACTTTGAGCACATCATGAGAAAGCAAGATGCTCTGGAAAAGACAATAATGCTGGGAAAGACTGAAGGCAGCAGGAAAAGAAAAAGATAAGATGGATTGACTCCAGGACATTTTGGAGATTACTCATTCATAGGTTGGCATAAGTCAGAGGCAACTTGATGGCATGCAACAACAGCAGCCTATCTGTTTATGGACACCTTTGATTACAAGGATGTAGGGTGGGTTTAAATTATGATTAAAATTTTTAAAAGGATTTGTTTGATTATTTAAATTTTAAAAAATCATTTTTTGTTATTTAAATCAATTTTTTTAAAAAATAATTGCTTTTTATCCATGGGATGCAAATCTTCATTTATTTTATTTTTGTTGTTGAAAGGGGGGATTAAGTTTTCTTCCTGCTGGGTACAATTAGAAGGGTTTTCATCATTTTTCAAATTTCAGAGCTTTTTTCTTCAAAATTCATTTTTGCGCCCAAAAAACTGCATTTGCACAAAAACTAATATTTTGCACATTCATTTTAAAAATCAAATACACATTTCTGTGTAAAAACACTTTTTTCATATGATGCTGCTACTGTGTAGGAGTGAAAAAAAGTCTCATAACAGTGGGATTTTTTTTCCTATGGGATGTTTCAAGACATACTTTTTCATTGATTGTGAGAACATTTGCAGTTATTTGTTACATTTTCATATGTAAAGTCCTTAACAAAGATACCTAGAATGCTGGCTTCTGCTATACAGGTCTATCCAAACTTTGCAAGCATCATTGGAGGCAATCTTCTGTATTGTCCAACATCTAAAGATATGAAGGTGGCGACAGGAAAGAGCAGTCTTTTCAGTTGTGCTATTCTGCCATCATTTAGTCATGTCCAACTCTTCGTGACCCCATGGACCAGAGCACGCCAGGCCCTCCTATCTTCCACTGCCTCCCGGAGTTGTGTCAAATTCATGTTGGTTGCTTCGCAGACACTGTCCAGCCATCTCATCCTCTGTCGTCCCCTTCTCCTCTTGCCGTCACACTTTCCTAACATCAAGGTTTTTTCCAAGGAGTCTTTTCTTCTCATGAGAGCTATTCTGCCCATGGGGTGCATTTGCTAGGAAGGTTTGTCTGGCACCAATGTTGGTGTGTTTCACTACCTGGTGAAAAACTTTATTTAAAAAAAATTACTTGGGCATTCTGCCATGTTTTGTAAACTATTAGTGGTCGTTAGTAAAACTGTCTGCAGAATTCCTGTGGTTTTGTTATAATGTTGTGTCTATTTTATTTTACAGTGATATTTTATTTTTATGCTTTCTTCATTTTACTCTAGCTGTTCCTGGGAGTTTTTAATAAAGGGTGCCACAAAATTCATTAAGTGCATAAGAAAGGATATACTGAGTGCAGGAAAAGACATGCCAGGATGCTCTGTCACAGCACACAGAAGTGGTTGAGTTATCTTGGAGCACCAAGTCCAACACCAACTCTTTTTGTCACATAGAGGGACTTTGGCCACCCAAATGTTGTTGGACTTGCCCCTATCAACTCCAGCCACCTATGGCCAGGGGTGATGGGAATTAGACATCTGGAGGGTTAATTGCAATCACCTCTCCAGCCATCCTCTGCGAATGCTGGACAAAAAGAAATGAAATCGGTGAAAATCTGGCCCTGGTATCCCAAATAGATGTTCAAGGCAAATGAGATAGTGTGGTCTATAGTGGGCAGAAGGTAGACCTCTGATTATTTACAGATAAAGTGGAAGGGGCAGCAACCACCACTAGTTCACCAGAATCCTGTCAAATTCAGAAAAGTAAATCCAGCAGGTAGGGGGCATCAAATAAGCTGCCGTAGCCCCATGGTTGTTACCGAAGCCACAGAGGCCTGCACACCACATGAGAAGATGCCCTCAGCCTGAATGTTGAAGGTGCCAAAATGAAAAAAATCATCTAAGAAATGGAATATCTTCTAGGCTGACCAACATGGTATCTGGGTTGTTTTGAAAAGCTTTGCCCAAATTTCAGTTAATCCAAATTTATTGCACCAGATCAACATGGGTCACTAATGAGATGTTCTTCTCAAAAACTCTGGGTGGTTCCCAGATCTTCCCAGGTCTTTACTATAGCACAGTTTACACAGTATAATTTTTCTTTTAAAATTATTTGGAAAGATGGTTGTTGTGGGTTTTTCGGGCTCTTTGGCCGTGTTCTGAAGGTTGTTCTTCCTGACGTTTCACCAGTCTCTGTGGCCGGCATCTTCAGAGGAACAGGAGTAGGAACTCTGTCCATGCTCTGTTGCTGTTTGTTGGGTGGTTGAGTATTTATAGCTGTGGGAACAGCTTTTGTCTTTTTCAGGAGATAAGAGTGATTATGGTGATCAGTGTGTTTTTTTGTGTGAATGTATTGTTGTGATAAGGGGGGAGAGATTACCTGTCACTGTGACTGATGGGTGTCTTTAGCTGGTCTTCAGTATTTTGAAATAGAATTTCATGTCCAACTTGTTTTAGGGCATGTTCGGCTACTGCTGATTTTTCCGGTTGTTTTAGTCTGCAGTGTCTCTCATGTTCTTTGATTCTGGTGTGAATGCTACATTTTGTGGTTCCAATATATACCTGGCCACAACTGCAAGATATCCTGTATACTCCTGCAGTGGTGAGGGGGTCCCTTTTGTTCTTTGCTGACAGTAACGTTTGTTGTATTTTTGTGGTCGGTCTGAATATTGTTTGCCTTTGTCTTTGGAAAGACTCTGAAATAATGAAACCATGTGCTTTATTGCTGAACAAATTCTTGTTTAAAGTTGGATCATGTATGCAGAAATATGTGTATATTCTAGGCCTTAAAGGAAGCTATGAATTGATGATGCCACCTACTGAAGCTGGCTCTCTACTTGATTCTGAAGATGTTGGTGAGTAAACAGATTGGAAGTAGAATACACAGAGTGATGATAATCTCACTGAGTAGGCAGATTGTTATATACACATACACAGTACGGTAGGGTGGGGGAGCAGATACTCCAAAAGCGAGTTTTGATTAAATCAAGGATGAGGAAAAGGCCCAAGTATGTACTTGTCTGAAGTTATCTTTGAGCTGCTTCTTAAAGGAAAGAGCTGTAAACATTAAAGAGGATTCTCCACAGTTATTTCAAAGCATACTGTGCCCTAAGGAAATTTTCTCAGGATCACCCATTGTTACTGCATTTTTGTCTCCCCTTGCTTTCAGTTCCAAGCGCTCCAATAAAATCTTCCTTCTGTCTGGAAGATATTTAGAGTCTTTTTCATTAACAAATTGCTTCATACCCCTTTGGTAGTTTTTGTAAATTGCTTTACAGAGTACAGTATTGTTTCACACCAGATTAGACTATGTATCAAATAGATTTAATCTGTATATTTTCAGAAATGCAAATATCAGAGTTTAATTTTCTCCTATCCCCATTTTGGTTCTAAGGAAAATTGCTCATCTGAAACCATTGTTTGCATTGGGAGTAAACCCTCCAGTTGGTGACAGTGGAGGAAATAGTTAAACACAGGGGAAGAGATGATGCAATCCCACCTCCCAACAGTTTCTAAAACCAAAACAGCAACAATAACAATCTTAGAACTCTGGGTCTGAAAAGGATCCTATGGGTCATCGAGTCCAGCCCCTGTCAAGGAGGCACTGTGGGGAATTGAACTCCCAACAATCAACCTCTCTCCACCATTATTTGTATATTTAATAGTGTTCAATTTCCTTCATTAATGATCAGGAGGATCAAGGAATTTTGTATAATGCAGTGTTTCCCACAGAATGTTACACATTCTGATGTTTAAATGAGAAAAGCAAAGATGCATCAGAAAATGTGCTGGTTCTTTGGAAAAGAATGAGGCAGCACTTTTGGTCATGAGAGCATTTATTAAAATTTTCTGTCTTGAGTTTAACCTCGGGGGAAAAAATTCCGTCCCAGTTCTGTTTCTTTCTTTCACAATCACTAAATTAAGTTATTGGCTCCTAAATACCTAATTCGTCTCTTGACAGATACTGGAGGTGACTCAGCAGATCCACCTGTGTCTGATCGATTGCGTAGCGAGATGGCGACCTATGTTAATATTCCTACTGGTCCCACATCAAAGAAACAGCTGCATTACATGGAGTTAGAACTCCAGGAACCCAGTACAAATATAAGAGGTAAGAATGTTTGAAAATAACTGAAACATGTTTCTTTTGCAAAGCGGGCTGTACCGTATCATGAACAAAAAAAGACCTTTGACAGCAACATTGTAATGAAGCCAGAGCCAAACATGCACATCATTCTGATGTGACTCTTATATTTGTCCAGTATTTAGTGTTGGTTGAGGGCATTTGTATCCAGACATTCTCATTATCCAAACTACCAGTGATTGGTTCCTTCTATCAACATTGTAATTTGGACTGAGGGGTATGAAAGTCTATATTTAACCCACAGGGAGCTGATTCCTCGTTCCCTTTTTACAGATACAGAACAGTAAGTTTCCATTCTGGCAGCTGAGCCAGCATTGAGAAAGGAATGAGTGCTTAGTCCTTCTTGTTATGCTTTCCTTTCTGCATAGTCTACGTCCCCCATTCTTTCTCATCAGGTTGTGTGCCATCAGTGGCACTGTGGATCTTCCTTAAGAAGTGCTGTGACTGCAAGGAGTACAACATTAATACTTTGAGATGAGGCCTTCTATGTCCACACAGAATCCAAGGGATGGAGAGAGGAGGGGGTAGAAGAATATATGATGTAGAAGGAATGAATAATTACTATTACAGTGGAAAATAGTTGAAAGAATTCTATTAAGTGCAGATGAATATTTTTCTAAGTTGTCATTTCCACTAAGGAATGGAAGAGTACAAATAAATAGTTGACAGTCTTTCGGAAATACATAGCACAGTAGGTGAAGGTATAAAGAGAGAAAAAATGGGTGTGTTTTATACATTTCACACTATTGAAACTTACCCCACCCTCATATCTGAACAAGATAAAAAAGCTCCTGTTCCATGTTGACTGGAGCCTTAAACAAAAGCATTTATGTTACAACATAGACATACAATGCAACAGTGCAGTACATGCAATTTGTGTTTTAAATTGTGAGCTATAAGCGCTGGCGCTTCTAGAAGTGTTACTGTTCCCCAGTGCTAAAATTCATAACTTGTTTGAGCTGTCTGTGACCACTAGGTGGCTATTACTGTATTGGTTTCATAATTTATCTTAAAAGTACACAAAGAGGTTATGGCATGCATTGGTGACAGTGTTTTTCTACCATAGGAAGTGAATCAACGAAATATGCACAGATTGATATTACAGCCACAGAGACAGCCCATAAAGTGGGGTCACAACATGCACAGTTTAGAGAAGATCGCCTTCAAGAGCTTGAACAAAAGAAGAAAAGCAACCAAGCATGTTCCTCCTAGGAAAAAACTAATTTGCTAACTATAGTGATATTTGTAAATGTTTTATGAATTCATTAATTTAACTAAATACTACCATTGTTTTCGAATTCATACCAGATTCATTCCACTTCATTGATTTTTAGTTGTACAACTGGTAGCATGGTGTGTGGGTGTGTGTTTGTGTATATATATGTGCAAAAACGTTGGTTGTAAACATGTCTGGTAAATAACATATGTTGTAATTTTTTAAATGGCTTGCTTAATCATGTATCTAATACACATGATTTTAATACAGGTATTTAATATAAAGAAAATTGAACAAGGATGTAAATGTAGCTAAGTATTCACAAAGTCTTGGTTTATACAGTGTGTTATTGATAAGTGGGGCTGACTCGATGATCCATAGGGCTCTTTCCAGCTCTGCAGTTCAAAGCTTGTTGTTCTTCTTCTTGTTGTTATAAAATAAGTTGTTAAGAGTTAAGGTAGCTTTTCATGCAAGTTTTAGATGAAAAGTAAGTTAACTTCACATTTTCAGCTGGCATATTTTGTTTCTCTGCAATCCACTTTGTAAGTAGTGGGTGAACCTAGCAGTGCTATTTCTTGCTGCAAAGCAAGATCCACAGAAATGTCTTTAAATGGCAGAGGGCATTTCTGGGCAATTCTGTCTTTTTTGTGCCTTCTTGGTTCCCAGCCTTCGGTCCCCAGATATTCTTGGACTAAAATTCCCAGAAGTTTTCATCACTAGCTGTGCTGGCCAGGGTTTCTGGGAGTCGTAGTCCAAGAACATCTGGGGACCCAAGGATCCTCCAGGGATCTTCAGTTAGAAGGGGGAATCAGTAAAAATGGTTCCCTCCTTTTCTGTTGCTGGAGTATCCTAGAGGATCCAAAGCCACTCCATGCACCTTTGGATTCCATGCAGTAAAATTATAATGAAAAATATTATTTACATGTTTTCACGTAACTGCTGCAGTTAAGGCACTGTCACTAGTGTACTTAAAGCATACATTTAAATATATTTCACAACTGTAAACCTGTTGCTCTAAGCTTTTGTCTTAACTTTTATTGTGGGCTTTGGTCAGCAGCAGTAGTGTATGAGATGCAGCACACCTAACCCCATATCTGGTGCCTTAGTTCTAAGTGCTGTAAATTAAACCATTATAGTAGTTTATAGTAGCCCACTGCAGGACTCTCATTTTGCATATCAGCAAAGCAACCCCAAGTAAATTTAAAGTTGTGCTGTTAATTTATCGACCAGTGGTACCAAGCATAAACCAAGCTGACATCTGTAATTTACACTCAGAGTTGCATAAATAAGTGAAATCAGCTAAAAATGCATTTCATTTAACTTTATGTGTAATTACTTCACCACTTGGACCTTTAGGGGAAAGCATGTATGCCAATCTTATCTCTAGACAACATAGATAGTGTTACTAATTTTCTAGGGTGTTTTCTATTTTACACAAATATTTTTTCTACTAAAGCAACATCCTTTATTTTCTGTATGCTTAGTGACTTTGAATCCAGTAGCACCATATTGAATAAATGGATGTGCATTCCATTTTCTCATCTATCAAATCCAGTTTACACCTGACATGTATTCTTCCTGCATGACAGCGGTTGGCGTCAAGTGGTCTTACAATCCACACACCTAAGGACATCCTAAGTTTTTAAAATGCAGTTTCCCATTACGTCCAGGAACAGTTGTTTTCACCTCAGGGGTCCCCAAAGCCCACACTCCAAAATAACGAAAAACCAAAGCCAGAGGTGCTCGTCTGAGCACTTTGGCTCTGAATTTTTTTAAATCATAATTCAAAACAACCATTTCTAGGCCCAGTGGCGGGTGTAAAAATGTGTCCTGCAAAGCCCCCTGAGATTGCCACTCCTATCATTTGATGATTACAGTAACATTACCCTGTTATGTACGTAGTTTTAACTTTGGTTCAGCATCTTGGGAGATAGCCATACGTTTTTATAGAAAGATAAGGGGAAAATTCTGTGTATTTAATAGTCCCTCTTGAAAATATGGACTTGCATTTGTACTTTCAGCGTTTGCCTCTAAAATGGTGGTTGAAATAAAAATTTAAAATAATTATTACCTTTTATTCCATGATGATGAACACCTTTTTGTAAGAATTTTATAATATTGTTTAAAACATTGAATTTGAAAGCAGTAAATTTTTTTGCATCAGATCTTGACCAGTTGCCCTCACTTTCTTAGCCAACCTTTCCAACATTCTTCAAACATTAACCTTCAAAAATGAATCAGGTTTCTGAACAGTCCCCTGATCCTCCTTGTTGCCCTCCTCTGAACTTGATACCAACAAGCTAGACCAAGTTCAGGGTAGGGCAACAAGGATGATCAGGGAATGGAAACCAAGCCCTATGAGAAAAGACTAAAAAAACTGGGCATGTTTAGCCTTGAGAAAAGAATACTAAGGGGAGATATGACAGCACTTTTCAAATACACTTTTCAAATACAGAGTAGGGGCAAGATCTGTTCTCGATCATCCCAGAGCGCAGGACACGTAATAATGGGCTCACATTACTAGGAAGCCAGATTTAGGCTGAATATCAGGAAAAACATCTTAACTGTTAGAGCAGTACAATAATGGATCAATTACCTTGGGAGGTAGTGAGTGTTCCAACGCTGGAGACATTCAAGAGAAAATTGGATAACTATCCATCAGATCTGCTTTGATTTGGATTCCTGCATTGAGTAGGGATTTGGAGTCAGTTGGTAGGCTCCTTCCAACTCAGTTATTCTACTATTCTATGATTCTAATCTTCTTTGTGGGGGAATGTTCTAAGAAATGCATGTTATATCATCCCTGCTCATTTAGTTGCATTATTTTCAGAATATGATTTTTTTTTTCTTGCATCAAAGGATATTGGGATTAATGTCCTTGGTTCCTATATTTTACTTTTGCAAAAGCAGTCACTATGAAATTTCTTGCATGTATATTTTAGTTTGAATGTGTTAGTACAGTCTTAAAATCTCCAAATGTCACCCTTGTGACCTAAATTTGCCATTTCTGTGTGAATGTCCTAATTATTACTATAATCATTGCTGCGAGTGGCCTGATACAGTTAAATTGGCTTATTAAGCTGGGAGTAAGACCTGTTTAAATCAGTGGCAAATATTTATAGGATTACACCAGATATGTTTACTGAATATGTATGGGATTTCACCGCCAGTTATCAAAGATGGTATATTGCCATGGAGAACTTGTATTCCTTGGTTAAAACCTACTCAGGAGATCTTGAAATACATTCACATTCGTAGAAAATCATAAGAGTGATTATGTGCTTGGGATCCAGTGCTAAGCTTTTCATGTTGTTTTCATAGCCTGCCTAAGTAAAATCATGTGATGGCCTTTTCTGCCTAAATGGGATTCTCTTCTCATCAGTATTTGTGGGCTGCAAGAAACCTTGTGATTGAACTGTTTGTCTATCTCGATGAAATGAGTTTGTATACTCTTACCTAGATTTGTATTTTTTCACTTAATAGTAGCACTGAAAGGTAAAAATGCCTTCATGCAAGTAACTTGCTGTTCTATCCAGGAGCAGATACTGAAACCTGTGCTAACACCATTCATATATTGGTGCATTGTTCTTTAACAATAAGGGCCTACAATATTCATTTATTTAACTTGAAGTATCACTTGCATACAAGAAAAATATATAGTGATTTCTCTCATAGGTATGCCAAGCAGATTTTTGTTTCTGATGTTGTAACTAGAGATGGGCACTAACTAAAAAATGAAGCAGGGAGTTCATTAAAAAATGTTAGTTCATTGGTTTGGGTTGGTTTGGCTTCATCAAAACAGATGAACCTGAACTGACCAGAACCACAAACTTTTTTTTTACAATTTAAAACTTCCTGGTTTATTCCCTCCACAGACTGCATACTGCGATGTAGTGGGAAGGGGGCAGGGGCAGGGGCAGGCTCTGGGGATGGGAGTTTCGTCCCCCCCCCCCCCGCCGGCATGGGCTTTTAAAAGAAATGAACCATATACAGTAGTGGAGTTTTTTTTAAGTTGAAATGGTTTGTGGTAGCCATGAACCACCGTGAACCACCATTTTGTGGTGTAACATTTCTTGCAAATACACAGGTACAAACAGCAAAGCCATAGTTGTGTAGAAAACAATTAAGTAGTTGGGTGCCAGTAATGCCCAAATAGGATTAGTATGTCTGAGCCCTTAATTCTCTAAATGTTTTGTATTCATCTTAAGCTAATATAATGGACTACTTATAATTTAGTACTGTGTCTTTTTGTATCCAACCTTCGTTTTAAAAGGCATTTAGTTGCCATTCAGGGGTTACATACCTAGGTGAATTAGCTTTCCACATAATTGTATGGTGTACAAGTTTTTGTTACACATGCATTCAGGATTACTGTTTTGTGCATTATCCCGGCTCTAATTAATTATACCAGGTAGAGGACATAATATGACTGCTACTAAATGGGTGGAATGTGCTGAGCTTCCTTTCACACATAGTACAGTACAGTATTATGCAACTGCAGTGGAATGTCATGCCTCTAAAACCTACATCATTTGAAGCCCCAGGCTAGAACTGCATTTTTTTAATGACCAGCTATTCTCTTTCATACTGTGGCACAGAGAATCAAATCAGGAAATTGTTTCCTGTGAGTTTAACTGAAACATGAAAAAGAGGCAATTCAATTGTGCTTTTTCTTTCTCCACTCTACTACTACTACTACTACTACTACTACTACTGCTACTGCTACTACTACTACTCACACACACACACACACACAGTGGCAGGCCTTCTGTTCATATGTTGCTCCTCATATTATGGTATAGAAATAATCATACTAAAGGATCCCATCACTGTTTTGTTTATATCTCTTTCTACATCTCTCTTATATATATATATATATGGGGAGAGAGAGAATATACTAACTATCTATCTATCTATCTATCTATCTATCTATCTATCTATCTATCTATCTATCTATCTATCTATCTATCTATCTATCTATCTATCTATCTATCTATCTATCTATCTATCTAATTTTAAAAAATCATTCAGCTAATGGGTGAAGCCAAATTAAAAAGCACTATATATAACGCAAGACACAGCCATTAAGGTCTAAATCGCTGGGAACAAAAGTGAGTACACCCCTAAGTGACAATGTCCAAATTGGGTCCAAGTAGGCGTTTTCCCTCCCTGGTGTCATGAGACCTGTTAGTGTCACAAGTCTCAGGTGTGAAGGGGGAGCAGGTGTTATTGCTCTCTCTCAGACTGGTCACTGGAAGTTCCAAATGGCACCTCATGGTAGTGAACTATCTGAGGATCTGAAAAAAAAACAAATTGTTGCTCCACATAAATATGGCCTAGCCTATAAGAAGATTGCCAAAACCCTGAAACTGAACTGCACCACAGTGGCCAAGACCATACAGCAGTTTAACAGGACAGGTTGCACTCAACAGGCCTCGCCATGGTCGACCAAAGACGTTGAGTGCCTGTGCTCAGTGTCATATCCAGAGGTTGGCTTTGGGAAATAGACGTATGAGTGCTGCCAGCATTGCTGCAGAGGTTGAAGGGGGGGGGGGGGGAATCAGCCTGTCAGTGCTGAGACCATACGCTGCACACTGCAACAAATTGGTCTCCAGGGTTGTCATTCCAGAAGGAAGCCTCTTCTAAAGATGATGCACAAGAAAGTCCACATACATTTTGCTGGAGACAAGCAGACTAAGGACTAAGGATTTCTGGAACCATGTCCTGTGGTCCAGTGAGACCAAGATCAACTTATTTGGTTCAGATTGTGAGAAGCGTGTGTGGCGGCAACCAGGTGAGGAGTACAAAGACAAGTGTGCCATGCCTACAGTCAAGCATGATGGTGGGAGTGTCATGGTCTAGGGCTGCATGAGTGCTGCTGGCAGTGGGGAGCTACAGTTCATTGAGGGAACCATGAATGCCAACATGTACTGTGACATGCTGAAGCAGACCATGATCCCCTCCCTTTGGAGACTGAGCCACAGGGCAATATTCCAAAATGATAACAACCCCAAACACACCTCCAAAACGACCACTGCCTTGCTAAAGAAGCTAAGAGTAAAGGTGATGGACTGGCCAAGCATGTCTCCAGACCCAAACCCTTTTGAGCATCTGTGAGGCATCCTGAAATGGAAGATGGAGGTGCGCATGGTCTCCAACATCCACCAGCTCTGTGATGTCATCATGGAGCAGTGGAGGAGAACTCCAGAGGCAACCTGAACTCTATGCCCAAGAGGGTTAAGGCAGTGCTGGAAAATAATGGTGGCCGCACAAAATATGGACACTTTGTGCCCAACTTGGACATTGTCACTTAGGGGTGTACTCTCTTTTGTTGCCAGTGGTTTAAACATTAATGGCTGTGTGTTGCATTATTTTGAGGGGACAGCACATTTACACTTATACTGTACAAACTGTATACTCACTGTTTTACATTGTAGCCGAATGTCATTTCTTCAGTGTTGTCACATGAAAAGATATACTAAAATATCTATGAAATGTGAGGGGATGTACCCTGTTTCCCTGAAAATAAGCCCTAACCTGAAAATAAGCCCTTTTATGATTTTTCAGGGTGCTTGTAATATAAGCCCTACCCCAAATATAAGCCCCAGTTAAATGAAAACCCACTCTCCACCATTGAGCAGCATTCTGCAGCAACCAAAATATGACATGACTGTATTTGAAAAAATGTAGATTGTTGTACATGAAAACAATAAAACATTCCCTGAAAATAAGCCGTAATGCATTTTTTGGAGGAAAAATTAATATAAGACCCTGTCTTATTTTCAAGGAAACACATTACTTCTGTGATTGTCAAAAGGTTCGAAGGGAGTTTTAGGCGGTTCACTGATGTAAGCAGGAATGAGAGGAGTCTGAGTTTCCAAAACAGAACACTTTTTATTGGCTTGTAACAAGGGAGTGTCAACTATAACGTTCGTAGGCACCAAGGAGTCCCAATCATACAACCTTCTCTCAACATGTCCAAGTGAATTAACTGTATAGTCATGTTTCAAAACTGGGGAGCTGGTCCAAACCGTTCCTTGTCTGTGGGCTTCCGCAGGGGAGCGCTTCTCACGGCACATATGGTCCCACAGCAGGGATGACGGGCCCAATCCCCCTCGGCTGGAGGCTTGTTGAATGTCACATCGGGGCGTACCACCTTCCTCCAAGGACCGTGTCCCCATGGGAACACCACTACCGTCCATTCTGTTGTCTCTTGAATGGTGATTCCTCCATGTTTCGGTGTGGGGTCCGGGAGCAGCCCACCAACCTTGAGGTTTGGCAAGTTTCCAACAGGCTCTTTATCTCTTTAGCCTTGAACTCCTCCTTTGAGTCTCGTCTAATGCCCGTCTCTACTTGAAAATCCCGCACGCTTGCACCTTCCTTTATACCCTCTTCCCACACGTCAGTCCATTGCTCCTCCCCCTTATTCTTTCCTTCCTCCAACAAACAAACCTCTGTCTTAACCCTTTCAAGTTTGCTTCCTTCTCCTACTTCATCCTTTTTTTTCTACCTCTCTTTTTGTGTTTGTTTCACCTGGAGGAGATGGCACACTCGCTGCCTCCTGACCTTCACAGTGATATACTGTAAGCTAACTCAAAAAATAGGGGTGCCACAAACAAAATGTTGTAACTTTGAAACTGGACCTTGGACCAGCTCCAAATTTGGCACAGATGTAGCAGACAGTCTGTTCTTGCTCTGTGCCAGATTTGGAGATATTTGGGCATTCGCACTTGTTGAAAAACACTCCCGACAATTTCTTTTTGTTTGGTTGAGAAATGGCTAACTTATGAAAAAAGAAGTCAGCTTCTGGGATTTTCTCTTGTGTGGTGGTGTTGTGAATGGTAGTGAGTACAAGAGGGTATCATGTAGACCAGTGGTCCCCAACCTTGGGCCTCCAGATGTTCTTGTACTACAACTCCCAGAAGCCTTCACTGCCACCTCTGCTGGCCAGGATTTCTGGGAGTTGAAGTCCAAGAACATCTGGAGGCCCAAGGTTGGGGACCACTGCTGTAGACCACTGACTGTTGCTATTGATGTTGTCAACATTCATGCTGCTCTTTGCTATTTAACATTTGACATCCTTTTTCCTGTTGGCAACACAACAGGAAATTGACTTTTTGAATTGTCTGTACAGAAGCAAATATCCCACATTCATAAACAGGAGTTTGTTTTTAAAGAATTGAGTCCTTTAAATGCATGCTGCCATTTCCCAGCTATATATCTCCTACTCTTATGTTCCTTCCCAAACTAAAAATTAACCCTTTTAAGAATTCAAAATCCCCACTCTCTTGCTGACAAAGCCCTCAGTCTTATTGGATGAAAAAGTTTCTGGGCAACTTGACAGATAAACAGTGAAAAAAAGTTAAATGAAATTAAAAAGGGGGGGGAGTAAAAAGTTAAATGAAAACATGAAAAAAGAAATGTGTACATTCTTTCATTTTTAACAATTATTTGAGTGTAAGAGGTTCTCTTTTGGTACACAACAAAAGAACACAAAACAAAAAGATAATGTGTTTTTCATGTTTTTTTCTTTCCTTTTTATATTTACACAAAAATCGCATTCCTTATTCCCATCATGGCTATCTTAACTTTGAATGTAGCAGTTCTAATTTATATTGTTTACAACACTCTCTGATGTTCTTCATATAACATGTTCTGTGGTTCTTTGCCTGTTATGTTGCTTTACTATCAGTTGTAACAACCTATACCTTTTTGTCCTGTTACATGCTAAAGGCATTTTAACTTCCTTCATTTTATGTATTTTACAATGTCTTGGGCTTTCTGCGATTGCTTTAGTAGTTCTTCATTGGTTGCCTCAATCCAAGAAAATTTTGGCATCTCACCATTTCTGTCTTTCTTACAGAGATTAGCTGGAGTAGCTTCCTATAGATGAAGAATATAATATGCAACAAGCATTTAAAATTGACTCTGAGGATACATGTTGCACAATACTATGTATACTCTTTTATTGTAATAATGAGCTTTACATTACATTCTTCATCTATAGGAAGCTGCTCTTGGCTATCTCTGTTTTCATTTTTATAATACAGTGGTGCCTTGCTAGACGATAATCCGTTCCACTGAAATCGCTGTTTAGCGAAATCATTGTCTAGTGAAAAGCATTTCCCCATTGGAATGCATTGAAACCTGTTTAAAGCATTCCAATGGGGAAGAATCGTCGTTGTCTAGCGAAGATCAGCCATAGGAAAGCCGCTTTGCAAACCGCCGATCAGCTGTTTCAATAGCTGTCTTGTGAAGCTTAGGTCCCGAAAACACCCGTTTTGCGAGTGCGGAGGGAGCTGTCAAAATCGTTGTCTAGCGAAAATCGGTTTGCGAAGCAGGGACCAAACATTGTCCAGCGAAATTCCCCCATAGGAATCACTGTTTTGCGAATCGCTATAGCGATCACAAAAAGTCAATGTCTATCGAAAAAACTGTCATGCGGGGTAACTGTCTAGTGAGGTGTCACTGTATGATTATGCTACCACTTTTCATTGAACTTTGTGCTTTTCCAGTTTTGTGATCTCTGCTTGTTGAATGTTCATGAATCAGCTTCATCTTGTTTGGCCAGAGGATATAAATGAGTTACTTGGAAGGGTGAAACTCATCACTTGATGGACCTGTGTCCATATATCTTGTCTGATAAACAAGTCACTGGTGTAGTATAATCCAGTCTCTAGCCTCTCCTTTTATAATTAGAGCAAGTGGCAGAAATTCAATGCCAAATTTTCTTAGATGAGGCTAATTATTTCTGTTTCGGTTCAGACTAGAGTTGAAGACTGAAAAAGCCTAGATAAGGTTGGTTGCTGACAAATGCTGGAGGTTAGATGGAATAAAGAATGTGTCACTGCATAAAATCCTGTTGTGTAACTTCATGCCAGCAGAAGCTGATGACATTATCAGCTGATGCCAGTAAAATTTAATTTCAATGAATTAAAAGCTTTCTCTCACCTCCCACACCCTGTTTTAGGTTCCAAGGCTCTGTAGGGTTCCCTTTTGCCATGGAGAACCCTTCGGAAGCCTTAAGCTCAGCAGTGGAACCTTTACTAGTGAAGGGTTGCTGCCAGATTACCCCTGGTAGTTCTCATCCTGCCAGTGACAGCAAATTTTGTTTATTAATTGTTTGCCCCTGTTCCGAGGCTCCCAAAGTCTTTGTTAGGGCAAAAGTGGGTCTATGGAGCCTCAAGATCTAAAATGAGAGGATAGGAAGCTTTCAGTTCACGTTAACTATTTTTGGCACCAGCTGATGCTGTTATCCACAGGTATAAATTTATATCAAATGAGTTTTGACCATTATCTACATGTCAGAAAACTCGCACAAAGCCCCTAGCACCTACAGCATTTACTAATGTGAAATAGTGAAATAGAATTTTGATGCAATCATATTATGATTGCCTACAAATAATTATGCATTTTGTGAAATGTGGCTCTGTCCATCGGTAATACAGGTGGGTAAACATTGCATCTGAAGGAAATAAAATCAGTGGCAAACTGCCTATGCTTCAATGTTGGTATTACGAGTAATTTCAGTAATTTTTAAAGTTAAAATTAAAGGAGAACACGGAACAGAATGAACCCATGCAAACAATAAAGAATGAAGCAAGACAAATTCCCTCATCCCTAGATATAGCAAGCAACAACGAAATAAAAATTTAAAAAAAGACAAAACACAAAAATTGTGTGGCCCCTTAGATGATGCACAAAAAGCTGAGCTGGCAGAAGAGTATTTAAAAAATAAAAGAAAGAAAAGATGACTTTTCTGTTGGGTGAGAATCGTCTTTGCTAAAGAAATTGGCTTGGAGAAGGAAGGGTAAAAGATATGAAGGCAAGAGTGGGAGAGCCAAACAAAAGAATGACTTGGTCTCATCTGCAGAAGACGCTCCTACTTTCCTCTGAGGTGACTAATAATATAAATATTAAAAATAGAACTAAAGAATGTTCTCTCAGAGATTATCTGTCCGTTAGTTCCCTATTACTTGATAAGTATACACATGAGGTAAGAGAACAGTCTTTTAAACAGTGGCCTGCATTTAGCTTTTTTACCAGCTTTTTTATTCACCAGATACCACTTTATTACATTCATATATTGTCAGATCAGATCGATTTATCAATCTTTAATTTTCATGTGATTGACTTTTGCTTTTCTAAATCATTCATACCTCAGACTTGGACTGCAGTCTGGGCCTGGCTTGAAATGGGTTCAGACTGACACCACGCCTGACTCTTTTTTCCATTCCAAATTTACCAAACAACTTTGGTGGGAAGAGTTCATTCTAGAATCTTAACTTGACTTTTAACACTGCCATATTACAAGATGGATTGATAAGAGATGTAACTTCCATGGACTGCAACATCTGATGACCAGATCACATATTATGGGAAGTATATATTTGCTGCTGCTCTAGTGTTTTCTTTCCCATTATGCAGGTCTTCCAAAGGTAAGCAATTGAGGAATCAGGGCTGCAAAAAAAGCTTATCCCATCTCCCAGTGACCAAAGAAAAAGCAAGTGGATTTGCAAAATGTGGACAGAGACAAGGTTGTGTTAAAATAAACCAACATTTTCCCATCATAGGGGACCTCTGTGTCTAATGATGTGTTAACTGTAATATCTGGTATCTACTAACTGAACTTATGTATTCTTGAACATAGGATATATATTTCTTCTTGCTTAGGTCAGTATAGAGAGTTCAGTGGTCCACAGGAGATATTTCTGAAGATTTTGACATCTTAAAGATGCTGGTGTCTATGGAAACTATTATCTATTGGTCCTCACACTTGAGAGGCTGCCAAGATACTGAAGATCTAATTGACAGCTGTTTGTGAGTCCTTGCTGCTCCCAGACAAAACATTATGGCAGGAGAAGAACATTGGGCAAAGCTTAGATTACTCACATTGTTAAATGTCCAATGTGACCAAACATAAATGAATTGTTCTTCTTCGTGGCCTCTGTGAATGCACACTAATGGGTTAAATGTGCACTTGTGCAGAGGCCTCGGAATATTCTAGTGCTTAAAGTAACACTTTTGGCTCCGGCCCCCAGGACCTCATGGTCCGCCCGCTCTAACAGTTACCTCAGTTCCATTTTTTCCGCTGCTGCAGTTAGGTCTCCTGGCTAGGGCTCCGTGAAATTATTGGAAATTCTTGGAAAATATTTGGCTCCTGTTCGATTCTTCATTAAGGAAAGTACAAAGACTTTATTATTTAGGAGGGGAGGTGTGCGTTTTGGCCCTTTGCGAGGGTTTTCCCTCTTTCTCCCTCCCTTCCCCCCCTTTCCCCCCCCTTGGACTGTTCCCAGGCCTCCAAGGCTTCCTCATCTCCCAGGGTTACTTTAAAAGCTGCATTGCCTTGGAGAGTCGCACAAAAATCTTTGTGTATGCATCGAAGCGGCCTCTGCGTCCACAGAACCCGACCCTTTACCTCATATATAACCTAGGGAAAAGAGTAAAGCCTCTAAAACTAAGGCCAAACCCTTAGTTTTATAACCACCAACCCCTCATTCTTCGGCTATTCCTAGCCTGCCACCACAGGCTTCCCCGTCCTTGCCTGTCCTCACTCCTCAGTCCCCTGTTGAGTTTCTTTCCTAGGGCTCTTTGCCTCCATCTTCACCGCCGTCGTCGGTCCCGCTTCCTCCTACTCCGGAATTATCCCTGCAACATCCTCTCCGAAAAACAAGAAGGTGAAAGCGAAGCATTTGGCGCCATCTTTAGAGATAATAATAATAATAATAATAATAATAATAATAATAATAATAATAATAATAATAATAATAATAATAATAATAATAATAATAATAATAATAATTTATTGTCATTGTAAGTATATACACATACAACGAAATTCACAGACACCCAGAGACCAGACACATGCACACACATAAAATTCCCAAACACTCCCCACCCACTAAAAGTCCCCCACTAAAAATACAAACATCTACACCGCAGGCCAAGTTACACAGTCCAACTAATTATTCACTACTGGTGGTCTTTAAGCTCATTATTAATTGCAATTATAGCTCTGGGATAAAAACTATTGAGAAAACGTGTGGTCCGAGTCTTAATTGTTCTATATCTTCTGCCAGATGGTAACAGTTCAAAAAAGTTATAAGCAGGATGGGAAGAGTCTCTCAGGATGCTATGTGATTTCCTTAGACAGCGGGATGTGAAGATGTCATCCAGGGTTGGTAGCTGGAGCCCGATGATATTCTGGGCAATTTTAATGGTTCTCTGTAGAGCTTTTTTGTCCGCTACAGAGCTACTCCCAAACCATGCCAGAATGCCATAGGTTAGGACACTCTCAATGGTGCTACGATAGTATGACAGAAGCAAATGCTGAGATAAATTTAACTTGCCGAGCATTCTCAGGAAATACAGCCTCTTCTGTGCCTTCTTCTTCTCCGAGCCACTCGGGACCGAAGGTCTCACCCCACGGGGCTCGACATCTTCGCCCCAATAAAGCGAAGAAGCACGCGCCTAAAGAGGACTTGCGAAAAACAAGAAGGCGAAAACGAAGCATTTCGCGCCATCTTGTAGAGATTCCCGGTCTCCGAGCCACTCGGGACCGAAGGTCTCACCCCACGGGGCTCGACATCTTTGCCCCAATGAAGCTAAAGAGCATGCGCCTAAAGAGGACTTGCAACCGCTCAAGCGCTCTAAGAGCTATTTGAGACGTTGGAGGCAGCAAATGCAAAAGCTGTATTATCCGCGTCTGCTATACAGCCTTGCTGCGGAAACTTCATCCTCCGAGTCCTCGTCCTCATCGGAATCCTCCAATGAGAGTTCGACATCGTCGGTACCGTCCTTCCCTGATATCAGGAGGAAGAGGCAGCGATCGGTACCGAGGGAACCTCCGTTACTGGAGATGCCCGAACATCTATGGACCTCCCAGGTCCCGATACTCCCGCGGGCTCCGGTACCGAAGAAAGAGATCATCTCCTGATACCAAAAGACATAAGAAGAGATGGTACCATGAAGCCTCCCTGGTACATTAGGTTAAAACATGCTGGTACCATGCCTTGGTACCAAGCAGAAGGCTAAAACATGCTGGTACCAGGAGGTCAAAACATGTTGGTACCATGCCTTGGTACCAAGCGGAAGGCTAAAACATGCTGGTACCAGGGGATTAAAACATGCTGGTACCATGCCTTGGTACCAAGCGGAAAGTTAAAACAGGCTGGTACCAGGAGGTTAAAACATGCTGGTACCATGCCTTGGTACCAAGCAGAAGGCTAAAACATGCTGGTACCAGGAGGTCAAAACATGCTGGTACCATGCCTTGGTACCAAGCGGAAGGTTAAAACAGGCTGGTACCAGGAGGTTAAAACATGCTGGTACCATGCCTTAGTACCAAGCGGAAGGCTAAAACTTGCTGGTACCAGGGGATTAAAACATGCTGGTACCATGCCTTGGTACCAAGGGGAAGGTTAAAACATGCTGGTACCAGGAGGTCAAAACATGCTGGTACCATGCCTTGGTACCACGCGGAAGGCTAAAACTTGCTGGTACCAGGGGATTAAAACATGCTGGTACCATGCCTTGGTACCACGCGGAAGGCTAAAACTTGCTGGTACCAGGAGGTTAAACATGCTGGTACCATGCCTTGGTACCAAGCGGAAGGCTAAAATTTGCTGGTACCAGGAGGTTAAAACATGCTGGTACCATGCCACGGTACCAAGCGGAAGACTAAAACAATATATGCCCATAAGAAACGCCTGGTACTGAGGAAGTATTCTTAAGGAAGATACTGAATACTGATTATATGAGGAAGGATACTGAAAAAGAAACCAGAAGTCCTTTTTCACTTCTGATGCTCCACTTTCTTCTACTTCCCATGACTCTGACTCTGAATCTTCCGACTCCATGGCACCAGACCACCCCTAACCTGACCCTGCCAGACTCTGATATTTGTGATGGCTTTCCTCCATCCCTCATTTCCGAATTTCATTCATGTTCTAACATGATACAGAGAATCGATAAGGCTCTTGATTTAACAGTACATCAACTTCAAACAGAGTCTGATAAGGTTTATGCAGATATTGATGAGGAATCAGTGCCTTCCCTGTGCTTGTCCCTTATCCCATCTTTATTCTGCTTGCTTCAGTAGACCTGGGAAAAGCCCTTCTCTGTCCCTAAAATGTCCAGGCTTGTAGAAAATCTGTACAAGACCTATGGTACCAATACAGATTTTTAACTAGGCATCCTCCTCCTTATGTGGATGTGGACGCCACACAAGCCAGATCACGCTCGAGATCTACTACCACACCGAGCAGCGAGGAGGTTAGAAAGCTCATCTACATGGCAGCTATGGGCGCCTACCATATCAACCTCTCTAACTGTGCACTACCCTCTCTTCAGGCAGCCCCAGCAGCATTTAATCTGAAAGGGCTTGCTCTCCATTAAGACGCCATGTCCCTCACTCAGCAAGAGAGTGTGATAGTGCATCACATTATCGAGGCCACCTCCAAACAGCTCATGACTGGGGTAACCTTGCAAAGACACAATTGGCTAAGGTCAGCCAACATGTCTGATTATGTCAGATTTGGAATAGGGGACTTGCTCTTTGATGGCTCTAGGTTATTCGATCCCTAGATAGCCTTCAAAGAATGAGGAAAACAGCATGGTCGTACAACGTTCAGCCTTATAGATCTCAAAAATTCCCATTGATGCATCAGTACTCTTATAGTGTATACAGACCTTATACTTCTCAACGAAGATATCTCCCTCAACAGTTGGCTCAGTACCACAATCCAATCAACGCAACCATCCCCACCATTCCTATAGGAAGTTGACAAAAAATCCAACAGACACTGTGACTCCCTCCCGCTTACCACCGCTCGATTCTGCGTCACATGTTCAGTATGCTTGCTTCCTTCTTTCTGCATGGACCCACATCACCTTGGATGCCTGGGCTCTTTCCATTGTCACCTATGGGTACACCATAGAGTTTTGGGATACACCGGCTCAGCGGGTGATTTACACTCACTCTTCTACCACTCTATGAGACAAGGTAAAGATCCTTTTTGGAAAATCAGACATATCTCCTGCCACTCCAGGTGGGGGCAGATCACTACGCCCCATTTTAGACCTAAAGGACCTGATTTTTCTTCATCAGCCAGCGCCGTTTTTGCATGGTGACCTTGGAACATATCCTTCCACTAATTCGACAAGGAGATTGGTTTACTTTGATAGACTTGAGTGATGCCTGCTCCCATATCTCCATCAGAAGTGATCATTGCGAATACCTCCATTCTCTCTAGGAAGGCCCATTTTAGAGTTCAGCGCCTTGCCATTCAGCTCTCGACGGCACCTCGAGTATTCACATAGGGGCCGTATTGGAATCTTGGCCGGCAAGAGCTTTTCCTTTCCCAGAATGGCATGGTCTAAATTTGTTCCCTGATATGTCGCTCCCCTCTGTTGTCTTGGATCACAGCCCATCAGGCCCAAAATCTTCGGGGACTCATGATTTCCACCACATCTGTCATAAAGCCCGCAAGGCTCAAGAGACAGTCCCTACAGGCCTGGCATCTGCCCTGTTTAACCCCATGAAAAATACACCCTACATATGCCTCCAGATTACTCATGAGCTTGCACATCAACCCTGCTGGTAATCAACCCAGAAGACTTGGCCCTGGAAAGACTGTTTGCTCCACTCCTACCTACCTCGAGAATCACGACAGACTCCAGTCTGGTCGGATGGGGACCCCACTGTACCAGTCTTCATATCTACGACACCTGGTCAGTGAAGTAAAACTTTCTCTTTTTAAAAAAATCTGGAATTGCTGGCCATCTTCAAAGCATTTCAGGCGCTCCTAACTCTTAACCTAGGCATGGCTGTCCAAGTTACTACGGATAATGCGACAGCAATGTACTACATCAACAAACAGGGAGGCACCCATTCTCTTCCTCTACTGTACCTGACTGTTCAGTTTTGGGAGTAGTGTTTAGAATTCCACATCTTTCTGTCTGCTGTGCACATCTCCGCCCAGGACTTCACATGGGCAGACCATCTGAGCAGGCGAACATAATAAATACACGAGTGATCTCTGGACCATTGCACATTCATCAGAATCTGCAAGAGATTTTTTTTTTGTTCCTCCCTGCCATAGATGCCCTTGCAATTGAGGTGAACAGCTAGTGTGCCATCTATCTTTCACGGCCTGGACTAGGGGTAAACTCCCATGGTGCCCTGGAAGGGCTGCTTCATGTACATGTTCCCTCCAATACCTCTCCTACTGTGCATAATAGTGAAGATATGACATGACAATGCCACCGTGATCCTCATAGCTCCATACTGACCCATACGGCTGTGGTTCACAACACTGCTGACAATGTCGTCAGGCTCCCTGAGACCCCCGTCTATTCCTCATCTTCTGACCCAGAATCAAGGGAAAACGTACCGTCCAGGTCTACAAGCTCTTCACCTCATGGCATGGAGAATTCCTCCTTAATAAGCTCCATATTATCACACTCCAGGAAGCCCTCTACCAATCAATTCTATTTCTGCAATTGGCTGGCATTTACCAAAATTACTACTCGCTACCCTAAATGAAGAGGTTTTCCCGTGGTACGGCAAACCTTTACCCTCCACGGGGCCAGTCTATACCACAGTGGACTCTTCACACTGTCCTGAGTGCCTCTCACATTCATCATTTGAGCCACTGACCACAATTGCTGGACATTTGTTGACTTTCAAGGTTATTTCTTAGTTGCAGTTACTTCCAGTAGCACTTCAGGTGGATCTTCCCTTCCTACTTTGCCACCTGGACAAAGTTATACTGGTCCCAGATGTCTCCTTCATACCTAAAGTTTCTACTGAGTTTCCTATCAGTCTGCCCACTTTCTTTCCTAACTCCCTACAGATGTAGAGAGGTCTCTTCACCTGCTAGATGTTCGCAGAGCATTATCGTTCTATTTTTGCAGGACTGTTTTTTCCCCCGCAAGTCTAATCGCCTGTGCCCGGTGAATGCTCACTTTACCGGAACTTTGGCTACTTCTACAGCTTTTCCTCAAGGGTGTCCCGCTGTCAGACACCTGCACTGCTCACATTTGGCCCACTCCGTCAGCCTTCATCTTTCACTATTGCCTGAATCTGCGGGCCAAGGAGGATGTCATTTTTGGACGTGCGGTCCTGTCTGCTGTTTTGCCGTGACGTCCCTCCTCCTATCAGAGGCAAGCTTGCTAATCACCCATTAGTGTGCATTCACAGAGGCCACGAAGAAGAAAGAAAGGTTACTTACCTGTAACTCTGGTTCTTCGAGTGGTCCTCTGTGAATTCACACGTCCCGCCCGTCCTCCCCTCTTTCCGTCATGACCCATTAGTGTGACTTCACAGAGGACCACTCGAAGAACCAGAGTTACAGGTAAGTAACCTTTCTTTTGGGGCCAATATGGAGTCAAGCTCACATTCATTTCATGGAACTACATTGTTCCAAGAATGGTAGAGTTCATCCATATCTGCTCATGTCATAATGCTTATGAAAATGATCAACAGAAGAGCAGAGTGTCCAGTTTCTGCTAAAAGACCTTCAGCGAGAGCCAATGGTCAAAATGATTAGTGTCAAAGCACTTTTTACCTTTTTGATAGTCAAAACAATTTAACAATGGAACAAATTGCCTTTGAGGAGGAAGAAGGAGCTCTTACTGGAAAGCATATAGAATTGCACACTCAGGCGAGGAAGGAACATGACATCTGCAAGGATAATTCCTGTCTCACTAGTGTTTAGAGTTCTTTGGAAGTGTCAGTAAACATTAGATAGAAGAACAGATATTGCTTACTTTGACTTCCAAAAGGCTTTTTGACCGTTTCTAACTCATGTGCAGCCTCAGCAGCTATGGACTAAAACAACATTTCTTAACATTTTCTCT